>NC_053023.1:263516449-264116449 GCF_003073215.2 Triticum urartu
TTTGTCTGCCATGTGCAATTTTGATTGATGTTTAGCCTGTTGTGCTTAACATGCTTCTTGATGTACCTACACATGAAAATTTTGGGAACGACTGATGTTTTCCATCGAGGTTAGTTTCATCTCATGGCTTATATCTGCTCACTGTTCAGGATATCGGTAGCTGGTACCATATATGCCGGTGGCTGATAAGGGACTAATCGGTGAATTGGACTTTTAACTGAATATATCTGCAACCTAATTTTCCTTAGGTTAACTAGGCCCATATGTAATATTTCTGGGGCTACATAGCAACAGGCACTGTACTTAATGTCTAAATATGCAATCCTAGGCTACATAGCAACAAGGAAGAGTGTTACATTAATGTTCTAATGATGTCTAGATATACATAGAAGAGCAGCAGCCGCAACAGCAACAACACAACCATGTTTGGATACTCAACTTAGCTAGAGGTTAGAGTTAGTTTCTAGCTCATTACTAACCCTGAACTAACTCCATCCAAAGAGTTGTTTGGATGGCAGGGTTAGATTGACAATAAATGCACTAGGAGAACTAGCTCCAATTAGCACCTATTGGGTTGGATACTAGTTTTCTTTGGGTGGGTTATAGATGCAACTAGCTCAAACTAGCCCTCATGTTTAGATATAATTTAGGGCTATTTGAGCCCGAACTAGCTCAAACTAAATGTAACCCATGGATACAGCAGCAGATAATTTGTAAGAATGAACTAAACTCCTTCCGGCCCATAATACAAGATGTTAATTCATCTAATATGTGAGTATATTGGATGTTATAAGATACTCCCTCCGTTCCTAAATATTTGTCTTTTTAGAGATTTCAAATGGACTACCACATACAAATGTATATAGACATATTATAAAAGAGTGTTGTACTACATCATTGTGCAATTGTTGTTTAGCTTCTAATATTAACTTGGTGCTTTCAGGTACATATGTCATTGGTAAAGATCCGCGTTTCGACCCTTTCTGCACATGGGGCAATGAGATATCGATGAACCAGCATCAAGTGAGGATGCTGATGAAGATTGTTAGTAAAATGTGTCGTGGTTTCGTCACGACAAATGTCCTTGTGAAAGGACTTAGTTGTGGAGCCATCGCTACGGGTTAGCTTAAAGGGGTTAAATCGGACAAGGGACGCGAGAGTTTTATACTAGTTCGGCCCCTTCGATGAAGGTAAAAGCCTGCGTCTAGTTGTGATGGAATTGCAGGGGTTTCGATGACCAGGGAGCGAATCCGCTTTGCCTGGCTCTCAAGTTGTTGTGTGTTGTGTTGTCCCTAAACCGCCGCCGGGTCGTCCCTTTATATACATAGGTTGACGCCCGCCGATTTACAGAGTCCTGAGGCCGGATCTTAAACGTGTCCGGCTCGGTCTCTATTCCTTCTAACTTACAATACAAGTTACATATTCATGCCGGTTTATGTCTACAGGCCTTAACCTGCCCTTGGGCCTTGGGCCTTCCTGAAGCGCCACCATCCTTATCTGCATGGGCCTTTGAATAAAGCAACCATGATGGGAATAATTTGGCCTCTCCTAGCCGGTTTATGCCCGGTGGTAATATCCCCAACATTAGGCCCCAGATTGATTTGAACTTGTTCATGTCAATCTTCAACACTTAGAAAAATTCCTCCTTTGCATCTTTCACCTTGATCTTGTAAACCGCCATGACATCATCCTCCAAGATCATGATAAATCACCATGACGTCACTTGTTATTTAAAAATTACACATCTCACCTTCAGTTAATGAGCCTCCGACAATCGAGGCGACTGCTTCGTTATATATCCAATTTTCGAGCTCCTCGACTCCCGCGCTTGTCACCTCTCCATTTACCATATAAATAGGGCCAAGGGTCATTTTCTTTTCCCCCCTTCGTCTCCTTGTTTCTTCTTCCTCCTCGCGACGCCCACGCACCCGAGCGCCGCCGTCGTCGAGCTTCGCCTCTGCATCACCGTTGGCCACTTCATCGACCTGGACGCATCAGAAAGACGCGGCGCACCTCCACTACCTTAACAGCTACTGTAAGTCTTTCCTTCTTTCCTCTTTAGATCCATTAGGGTTCATACGGGTTCATGCTGCTCTTCCCGTGTTCTTCGTCGGCCCATAGATAGGAGAGCTTGATCTTGACATGTTCCGCACAGTAGCTATGGTACTCCTTATCTCAACCATTTAAACCAAACCTTAAATACCTAACAACTTGATCTGAACCTTTTGTGAACTGCTTCGGGACCAAACCTTTTTAAGTCTCAATATTTTTCCTTTTCCTGACTTATGGTAGATCCAAAATTTCAATGCAATCTTGTGAAACCTGTTTCCCTCACTTAGGTATTTTTCGATCTGTACCCTTCACACCAATATAGGCGGCTTAAATTTTTGAAGTATGATAACCCGGCAGGTACCATTAGTCCCCTTTTAAAACGCCGATTTATTTATACTCCAGTTTAACAGTATGCATATACCTCTGCTTCTGTTCATTGCCTTATCATTCATAAATACCCTGTCGTCGGTTTACCAATTTTCACATACTTGGATTCCTTTTCCCTGTTGTACCTTATGCATCACCATTAATGAATCGTAAACCGGCATTATTTTCTTCCCAGCTTTTCACTCGCAATGGCCAAGCAGTTTTATTCCTGCAACTGGGTCCCCTCCCGGGTTACATAGGAGCAACTGAACAGAATGGTCAAGATTGGTACCTTACCGAAGAAGAATGAAATCCGGTGGCGAGTTCCTGGGCTGGAAAATCCTCCTACCCCCAAGCAGGGTGAAGTAGTGGTGTTTGTTGATCACATAGGTCGTGGCTTTAAACTGCCCGGATCGAAGTTTTTTCGAGATGTACGTGCCAGTTTTCAACTCCACCCTCAAGATATTGGACCCAACTCGGTATCCAATATATGCAACTTTCAAGTTTTTGTGAAGTGTACCTACAAGAAGAACCTATTGTTGAGCTGTTCCGGGATTTCTTCCATTTAAACCGGCGCACTGAATTCGTAGACGGACCCAATACTGAACTTGGCGGTGTCTCTATTCAGAAAAGGAAAGAAGTTGAGTTTCCTCATGCGAAACTTCACAATCACCCAAAGGAGTGGAACCAAACTTGGTTCTATTGCCGAGACACCTCTCCCAAAGATGAGAACCCTCTGTCGGGTTACCGTGCACACCGGCTCGCTAATACCCATCCACTTCCGCAACGACTAAGTGCCCAGGAACGGGCCTCGTACGCACCTCAACTCGCCAAGCTTAGAGCCTTCCTGGCCAACGGTTTAACAGGCGTAGACTTCATCCATTGCTGGATATCCTGGAGCATTTTTCTGTTAAGTCGCCGCTCCGGCTTAATGTGTGAGTATACTGGTGACGTACAAGACTCTCAACGTCATATCAATATTCAGCTAACAGATGAAGAAGTCACTGAGTGTGTGAAGAAAATGTTGAACGAACCGGAAGTTGTCTGCAGCAAGACCGGGTTAAGTCCCTTTTACACGCAAAACAAACCGCCCACTGTAAGTATTGTCTGTGCTTCCGCTTTACACCTGATATTTTTGTACTGTGCAATCTTTGAATACCCTCTGCCCATTCTTAAACAGGGTGATGATCCATTCTGGAAAAAGAAACCTCAAGAGAAAGCGGCGAAGCCTTCTTGTCCTAAAACAAAATCCATCAAGAAAACCACCAAGAGGAAGGCACCTGCACCCATCGGTTTAGAGCTTGATGACGACCCGGATGAACCGGAAGCAGAGGTAGAACTTGACTCACTTGGTTCACTTTTCATGCATCTCATTGACAATGATATTTATCAGGAGGATGTTGAAGGTAGCCAAGCTGACAATGCAGAGGTAATTATCCTTTCCTCCGGTTCAGATCCTCTGCCAACACAAAAAATCCGTCAAGCAGTCCGGAAAGTAAGCTTTTCTCACCCTCTTGCTCACTTGGATCCAACATTTATTTTGAAGAACCAGCAGCACGAGGCTCGCCGCACAACCCGGCACATTGGCCAAAAGGTCACTTCGACCGGTTTACCGGACACCCCGGTTCGAAAACGCCGATCTGAGGTCTCACCCACTTCCGACACTTCTTATCCCAAGGCAGGCTATTTCCGACAACCTCTTAATCCGTCCGATTCGAATTATCAGGTGACACCTCCTTCATCCTCTGGCGAGTCAACAGCGACACAACTCCCTCCTCTCAAAATCGTGGTTGGGAAAGTATTTCAACCCAATCTTTTGATGTTTCACACTTTATATGCTATGCTAACCTTTGCATCTTGTTCTGTTTAGAGCCAAAGCCAGACCCAGTAAGAAGGCTCGGGTGAATAACCCCCCCAAAGACCATGTAGTTATTGAACCGGAGCAAACTGCAGAACCGGAGGGTCCAAATACTGAGGCCACATTTGATGAACTGCCCCCCTCAAGATCATAATGTTGATGAACAAGCAGAAGTTGATACTGCTGTGCCAGATGATGAACTAGCAAGTCCAATCCGGGCTGATGACAGACCTTCTAGTCCAGTGAGGACTACTGACATTCCATCAACTCCAGAAAAGGCTGCTGGAGACAAAGAAGGCGAGGTTATCATTACCAGTATTAGCCACACCTCTCCTGGCCATCCTGTTATATTGGCGAAACATAGTGCCAAGGAAGAGTGTGCTGCCATGGAGAAAGGCAAATGGAGCACCAATTTATCAAGCTATGCCCATCTTAGTGCTCAAGAACTCCACTCTGGTTTTCTAAACCGTCTGCACTCAAACCGTGACTATGAAGCCGGTTTGGTGAATCTGATGAAGGAGCGCTATGAGGTATTTTCATCACTTTTTCTTTCTTAAATCCAATTTGTAAGTACCAACTCAAGTAGCCCTCAAGGGCCGGTTTATGATGGTAATCATAAATCAGGACTTTGTAATATCTCAACCCTTGCATACTTATCCTCCATATGTCAGGTGATCCTTTGAAATAAACCGGTAATTTATCGTTGTATTCTTGTAGTTTTCCTCTATGTAGTCCCCAAGGGCCGGTTTATCTTTCCAAGGTGAACCGAGATTTTAACCAATGCTCCAATTTGAAAAAATGTACATTAGCACCCAAGTGTCAAGGATAATGCTTGCATTGTACTTGAGACTTGCAATTTTTTTGATGACGGAGCAAATAGGCATTAGCCCCCAAGTACAAAGTGCATAACTTGTTATACACTTGGTACTTCAAATATACATAGCCCATTGATGATATATCTTGCCTTTGTAGGCCGAGCTGAGTAAGAAGGATGCTCAAACCGCTGACCTTCAGGAGAACATTAAATCTCAGCAAGCGGAGGCTTCCAAGGCCAAGGAAGAACTGACTAATGCCTTATCAGCCATGGAGAAGATGAAAGAAACCTTTAATAAAGAGCGTGCAAACTCAGAGATAGAGAAGGCCGGTTTAACAAAGAAGGACGAAGACGCGGAAGCAGCCCTGAAGCCGGTGGTTGAAGAACTGACCGGCTTAAAACGACAGATTAATGCCATGACCTCTGTTGTATTCGGTCAGTATCCGCATATGAAGTTTTTCCAATCCATAATATCTTATCAAAGGCCGGTTTACTGATTCTTTACCATGACAGGGACCCGCATTACTCATCCGGGCTCCGACATGCGGAAGAAGCTTAAAGCGGCCTATACTTTGATAGAACAGTTGTATTCTGGATCCCAGCGAGCCATTTGCACTACAGCTTATAACAAGCCTCCTCCAACGCTGATAAAAGAAACCATCGAAAAGCTGGCCATGCTGCCTACCCGGTTGGATGAACTGAAGAAATCAGCCGCAAGGTCAGGCGCACTGACGGCACTAATCCGGGCCAAGGCGTGGATTCCTGATCTTGATCCGTCCGACATTAGCAAAGGTTATCCTGGTGTGAAGGAAGACGGTTTAGATTTCAACAATGACGATCTCCGAAGGCTGACAAAGGAAATGCGGCCTATAGCAAGCAAATTGGCGGATGACATAGATCTATCTCATTATCAACCGGTTTACGATGTTGAGGGGAAAAGACAGCCCGCGCCGATTCATGATGTAGATGATCTTGTTCTGCCGATTCGTAAGCATACTTATGCCCTGACATTGACCCTTCCAACCTTATTCATGAAGAAGCCGTTTTTCAAGCCTTAACTGGAATCGATTGGTCAACGATTGATTTCCAGCGACTGGGTAGGGATGAGGAGAATGCGACCGCTCAAGATGACCCTCAATCTTCAAGCCGTCCGGATGAAGAATCTTAATCCGGAAGCCGGTTTAATCATTTGCCAAACTTGTTGAAACAATTATCCTGTGTGGGCACTAAAGTGCCTTGTAATAGGCTAGTTCAAATACTTATCTACTTATGCCATCGAGTATACTTGTTTTGCTTGACATTGATAACTCGCCATGCTTTTGGGATCTATTATATGCATAATCCACAGTGGCTTTGTTTTGCTTATTCCTACAAAAAATTTGAAAGTGTCCTAGCGGTTTACCGCTGGACGGGTCATGGTGCCCAAACATATGTATAACCTGGATGCCGAACCAAGGCTGTAATATGTATAAAATAGATGATACCTGTGGTATATCTCGTTTGGCTTACCAACTATTGTTATAACAAAAAGGTGATAACACCAATCTGGAGTGTTGATGACTCCTTGCATCCTTGTCGGTTCATACCGAAATCTTTCCGGGTGATGGTAAACACCAGTTTATGCATATAATTGTGGTGACCTGTAGTCAAACCAGACCGGAGCAATATTATTGCCGAATTAAAACTAACCATGTACTGACAACTTAGCATTGAAAGCCATGCCGGGTTGTAATAAACACCAGTTTATCAGAAAATATTCATAAATCCCTTATCAAAGGATGTTTCAAACAGCAAATCCAAAAGAAATATGCAAGGCTTTTCATGGGCTGCCAGTCCCTAAATCGAGGCTTTTCATGGGCTGCCAGGCTGCTGAGCTAAACCATTTTTCAAAGCCTTTTAAGATGGACCTCAATCTTTAACCAATCACCGTTTTAACTTTGACAAGTTCAGGGTCTATGAGATTGACTTTTCAAACGTTCGATGGGTCATACCAGGTTTATCTAGATGGAGTGGCTTACTTAAAAAGGCAGGATAACCCAGGGTTTTAGGTGAATACATCTGGCTTCCAAGCCTGGCTTGATAGCCTATTACAAGGGTGCATGCTCGTTGTTCTTTGAGAAGCAAGGAGCCCCCAAGTAATATTTGAGCTATGCTCAATGGTTACCCATGTTTGAGTTGTGCTTTATGCAACAGACTCTCTTTGGTTCCAGATAATTTCCTTTTGGCTTTAAGCCTATCAAGAGCTGTAGCTATGGTGTAAATACAACCAAGCCCCCTAGTGATTTCCCTTTTTGGTCTTAAGCCGATCAAGAGGTGTAGCTATGGTTCGAATACGACCAAACCCCCTAGTGATTTCCTTTATATCGGTGTAGCTTTATAGGCCGGGTTAATAGAACCCCGCTTTGTAAGTAGAAGCCCCCATGTAACCACACATGATGTAAAAACGAACAGAGACCACGCTTTAGTTGAGGCTCTGGTTTATTATATAATATACATTGTCATAAGTATGTACATAAGAAGAGCCCGTGGCTCAAGTATAGTAAGGCCGAAGAAGAGCTATATTCCATGGCCGCTGGGTCTCCTCCTCTGATTTGCGTGAGTCTTTGTGCTCTCAAACATCGATAAGGTAGTATGACCCGTTGTGCAGGTTTTTGTTGACCACAAAAGGTCCTTCCCAAGGTGGGGATAACTTGTGCATATCAGTCTGATCCTGGATGAGCCGGAGCACCAGATCGCCCTCTTGAAAAGTTCTGGTCTTAACCCGGCGGTTGTGATAACGTCAGAGATATTGTTGATAAATCGCCCACCGCGCCGCTGCGAGATCACGCTCCTCATCTAACAGGTCTAGTGAGTCCTGACGTGCCTTCTCATTTTCAGCTTCAACGTAAGTCGTCACACGGGGCGAGTCATGATGGATGTCACTAGGGAGAACCGCCTCTACTCCGTAAACCATGAAGAAATGCATGTAACCCGTAGATTTGTTTGGTGTAGTGTTGATACTCCATAATACAGAAGGTAACTCCTCCACCCAACAACCCAGCGTCCGCTTTAAAGGAACCATAAGCCGGGGTTTGATTCCTCCCAAAATTTCTTGATTCGCCCTCTCCGCTTGACCATTAGACTGAGGGTGAGCCACTGACGCCACATCAAGCTGGATGCGCTCACGTTGACAAAATTCCTCCATAGCACCCTTGGACAGATTAGTACCATTGTCAGTTATAATGCCGTGTGGAAAACCAAACCGGAATATCACCTTTTTGATGAATTGGACCGCTGTAGCTGCATCACACTTACTGACTGGCTCTGCCTCTACCCACTTGGTAAACTTATCAACGGCCACCAATAGGTGGCTCTTTTTGTCTTTGGACCGCTTAAAGGGTCCGGCCATATCTAGCCCCCAAGTTGCAAACGGCCAAGTGATTGGAATCATTCTCAACTCCTGAGCCGAAACATGAGCGCGGTGTGCAAACTTTTGACAACCGTCACACCTTTTTACTAAATCCTCAGCATCAGCATGAGCCATCAACCAATAGAAGCCGTGACGAAAAGCCTTAGCCACCAAGGATTTTGAACCGGCATGGTGACCACAATCTCCTTCGTGGATCTCTCGCAAAATCTCACAACCTTCTTGAGGGGACACACAACATTGAATCGCCCCTGTCACACTGTAACGATGTAGCTCCCCGTTGATAATGGTCATTGACTTGGATCACCGGATTATCTGTCGGGCCAAGGTTTCATCATCTGGTAACTCGCCCCGGTTCATGTAAGCCAGGTACGGGACTGTCCAATCCGGTATAACATGCAAAGCCGCCACCAACTGGGCCTCCGGGTCAGGAATAGCCAACTCCTCCTCTGTGGGTATCTTGACCGACAAATTATGAAGTACGTCGAGGAAGACATTAGGTGGCACTAGTTTACGTTGAGAGCCTAGACGACTCAAAGTGTCCGCCGCTTCATTCTTTCGCCGGTTTATATGGTCAACTTGATAACCCTTGAAATGACCACCCACTATGTCCACCTCTCGTCGATATGCAGCCATGAGTGGATCCTTAGAATCCCAAGTGCCAGATACCTGCTGAGCCACCAGGTTCGGGTCACCGAAGCACTTAACCCGGCTTAAGTTCATCTCCTTTGCCATCCGCAGACCATGGAGTAAGGCCTCATACTCAACTACATTGTTAGTGCAAGGGAACATTAAGTGGAGAACATAACAAAACTTGTCACCTCATGGAGAAGTTAATATGACTCCAGCCCCCGATCCCTCCAACTGTCTAGACCCATCAAAGTGAAAGGTCCAATATGTGTTATCTGGCTTTTCTTCCGGTGCCTGCAACTATGTCCAATCATTGATGAAGTCCACCAGTGATTGGCATTTGATTGTTGTGCGAGGCGTATATTTTATCCCATGAGGTCCAAGCTCAATAGCCCACTTGGCAATCCGGCCAGTTGCTTCTCTGTTTTGAATGATATCTCCCAGAGGGGCTGAACTAACCACTGTGATGGGATAACCTTGAAAATAATGCTTGAGCTTCTGGCTTGCCATAAAAACCCCATACACCAGCTTCTGCCAATGCGGATACCTCTGCTTTGATTCGATAAGTACCTCACTGATATAATAAACCAACCGTTGAACCGGATACTCCTTTCCATCCTCCTTGCGCTCCACAACAATAGCCGCACTAACAGCCCGTGCATTAGCAGCCACATATAGCAGTAAAGGCTCTTTATCGACTGGAGCTGCAAGGACAGGCGGCTTAGCTAACTGTCTCTTCAAATCCTTAAACACTTTATCAGCCGCATCATTCCAGACAAAGTCATCCATTTTCTTTAGCATCTGATATAAAGGGATAGCCTTCTCCCCCAGACGACTGATAAACCGGCTCAAAGCCGCAATCCGGCCTGCCAGACGCTGAACGTCATTGATACATGCCGGTTTAGCCAGAGAGGTGATAGATGTGATCTTCTCCGGATTAGCCTCAATGCCCCTGTTAGACACCAGAAAACCCAGGAGCTTGCCTGTCGGAACACCAAAGACACATTTGTCCGGATTAAGCATCATCTTACAAACCCGGAGGTTATTAAAGGTTTCCTTCAGGTCCTCTATCAACATTTCCTCCTTCCTAGATTTCACCACAATATCATCCACATAAGCATGAACATTGCGCCCAATCTGTTTATGAAGACAATTGTAAACACAGCGCTGATAAGTCGCCTGGGCACTCTTGAGCCCGAAAGGCATAGACACATAGCAGAAGGCTCCAAAGGGAGTTATGAAGGCTGTCTTCTCCTGGTCTTTAACTTCCATTTTAATCCGATGATAACCAGAATAAGCATCCAAAAAACACAAACGGTCACAACCCGCCGTAGCATCAATAATCTGATCAATACGCAGGAGAGCAAAGGGATCAGCTGGACATGCTTTGTTCAAATCTGTGTAATCCACACACATACGCCAAGTGCCGTTTTTCTTAAGCACCAGCACCGGATTAGGTAACCACTCAGGGTGAAAGACCTCCACAATAAACCCCGCTGCCAAGAGCCGGGCTACCTCCTCACCAATAGCCTTACGCCTCTCTTCATTGAAGCGGCAAAGAAACTGCCTGTCCGGTTTAAACTTGGGATCTATATTAAGGGTGTGCTCAGCGAGTTCCCTCGGTACACCTGGCATGTCAGAAGGCTTCCATGCGAAGATTTCCCGGTTCTCACGGATGAACTCGATGAGCGCGCCTTCCTATTTCAGATCCAAGTTAGCGCTGATGCTGAACTGCTTGGATGAATCACTAGGAACAAAATCAACCAATTTAGTCTCCTCTGCCGATTTAAACTTCAGTGCCGGATCATGCTCCGTAGTTGGTTTTTTCAAAGAAGTCATGTGTGCTGGATCAACATTGTCCTTATAAAACTTCAGTTCCTCTGTGGCACAAACTGAGTCAGCATAAGCCGCATCACCCTCTTCACATCCAAAGCAATCTTCCGGCTCCCATGTACTACGATGGTACCCTTATGACCCGGCATCTTAAGTTGTAGATAAACATAACATGGCCTCGCCATGAACTTGGCATAAGCCGGTCGTCCGAACAGGGCATGATACAGACTCTTGATTTTCACCACCTCAAAAGTCAAAGTTTTTGACCTTGAATCATGATCATCTCCAAAAGCCACCTCTAGGGCTATCTTGCCCAGTGGATACGCCAATTTACCAGGCACCACACCATGAAAGACGGTGTTCGACGGTTTAAGATTCTTATCTGCCAATCCCATACGACGGAAGGTCTCATAGTAAAGGATATTGATACTGCTTCCCCCATCCATAAACACCTTGGTGAACTTATACCCCCCAACTTGAGGTGCCACCACTAAGGCCAGATGACCCGGATTATCAACCCGGGGTGGGTGATCCTCTCGACTCCATAAAATGGGTTGCTCCGACCAGCGCAGATACTGAGGTACCGCCGGTTCAACAGAGTTCACGGCCCTCTTGTGAAGCTTCTGATCGCGCTTACACAAGCTAGTGGTAAAGATATGATACTGCCCACTATTCAACTGCTTCGGATTGCTCTGATAACCCGACTGCTGCTGCTGTTAATTCCCCTGACGGTTATAACCTCCCTGATTACCCTGATTACCTTGATTGCCATGTCCGGTCTGATTGCCTTGGAATCCTAAACCAGAGCCGCTGCCTCCGTAACCCGGCCCATGAAAACCTCCTCCTGAACCGCCGGGTGGGCCATTGTCATATTGAAACATATTGGAATTTGTGAACTCACGCATGATGAAACAATCCTTCCAAAGATGTGACGATGGCTTCTCCTTCGATCCGTGCTTTGGAAACGGTTGATTTAGTAGGCGCTCCAAATTGGGGCCTGACCCTCCACCCCTCTGAGGCGGTTTACCCTTGCGACGCTGACCGTTATCCTGGGCATTGGTGTTAGCCACAAAGTCCAAGCTAGTATCTGGCTTGCGCTTACCATTGTTCCCATGACCTGCTGGATTATGTTGTTGTCCCTTGGTACTGCCGTTCTTTTTTCCCTTCCCCGGTTTGTCATCCTCAGACTCAGGGTCTTTGGTACTATTTGAATTGGCATATTTCACCAAAGCAGCCATAAGGGTTGACATGTCATTGCAGTGACGTTTGAGCCTTCCCAACTTCAATTTTAATGGCATAAACCGACAATTGCCTTCCAACATCAAAACTGCTGTATCCGCGTTGATGTGGTCTGATGAATGCAGAATAGCTGAGACACGCTTCACCCAATGGGTTGTAGACTCCCCATCCTCTTGAACATAAGCAGCCAGGTCCACAATCGACATAGGCTGTTTACACGTATCCTTAAAATTCTGGATAAACCGGTTTTTTTAACTCGGCCCATGACCCGACGGAGTTAGCCGGTAAGCTCTTTAACCAAGTATGAGTTGTCCCTTCCAACATTGTGGTGAAGTACTTAGCACACACCGCTTCATCCACATCCAGCATCTCCATCGCCATCTCATAACTCTCAACCCATGACTCAGGGGGTAAATCGGCAGTGTAATTGGGCACCTTATGAGGGCCTTTAAAATCCTTGGGTAGTCGCATGTTACGCAAAGATGGGGTGAGACACGGCACCCCTAAGAACTGAAGACCACAACTGGCTCCACTGAAGCGGTAGGATGAACTGGAGTAAGCTGACGAGCCGCATGTTGTGCTGCTAACTCAGCTTCACGACGTGCACGACCATGATCCACCACATCCTGCACATTAGCACCACCACCTGCTGGGTTCTGCCCTCGCGGCGAGTTACGGTGACGTGCACTACTTGACACAGCCGGTTCATTGATGTGCCTGTTGTAGCTCTGACTCAGACGGGGGGTGGAATGAATCCTCTCGCGACTATGCGAATAAGCCTGCTGCTGGGTTAAAGCTGTTTGAAGGAGCTCTCTGGCCCGTCATGTCTCAATTGCCACTGGTGACTCGCCGTCAATTGGGAGGGCTGCCAATCGTGAAGCGGCGGCCACAATGTTATCCAACGGGTTGGAGTAATGCCCCAGGGGCGTCGGAACGTACTGTGTGTAACACCCGGATGTAACTTTCCCAGTTTGTACTCCAACTCTTGCCATTTCCAGCATTAAGTTATTTTATTTTCTTGGGTTCGGGTTTTTGTCTCCGTGTGTTGTTGTCGTTGTCATGCATCTCATATCATGTCATCATGTGCATTGCATTTGCATACGTGTTCGTCTCATGCATTCGAGCATTTTCCCCGTTGTCCGTTTTGCATTCTGGCGCTTCGTTCTCCTCCGGTGATCATTTCTAGCTTTGTTTCGTGTGTGGGGATTAAACATTTCTGGATTGGACCGAGACTTGCCAAGCGGCCTTGGTTTACTACCGGTAGACCGCCTGTCAAGTTTCGTATCATTTGGACTTCGTTTGATACTCCAACGGTTAACCGAGGGACCGAAAATGCCTCATGTGTGTTGCAGCCCAACACCCCTCCAATTTGGCCCAAAACCCACCTAACTCTACTCCATCATCTAGAGCGTTCGATCATGATCGCGTGGCCGAAAACCGCACCTCATTTGGACTCTCCTAGCTCCCTCTATGCCTATAAATAGGCCCTCCTCGAAAATCTCGGATCCCCCCTCGTCCAAAACCCTAGAGATCGTCCCCGCGCCGGCCGGACACGTCCGTCCGGGCCGGACGTCGCCGCCGCCCCAACCGGGAGCCGCCACGTGGCAGCATCCCACTTCGCCGCGCCGCCACCCGCGCGGGCCCGCCAGGCCCAGCGCCGGCCCCCGCGGCCCGTAGCCACCCGGGTCCTTCTCCTTCCTCCCGCGCCGCTCGCCGGATCCCCGCCGCCACCGCGCCGGCACCGCGCCATCGCCGCACGCCGCCGCCTCCGCCTCCGTCGCCGACCAGCCGCCGCCATCGCCCGCGGCCACACCGCCCTTGCCACGCCGCCGCCGTCCACGCCGTCCTCCTCCTCTCCCTCGTCTCCGGCAAGCCCCGACGAGCTCCGGCCGCCGCGAGCTCTCCGGTGAACAGTACCTCGCCGGATTCTGCCTCGGTTCGCATGCCGGGTCAAACCCTAGATCCGGAGGTGTTTTTATTCTTGTAAGTCCCGAAATTCCAGTTTCAAGTGCTCATGTTCATAGCCTCGTAACTTTGCATCCGTAGCTCCGATTCATGCATATAGCATATCAAAATGTTCATAGCCTCGTAACTTTTCATTCCATTGCATCATTTTCATTTGAGTTCATCTTGATGACCGAAATGCTGTTAGAAGAGGGCTACTTGATATAATTGTCAGATCTGCTACTCCATTTAGGTTTTTGTCATTTTTGCCATGATTATTGTGTGCATGATATGCCCTGATGTTCTACATATGTTTTGTTAAGGGTTTTGTCATCTTTCCAGAGGTGCAACCCATGTATTTTTGTGATGTGTGTGGTGACTAGTGCAAGCTTGCAAAGTGGTGCACTTGGTAATTCTGTTTTGAGGGACTTAGCATTTCCACCAAGTCCTTGATCTGTTTATCTCATGATGCCATATGTTCATGTTGTTTCCTAGTGATCCGTGCCTCTTTTTAGGATGATCAGTAAGGGAGTTTTATTAATCTTGTAGTGTTCTATCCATCCATGTCTTTGTTTGCATTTATGGAGCACCCTAGCTTGAGTCAATCGAGCTCTACTTTTGCTACTTTGTGAATCTGGGCAGATTGTCAACTTGTTTGCAATTTTGCTGATGATGTTGTAGTTGATCCGTGCATGCTATGCTGTTGTTCTTGACATTTCTAGCTTGCATTTTGTGTGTTCTTGATGGATGTATGCTTAGCTTGTCATGACTTGCACCGTAGTGAGTGCATTGAGTTCGTAAACATGCCTACTTGAGTTATGTTTCAGCATGTGCCAGTTTTCGCTAAGTCTGAAAACTGATTATGTTTTTGCTATGTTCACATGCTTGCAATTGTATTTTCTGATCCCTTTTGGCTCAAGGTCACTAAGGGACTTTTGTTAAGCTCTTTGAGTAGCTCCATGCCATGCTTTACTTTGCCATGTTCAGGTCCTGTAGCATGTAGTTTTGTTGCTCCGAAGAGTGCTACCTGATCTGAAATTCCAGACAAGTGTTAATTTCACTAAGTCTGAGATCTGTTTGTCATATGCATTTTTGCCATGCTTGTTTTAACCTGTTAATGGATGAATTGGTCGTAGCTCAGTGCTAGACTTTTGTTAAGCGTCTCGAATGCATCCCTGCCATGTATTTTGTTGTCATGTTTGGGTGCTGTAGCATGTTCATCTCATTGCTTTTAGATGGCTACTTGCTGTAAATCGCAGACCGGTGTCATATTTGAATCGCTTGCCATTTCCAAACCGTAACTCCGAATCCAGTGTTCTTTATATCGTTTTCAAGCGATTTCATCTCTTCTTTCCAGTGGCACACTTGGATTTCCAATTTGAGGCCAGGTTCTTGAATTTCCTGTCATATCTTGCATTTTGCATCCCGCATCGCATCCCGCATAGCATATCATCATTGCATCATATTGTTTGATCCTTGCACGTGGTTGATTGTGCCCTTGTTGTTTGTTTGTCTTGTTTGGGTAGAGCCAGGAGACGAGTTCGCTAACGAGGAGCCCGTTGAGTTTGCTTTCGAGGATCTAGTCAACTCTGACAACTTTGCAGGCAAGATGATCATACCCTCGAAATCTCTACTATCTTTGCTATGCTAGTTTGCTCGCTCTTTTGCTATGCCAATGCTACGATGCCTACCACTTGCTTTCAAGCCTCCCAAATTGCCATGTCAAACCTCTAACCCACCTTGTCCTAGCAAACCATTGATTGGCTATGTTACCGCTTTGCTCAGCCCCTCTTATAGCGTTGCTAGTTGCAGGTGAAGATTGAAGGCCGTTCCTTGTTGGAACATTTATTTACTTGTTGGGATATCATTATATTTCTATGTTATCTTAATGCATCTATATACTTGGTAAAGGGTGGAAGGCTCGGCCTCTCGCCTAGTGTTTTGTTCCTCTCTTGCCGCCCTAGTTTCCGTCATATCGGTGTTATGTTCCCGGATTTGTGTGTTCCTTACGCGGTTGGGTTATAATGTGAACCCCTTGATGTTTCACCTTGATTAAAGCTTTTCCAGCAATGCCCAACCTTGGTTTTACTATTTGCCACCTAGCCTCTTTTTCCCTTGGGTTTCCGGAGCCCGAGGGTCATCTTATTTTAAACCCCCCCGGTCCAGTGCTCCTCTGAGTGTTGGTCCACCTGTCAGCTGCCGGTGGCCACCAGGGGCAACTCTGGGCTGGCCTACCCGTACCTAAGACAATCTGAGTGTGCCCTGAGAAAGAGATATGTGTAGATCCTATCGGGATTTGTCGGCACATTCGGGCGGTGTTGCTGGTCTTGTTTTAACCTGTCAAAGTGTCTTGAAGAACCGAGATACCGAGTCTGATCGGAACGTCTTGGGAGGAGGTCTATTCCTTCATTGACCGTGAGAGCTTGTCATGGGCTAAGTTGGGACTCCCCTACATGGATTTGAACTTTCGAAAGCCGTGCCCGCGGTTATGGACTTGAACCTTAACTTAATTAAACTGAATCAACTGAGTGTGTTACCGTGATGGCCTCTTCTCGGCGGAGTCCGGGAAGTGGACACGGTGTTGGAGTAATGTTTGCACAGGTTGCTCTCTAGTTTCTCGCTCGCGCTTTGCCTCCTCTTCTCGCTCTCTTTTGCGAATAAGTTAGCCACCATATTTTTCTAGTCGCTTGCTGCAGCTCCACATATATTTACCTTGCCATACCTATAAGCTTAAATAGTCTTGATCGCGAGGGTGCGAGATTGCTGAGTCCCTGTGGCTCACAGATTACTATCACACCAGATGCATGGCCTGATGATTCCGCTCCAGGTGACGCGTTTGAGCTCAAGTGGGAGTTCGACGAGGACTCTCAATGATACTATGTTTCTTTTCCTGATGATCAGTAGTGGTGCCCAGTTGGGGGTGATCGGGACCGTGTCGCATGTTGGGTTCTCTTTTATTTTGGCTCCATAGTCGGGCCATGAGTGTTTGGATGATGTAATGTTACTTATGTACTTGATTGACATGGAGAGTGTAAGCCAACTATGTTATCTCCCCTTTTATTATCTATATTACACGGGATATTGTGAAGATTGCCTAACTTGCGACATATGCCTTCAATGCGATTATGCCTCTAAGTCGTGCCTCGACACGTGGGAGATATAGTCGCATCGAGGGTGTTACAAGTTGGTAATCAGAGCCTTCCCCGACCTTAGGAGCCCCATTGCTTGATCGTTTTTAGCAGTCGAGTTGTGTCTAGAAAAATGTTTTGAGTCAATTAGGAATTATATATTGGAGAGTTTAGGAATTCTTTTTACTTCCCAGTCTCCTCATCGCTCTGGTAAGGCATCCTGACGTAGAGTTTTGACTCTCCTCTTCTCAAATTTCACTAAAAAAATTTAGGATCACGCGGGTATCTTGGAATCGTTCCGATGGTTTTATGATGAGAACATTGTCTTGGTGCCTCCTGTCAGGGGTTTTGTGGAAGTGTCCCGGGGAGTTGAGCTCTGAGGTGTTGTCATCATAATTTTATCGTTGAAGTTCTGGAATACCTGAGTTTAGTACGCCGACATCGAAAATCTCTTTTATGCAGTTCGTTGGTGAGATAACCTCGACGCCACCCAGTACTGGGGCGGGGGTTCGGGAGTATCTCTGTAACTTGTATAACGGATGCTTTTCGAAGGTTGGGGTAGATGGTTTCCGAAGGTTTCTTGGTTATGTGTTGAAGGATGGATACAGCTGGATGTAGGATTTGCTAGTTTGGGAGAGATATTATGCTTCCCCTGTATCCCCAACACCTGATTGCATAACCGGAAAGGTTTGGGAGTTTCATAGGTGGGAATTCTAGTAGCTCTAGTTCTTCTTTCACGGATATTGGTTTGAGATTGGGATTTCTTACCGATTATTCGTTCTTGATCCGTACCTTGTTGATTTACTTCTCTACCTTAATTCTAAGTGGCTTCTCAATTTATGGATATGTGACCATTTCAAGAGGAATGCATTCGTTCATTTTGTTCGGATGTGAAGACTATATGTTGCAATTTTCATTCCGTTGGATTCAGCGTCAATATTTGTCTATCAATGTGCTAATGGTGGTCAACCTCTTCAGGATGGCTCCTCCAACGCGCACGACTCCGAATCCTGATCCACCACCACCTCCACCTCCTCCGGAGGCATGGCAAGCTGTGATGGCCGCAACCAATGCAAACACACAGTTGATCGTGCAATTCTTCAAGAGCGCAATCAAGGCAACCAAGGGAATCAAGGCAACAATCAGAATCACTTTGCTTCACTCAACCAGTTCCTTGCTAACGGGCCAAAGACTTTCAGCAATTGTGTTGAGGCAACCGATGCTGACGATTGGCTTGTGGATCTGTGCAAGCATTTCGAGTGCAGTAACGTCAGGCCTGAGGATTTCGTCAAGTTCGCTTTCTTCCAACTCAAAGATCAAGCTGCAGATTGGTTCCAGCAGTACAAGGATTCCAGAGGTGGACGTGTTATCACTTGGGATGAATTCCGTCAAGATTTCCGAGCTCATCATATTCCTCAAAGTGTGGTTGAAAGCAAGCGTGAGGAATTCCGCAACCTGAAGCAAGGCTCTTTGTCTGTCTATGACTACAACAAGTTGTTTCAGAAGCTCGCCCGCTTTGCCAAGCAGGACGTCCCTGATGAGAAGAGCATGATATATCAGTTCAGGGGTGGTCTCAGAGAAGAAATTCAGCTAGCTCTTGTTCTCTTCGAGCCCTTGAGGTACGATGAGTTTTACAACATGCCATTGAAGCAAGAGGCTGCTCAGTTGAGGTGTGATGCTTCCAAGAAGCGAGTCAGAGATGCTACTCCTTCTTCCTCTACTCAAGTGGCCAAGCAGCAGAAGTATTGGCTTCCTCCTCCTTCGTTCCGTCAGCCGTATCAGCAGAAGAGCAAAGGTGGCAGTGGTTCTTCCCACCCACCCAACCCTGGCTTTCAGAACAAGACTTCGTCTCAAGCTCCAAGATCGAGTGCTCCATATCACCGTCCGCTTTCAGAGGTCACGTGCAACAAGTGCCAACAGAAGGGTCACTATGCCAACAAGTGTTTCAACCAGAGGCGTCTTCCTCCTCCTCCTCCTGTCAGATCGGCAAGTACAGCTGTGGTCAAGCATAACCCCAAGCACGCCAAGGTCAACTTGATGAATGCAGCTCAAGCAAAGGATTCATCAGATGTCATCATGGGTAACCTTCCTGTTAATGATATTCCAGCTAAAGTTCTTTTTGACACGGGTGCTTCTCATTGTTTCATCTCGAGACCGTTTTCATCTAAGCATGGTTTTCCTTTGCAAATTTTGCCTAGTCCATTAGCAGTTGTCTCTCCCGGTAAGCACATGCATGCTAACTCCATTGCTCCGGATGTTACTATCACTTTGGGAGACTAAAAGTTTCTATCTTCTCCTACGGTTCTTGGTGACTCGGATATTGATCTTATTCTCGGAATGGATTGGCTTTCTAAGCACAAGGCTCAGCTTGATTGTGCAGCCAGGCAGATTCAATTGACTCATTCGTCTGAGGATGTAATTGTCTTTGCCACTCGTGATGATACCATTAGGTTGTTTTCTCTCAATGAGAAGGGTGAATTGGATGCCATCTCGCAAATTCCAGTCGTTTGCGAATATCAAGACGTCTTTCCAGAAGAGCTTCCAGGAATGCCTCCGGCCAGTTGAACTCGTTATTGATCTTGAGCCTGGTACAGAACCTGTGTGCAAGTGTCCTTACAAGCTCGGACCTGAAGAGTTGAAGGAGCTGAAGAAGCAACTCGATATTCAAGAGAAAATGGGTCTCATCCGGCCTAGTTCTTCTCCGTGGGGTTGTGGTGTTCTTTTTGTGAAGAAGAAGGATGGAACGGACCGGCTTTGTGTTGATTACCGTCCATTGAACAAGAAGACCATCAAGAACAAATACCCACTTCCCAACATCAATGAGCTGTTCGAACAACTCAAAGGTGCCCAGGTATTCTCCAAGCTTGATCTCCGTATGGGTTATCATCAGATTCGAATCCGTGAGCAAGATATTCCCAAGACGGCTTTCAGGACAAGCTATGGTTCATATGAATACACTGTCATGTCTTTTGGCCTCGTCAACGCTCCTCCGACTTTCTCTCGCATGATGAACTTCATCTTCAACGCCTACACCAATGACTTCATTTTGGTCTATCTCGACGACATTCTGGTTTTCTCGAAGAATAAGGAAGATCATGCGAAGCACTTGCGTTTGGTACTCGATAAGCTCAGGGAACATCAGTTCTACGCAAAGTTCTCCAAGTGTGAATTTTGGCTCGATGAGGTTCTTTATCTTGGTCATATCATCTCTGCCAAGGGTATTGCCATAAATCCTGAGAAGGTGTCTGCAATTGTGAATTGGGAACCTCCTCAGAACGTGAAGCAACTCCGTAGCTTCCTCGGTCTCGCAAGCTATTGCCGAAGATTCGTTGAAAACTTTTCTAAGATCGCGAAGCCTCTCTCTAATCTTCTCCAGAAGCACATCAAGTACGTTTGGTCTCCGGAGTGTGACATTGCTTTCAACACTTAGAAAGAGAAATTGATCACTGCTCCAGTTCTGACTCCGCCCGATGAATCCAAGCCGTACGAGGTCTTTTGTGACGCCTCTCTCCAAGGTCTTGGCGCAGTTTTGATGCAAGAGAAGAAAGTTGTTGCTTATACTTCTCGCCAGTTGAAGCCCAATGAGAAGAACTACCCCACTCATGATCTCGAGTTGGCGGCAGTTGTGCATGCTCTTTTGACTTGGAGACATCTTCTATTGGGAAAAAAGTGGACATTTTTACTGATCACAAGAGTCTCAAGTACATCTTCACTCGGCCTAATCTCAACCTCAGGCAAACTCGATGGGTCGAAATGATTCAAGAGTATAATCCGAGTATCGAGTATACTCCAGGCAAGGCCAATGTGATTGCTGACGCATTGAGCAGAAAGGCTTACTGCAACAGTCTGATTCTCAAGCCTTATCAACCCGAGCTTTGTGAAGCTTTCCGCAAACTTAATCTGCAAGTTGTTCCTCAAGGTTTCCTCGCCAACCTTCAAGTCTCTCCTACCTTGGAAGATCAGATTCGCCAAGCCCAGCTTCTTGATGCTATGGTGAAAAAGGTGAAGATTGGGATTGCCAAGAGTCAACCCAAGTACAAGTGCTACCGCCTTGATGACAAGGACACTCTCTTCTTCGAGGATCGTATTGTTGTACCCAAAGGTGAACTTCATAAAGTGATCATGAATGAGGCTCACAATTCTCTCCTCTCCATCCACCCTGGGAGCACGAAGATGTATCAGGACCTTAAGCAAGCTTATTGGTGGACTCGAATGAAGCGCGAGATTGCTCAATTCGTGAGTGAATGTGATGTCTGCAGAAGAGTGAAGGCAGAACACCAAAGGCCAGCTGGTCTCCTCCAACCTCTTGCCATTCCAGAATGGAAGTTTGACCACATTGAAATGGACTTCGTGACTGGGTTTCCAAAGTCCAAGCGTGGCAATGATGCTATATTCGTTGTCATCGACAAACTCACCAAAGTGGCTCACTTTCTGCCTATCAAAGAGTCAATCATTGCAGCTCAATTGGCGGAACTCTATACCTCTCGGATTGTCTCTCTGCACGGTGTTCCACAAGTGATCTCTTCAGACCGTGGCAGCATCTTTACCTCGAAGTTTTGGGATTCTTTTCAGAAGGCCATGGGCACTAACATCCGCTTCAGCACAGCTTTCCATCCTCAAACTAGCGGTCAAGTCGAGCGTGTCAACCAGATTCTTGAAGATATGCTCAGGGCTTGTGTGATCTCCTTCAGCATGAAGTGGGAGGATTGTCTTCCTTATGCTGAATTCTCCTACAACAATAGTTTTCAAGCAAGTTCGAGCAAGGCCCCATTTGAAATTCTGTATGGCAGGAAGTGCCGTACCCCTCTCAACTGGTCTGAAACCGGTGAACGTCAGCTTTTGGGTAATGACTTAATCACAGAGGCAGAGGAAATGTGCAAAGTCATTCGTGATAACCTCAAAGCAGCCCAATCCCGCCAGAAGAGCTACTATGATAGTAAGCACCGTGATTTGGCTTTCGAGATCGGAGATCATGTTTACCTCCGCGTCTCTCCTATGAAAGGTACTCGTCGCTTCGGTATCAAAGGGAAGCTTGCCCCTAGATACGTGGGACCTTTCAAGATTGTCAGCAAGAGAGGCGACCTCGCCTATCAACTCGAGCTTCCTTCAAACTTTGCAAATGTTAATGACGTGTTCCATGTCTCTCAGCTTCGAAAGTGCTTCAAGACGCCTGACCGCACCGTCAACTTCGAGGACATTGAGCTCCAAGAAGATCTCTCCTATCGTGAGCACCCAGTTGCTATTCTTGAAGAGACTGAACGCAAGACTCGCAACAAGTCAATCAAATTTCTCAAAGTCAAGTGGTCACACCATTCCGACCATGAAGCTACCTGGGAACGCGAGGATCACCTCCGTTCTGAGTACCCGGCGTTCTTTCAGTCCTAGATCTCGGGACGAGATCCTTTTGTAGTGGTGGAGTGTTGTAACACCCCGGATGTAACTTTCCCAATTTGTACTCCAAATTTTCCGTTTCCGGCGTTAAGTTATTTTATTTTCTCGGGTTCGGGTTTTTGTCTCCGTGTGTTGTTGTCGTTGTCATGCATCTCATATCATGTCATCATGTGCATTGCATTTGCATACGTGTTCGTCTCATGCATTCGAGCATTTTCCCTGTTGTCCGTTTTGCATTCCGGCGCTTCGTTCTCCTCCGATGGTCATTTCTAGCTTTCTTTCATGTGTGGGGATTAAACATTTCTGGATTGGACCGAGACTTGCCAAGCGGCCTTGGTTTACTACCAGTAGACCGCCTGTCAAGTTTCGTATCATTTGGACTTCGTTTGATACTCCAACGGTTAACCGAGGGACCGAAAAGGCCGCATGTGTGTTGCAGCCCAACACCCCTCCAATTTGGCCCAAAACCCACCTAACTCTACTCCATCATCTAGAGCGTTCGATCATGATCGCGTGGCCGAAAACCGCACCTCATTTGGACTCTCCTAGCTCCCTCTATGCCTATAAATAGGTCCTCCTCGAAAATCTCGGATCCCCCTCGTCCAAAACCCTAGAGATCGTCCCCGCGCCGGCCGGACACGTCCGTCCGGGCCGGACGTCGCCGCCGCCCCAACCGGGAGCCGCCACGTGGCAGCGCCCCACTTCGCCGCGCCGCCACCCGCGCGGGCCCGCCAGGCCTAGCGCTGGCCCCCGCGGCCCGTAGCCGCCCGGGTCCTTCTCCTTCCTCCCGCGCCGCTCGCCGGATCCCCGCCGCCACCGCGCTGGCACCGCGCCGCTGCCCGCCATCGCCGCACGCCGCCGCCTCCGCCTCGGTCGCCGACCGGCCGCCGCCATCGCCCGCGGCCGCGCCGCCCTTGCCACGCCACCGCCGTCCACGCCGTTCTCCTCCTCTCCCTCATCTCCGGCAAGCCCCGACGAGCTCCGGCCGCCACGAGCTCTCCGGTGAACAATACCTCGCCGGATTCCGCCTCGGTTCGCGTGCCGGGTAAAACCCTAGATCCGGAGGTGTTTTTATTCTTCTAAGTCCCGAAATTCCAGTTTCAAGTGCTCATGTTCATAGCCTCGTAACTTTGCATCCGTAGCTCCGATTCATGCATATAGCATATCAAAATGTTCATCTCAGAGAGTCCATCATTTCATTCCATTGCATCATTTTCATTTGAGTCCATCTTGATGCCCGAAATGCTGTTAGAAGAGGGCTACTTGATATAATTGTCAGATCTGCTACTCCATTTAGGTTTTTTTCATTTTTGCCATGATTATTGTGTGCATGATATGCCCTGATGTTCTACATACGTTTTGTTAAGGGTTTTGTCATCTTTCCAGAGGTGCAACCCATGTATTTTTGTGATGTGTGTGGTGACTAGTGCAAGCTTGCAAAGTGGTGCACTTGGTAATTCTGTTTTCAGGGACTTAGCATTTCCACTAAGTCCTTGATCTGTTTATCTCATGATGCCATATGTTCATGTTGTTTCCTAGTGATCTGTGCCTCTTTTGAGGATGATCAGTAAGGGAGTTTTATTAATCTTGTAGTGCTCTATCCATCCATGTCTTTGTTTGCATTTATGGAGCACCCTATCTTGAGTCAATCGAGCTCTACTTTTGCTACTTTGTGAATCTGGGCAGATTGTCAACTTGTTTGCAATTTTACTGATGATGTTGTAGTTGATCCGTGCATGCTATGCTGTTGTTCTTGCCATGTCTAGCTTGCATTTTGTGTGTTCTTGATGGATGTATGCTTAGCTTGTCATGACTTGCACCGTAGTGAGTGCATCGAGTTCGTAAACATGCCTACTTGAGTTATGTTTCAGCATGCTCCAGTTTTCGCTAAGTCTGAAAACTGATTATGTTTTTGCTATGTTCACATGCTTACAATTGTATTTTCTGATCCCTTTTGGCTCAAGGTCACTAAGGGATTTTTCATAAGCTCTTTGAGTAGCTCCATACCATGCTTTACTTTGCCATGTTCAGGTCCTGTAGCATGTAGTTTTGTTGCTCCGAAGAGTGCTACCTGATCTGAAATTCCAGACAAGTGTTAATTTCACTAAGTCTGAGATCTGTTTGTCATATGCATTTTTGCCATGCTTGTTTGAACCTGTTAATGGATGAATTGGTCATATCTCAGTTCTAGACTTTTGTTAAGCATCTTGAATGCATCCCTGCCATGTATTTTGTTGTCATGTTTGGGTGTCGTAGCATGTTCATCTCATTGCTTTTAGATGGCTACTTGCTGTAAATCGCAGACCGGTGTCATATTTGAATCGCTTGCCATTTCCAAACCGTAACTCCGAATCCGGTGTTCTTTATATTGTTTTCAAGCGATTTCATCTCTTCTTTACAGTGGCACACTTGGATTTCCATGTTGAGGCCAGGTTCTTGCATTTCCTGTCATATCTTGCATTTTGCATCCCGCATCGCATCCCGCATAGCATATCATCATTGCATCATATTGTTTGATCCTTGCACGTGGTTGATTGTGCCCTTGTTGTTTGTTTCTCTTGTTTGGGTAGAGCCGGGAGACGAGTTCACTAATGAGGAGCCCGTTGATTTTGCTTTCGAGGATCCAGTCAACTCTGACAACTTTGCAGGCAAGATGATCATACCCTCGAAATCACTACTATCTTTGCTATGCTAGTTTGCTCGCTCTTTTGCTATGCCAATGCTACGATGCCTACCACTTTCTTTCAAGCCTCCCAAATTGCCATGTCAAACCTCTAACCCACCTTATCCTAGCAAACCGTTGATTGGCTATGTTACCGCTTTGCTCAGCCCCTCCTATGTGTTGCTAGTTGCAGGTGAAGATTGAAGGTCGTTCCTTGTTGAAACATTTATTTACTTGTTGGTATATCATTATATTGCTATGTTATCTTAATGCATCTATATACTTGGTAAAGGGTGGAAGGCTCGTCCTATCGCTTAGTGTTTTGTTGGACTCTTGCCGCCCTAGTTTCCGTCATATCGGTGTTATGTTCCCGGATTTGTGCGTTCATTACGCGGTTGGGTTATAATGGGAACCCCTTGATGTTTCGCCTTGATTAAAGCTTTTCCAGCAATGCCCAAACTTGGTTTTACCATTTTCCACCTAGCCTCTTTTTCCCTTGGGTTTCCGGAGCCCGAGGGTCATCTTATTTTAAACCCCCCCCCCCCCCCCCCCCCCCGCCCCCCCCCCCCCCGGGCCAGTGCTCCTCTGAGTGTTGGTCCACCTGTCAGCTGCCGGTGGCCACCAGGGGCAACTCTGGGCTGGCCTACCTGTACCTAAGACAATCTGAGTGTGCCCTGAGAAACAGATATGTGCAGCTCCTATCGGGATTTGTCGGCACATTTGGGCGGTGTTGCTGGTCTTGTTTTAACCTGCCAAAGTGTCTTGAAGAACCGAGATACCGAGTCTGATCGGAACGTCTTGGGAGGAGGTCTATTCCTTCATTGACCGTGAGAGCTTGTCATGGGCTAAGTTGGGACTCCCCTGCAGGGATTTGAACTTTCGAAAGTCGTGCCCGCGGTTATGGGCAGATGGGAATTTGTTAATGTTTGGTTGTAGATAACTTGAACCTTAACTTAATTAAACTGAATCAACTGAGTGTGTTACCGTGATGGCCTCTTCTCGGCGGAGTGCGGGAAGTGGACACGGTGTTGGAGTAATGTTTGCGCAGGTTGCTCTCTAGTTTCTCGCTCGCGCTTTGCCTCCTCTTCTCGCTCTCTTTTGCGAATAAGTTAGCCACCATATTTTTCTAGTTGCTTGCTGCAGCTCCACATATATTTACCTTGCCATACCTATAAGCTTAAATAGTCTTGATCGCGAGGGTGCGAGATTGCTGAGTCCCTGTGGCTCACAGATTACTATCACACCAGATGCAGGGCCTGATGATTCCGCTCCAGGTGACGCGTTTGAGCTCAAGTGGGAGTTCGACGAGGACTCTCAATGATACTATGTTTCTTTTCCTGATGATCAGTAGTGGTGCCCAGTTGGGGGTGATCGGGACCGTGTCGCATGTTGGGTTCTCTTTTATTTTGGCGCCGTAGTCGGGCCATGAGTGTTTGGATGATGTAATGTTACTTATGTACTTGATTGACGTGGCGAGTGTAAGCAAACTATGTTATCTCCCCTTTTATTATCTATATTACATGGGATGTTGTGAAGATTGCCTAACTTGCGACATATGCCTTCAATGCGATTATGCCTCTAAGTCGTGCCTCGACACGTGGGAGATATAGTCGCATCGAGGGTGTTACACTGTGGCACAATGTTGTTCTGACGAGGCGGGTCCATCGTGCGCGGCTGAACCGACGCTCATGTTACGGTGCCTCCGTCCGGTTTATCACTGGCTGGTTACTAGTTCCCGCTCCTGGCGTGTTGAAGAGGTTTCTTGGCTCCTAACCCGGTGGGAGGTGCAACCGATATCTCCTCCTCATGACATCATCTGAGTCACTCTGATCCAGCCTAAGCCGGTAGGCTTGAGCTTCTAACTCGGCCCGTTCTGTAGCCATCTTGGCATTCTCTGCTGCCAGGTCCACTTTAGCCTGAGTTATCTGATCTTTCACCTTTGCAATCTCTGCGTTGTGCTACTCCCCGTTTGCTGCATCCACCTCTGCTGCCAGCAACATTGCTAAAGCGTCAAACAAATTAGACAAAACCTGAGCCGGAGGCGGTGCAGAGTCCCCTGCCCCTGCTGGCGTTGCTGTTGCTGAACCGGAGATCATTGCCGCAGCGGTAGAAGAGGGCTGTGTTGGCTGTGTACTGCCCATGAAGACCGCAACCCAGTTTGGTAGATCAAGGGGGTCCGGAATACTGTTGCCATCGGAATCTCCACTAATCCTGCTATCCTGTAACTGGTATAGCGACTCGGTCTCTCCGGTTGAAGACTCGTCATCGGAGCAGACAACGGTTTCGCCACCAGATGTCGATCCATCCTCATATTCCGCTCCGTGGATGACACCTACGAAGACATGCTTTACGGCGGGCTGAACCGGGGCAGAGCTTGCGCGTTGAGCCATCTCGATAGTGTTGGTGCAGATGTCCGGCTCAGGGCCCGGTTCGCCGATCTTGCCGATGAAGACGTGAATTCCACCAAAGGGGACCTGGTACCCGTATTCAATTGAACCGGCCTCGAGACCCCATCCTGCGTCGTCGATGTAGAGCTTGCCGTGACGACTCTTAGTCATTTGGCCCACAGCGTATCCCTTGAGTCCTTCGAAGCTGCCCTTCAAGAACTTGAAACCATCGTGCGAAAGCCCCACGGTGGGCGCCAACTGTCGTGGTTTCGTCATGGCAAATGTCCTTATGAAAGGACTTAGTCATGGAGCCATCGCTACGAGTTAGCTTAAAGGGGTTAAAACGGACAAGGGACACGAGAGTTTTATACTAGTTTGGCCCTTCAATGAAGGTAAAAGCCTACGTCTAGTTGTGATGGAATTGCAGGGGTTTCGATGACCAGGGAGCGAATCTGCTTTGCCTGGCTCTCGAGTTGTTGTGTGTTGTGTTGTCCCTAAACCGCCGTCGGGTCGTCCCTTTATATACATAGGTTGACGCCCGCCGGTTTACAGAGTCCCGAGGCCGGATCTTAAACATGTCCGGCTCGGTCTCTATTCCTTCTAACTTACAATACAAGTTACATATTCATGCCGGTTTATGTCTACATGCCTTAACCCGCCCTTGGGCCTTGGGCCTTCCTGAAGCGCCACCATCCTTGTCTCCATGGGCCTTTGAATAAAGCAACCATCATGGGAATAATCCGGCCTCTCCTAGCCGGTTTACGCCCGGTGGTAATATCCCCAACAAAATGGGTCCAAATATGGCAATTAAACTATTTGTTTACACATTATCCAAGACAACAGCGAACTGTAGGATGGTAAGTAAGAACTTTGCAGCCTTCTTTTTACTGCCCATAATGAGTTGTGTTAGATGACAATGTCTGAATCTTTTTTCCTTTGCAGTGGTTTCCAAAGCAGTTTACTCAAGATTACCTCTCAAACTACATGATTGGTGGGCATGCAAAGGTTAAAGTATTTCTATCAGAACACGATGATTATCTAGATGTTTTCATGAAGACTGTGAAGGATGGGCGTTCGTCCATTACAAGGGGTTGGACTAGAGTCATGCGTGCCTTCCGCATGGAGGAGGGCACAATATGGGCATTCCGCTTCACCTTGGTCAGCAACCAGAATATATTCCGCCTCTTTCTTTACCGTCTTTAATAGTACAAGTATACAAGTGTGGTTCATCATTCTTTATTTGGTTCTTATGTAATTCTTGAATATATGTACCTATGAATCGAATAATGCATTGGTTGTTTGAACCTGATGGATATGAATAAAGCTGTAGCATACATTCAAATTCAAATCCAAATCCGGTACAATTTGGAAAAGAAGCAATTAAATTAGGGTGAAATTATGCTCTCCGGGTTGTTACGACACACACGGTTGGTAAAACACAAACATTTGCAATATGCACCATAATCCGAGACGGTTCACAGAGAGGAAATGTGTGCAAGCATGCACATAGTTGTCATTTGCAAACCATGTGCGATGTCAGACAATATCACAAATGGTGCGGGAAAACTGTTTCGCAACCATGAACTGTTTGCAAACCATGAACAATTTGTGTTAGTTGCCTTATCGTACACAATTCGCAACCATGAACTGTTTCTGATGAAGTATGCATCGTAAACGTTGCACCACAGGATAGCGTGTGTGATAGTTGTCGTGTACGATGATGTTACGACGGTCCGACATTTTGTAATCCCGTATGACACTCGTACGACGATTAGCTAATCTTCTTAACGGTGAACCATTTGTGACGGGCCGCACATCATACACGTTCTATGATAGTGAACCGTTTGTGATGGGCCGCGCATCGTAAACGTAGCACCACAGAATACCGACTGCAATGGCAATGCAAGCAAAAACGAGTAGGAGTACTGTAGGGGCCCTATCCCCGATGGTTTCTGGGTCGTGTGGGAAGGACCCCCCTATCGCCCACACTCACTTGGCGACAGTTCCAAATGCCATCGCGGAAAGGGGTTAAAAACCATTTGTTTAGGACCGACATGCACCAGTGAGTGTTAGTGATCACTTTACTTAAATTTAATTAGCTTTAATTAAAATTTATTCTTAAAACAAGCAATGCATTGGCACATTCTATCAGTGCCACATGATCAACATGCACAACAATTAGAATTATTATTCTTAGGACGCACACGATCATCACATTTGTCGCACTTTCACACAGACAATACTACCAAGTTTGAACAGTTTGTTATAGTTGCTATCCTCTGCATCATCATGTCGTCTTTCCCAGCTTGCAAGATTTAGAACCAACAAATAAGATTCAAATAACAAGTACAACAAAGATGCCTACACATCTCATTGATTCCCAACTTGCAAGATTCAGAACTAACAAATAAGATTCAAATAATAAGTACAACAAAGATGCCTACACATCTCATTGATTCCCAGCTTGCAAGATTCAGAACCAACCCATTAGAGCCTTTTGATGAAGTGAATATCGGGATTAAATCCATCTTGGCTAGCCGTGTCATACAACCCAAGAACTTGGCGAATGCTCTTGACCATCACAACATCTGTAGTTGAGTATTACTGTTTACACAGATAAGAAAGAGCATGATTACTATAATAGTGGCACTAGTTGAAGCAAACTTTATTTCCAAAACGAGAAAAGATTGCAATAGAATAGCTTTATTTAAAAAATACAACGTTAGCACAGTATGGGAAAGCACAATCATGTTGATAAAGGATAGTACTGACCAGTGTGAGATGACTTTGGGAGATCAAGTTATTCTTCATGTCCCCATATCTTGCTATGAAAGCGATTCATTGACATTCATTAACACCTTAGTGTAGCAGTAGAAGGAGGAGCGTTGACTCATTTCAATCACTTTTTTGTGCAGTTCAACTAAAATTATGACGCTCGCCAGTTAGAGAGGAGGAGCGTCGACTCATTTCAATCACTTTTTCTGCAAATTATCTACATTGGAAATGAAATGGTAGCTAAGATGGTAGTTCTATTATAAATGTATTATTACTTCATTTTATCAGTGGCGGTAGCAATGCCAAAATAGTAGCACGAGATCACTAGCTGGATGCAGAGTCAAAATCAACCAAAAAGGAACATACCGGGTTATGGGAACCATAACTGAGAGAGGGGCCCCTACGCCGCCCCGACTCGATGTGGTCAACCTGCAGCTCCACTCGATGATTCAATTCATCTGACTTTTTATACAGTTCACCTAAAATGAAGAAAATATTGCATCACTCAGCTAGCAAGAAGTACTTGCTCTCGTGAGCTGGCAGGTTCTTCTTTAGTAGTTGCACTAAAATTGAGCAACATTAAGGTGGCTGTCCTGCTCATGTAAGGTGCAACTATAATTTGCTTATCCTTTTGTGCAGTTCCACTAAAATAAAGTGCCATCATGGTGACAGTGACGACTCATCTTGCAAAGGCTAATAAAATGTTGCACGAGATTACCAGCAGAGTTTGACGGAGATTTTGGAAACTCCAATCACCATTTTGTGCAGTTCGACCAAAATTGGGAGATGTTGCCCACGTGACATTTTAGTTGAACTGCACAAAACACTCATTAAAAAGTGTTTTGTGCAGTTCACCAAAAGGTCACAATAGCAACAAGGTGAAATGGCTATCCCTATCTGCACAAAAAGATAGAAAGAAAACAGTTGCTGGTCAATAACAAGATACGAAACATACACGAAATGAAAAGAAGCATCTTGATTATGTTCATGGCAATCACACAAGGACAGTAGAACTTTTAAAACGGAAGCATTGCTTCATGTTACCGGAAGCATTACGATCAACAATGACATTCGTCAAATATGGGATTACTTTAATGGTGGCATTGCTTGTTTACCAGATACAGTAGATCAACAACAACTAAAGAGTTGGTTTAAGAGCATGGGACCATGGGGACACCAGGACACTCAACAGCGTAAATAAGCAACTTACTTATCATACTAGGGAAAATAGCAGGAGTACCATTTGTAACACAGTTTAATTACGGCATATTACTGGAGGCATTAGATTAACAATAACACTGGTTAGACATGTCCTTAAGGTAACAGTGTGATTGCTTCATTTTACATGCGCCCTTACATTAACAACGGCAAAAAGTTGGTATAAGGACATGCAACAGTGGACGCATCAGCACAATGTACATACAAGGAGGCATAAAGTGGTGATGCCGAGTTTGTTCATACTCTGTGTGCAGCAAATCTAATCCTGGAGACCTTTTACTATGTAAGGGCAGCAAATATAATCTTGGACATACTCTGTTGACTTGTCCACCAGCCGCTACTTTCTATCCTTTTTTTCAACCAATAATAGATATGTTCCTTATCCAGTTTGTACTGCCTTTTCCCTTTATTTCCCTTTTCAACCAAGAGACCGGTTGGGTATCCAGTCTCTACTACTTTCCCCCTATTATTTCCTCTTTGAATCAAGTCCTACATTCATGCTATGACTTCCCCCTTTCTTCGTTGTTTGAACCAAGTCCTAGATTCGACTGCATGAAGTAGCTTTACCTCCAATAATACTAAAATTTAGGTGGCTTTGGAAGAGCTGATGGAAGTAGAAAAAGATCCACATGCAGACACGCGGGGAGCTGGGGCAGTAGAGCAAGGCCGCTTTTGAAGGAACTTATACTTGAGGGTCGTCGGGATGTCGGTGGCGGCAGGTCGGATCTGCGCACAATACGGCAGGGAGGAAGAAGGGTCGGAGGACCTCCTGAGCTAGCGCTGTGTCGGAGAGAACGACACGGGAAGAGGATCAGGACCCACTGGTAGCTATGGGTTTCCTTCCTCTCACCGCCAATGACCGCATGAACGATGCACCTAGTCCTCTACACACATCGGTTGAAGGGATCCGGACGGATATGTGACCAGCGGCGAGCAGAGAGAAAATGCCGTTACCGCTGTCTTGTTTAGATCTAGAGAGGATGAGAGAATGAAGAGAGCAACCCTAGTAAAGCAAGTGCTCATGCCTCTACCTATGTATATAGTGGAGTGATTATCTTTTCTCTCTCCACAACAAGCGTTTCAATTTGTGTACTGTTAGGACCCCGATCCTAAGTCACACCGATCTAGCATGTAACACATCATATCACTTTGCGGCCTCATGCACGGTATTCCCATGGGTGCCACCTTACCTGGCCCAGGACCGTTTGCGCCTTTTGGCTCACATATATGATAGTGTCGCTAGCATCCATATGACAGAGAACCCGAGCTGACATGACTAGTCATAAACCCAAAGTGGCACTAACTTACAGGGACAGGCATACATGACCCAGCAACGAACGTGTCGGTCATCAACGAGTGAATCTGGGCTGTAGCAGCCGGGCTAACAGGACTCCGGAGAATTCGGGTTGTAGCAGGCTAACAGGACTCCAGTAGACACAGCATGACATTTCCCCGAAGGGACAGACACAGGAACGAAGAAGGACACATGCCAGCCAGCCTAAGTGTTCCAGAGCAGTAGCAAGCTACCATGGCTCAGTGGAAGCACTAGGAGACATTTCCCGGTAAGAGAGGCTACCAAGGATAAACAACTAGGTTGTCGGATCCCACACATACCAAGCATTTCAAATCATACACACAATATGCTCGATATGTGCACAACATGGCATCAGAACAAACTCTACAATTCAAAGTATTTATTCATTAGGCTCCGGAGAGGCACATATTACAAACATGGGTCTGATGACCCAGCATTCAAGTCATACAAGCAACAAGCACAAGCAGAAGCTTAACTTGTCTGAATACAGACAACTACAAATGAAAAGGCTGAGAAGCCTGACTATCTACAAGACCTTGCCGAGGGCACAAGATCATAGCTGAGGTAACAAGCTAAACATCGAAGTCCACGCGGAACTACTATCGAGACTGAAGTCTCTCTACAAAAACATAAATTAAGCAAACGTGAGTACAAATGTACCCAGCAAGACTTACATCAGATCAAGCTACATATGCATCAGTATCAACAAAGGGGGTGGTGGAGTTTAACTGCAGCAAGCCATCTTTGACTCAGTGGCTATCCTGAACTACGACTGCAAGTAACTCTTTGAGGTGGCACACACGAGTCCACATATTCACCATATCAATACACCACTATGGATCCGCTCCCGTCTCCCTACGAGAAGGCCATCCATAGCACTCACGCTTATCTTGCGCATTTTAGAGTATCCACTTTCACTTGTCTATGAACTGTATAGGCAACCCAGAAGTCCTTTACCGCGGACGCCGCTATTCGAATAGATCATTTATAACCCTGCATGGGTATACTTCTTCACACATGTTTCCACCACTTAGCATCTGCACACGACATGTTCTTGACAGACTTCAAGCGAAAGCCTACGTGGGTGTAGACCACGACCTGACTAACCACACAAGTCCCTAGTCTAGGTTTATTGCCTATTCAGGTTCCATCTGTAGGGAATCCGGCCGAGGTTTCCACTACAGCCCCGAACGATGTGTGCAGGGTTCCCGGGTCACCAAACGGGCAGCTCGGTACACCGGGCCACATGCCTACCGCATCACAGCCCAGCCCTCGGGTCAGCTCTACGCATGGCCTCCAGCATACTACAAACACGAGAAACTACTTGCAACTCCTAGACAGAGGACAGGGGCGATTAATAAGTCAAGCGGGGTCATATTTCAGGGCCCAATGTGGGGTAGTAGTTGTTCATGGATCACAAACACAGAACTCAGTTCCCGAGGATGGTTTCAATGAGACAACCCACCATGTACTCCTACATGGCTTCTCACCGCTACCTTTACCAAATTGTGTTCACACACTTAGCTCACACACAGTAGGACATGTTCATCACCATTCAAATTCATTCCCGATGAATCAGACCTGACTCAACTCTAAGTAGTAGCAGGCATGACAACAAGCATGAATGAGTAGGCACATTAGGGCTCAAACAACTACTACTCATGCTAGTGGGATTCATCTATTTATTGTGGCAATGACAGGTCATGCAAAGGAAAGGGGTTAAACTACCGTAGTATGTAACAGTTGAATCGTTGTTGTCCTAATGCAGTAAAAGAGAGCAGGAGCGAGAGCGTGGGATTGTATCAGAGTGAACAAGGGGGTTTTGCTTGCCTGGCACTTCTGAAGATAGTATAGCTCTTCATCGGTGTCATCGAACTCATCGTCGAAACTACGTCCATTGAGAGGGGACAAATACCGGCAAACAGAGAAAGAACACAATCAATGCAATGCAACAATATGATGCATGATCATGACATGGCAATATGTTGTGGTTTGAGCTAATGCAACTAGCAACAATTTAAATGAAGTTGGTTTGAATCCAAGATTCAAAAATCAAACTCCACATGTGGTTATTTAAATGCCATTATCATGTTTTCACTTATACAGTAGGTATAACTTAGTTTGTCATGCATGAAAATGGTATAGATGGCTAGATTACATTTTTTTGATGATTTTTCATATATAAATCTTTGCATTTGGAGTTACAGATTAATTTCTATGAGTTTTTGAAGTTAGCACTATTTTCTGGAATTTCTTGAATAAGAATAAATCCAGAAAAGGCCACTACTGTGTCAGCATTGCGTCAGCACTGCATCAGCAGGTCAATTGTGCAGTCTAGGTCAAACCTGACTAGTGGGACCCACTGGTTAGTGACATAGTTAGTTAACTAACTAATTAGGGTTAGTTTAGTGCTAAGCTAGGTTTGACCAAGGGGCGGGGCCCACATGTCAGTAACCCAGGGGGGTCAAAACTCTGGTCAGCTAGGTCAAATCGCCGGCGTTTAGCCGCCGGCGACAACCAGACGCCGTGGAAGGTGCGGGTTTCGCACTTCAGTGACCAAAAGGGCGGAGGAGGGCATCTACGCATAGCTGGAAAAGACACCGGCGACGAGCTTGGTGGCTGCCGAAGTTCAGGCGAGCTCGAACTCGATGCTACGGTGCACGTTGGAGCGCGGGGCTAGCTCCTACGAGGCCTACGCGGTGCGATGAGTGTGTTGGGCACGGTGGTGAGGCTGTTGCGTGGCCGGAGCCACGTCGGTGGCGAGCTCAGGGAGCGGTGCGTGCGGGTGCCCTCTGTGCAGTCGCTACGCTGGGCAACAATGAGAATGGAGAGGGGGAGGAGAGGCAGAAGCTCACAGCGTTCACGGCGAGCTAGGCAGCTGGGTCGGGGACGAGCTAGAGCAAGCGGGGCGGCAAAGTGGATCTTCGACGACGGCGAGGCGAAGCGAGGTCAGTGCGGTGACTCCGGGGCGAATGAGCGCTCGGGGCTCGATATGCTTGATGAAGCGGACGGTGGCGGAGCTTCTTGACACAGCGAGGCGATGAGGAGGCGACGGTGGCCGCAGTTACGACGGCGGTGCGGTTGCGGCGGCGTCGGCTGATGTCTACTACACAACCTTCTTCTTGTAGACGTTGTTCGGCCTCCAAGTGTAGAGGTTTGTAGGACAGTAGAAAATTCCTTCAAGTGGATGACCTAAGGTTTATCAATCCGTAGGAGGCGTAGGATGAATATGGTCTCTCTCAAGCAACCCTGCAACCAAATAACAAAGAGTCTCTTGTGTCCCCAACACACCCAATACAATGGTAAATTGTATAGGTGCACTAGTTCGGCGAAGAGATGGTGATACAAGTGGTATATGGATGGTAGATAAAGGTTTTTGTAATCTGAAAATATAAAAGCAGCAAGGTAACTAATGATAAAAGTGAGCGTAAACGGTATTGCAATGTGTTGAAACAAGGCCTAGGGTTCATACTTTCACTAGTGCAAGTTCTCTCAAGAATAATAACATAATTGGATCATATAACTATCCCTCAACATGCAAGAAAGAGTCACTCCAAAGTCACTAATAGCGGAGAACAAATGAAGAGATTATGGTAGGGTACGAAACCACCTCAAAGTTATCCTTTCTGATCAATCTATTCAAGAGTCTGTAGTAAAATAACATGAAGCTATTCTTTCTGTTCAATCTATCATAGAGTTCGTACTAGAATAACACCTTCAACCAAAACCTTAATGTCACCTAGATACTCCAATGTCACCTCAACTATTCGTGGGTATGATTATACGATATGCATCACACAATCTCAGATTCATCTATTCAACCAACACAAAGAACTTCAAAGAGTGCCCCAAAGTTTCTACCGAAGAGTCAACACGAAAATGTGTGCCAACCCCTATACATAAGATCATGGGCGGAACCCGCAAGTTGATCACCAAAACATACATCAAGTGGATCAATAGAATACCCCATTGTCACCACGAGTATCCCACGCAAGACATACATCAAGTGTTCTCAAATCCTTAAAGAGTCAATCCGATAAGATAACTTCAAAGGGAAAACTCAATCCATACAAGAGAGTAGAGGGGAGTGAGGGAGTCCTGGATTAGGGGGTGTCCGGGTATCCGGACTATACCTTCGGCCGGACTCCTGGACTATGAAGATACAAGATTGAAGACTTCGTCCCATGTCCGGAAGGGACTTTCCTTGGCGTGGAAGGCAAGATTGGCGATACGGATATGTAGATCTCCTACCATTGTAACCGACTCTGTGTAACCCTAGCCCTCTCCGGTGTCTATATAAACCAGAGAGTTTTAGTCCGTAGGACGAAGAACAATCATACCATAGGCTAGCTTCTAGGGTTTAGCCTCCTTGATCTCGTCGTAGATATACTCTTGTACTACCCATATCATCAATATTAATCAAGCAGGACGTAGGGTTTTACCTCCATCAAGACGGCCCGAACCTGGGTAAAACATCGTGTCCCTTGCCTCCTGTTACCATCCGACCTAGACGCACAGTTCGGGACCCCCTACCCGAGATCCGCCGATTTTGACACCGGCATTGGTGCTTTCATTGAGAGTTCCTCTGTGTCGTCACTTTTAGGCCCGATGGCTTCTCCAATCATCAACGGTGATGCGATCCAGGGTGACACTTTTTTCCCCGGACAGATCTTCGTATTCGGTGGCTTTGCACTGCGGGCCAATTCGGTTGGTCATCTGGAGCAGATCGAAAGCTACGCCCCTGGCCATCAGGTCAGATTTGGAAGTTTGAACTACACGGCCGACATCCGCGGAGACTTGATCTTCGACGGATTCGAGCCACAGCCGAGCGCGTCGCACTGTCACGATGGGCATGATTTAGCTCTGCCGCCGAACAGTGCCCTGGAGGCCGCACCTATGTCCGCTCCGACCCCTAGCTCAGAGCCGATCACACCAACCGAGGATGGGTGGTTAGACACCGCCTCGGGGGCTGCAATCTCTATGGCGATCGAGCCGAACACCAGCCCTATTCTCTGCGAAGCCCGTGACTCCAAGGAGCCGGACTCCTCTCCAGACTCCGAGCCCTCCGCGCCCCGACCGATCAAACCCGATTGGGCGCCGACCATGGAGTTCACCGCCGCGGACATCTTTCAGCACTCGCCCTTCGGCGATATTCTGAATTCACTAAAGTCTCTCTCTTTGTCAGGAGAGCCCTGGCCGGACTATGGTCAGCAAGGTTGGGATGCGGATGATGAAGAAATTCAAAGCCCACCCACCACCCACTTCATAGCCACTGTCGATGATTTAACCGACATGCTCGACTTCGACTCCGAAGACATCAACGGTATGGACGCCGATGCAGGAGACGATCAAGAACCAGCGCCTATAGGGCACTGGAAAAGCCACCTCGTCGTATGATATATACATGGTGGACACCCCAAAAGAAGGCAATGGCGATGGAACAGCGGAGGATGACCCCTCCAAGAAGCAGCCTAAGCGCCGGCGTCAGCGGTGCCGCTCTAAATCCCGCCAAAACAAAAACGGCACGGGTGATAATAACACCCCGGACAGTGCCAAAGACGACCACCTCCAGCAAGATTCAGCACAGGAGGATAGAGAAGCCAGCCCTCATGAGAGAGCGGCAGACAGAGAGGTCGAGGACGATAATTATATGCCTCCCTCCGAAGATGAGGCAAGCCTCGACGATGATGAATTTGTCGTGCCGGAGGATCCCGTCGAACAAAGAGCGTTTCAAATGCAGGCTTATGGCCACGGCAAGAAGCCTCAAGAAGAAACAGCAACAGCTTAGAGCTGATCAAGATTTGCTAGCCGACAGATGGACTAAAGTCCTTGCGGCCGAAGAGTATGAACTCGAACGCCCCTCCAAGAGCTACCCAAAGCACAGGTTGCTACCCCAATTAGAGGAGGAAGCACTTAAACCTACATCACCAACGCATGATGCGGCCGACCGGCCACCCCGTGGCCGTGACAGAGAGGCCTCTCGGCCCTCCACTCAAGCCGCACCCTGGCGCCGCTCAAAAACCACCAAGGCATGGGAAAATGCGCCAGACCTACGAGATATATTGGAGGACAAGGCAAGGCAAACAAGATCGATCTACGGATCACGTGGGCGCCCCACGGCACGAGACGGTACTCGTCACGCTGGATACAGTAAATCCGGCCGGGCCGAACACAGTAGACAAAGCTTGTTTGAGCTGCGTCGTGATGTAGCCCAATACAGAGGCGCCGCACACCCACTATGCTTCACAGATGAAGTAATGGATCATCAAATCCCCATGGGTTTCAAACCCGTGAACATCGAATCATACGATGGCACAACAGATCCTGCGGTATGGATCGAGGACTATCTCCTTCATATCCACATGGCCCGCGGTGATGACCTACACGCCATCAAATACCTCCCACTCAAGCTTAAAGGACCAGCCCGGCATTGGCTTAACAGCTTGTCAGCAGAATCAATTGGTTGTTGGGAGGACCTGGAAGCCGCATTCCTCGACAATTTCCAGGGCACTTATGTGCGACCACCAGACGCCGATGACCTAAGCCACATAATTCAGCAGCCAGAGGAATCGGCCAGACAATTCTGGACACGGTTCCTAACCAAAAAAAATCAAATTGTCGACTGTCCGGACGCAGAGGCCCTAGCAGCCTTCAAGCATAACATCCGCGACGAGTGGCTTGCACGGCACCTAGGACAGGAAAAGCCGAAATCTATGGCAGCCCTCACAACACTTATGACCCGCTCTTGCGCGGGAGAAGACAGTTGGCTAGCTCGCAGCAATAACATGATCAAGAGCCCTGGTAATTCGGATACCAAGGACAGCAGTGGCAGGTCGAGTCGCAACAAGCAAAAGTGCCGCATTAAAGGCGACAATGCTGATGATACGGCAGTTAATGCCGGATTTAGAGGCTCTAAACCCGGTCAGCGGAAAAAGACATTCAAAAGAAATACTCCGGGCCCGTCCAGTTTGGACCGAATACTCGACCGCTCATGCCAGATACATGGAACCCCCGAAAAACCAGCCAATCACACCAACAGGGATTGTTGGGTGTTCAAGCAAGCAGGCAAGTTAAATGCCGAAAGCCGAGAAAAGGGGCTGCATAGCGATGACGAGGAGGAGCCCCGGCCGCCGAACAACAGTGGACAGAAAGGTTTTCCCCCACAAGTGCGGACGGTGAACATGATATATGCAACCCACGTCCCCAAGAGGGAGTGGAAGCGTGCGCTAAGGGACGTACATACGGGATGGAGCCAGTCGCCCCAAAGTTCAACCCATGGTCTTCCTGCCTGATCACTTTTGATCGAAGGGACCACCCCACAAGCATCCGTCATGGCGGATTCGCCGCATTGGTTCTAGACCCAATTATTGACGGATTTCACCTCACTAGAGTCCTTATGGACGGAGGCAACAGCCTGAACCTGCTTTATCAGGATACAGTGCGGAAAATGGGCACCGATCCCTCGAGGATTAAACCCACCAGAACGACCTTTAAAGGCGTCATACCAGGTGTAGAAGCCAACTGTACAGGCTCAGTTACACTTGAAGTGGTCTTCAGATTTCCGGATAATTTCCGAAGCGAGGAGTTAATCTTCGACATAGTCCCGTTCCGCAGTGGCTATCATGCACTGCTCGGGCAAACCGCATTTCCCAAGTTCAATGCGGTGCCGCACTACGCATACCTCAAGCTCAAGATGCCAGGCCCTCGAGGAGTAATCACGGTCAATGGAAACACCGAACGCTCTCTCCGAACGGAGGAGCATACGGCGGCTATCGCAGTGGAAGTACAAAGCAGCCTCTCAAGGCAATTCTCCAGTCCGGCCACTAAACGTCTAGACACCGTCAAGCGCGCCCGGAGTAACCTACAACAAGACCGCCTGGCACGTTCCGAGCAAGCGTAGCAATGCGGCCCCAACCCCAGCCCTCGCGAACTTGCGAAACCAGTGTTGTGCGTACACAACTACGCTCTGGAAATACCATGGGCACAGGGGGAGGGGCACCATCGCGGCACGCCCGAAACACGGCTTAAACCGCACTAGGGGCTGCCGATTTCTTAATTTTCTATTATTTTCATGACTCCATTCTTCGGAAGGCCTGTCCGGCAGTACAATCGCCGCAAAAACAATACAGCCAGGGAAGCAGAAAGCTACGCCGCACTATGGAGCTCTAAGGTGGTCTCTATAAAGAGCAGTATACCTGTTATACATACCATTCCGCAGCTCGCCCCTGGAAAGGACATGTTAAATAGTCCCATCTTTTGCTTATTGCACTATTTGTATCGTTCTGCTTTGATCGCAACTTTTTTAAAATAAATAATGCATAGCATCCGTCTATTATTGAATTACCTCTTTTTTATGAATATATGTTCATTAATGACATGTTGCACCCGTACACTTTGGTACGGCCAATACGCCAGGGGCTCAAGTACCCCACAATACGGCGTGAGAAGTCTGAACACTTTCACAAGTGCGGCACCCAGAACTTATAGCATTATATGCATCGGCTCTGAATCATGTCTTGGGTCAAATGTTGGGTTTGCCCGGCTCCTATGTTTTGGTACCTTACGTTCCGTTATATCGGCTAAGGTAGCACTAGGAGAACTACTGTGATTGTGCCCCAGTTGAGCTAGGCTAAGCACCTCGGTAGAGAAAGCTAAAACTGACCGTCATGATAAGGCAAGAGTTGGTCGTTGTTCGAGAGGTTTTCGAGTCCCTAAAGACTTATGCCGCTTAGAGCGAGGAGTCGACTTTGTCTGGCCTAGGCGTGGATAGCGCCCCGAACTCGGTCTTCCGAACACTAGGGACTTCGCCGAAATTTAAAATTATAGAATTCTATGGCTAAGTGAGAGTGTTCAAGCATTATAGTCTGATTGCCTTATTCGTTGTGCTGAGCGCCTCCCTCAAAGGACCCAAGAATGGGAAAAAGAGCGCTCATGTTTATCCCGAACACCCCAGCACTCGTGGCATGGGGGCAGAAGCCGACGACTCGCCATCTCTCAAATTTGATGAACGGCCGCACAGAAGATAATATTTTAAATTCAAAAGCGTTGCTTAGCGCATATGAACAAGTTTTCAGCGTACAGGATCACAAATGCGAGTTTACTCAAAAATTACATATTTGGAGCATTCATCCGCTATAAGGCGGGCACCCCTTAGGACACCCTCATAATACGCTTCCGGGACGCAATGGTCCTTGCCCGGCGGCGTCCCGTCCTTCACCAGCTTCTCCGCATCCATCTTGCCCCAGTGCACTTTAGCACGGGCAAGCGCCCTAAGGGCGCCTTTGATGCAGACGAAGCGCTTGATCACTTCAAGCCGTGGACAGGCATCCACCAGCCGCCTCACCAGCCCGAAGTAGCTCCCAGGCAGAGCCTCTCAAGGCCACATCTGAACTATGAGGCCCTTTATGGCCTGTTCGGCAACCTTGTGGAGCTCGACCCTTTGCTTCAGCTGGTCGCTCAAAGGCATCAGGTGTCCGGCCTCAGCATACTGAGACCAGAACACCTTCTCCATAGAGCTCCCCTCGTCAGCTCGGTAGTAGGTGGCGGCATCCGATGCACTGCGAGGCAAATCTGCGAATGCTCCTGGAGAGCTCCGGACTCGGGTAAGTAACAAGTAATTCACTTTCACGTGCTTGCTTTGCATAATGAATGCCTTACCCGCCACTATCTTCTTCATCGCTTCAATTTCTTTGAGGGCTTTCTGGGCTTCGGCCTTGGCAGACTTCGCACTTTTAAGGGCTGTCGCAAGCTCGGACGCTTGCGTATTTGAGTTAAGCTCCAAACTCTCATGTTTTTTCACGAGAGCCTGGAGCTCTTTTTGCACCTCCTCCACCCGCGCCTCCTGCTTCCCTCTCTCCGTGCGCTTCACGGCCGCTCTGTTTTCGGCCTCGGACAGCGCTTGCTTAAGGGTTGCCACCTCGGTCGTGGCCCCTATAATAGCACGTTGATCCTGTCATTTTTTGCAACCACATCTTCTCTATATACTCGTGCAAGGTATTACTTACCTTCCTTCTCCTCGAGTTGCCTCTTGGCATGGCCGAGCTCGTTCTCGGATCGCGCAAGGTTTTGCTTCAGTGTATCCACCTCCACAGTCAGTGCGGCGGAGGCCAGCAGCGAAGCCTACATATGCATATTGACTTGATTATGTTAGACTCCTACGAATGTTATTAGATCCTCTATTCGGCTTTTCTTTCCGAACGCCGAACAGAGCATCAGGGGCTACTGTCTATGCAGTAATATTTTTACATATTCTTTACTTACCTCAAAGCCTATTAGAAGGCTGGCACAGGCTTCAGTCAGTCCGCTCTTGGCAGACTGAACCTTCTGGATCACCGCACTCATTATAGTGCGGTGCTCCTTGTCGATGGAGGCGCCGTTAAGCGTCTCCAACAAGTTGTCCGGTGCCTCCGGTTGGACGGAGGTCACCGGCTCGGTAGGCTCGCTCCTCTTGGAAGGAGGCTGCCTACTGGAGTCTGGAGCAATTGAAGGTTCCTGCGCGGTGTCCGGCTCAAGGCTGAACTCGGAGCCCTTGGGGGTTTTATCCCCTTTGCGCCTGGAGTCCAGGAGGTCACCTTGCGGCGCCTCCAGGACCACCTCCTCCTGGCTTGGAACCTGTTGGGACAACACCTCGGCGTCGTCCGTAGGGTGGGGGAGGTAGCCGTCGTCGACACCTCGGCACCTCAGCGAATTCACATCCGACGAATCCTGGGAACCGCTCGACGACACGTCGAGCCGGTCTTTGGGTGGACTGCATAAACATGTTCGACATAAGGAAAAGCTGTGCAATGGAGGAATACTATGAATCACTCTGGTATCCGGACACTTACGATCTCGCCAGGGGCTTGGCCCTATGCGGCCACTCCTCTTCGCCGTCGTCGGCGTTGGTGGAGCCGTCCAGAGGAAGCGTTTTCCCCTTCTTGGACCCTTCGCCCTCCCCAGTTGGGGCGGCCTTCCTTTTATTCTCTCCCCCTGATGGAGGGGGAGAGGTCTCTTCTTCCTCCTCCTCGTTTTCACGGGAGGAGTGCGTCTTGGAGTCGTCGGATGATGAATCCGACACCCCCAGGCGCCGGGCACTCTTCTGAGTCCCCGTGGCCTTCTTCTTGGCCTTCTTCTCCGGCACCACATAGGGTGCCGGAACCAGCAGCTTCGCCAAGCGAGCGTCCGCTGGGCCTTCGGGCAAAGGAGCCGGACAGTTGATCTATCCGGACGTCTCCTGCCAATCCTGTCAAAGGTAAGGGAGCTTAAGATCCCGCATAGAGTCAAACTATGAAAAACTAATACCCCATAAAAGGTAAAAACAGCTTACCGCACGAGCGCGACGCTGCGTGCTGAATCCGCGATCCTCGGTAGTGGATGCGGGGGCCTCGGCGCCCTTGAAAAGCACCTTCCAGGCATCTTCGTACGTCGTGTCGAAGAGCCTGCTCAAAGTTCGGTGTTGCGGCGGGTCGAACTCGCACAGGTTGAAAGCCCGTTGTTGACACGGGAGGATCCGACGGATGAGCATAACCTGGACTACGTTGACAAGTTTGAGCTTCTTGTCCACCAGGGTTTGGACGCATGTTTGGAGTCCGGTCAGCTCTCCTTCTTTACCCCACGACAGGCCCGTCTCTTTCCAGGAGGTGAGCCGCGTAGGGGTCTGGATCGGAACTTGGGGGCTGTGACCCATTCAGGGTCCCGCGGCTCGGTGATGTAAAACCACCCCGATTGCCACCCCTTTAGGGACTCCACGAAGGAGCCCTCGGGCCATAGGACGTTGGGCATCTTGCCCACCATGGCGCCTCCGCACTCCGCCTGGGTGCCGCGCACCACCTTTGGCTTGACATTGAAAGTCTTGAGCCATAGGCCGAAATGGGGGCGGATGCAGAAGAAAGCCTCGCACACGACGATAAACGCAGAGATGTTCAGGACAAAGTTCGGGGCCAGATCATGGAAGTCCAGGCCATAGTAGAACATGAGCCCCCGGACAAATGGGTGGAGAGGGAAGCCCAGTCCGCGGAGGAAATGGGGGGGGGACACCACCCTCTCATGGGGCCTAGGGGTGGGGATGAGCTGCCCCTCTTCGGGAAGCCGGTGCGCAATGTCGTTAGACAAGTATCCGATCTTCTTCAGTATTTTGATGTGTCCCTCCGTGACGGAGGAGACCATCCACTTGCCTCCCGCTCCGGACATGGCTGGAGAAGGTTGAGGTGGGGTGTGCGGACTTGGGCGCTGGAGCTCGAGTGCGCGGAAATGGATAGGCAAAGGAGGAAGAAGGCGTGGATGAAAAGGCGGATCCTTATCCCCTTATATGGGCGGACGACTATGCACCCCCACCAGCCTGGTAAAACTCGCTTGTCTCCCAAGCGCCGTAGTCAATGGCGCGGTTGGGTTACCCACACCCGTATTGATGAGAATCCCGGAATAAAAGGGACATGATCTCTGCTTTAACAAGACATGCCAAGGAAACCGCCTCGCTAAACGCGCTGAGGTGGCACAGTAAAACGATTTGAATAAAGACTTGGCCGTGGTGTGATGTCACGCTACGGAATACGTCAGCAGATTAGATTTGTGTAAATATTATTCTCTCTATGGCAATATGTGGAAACTTATTTTGCAGAGCCGGACACTACCTTTGTGTTCAAAATCTTCTATGAAGTACTTGGAGGAGGAACCCGCCTTGCAATGCCGAAGACAATCTACGCGCCGGACTCATCATCATTGAAGCCTGGTTCAGGGGCTACTGAAGGAGTCCTGGATTATGGGGTGTCCTGGTATCCGGACTATACCTTCGGCCGGACTCCTGGACTATGAAGATACAAGACTGAAGACTTCGTCCCGTGTCCGGAAGGGACTTTCCTTGGCGTGGAAGGCAAGCTTGGCGATACAGATATGTAGATCTCCTACCATTGTAACCGACTTTGTGTAACCCTGGCCCTCTCCGGTGTCTATATAAACCGGAGAGTTTTAGTCCGTAGGAAGAAGAACAATCATACCATAGGCTAGCTTCTAGGGTTTAGCCTCCTTGATCTCGTGGTAGATCTACTCTTGTACTACCCATATCATCAATATTAATCAAGCAGGACGTAGGGTTTTACCTCCATCAAGAGGGCCCGAACCTAGGTAAAACATCGTGTCCCCTGCCTCCTGTTACCATCCGACCTAGACACGCAGTTCGGGACCCCCTACCCGAGATCCGCCGGTTTTGACACCGACAGGGAGAAACATCATAAGATCCAACTATAATAGCAAAGCTCGCGATACATCAAGATCGTACCACCTCAAGAACACGAGAGAGAGAGAGAGAGATCAAACACATAGCTACTGGTACATATCCTCAGCCCCGAGGGAGAACTACCCCCTCCTCATAATGGAGAGCACTGGGATGATGAAGATGGCCACCGGAGAGGGATTCCCCCTGCGGCAGGGTGCCGGAACGGGTCTAGATTGGTTTTCGGTGGCTACAGAGGCTTCTGGCGGCGGAACTCCCAATCTATTGTGTTCCCTGATGGTTTTAGGGTATATTGGTATATATAGGAGGAAGAAATACGTCAGGGGAGCCACGAGGGGGCCCACGAGGGTGGAGGGCGTGCCCCCTGCCTCGCGCCTTCCTTGTTGCTTCCCTTACGTACACCCCAAGTCTTCTGGATTGCTTCTGTTCCAAAAATAAGTTCCGTGAAGTTTCAGGTTAATTGGACTCCGTTTGATTTTCCTTTTCTGCGATACTCTAAAACAAGGAAAAAACAGAAACTGGCATTGGGCTCTAGGTTAATTGGTTAGTCCCAAAAATCATATAAAATAGCATATAAATGCATATAAAACATCCAAGGTTGATAATATAATAGCATGGAACAATCAAAAATTATAGATATGTTGGAGACATATCAGCATCCCCAGGCTTAATTCATGCTCGTCCTCGAGTAGGTAAATGATAAAAACAGAATTTTTGATGTGGAATGCTACCTAACATATTTATCCATGTAATTCTCTTTATTGTGGCAAGAATATTCAGATCCATAAGATTCAAGACAAAAGTTTAATATTGACATAGAAATAATTATACTTCAAGCATACTAACTAAGCAATTATGTCTTCTCAAAATAACATGGCCAAAGAAAGTTATCCCTAAAAAATCATATAGTCTGGCTATGCTTCATCTTCACCACACAAAATATTTAAATCATGCACAACCCTGATGACAATCCAAGCAATTGTTTCATACTTTTGATGTTCTCAAACTTTTTCAATCTTCACGCAATACATGAGCGTGAGCCATGGACATAGCACTATAGGTGGAATAGAATGGTGGTTGTGGAGAAGACAAAAAGGGAGAAGATAGTCTCACATCAACTAGGTGTATCAACGTGCTATGGAGATGCCCATCAATAGATATCAACGTGAGTGAGTAGGGATTGCCATGCAATGGATGCACTAGAGCTATAAGTGTATGAAATCTCAAAAAGAAACTAAGTGGGTGTGCATCCAACTCGCTTGCTCATGAAGACCTACGGCATTTTGAGGAAACCCATCATTGGAATATACAAGCCAAGTTCTATAATGAAAGATTCCCACTAGTATATGAAAGTGATAACATAGGAGACTCTCTATCATGAAGATCATGGTGCTACTTTGAAGCACAAGTGTGGTAAAAGGATAGTAGCATTGCCCCTTCTCTCTTTTTCTCTCATTTTTTATTTTGGCCTTTTCTCTTTTTTATGGCCTCTTTTTATTTATTTCTTTGGGCCTTTTCTCTTTTTTTGGCCTCTTTTTTTTAGTCCGGAGTCTCATCCCGACTTGTGGGGGAATCATAGTCTCCATCATCCTTTCCTCACTGGGACAATGCTCTAATAATTATGATCATCACACTTTTATTTACTTACAACTCAAGAATTACAACTCGATACTTAGAACAAGATATGACTCTATATGAATGCCTCCGGCGGTGTACCGGGATGTGCAATGATGCATGAGTGACATGTATGAAAGAATTATGAACGGTGGCTTTGCCACAAATACAATGTCAACTACATGATCATGCAAAGCAATATGATAATGATGGAGCATGTCATAGTAAACGGAACGGTGGAAAGTTGCAAAGCAATATATCTCGGAATGGCTATGGAAATGCCATAATAGGTAGGTCTGGTGGCTGTTTTGAGGAAGTATATGGTGGGTTTAAGGTACCAGCGAAAGTTGCGCGATACTAAAGAGGCTAGCAATGGTGGAAGAGCGAGAATGTGTATAATCCATGGACTCAACATTAGTCATAAAGAACTCACATACTTATTGCAAAAATCTATTAGTTATCGAAACAAATTACTACGCGCATGCTCCTAGGGGGATAGATTGGTAGGAAAAGACCATCGCTCGTCCCCGACCGCCACTCATAAGGAATACAATCAATAAATAAATCATGCTCCGACTTCATCACATAACGGTTCACCATACGTGCATGCTACGGGAATCACAAACTTTAACACAAGTATCTCTCAAATTCACAACTACTCAACTAGCATGACTCTAATATCACCATCTTCATATCTCAAAACAATCATCAAGTATCAAACTTCTCATAGTATTCAATGCACTTTATATGAAAGTTTTTATTATATCCCTCTTGGATGCCCATCATATTAGGACTAGTTTCATAACCAAAGAAAACTACCATGCTGTTCTAAGGACTCTCAAAATGATATAAGTGAAGCATGAGAGTTCATTAGTTTCTTCAAAATAAAACCACCACCGTGCTCTAAAAAGATATAAGTGAAGCACTAGAGCAAATGACAAACTACTCCGAAAGATATAAGTGAAGATAAATGAGTAGTCGAATAATTATACAACTATGTGAAGACTCTCTAACATTTAAGAATTTTAGATCTTGGTATTTTATTCAAACAGAAAGCAAAACTAAATAAAATAAAATGACACTCCAAGCAAAACACATATCATGTGGTGAATAAAAATATAGCTCCAAGTAAAGTTACCGATGAATGAAGACGAAACAGGGGATGCCTTCCGGGGCATCCCCAAGCTTAGGCTCTTGGTTGTCCTTGAATATTACCTTGGGGTGCCTTGGGAGTCTCCAAGCTTAGGATCTTGCCACTCCTTATTCCATAGTCCATCGAATCTTTACCCAAAACTTGAAAACTTCGCAACACAAAACTTAACAGAAAACTCGTAAGCTCCGTTAGCGAAAGAAAACAAAACACTACTTCAAGGTACTGTAATGAACTCATTCTTTATTTATATTGGTGTTAAACCTACTGTATTCCAACTTCTCTATGGTTCATAAACTCTTTTACTAGACATAGATTCATTAAAATAAGCAAACAACACACGAAAAACAGAATTTGTTAAGATCGTACCACCTCAAGAACACGAGAGAGAGAGAGAGAGATCAAACACATAGCTACTGGTACATACCCTCAGCCCCGAGGGAGAACTACTCCCTCCTCGTCATGGAGAGCACCGGGATGATGAAGATGGCCACCAGAGAGGGATTCCCCCTCCGGCAGGGTGTCGGAACGGGTCTAGATTGGTTTTCGGTGGCTATGGAGGCTTCTGGCGGCGGAACTCCCGATCCATTGTGCTCCCTGATGGTTTTAGGGTATATTGGTATATATAGGAGGAAGAAATACGTTAGGGGAGCCACGAGGGTGGAGGGCGCGCCTAGGGGGGTGCGCGCGCCCCCTGCCTCGTGCCTTCCTCGTTGCTTCCCTTACGTACGCCCCAAGTCTTCTGGATTGCTTCCGTTCCAAAAATAAGTTCCGTGAAGTTTCAGGTCAATTGGACTCCGTTTGATTTTCCTTTTCTGCGATACTCTAAAACAAGGAAAAAACAGAAACTGGCACTGGGCTCTAGGTTAATTGGTTAGTCCCAAAAATCATATAAAATAGCATATAAATGCATATAAAACATCCAAGGTTGATAATATAATAGCATGGAACAATAAAAAATTATAGATATGTTGGAGACGTATCATCGGCCATGGTGGGGGAGGGCGAAGGATAGGTGCACGGGGCGAAAGGGGGTGTCGGCGAGGTCGGGGCAGCGTCCAGGGGCATCCACGCGGCGAAGCGGCGTCCGGGTTGAGGCAGGCGAGCTAGGAGGTGTGTGGCGACCTCGAGCACACCGGCGCTCACCTCCCTGCCTGCCTGGCGGGAGGAAGCAGCTGACTGGCATGGGCCAGCACAGTGCTGGGCCGCCAGGTGGCCTGCCAGGTGAGTTTGGCCAAGTAAGTCTCCTTTCCTTTTATTCTCTGTTTTCTTTATTATGTAACTTTAGGGCTTTATTAAAAAAAATACCAAAATAGTCTCAAAATTCATGAAACTACTCAAGGCCACAGTTTGGAATATTTCCATCAGTAAACATTTTAGTTCATGAATATTTGGACATTTAAAATATTATATAGCATTTAAATGCCCAAATGCAAATAGCATATGATTTAATTCAGTGACCCAATGTTGTCCTAGAAAAATGTGAACTATTTTTGTCAGAGGTTCTAGACCAAGGCAAAGATGATGAACATTTTTGAAGGGCATTTCAGGTTCAATGAAAAAGTATTTTAGTAACCCTAGTTGGATTAACTGGTGCTGGGGGTTTCTGCCATCCCCATTTCAACTTTAATTGAAACTTAAACATGATGCAACACCGGATGCTAGCACTAAGCATTACCAGAACTAGGGATGTGACAACTCACCCCCACTAAACAAGAATCTCGTCCCGAGATTCAAGTGCAGGGTAAAAAGGAAGAGGGGACTCGAACTATCACAATCTTCATGATCCAACTGTCCTCATCGAAGATATTGATTCATTGCATCATCTTGAACTTGACATCCTTGCTTACGGGATCTTCACCCAACATGAGGACAGAAGAGCGAGATAACTCTACAGGGATGGATCATCTTAATGATCACATGATCAACTCACGGAATGAGACGTAGAAACATCTCTTAAGCTGAGGGACAAAACACATATGAGGAGCGATGGAAAGAAGCAGGTGACGAAGGTTCAGATTAGTAGGCAACAATTCCATGCTTAGAAGATGGTGCATGGTTTCAAAGTAGCTAGGAGATAATCATCATGATTTCATAACGGGACACCTTGGGGGTGACTCGTAGAAATATTCCCTTGAGTGGCAAAAAGAATTACTTTTGATATAGAAATCACTGGAACTCTCTAAACTAGCTCCAGGAAAATCACAAACGATCATTTGAAGGAATTCAGAGAAATGGCATACTCAGTTTGGAAAGGAAACTAGAGTTACAAGACAACTCCGCAAGCGGAGAACACATTCTAGATGATGCCGAGGATATAATCCAGAGACTGAGTGTGCTCTCAAGAACTTGAGCATTTCCATATCCATCAAGGTTTGCCAACATATGTGCCAAGATGTTGGTGACACCTCATACTACCATGATGAATATCGGTGGAGGATGCAGATGCAAAGGGAGATAACACCTTCTTAGATTTCACCTTAGCGAGGCCAAGGAAACAAAATTTGGATGATCGACTAAGAGACATTTAGCACTCTGCTTCTAATGTTCTCCTTGATGTGCTAGCATAACCCATTATAGATATGGTTTGGTATCTAGAACATCAAGTAAAAGGTCAAACTTTGGGAGCACAAGAATCCGTAAGGAACAACTACTGGAGTAAATCCTACGAAATCCTTATGGGGAGGCGGCCAACTTCCTCAATCAAGATACTACAATAATAGGTCTTCCGGCTAGGTGTGTTGTCCACGACATCCACTTTACCGGTTACACAGAGACCAATATTATAATTCTTGGAATATGTTCCAATCATCATATCTGCCTGAGATTCAGGTCTGGTTGGTGTCAGGATATTCCAGACTCATCAAGTCCAGAAAGAAAAATGAAAGTTTGCAACACAAATCGACGAGATGGAGTTGTGAGATTCTCGAGGAGTGAACTACAATAGCAAGCTCCAAAATATGAGTGGGTTCTGCTACATACATGTGAACACATTATCCAAGACAAGCATGACCATATAGTAGTCTTACAACGAAACACTAGCGAGTTCTGATTTGATTTGGGGATAGCCCACACTCAAATCAAAGTTTGGACAAGACAATAGATCCAATAACTAATCACGAGGACCAATCTATGAAGATATCATCTTTCTTCAACAGACGCACACACACACAAAGATATCCCTTAACATGAACTAAGTCAGACAAGCTTTTATCTTCCAACTCTCCAAGTTGTTGTTTGGCTTAACCAACTAGCTCAGGGGTATCCAACACAGATTCTTGGAGAAGGAGTGGTTTATTGGAAAAACCAACTTGATCACAAACTCAACATATCAGTCAAGGGACGACCTGGTGATACTTCCGTGAAGATATCCGAAAAATCACGAACCTCTGATATGTCTCTAAGCTCAAGAACAATCTTGCTTTTCAAGGCAAGATGACATGATCAGAAGAGTGAGGGATTGACACAATCCTAACTCACTTACCGAAGAGTGCACCAGAAATAAGGACTAGGTGGCACAAGTAATCTTAGAATGATAACTCAACAACCAACACGCTAAGAATGAATTATTGTCCATTAACTACCAAGCAACGCAGTTGCTAGGAGTATTGATTTCACACATCACAATTCACTTGTCAGCATTCCGGTTACAATAACACGGGAACCAAGGAATGAGCAATAATGGCAAGAATATCACTATACCGAGAGTTCATAGGAGGTGGTGCAATTGTCATGACAATCCTGACATAAAGGGGGTAATACTCCGAGGTAGAATAGAACAAAAGCTGGATTGGCATTTTGATCTGCGAAATACAACTACTTTGACTAATCCAAGAAATGGATGAGGTGCTGGAGTTTGTTTCTCCTAGTCATTCCGGAATAGAATGGCTTGACGGACCACAAGAATAATAGGCATCGATAACACGAATGCACAACTAGTCCTGACTATCAATTGATAGACAGAGGTCAAAATACAACTAAAGAGAGACAACTCAAAGGAACATATGGTTTTCTGAGTTGTGGATGCATAGATTTAGTATGTCAAACAAGTTCAACATATTTCTGCCAGATAATCCATGTAGAAAGGTAGGACTGGAAGATTCATAATGCAGAATGGAGAACTCATCAAGAGCACTCTTATTGTGATGTTTTGGTTCAGGAGAGCTTCTGCCATAAGTAGTTCATAGTATTTTGAAGAAGGATATACCATGGACCTCGAGAACTATCACAAAGGCTACTAATATCCTAAAGGAACTAGCAAACACTATCAATATGAAGTAAGTAGGGTGAATCTTGGGTTCAAGAACCCAGGAATAGAATGCCTACTAACTAAGTGGAACCATGGGATGCTTTCAAGAATGATGGCCAGAATCATTACTCTGGGAACACAAGACATGGCTAGATTACTAGGTAATCCTCTAAGACACCTAGGGTCATAATAATAGCTCCAAAATATATGTTGAGGCAATAGAGTACCTCAACTCACCGATTAGTGTGGTTAAACTGGCCCAAAGGAACATCAGGAAAGGAAAGAAGGGGGTTGCAAATGCATCCGACTATTTAGAAACCTGGGATGACTCGGACAGCATAACAGCTGTAAATGCTCAAAAAGATTTGAGACATCCTGCAAAATCGTGGCATGACCACTCAACATCACAATATCAAGGTTCTAAGGCCAGCTATGAACATACGGAAGTAGTAGAAACTGAACTGAGACTTGAATCCATCAATCCTATAATCTATGGATTAGTAACATGTGATCCTGATAGAAAGATGAGAAGCCTAGTTCTTAAACCTTGTAGAAGAGAAGAGGGTGACTCAAATCAGAAGTGCATAAGGTAAAGGAGTAAAAAGAGCCTTATGTTCCCATCCACAATCAATTCCCTTATATAACTAAAGCATTTCTAGAGTCAACTTCGACCAGTTTGGCTTGATAATCCTACAGGCAGTCAAGCTCTGATACCAAAGCTGTCACGACCCCGATCCTAAGTCACACTGATCTAGCATGTAACACATCATATCACTTTGCGGCCTCACGCACGGTATTCCCACTGGTGCCACCTTACCTGGCCCGGGACTGTTTGCGCCTTTTGGCTCACGTATATGGTAGTGTCGCTAGCATCCATATGACAGAAAACCCGGGCCGACATGACTAGTCGTAAACCCAAAGTGGCACTAACTTACAAGGACATGCATACATGACCCAACACAACTAGGAAAATGCTTATACATAGAATTTTAGCAGTAGCGCCTGTTTGGGCGCCCATGCTACTGGTATGTACCAGTAGCGCTGACCAAAACGGGCGCTACTGCTACTGTATAGCAGCAGCGCTGATTGGGGCGGGCCGCGCTGCTGTTTAGTGGGCCACCGGGCCAAAATGGCAGTCCACTTAGCTGTAGCGTGTGATGTGCGTCGGTGCTACAACTAGTGGGCTTAGTAGGAGCGCTGGCCCATTACCCGCGCTGTTGCTAAGCCCACTCCATCCCCCGGCCCGCGCGCTGGCCGGCCTACTCGTGCCCCTGGCCTCATAACTCAGCTCACTCACACACTCCACACTCCTCCCTCAATCCCCCGCGCCGGCCCTCCTCCCCGCCGACCGCCCTCTCCCGCGTCGGCCTCCTCCCCCGCCGGTCGCCCCGGCCCCCGCATCGGCCTCCTCCCCCACCGGTTGCCCCGACCCCCGTGCCGGCTCTCCTCCCCCGCCGGCCGCCCCGGCCCCCGCGCCGGCCGCCCCATGCGCCGGCCCTCCTCCACCGAGAGGTACATCCTCCTCCATCCTTCCTCCTCCTCCTCCCTAGTTTCTTTTGAACCCTAGCTAGTTGAAAAAATTAGGTTTTTAATCTTAGTTTTTTAATCTTAGGAAAATGTAGTATGAAACCAAGATAGTTAATCTTAGGATAATGTAGTATGAATCTTAGGATAATGTAGGTTTTTAATCTTAGTTGTTTAATCTTAGGTGTTTAATCTTAGTTGTTTATTCTTAGGATAATGTAGTATGAACCCTAGCTAGTTAGTCTTAGGATAATGTAGTATCAATATTAGGATAATGTAGTATGAACCCTAGCTAGTTAATCTTAGGATCATATTTTGAACTATCACATTTGTTGTTATTTTTTTAGTAAAAACAATTATTCTTGTTATATGCAAATTTGAAATGGATATTTTGAAGTGGATATATGTCATATTTTGAACATGTCACAATCTTAGTTGTTTAACCGAGTGGCCTATGTTTTGCCAGAATGTTGATTCATCCATGTTTTGGTAAATTTCAGGCGCTCGATATGTCTTGATTTTAGGAAATGTCATGCCGAATTTTGCTAAGTGTTTATTTTTTTCATAATTAAGCATTTTGTTCTCGACGTTGACGATGCCTATCCCGCATCCTCGTCGTCGACTCGGCGGAGGAGGCCTGCTTGAACAAAGGGGCCATGTCCGGGACTGGGCTCCGCCGGGCTGGTAATGGGTTGTGCTACCTTCTGGTGAGCGTAGCTTAGTGAGGAGCCAGCCCGTCGTCGACCCGGAGCATCTTTGGTGGTGGTCACGTGGGCCTGCATCGGTGCAGAGGGTTGAGTCCCCCGCGCAGGTGGTACAACACCATGTCACGGAGGAGGATGCACACGTCCATCACTACATGGTTGCGTTGGCGAACGACAAGTTCTCCAATACCTAGCAGATTCTTCAAGGATGTCACCGGAGCTATGATCCTATGATGGTTCCTTCTCTTTGGGTGTCCATAGCCCGCGGCCCACTGAACCTGGAGGAGCTATTATTCGAGATATATTAGTGATATTATATGATGATCTTTGTATATGTATTCGACGATGGATTTTCAATTACCTATTAGTTATTTGTTTATTGAATGCATGCTAATTTGAATGCAGTAATTTGTTTTATCTCTACTATTATGATTTAGTTTTGCTTATTGAATGCATGCTAATTTGAATGGAGTACTTTGTTTTATCTCTATTATGATTTTAGTTTTTCTTATTGAATGCACGTCTGTTTCAACAATAAACATATAGGAAATGTCTGACGACAAAAGGCAATTCGCTATGTGCGAGTACTGCGAAGATGAGCGCGGTCTGTGCAACATGCCTCACCTGGTAGAAGGTCGGCGCTTCAGCATCAAGCTCCAGGAGACCTTCGATGTTGAAATGGTACGCAACGACGATAAGTGTTTTTTGTTATTTTTGCACGAGTTCTCTGCTTCTTCAAAATGTAATTTCCGTCTTTTACAATTTAACTAGCTTATCCCATGCCATGCAAGACACTATGTCTTGGAGAAGATGGGTTTTGAAGATCATGAAAGCATGGAGGCAAAGAGAATTCAACTAAGGACCCATCATGGTATGATTTTGCTGTAAATCTATACAATACTGTGAACTCATCCAATTTTGGTTGCCTGAATTGGGAAGCACTTTGCAAGGCATATGATTTTCATGAGGGTATGCTTCCAGTTCTACGATTGTGTGAGTTCTCAAACATATTTATTAAGTAATTTATATTGTTTTTTTCAAAATAGTTGACAGCTTATTTCCATTGATAGCTTATTTTCATTCTTCAAAAAATGTACGGAAGGTGGTAGACAGAACCTACTACTACAATGATGAAGCACAATTAACTTATAAGGAGAAAGATGGTCTTATCGCATTTTTTACTCATCTTGAGAATTACAATAGCTATTATCAAACTCCTCCACATTACGGTCAATACGTGCCACTAGTGCACGTGTCGAACTATGGTAACATCAATGGAGATAGCATGGTAAGATTTTCTACTATTATGACATCTGTTCATCTTTTGCATAAATTCTTCTAAAACTAAACTACATTGCTAACTACAAAGTTATTACTATGTTTTTGAACAGAAAATCCCGATGGATTGTGTGCCTCATCTGATGTTGCCGAGAGGTCGCATTGATGTTATGAACTTACGGCCACCACGGTCAGGTCAGCCGCAGTATCCACATCACTCCTGTCCATACCGGATTTCTAAAAGCGAGGAAGCCATGATAATAAATGATTTGAAAAAATGTTTCAACCATCGTAGAGAGCTACTTGGAAGCAACATTGTGCGTAGGCCAAGACTTGGAGACAGGATGATGTCCGTTCTTTATTATGGAGAGTCCATTTTCCTTAATGGAGAGTCAATGCCTATCTTGTTTTATGATATTTTACCTAAGAGAGGGTAGAGTACGTCCTATGAGAGGAGTAGGTCCTAGGTAGAATGTGTTATTATGTACTACAATGTGTTAGAGTTGATGATGAGGAGGAGGAGTTGTGATTATGACTAGTGACCAACTTGTTATATGATGTCTCATTGATGAACATTGTTTGGTGGTGATGACTAGTGGTAATGAATATGCTTTTTAAACAGACTAGTTCATGATGAGTTGTTATTGTAGAAAAGATATATCTGTTTAAACATGTACAACGCCAAAATGCGAAAAAATAAATTTTAGCAGTGGCGCGGGCCAAAATATTACTAGCAACGCTCATTTACCAGTAGCACTTTCCAGAGGTGCGCTACTAGTATGTGAACATACCAGTAGCGCTGGCCTAAACAAGCGCTACTGCTACAAAATAGCTGTAGCGCCGTAGCAGTAGCACGGGCGCCCGGACTACTGGTAGCTCAAAAACCAGCGCTATTGGTAAGGTTTTCCCTAGTAGTGCAACAACGAACATGTCGGTCATCAGCGAGTGAATCCGGGCTGTAGCAACTGGGCTAACAAGACTCCAGAGAATCCGGGCTGTAGCAGGCTAATAGGACTCCGGTAGACACCGCGTGACATTTCCCCGAAGGAACAGACACAGGAACGAAGAAGGACACATGCCGGCCAGCATAAGTGTTCCGGAGCAGTAGCAAGCTACCATGGCTCAGTGGAAGCACCAGGAGACATTTCCCAGTAAGAGAGGCTACCAAGGATAAACAACTAGGTTGTCGGATCCCACACATACCAATCATTTCAAATCATACACACAATATGCTCGATATGTGCAAATACAACATGGCATCACAACAAAACTCTACAATTCAAAGTATTTATTCATTAGGCTCCGAAGAGCCAGATATTACAAACATGGGTCTGATGACCCAGCATTCAAGTCATACAAGCAACAAGCACAAGCGGAAGCTTAACTTGTCTGAGTACAGACAACTACAAATGAAAAGGCTAAGAAGCCTGACTATTTACAAGACCATGCCGAGGGCACAAGATTGTAGCTAAGGTAACAAGCTAAACATTGAACTTCATGCGGAACTACTAGCGAGACCGAATTCTCTCTGCAAAAACATAAATTAAGCAAACATGAGTACAAATGTACCTAGCTAGACTTACATCAGATCTAGCTACATATGCATCTGTATCAACAAAGGGGGGTGGTGGAGTTTAACTGCAGCAAGCCAGCTTTGACTCAGCGGCTATCCTAAACTACGACTGCAAGTAACTCTTTGAGGTGGCGCACACAAGTCCACATATTCACCATATCAATTCACCACTATGGATCCGCTCCCGTCTCCCTACGAGAAGGCCATCCATAGCACTCACGCATATCTTGCACATTTAAGAGTATCCACTTTCACTTGTCTATGAACTGTATAGGCAACCCAGAAGTCCTTTACCGTGGACGTGGCTATTCGAATAGATCATTTATAACCCTGCAGGGGTGTACTTCTTCACACATGTTGCCACCACTTAGCGTCTGCACATGATATGTGCTCGGCAAACTTCAAGCGAAAGTCGACATGGGTGTAGACCATGACCTGACTAACCACACAAGTCCCTAGTCCAGGTTTATCGCCTATTCAGGTTCCATCCGCATGGAGTCCGGGCGAGGTTTCCACTACGGCCCCGAACGATGTGTGCAGGGTTCCCGAGTCACCAAAGGGGCGACTCGGTACACCGGGCCACATGCCTACCGCATCACAGCCCACCCCTTGGGTCAATGCTGCACATGGCATCCAGCATACTACAAACACTAGAAACTACTTGCAACTCCTGGACAAAGGACAGGGGCGGTTAATAAGTCGAGCGGGGTCATATTTCAGGGCCCAACGTGTGGTAGTAGTTGTTCATGGATCACAAACACAGAACTCAGTTCCTGAGGACGGTTTCAATGAGACAACCCACCATGTACTCCTACATGGCCTCTCACTGCTACCTTTACCAAATTGTGTTCACACACTTAGCTCACACACAGTAGGACATGTTCATCACCATTCCAATTCATTCCCGATGAATCAGACCTGACTCAACTCTAACAGTAGCAGGCATGACTGTTGACACCCAATTTTGGCACAGTAAAGAACTTATTTAAGATGGCCTCAAATGGAGAAGTGATCTACATGAAGGAGTTCTACATTGTTTATATGAACATCTTTGAAGTTTGGGCCATCGTCGTCCGATTTCATCTCAAAGGCCGAAACTACGTTCAAAATACCAAGATCTTATATTCAGAGTATAGTTTGGCCGACTAAGCTCCCAATATGACCTCAGATGAAAAAAATGATCTACACAAATTGTCTTCGTCTCGTTGAAACGATTGATTTTGATATAAAAATTGTCCCAATCCAAGTTCGTATGCAAAAGTTAGAGGCAACACTTTGCGGACCGCTCCTGAGTGAAATAAATGACGCGAGGGACCAGACACCCATCTAGGTGGTGTCTGATGGGTCGCATGAGTTATTCAGCCTTTGCCGGCTGAACGAAGCTTGCCAGGATGAAGACCTTGCCAGCGTGGAAGCTTGCCGGTGTGAAAGCTTGCCGGGGTGGAAACCTTGCCGGGGTGAAAGCTTGCCAGGGTAGAAACCTTGCCGGGGTAGAAACCTTACTGGGGTGGAAACCTTGCTGGGGTGAAAGCTTGCCGGGGTAGAAACCTTTCCGTTGTGGAAAGCTTTCCGGGTGGAAAGCTTGCCGGGGTGGAGACTATCAAAATCAATCCGACCAGAAGTTGGAGATGGGCTCGAAAGTTTATTCAGATGGCCTCGTATGGAGAAGTGTTCTACACGGAGTTGTGCGTATCGTCGAAACAGTCAACTTTTGTTTTGGAGTCATCATCATCGGAGATAGTATACGGCCTGCAGAATTGATTCAACACTCGGACAGTTTAGAAAACTACATAATTGAATCCGACACACATTTAAAGATCAGCCCGAAAAGTCATAAAGATAGCCTTAAAAGGATAAGTGGTTTGCGTTATCTTATGCAGATCATCAAGGCGGACAAGGTTGATGTTGAATTCGACTCCAGCCGAGTTAGTGTGTGATTTCTATGGCCCGCGCAAGAAGCAAGACAGAAGTATGGGACAGATTCGGGCTGAATCCGAGTTGGACTAGAACTAAAGCTGTAGGACATGAATTGATTCAATTTTCTTGTAAGGAAAGATTAGGTGAATCCTTTACTTGTACGGGAAGTCTAGCCGCCTCTTATATATGTTAGAGGTGACGGCCGATTGAAACAACACCCATCGAAAAAATCAATCTACTACTTTTTCGTGTTCATCTACTTTTTATCTCTCCCTTGTATCTTTCTTCTTATTCTTCGCTAGTTCTTCATGCCGGAGGACTGTGGATCCACAAGGCTCTAGGAGCGAGCGAATCGACCTGGAGCAGCCCATAGCCGCCGCGATCCCTGACGGGGTCCCTCCCGGGTAAGCGGGGCTTTGGGTCTACAAAAGCGTCTGCCGGCTGTCCTGCGTATCGCGCTGCCGGTCGGACCTCCTTCGACGCGAGCTGCGGTGCATCACCCCCAGCGTCAAGGGTACACGGTGAGGTGTTCGTGTGCAAACAATGACAACAAGCATGAATGAGTGGGCACATCAGGGCTCAAACAACTCCTACCCATACTAGTGGGTTTCATCTATTTACTGTGGCAATGACAGGTCATGCAAAGGAAATGGGTTCAACTACCGCAACATGTAACCATTGAATCGTTGTTGTCCTAATGTAGTAAAAGAGAGCAGGAGCGAGAGAGTGGGATTGTATCGGAATGAGCAAGGGGGTTTTGCTTGCCTGGCACTTCTGAAGATTGTATAGCTCTTCATCGGTGTCATCGAACTCATCTTCGGAACTACGTCCACTGAGAGGGGACAAATACCAGCAAACAGAGAAAGAACACAATCAATGCAATGCAACAATATGATGCATGATCATGACATGGAAATATGCTGTGGTTTGAGCTAATGCGACTAGCAACAATTTAAATGAAGTTGGTTTGAATCCAAGATTCAAATTCAAACTCCACATGTGGTTATTTAAATGTCATTATCATTTTTCACTTATACAGCAGGTATAACTTAGCTTGTCATGCATGAAAATGGTGCAGATGGATAGATTGCATTTTTCTGATGATTTTTCATATATAAATCTTTGCATTTGGAGTTGTAGATTAATTTCTATGATTTTTTGAAGTTAGCACTATTTTCTGGAATTTCCTGAATAAGAATAAATCCAGAAAAGGCCATTACCGCGTCAGCACTGCATCAGCAGGTCAACTGTGCGGTCTAGGTCAAACCTGACTAGTGGGACCCACTGATCAGTGACACACTTAGTTAACGAACTAATTAGGGTTAGTTTAGTGCTAAGCTAGGTTTGACCAAGGGGCGGGGCCCACATGTCAGTGACCCACGGGGGTCAAAACTCTGGTCAACTGGGTCAAATCACCGGCGTTTAGCCACCGGCGATGACCAGATGCCATGGAGGGTGCGGGTTTCGCACTCTGGCAACCAAAAGGGAGGAGGAGGGTATCTACGCGTAGCTGGAGGTGAGCCGTGTCGAGTGGTGCTAGTGGTTGGGCTCGGGGTCACCGGAAACGACGCCGACGACGAGCTTGGCGGCTGCCGGAGTTCGGGCGAGCTCGAACTCAATGCTACGGTGCACCTGGAAGCGCGGGGCTAGCTCCTACGAGGCCTACGCGGTGCGATGAGTGCGCTGGGCACGGTGGTGAGGCCGTTGCGTGGACGGAGCCACATCGGCAGCGAGCTCAGGGGCGGAGCGTGCGAGTGCGCTCCGTGCAGTCCCTACAGTGGGCGACAGAAAGAACGGAGAGGGGGACGAGAGGCAGAAGCTCACAGTGGTCACGGCAGGCTAGGCAGCTGGGTCGGGGACGAGCTAGAGCGAGCGGGGCAGCGAAGTGGATCTCCGGTGACGGCAAGGCGAAGCGAGGTCGGTGCGGTGTCTCCGGGGCGAACAAGCGCTCGGGGCTCGATCTGATCGACAAAGCGGACGGTGGCGGAGCTTCTGGACACGGCGGGGCAACGAGCAGGCGACGGTGGCCGCGGTTACGCCGGCGGTGCGGTTGCGATGGCATCGGCCATGGTGGGGGAGGGCGAAGGAGAGGTGCAGAGGCGAAAGGGGGTATCGGCGAAGTCGACGCAGCGTCTAGGGGGGCATCCACGCGGCGAAGCGGCGTCCGGGTGAGGTAGGCGAGCTGGGAGGTGCGTGGCGAGCTCGGGCGCGCCGGTGCTCACCTCCCTGCTTGCCTGGCGGGAGGAAGCAACTGACTGGCATGGGCCAGCACAGTGCTGGGCTGTCAGGTGGGCTGCCAGGTGAGTTTGGCCAGGTAAGTCTCCTTTTCTTTTTATTCTCTGTTTTCTTTATTCTGTAACTTTAGGGCTTTATTAAAAAAATACCAAAATAGTCTCAAAATTCATGAAACTGCTCAAGGCCACAGTTTGGAATATTTCCATCAGTAAACATTTTTGTTCATGAATATTTGGACATTTAAAATATTATATAGCATTTAAATGCCCAAATGCAAATATCATATGATTTAATTCAGTGACCCAATGCTATCCTAGAAAATTGTGAACCATTTTTGTCAGAGGTTCTAGACCAAGGCAAAGATGATGAACATTTTTGAAGGGCATTTCAGGTTCATTGAAAAAGTATTTTGGTAACCCTAGTTGGATTAAGTGGTGCTGGGGGTTTCTGCCATCCCCATTTCAACTTTAATTGAAACTTAAACATGATGCAACACCAGATGCTAGCACTAAGCATTACCAGAACTAGGGATATGACAACTCACCCCCACTAAACAAAAATCTTGTCCCGAGATTCAAGCGCAGGGTTAAAAGGAAGAGGGGACTTGAACTATCACAATCTTCATGATCCAACTATCCTTATCGAAGATATTGATTTATTGCATCATCTTGAACTTGACATCCTTGCTTTCGAGATCTTCACCCAACATGAGGAAAGCAGAGCGAGATAACTCTACAGGGATGGATCATCTTAATGATCACATGATCAACTCACAGAACGGGACGTTGAAACATCTCTTGAGCTGAGGGACAAAACACATATGAGGAGCGATGGAAAGAAGGAGGTGACGAAGGTTTAGATTAGTAGGAAACAATTCCATGCTTAGAATATGGTGCATGGTTTCAAAGTTGTGAGGAGATAATCGCCATGATTCCATAACGGGACACCTTGGGGGGTGACTCATAGAAATATTCCCTTGAGTGGCAAAAAGAATTACTTTTGATATAGAAATCATTGAAACTCTCTAAACTAGCCCAAGGAAAATCACAAATGATCATTTGAAGGAGTTCGGAGAAATGGCATACTCAGTTTGGAAAGGAAACTAGAGTTACAAGACAACTCAGCAAGCGGAGGACACATTCCAGATGATGCCGAGGATATAACCCAGAGACTGACTATGCTCTCAAGAACTTGAGCATTTCCATATCCATCAAGGTCTTCCAACATCTGTGACAAGATGTTGGTGACACCTCGTACTACCATGTTGAATATCTGTGGAGGATGCAGATGCAAACGGAGATAACACCTTCTCAGATTTCACCTTAGCGAGGCCAAGGAAACAAAATCTGGATGATCGACCGAGAGACATTTAGCACTCCGCTTCTAATGTTCTCCTTGATGTGCTAGCGTAACCCATTATAGATATGGTTTGATATCTAGAACATCAAGTAAAAGGTCGGACTTTGGGAGCACGAGAATCCATAAGGAACAACTACTAGAGTAAATCCTACGAAATCCTTATGGGGAGGTGGCCAACTTCCTCAATCAAGATACTACAATAATAGGTCTTCCGACTGGGTGTGTTGGCCACGGCATCCACTTTACCAGTTACAGAGAGACCAATATTATAATTCTTGGAATATGTTCCAATCATCATATCTGCCTGAGATTCATGTCTGGTTGGTGTCAGTATATTCCAGACTCATCAAGTCCAGAAAGAAAAATGAAAGTTTGCAACACAAATCGATGAGATGGCGTTGCGAGATTCTCGAGGAGTGAACTAAGATAGCAAGCTCCAAAACATGAGCGGGTTCTGATACATACATGTGAACACATTGTCCCAGACAAGCATGACCACACAGTAGTCTTACAACGAAACACTAACGAGTTCTGATTGGGAAACATCATTGTGGAGAGCAAAGTCATGCGCATGTACCTTTGGGTCCTTAAGGATTAGCACTTAAGAACTTCTTTTCCTTGAACAAATCAATCAATGGCTTGGTGTGCTAGGGATTCATATAGAATGAAGGTTGCAAGTCTCCAGACCACAGAATACTTCGCACGAATGCATGACTGACTTGGGATGATTCCAGAGGAAGCGAAACAAACTTTCTCAAATTCACGGCGGCAACTTGCATCATATGCACGTGAGTTAGGGGAAGTCACTTCTTCCATCAAAACATAAACTTCATGAGCTTGCACGAAGAAAATGCTTTCAAAAGTTTCCAACGCTAACTTAGATGTTCAACATGAATTATGGACAAGATGAAAATGTTGTCAATGGGCTCAACAACAAACCATCCAGGCTTCCATATAGATGGAATTCCACAATTAGGTGAACACGGTGATAGCATTGGTCAGACCAAAGGATGTAATGGTGTATGCCCGAGGGATCAACCACGAGTAAGATAACATTACGAACATCGTTGGTTCTGATTTGATTTGAGGATAGCCCACACTCAAATCAAAGTATGGACAAGACAATAGATCCAATAACTGATCACGAGGACCAATCGATGAAGATATCATATTTCTTCAACACACACACGCACAAAAAGATATCCCTTAACATGAACTAAGTCAGACAAGCTTTTATCTTCCAACTCTCCAAGTTGTTGTTTGGCTTAACTAACTAGCTCACGGGTATCCAACACAGATTCTTGGAGAAAGAGTGGTTTATTGGAAAACCAACTTGATCACGAACTCAACATATCAGTCAGGGGACGACCTGGTGATACTTCCATGAAGATATCCGAAAAATCACGAACCACCGATATGTCTCTAAGATCGAGAACAATCTTGCTTTTCAAGGAAACACTACATGATCAGAAGAGTGAGGGATTGACACAATCCTAACTCACTTACCGAAGAGTGCACCAGAAATAAGGACTAGGTAGCACGAGTAATCTTAGAATGATAACTCAACAACCAACACGCTAAGAATGAATTATTGTCCATTAAGTACCAAGCAACGCAGTTGCTAGGAGTATTACTTTCACACATCACGATTCACTTGTCGGCATTCTGGTTACAATAACAAGGGAACCGAGGAATAACAATAATGGCAAGAAGTATCACTGTACCGAGAGTTCATAGGAGGTGGTGCAATTCTCATGACAATCCTGACATAAAGGGGGTAATACTCTGAGGTAGAACAGAACAAAAGCTAGATTGGCATTTTGATGTGCGAAATACAACTACTTTGACCAGTCCAAGAAATGGATGAGGTGCTGGAGTTTGTTTCTTCTAGTCATTCCAGAATAGAATGGGTTGACGGACCACAAGAATAATAGGCATCGATAACACGAATGCACAACTAGTCCCGACTATCAATTGATAGACAGAGGTCAGAATACAACTAAAGAGAGACAACTCAAAGGAACATATGGTTTTTTGAGTTGCGGATGCATCGATTTAGTATGTCAAACAAGTTCAACATATTTCTTCCAGATAATCCATGTAGAAAGGTAGGACTGACAGATTCACAATACAGAATGGAGAACTCATCAAGAGCACTCTTATTGTGATGTTTTGGTTCACGAGAGCTTCTGCCATAAGTAGTTCATGGTATTTGGAAGAAGGACATACCATGAACCTCGAGGACTATCGCAAAGGTAACTAATATCCTAAAGGAACTAGCAAACACTATCAATATGAAGTAAGTAGGGTGAATCTTGGGTGCAAGAACCCAGGAATAGAATGCCTACTAACTAAGTGGCATCATGGGATGCTTTTGAGAATGATGGCCAGAATCATCAAACTGGGAACACAAGAGATGGCTAGATTACTAGGTGATCCTCTAAGACACATAGGGTCATAATAATAGCTCCAACATATATGTTGAGGCAACGGAGTACCTCAACTCACCGATTAGTGTGGTTAAACCGGCCCAAAGGAATATCGGGAAAGGAAAGAAGGGAGTTGCAAATGCATCAGACTATTTCGAAACCTGGGATGACTCAGACAGCATAACAGCTGTAAATGCTCAAAAAGATTTGAGACATCCTACAAAGTAGTGGCATGACCACTCAACATCACAATATCAAGGTTCTAAGGCCAGCTATGAACATACGGAAGTAGTAGAAACTGAACTGAGACTTTAATCCATCAATCATAAAATCTATGGATTAGTAACACGTGATCCTGATAGAAAGATTAGAAGCCTAGTTCTAAATCCCCGTAGAAGAAAAGAGCGTGACTCAGATCAGAAGGGCATAAGGTAAAGGAGTAAAAAGAGCCTTATGTTCCCATCCACAATCAATTCCCTTATACAACTAAAGCATTTCTAGAATCAACTTCGACTAGTTTGGCTTGGTAATCCTACACGCAGTCAGGCTCTGATACCAAAGCTGTCAGGACCCCGATCCTAAGTCACACCGATCTAGCATGTAACACATCATATCACTTTGCAGCCTCACGCACGGTATTCCCACGGGTGCCACCTTACCTGGCCCGGGACCGTTTGCTCCTTTTGGCTCACGTATATGATAGTGTCGCTAGCATCCACATGACAGAGAACCCGGGTCGACATGACGAGTCGTAAACCCAGAGTGGCACTAACTTACAAGGACAGGAATACATGACCCAACACTACTAGGAAAATGCTTATACATAGAATTTTAGTAGTAGTGTCTGTTTGGGCGCCCACGCTACTGGTATGTACCAGTAGCGCCGGCCAAAACGGGCGCTACTGCTACTATATAGCAGCAGTGCTGGTTGGCGCAGGCCGCACTGCTGTTTAGCGGGCCGCCGGGCCAAATTGGCAGGCCACTTAGCTGTAGCGTTTGATGTGCGCCGGCGCTACAGCTAGTGGGCTTAGCAGGAGCGCTGGCCCATTACCCGCACTGCTGCTAAGCCCACTCCTCCCTTGCTTGCGCCCCAAACCTCATAACTCAGCTCACTCACACACTCCACACTCCTCCCTCAATCCCCCGCGCCGGCCCTCCTCCCCGCCGACCGCCCTCTCCCGCGTCGGCCTCCTCCCCCGCCGGTCGCCCCGGCCCCCGCATCGGCCTCCTCCCCCACCGGTTGCCCCGACCCCCGTGCCGGCTCTCCTCCCCCGCCGGCCGCCCCGGCCCCCGCGCCGGCCGCCCCATGCGCCGGCCCTCCTCCACCGAGAGGTACATCCTCCTCCCTCCGTCCTCCTCCTCCCTAGTTTCTTTTGAATCCTAGCTAGTTGAAAATTTTAGGTTTTTAATCTTAGTTGTTTAATCTTAGGAAAATGTAGTATGAAACCTAGCTAGTTAATCTTAGGATAATGTTGTATGAATCTTAGGATAATGTAAGTTTTTAATCTTAGTTGTTTAGTCTTAGGTGTTTAATATTAGTTGTTTAATCTTAGGATAATGTAGTATGAACCCTAGCTAGTTAATCTTAGGATAATGTAGTATGAATATTAGGATAATGTAGTATGAACCCTAGCTAGTTAATCTTAGGATCATATTTTGAACTATCACATTTGTTGTTATTTTTTTAGTAAAAACAATTATTCCTGTTATATGCAAATTTGAAATGGATATTTTGAAGTGGATATATGTCATATTTTGAACATGCCACAATCTTAGTTGTTTAACCGAGTGGCCTATGTTTTGCAAGAATGTTGATTCATCCACTTTCTGGTAAATTTCAGGCACTCGATATGTCTTGCTTTTAGGAAAGGTCATGCCGAATTTTGCTAAGTGGTTATTAATTTTGTTTTCATAATTAAGCATTTTGTTCTCGACATTAACGATGCCTATCCCGCATCCTCGTCATTGACTCGGCGGAGGAGGCCTGCTTGAACACAGGGGCCATGTCCGGGACTGGGCTCCGCTGGGCTGGTACTGGGATGTGCTACCATCCGGTGAGCGCAGCTTAGTGAGGAGCCAGCCCGTCGTCGACCCGGAGCATCTTTGGTGGTGGTCACGTGGGCCTGCATCGGTGCAGAGGCTTGAGTCCCTCACGTAGGTGGTACAGCACCGTGTCACGGAGGAGGACACGCACGTCGATCACTACATGGTTGCGTTGGCGGATGACAGATTCTCCAATACTTGGCAGATTCTTCAAGGATCTCACCGAAGCTATGATCCTGTGATGGTTCCTTCTCTTTGGGTGTCCACCGCCCGCGGCCCACTGAACCTAGAGGAGCTATTATTCGAGATGTATTAGTGATATTATATGAGGATCTTTGCTACAAACTACTATATATGTATTCGATGATGGATTATTAATTACCTATTAGTTATTTGCTTATTGAATGCATGCTAATTTGAATGGAGTAATTTGTTTTGTCTCTACTATTATGATTTAGTTTTTCTTATTGAATGCATGCTAATTTGAATGGAGTACTTTGTTTTATGTCTATTATGATTTTAGTTTTGCTTATTGAATGCACGCCTGTTTCGACAATGAACATATATGAAATGTCTGACGACGAAAGGGAATTCGCTATGTGCGAGTACTGCAAAGATGAGCGCGGTCTGTGCGATAGGCCTCACCTGGTAGAAGGTTGGCACTTCAGCATCAAGCTCCAGGAGACCTTCGATGTTGAAATGGTACGCAACAACGACAAGTGTTTTTTGTTATTTTTGCATGACTTCTTTACTTCTTCAACGTGTAATTTCCGTCTTTTACAATTCGACTAGCTTATCCCATGACATGCAAGATACTATGTCTTGGAGAAGATGGGTTTTGAAGATCATGAAAGCATGGAGACAAAGATAATGCAACTAAGGACCCATCATGGTTATGATTTTGTTGTAAATCTATACAATTCTGTGAACTCATCCAATTTTGGTTGCCTGAATTGGGAAGCACTTTGCAAGGCGTATGATTTTCATGAGGGTATGCTTCTCACCTTCGATCTTGGTGATTCTGACATCGACGAAAAGAATATGACCATTTGGGTCCTTGTTGACATGCTTCCGGTTCTACCGTTGTGTGAGTTTCTCAAACATATTTATTAAGTAATTTATATTGTTTATTTCAAAATAGTTGACAGCTTATTTCCATTGACAACTTATTTTCATTCTTCAAAAAATGTACGGAAGATGGTAGACAGAACCTACTACTACAATGATGAAGCACAATTAACTTATAAGGAGAAAGATGGTCTTATCACATTTTTTACTGATCTTGAGAATTACAATAGCTATTATCAAAATCCTCCACATTATGGTCAATATGTGCCACTAGTGCATGTGTTGAACTACGGTAACATCAATGGAGATAGCATGGTAAGATTTTCTACTATTACGACATCCGTGCATCTTTTGCATAAATTCTTCTAAAACTAAACTACATTGCTAACTACAAAGTTATTACTATGTTTTTGAACATAAAATCCCGATGGATTGTGTGCCTCATCTGATGTTGCCGAGAGCTCACGTTGATGTTATGAGCTTACGGCCACCACGGCCAGGTCAGCTGCAGTATCCACATCACTCATGTCCATATTGGATTTCTAAAAGCGAGGAAGCCATGATAATAAATGATTTTAAAAAAAGTTTCGACCATCGTAGAGAGCTACTTGGAAGCAACATTGTGCGTAGGCCAAGATTTGGAGACAGGATGATCTCCGTTCTTTATTATGGAGAGTCCATTTTCCTTAATGGAGAGTCAATGCCTATCTTGTTTTATGATATTTTACCTAAGAGAGGGTAGAGTAGGTCCTATGAGAGGAGTAGGTCCTAGGTAGAATGTGTTATTATGTGCTACAATGAGTTAGAGTCGGTGATGATGAGGAGGAGTTGTGATTATGACTAGTGACCAACTTGTTATATGATGTCTCATTGACGAACATTGTTTGGTGGTGATGGCTAGTGGTAATGAATATGCTATTTAAACAGACTAGTTCATGATAAGTTCTTATTGTATAAAAGATATATTTGTTTAAACATGTACAATGCCAAAATGCGAAAAAATAAATTTTAGTAGTAGTGCTGGCCAAAATATTACTAGTAACGGTCATTTACCAGTAGCGCTTTCCAGAGACGCGCTACTAGTATCTGAACATACCAGTAGCGCTGGCCTAAACAAGCGCTACTGCTACAAAATAGATGTAGTGTCGTAGCAGTAGTGCTGGTGCCCGCGCTACTGGTAGCTCAAAAACCAGCGCTATTGGTAAGGTTTTCCCTAGTAGTGCAGCAACGGACGTGTCAGTCATCAGCGAATGAATCCAGGCTGTAGCAGCTGGGCTAACAGGACTCCGGAGAATCCGGGCTGTAGCAGGCTAATAGGACTCCGGTAGACACCGCGTGACATTTCCCCGAAGGGACAGACACAGGAACGAAGAAGGACACATGCCGGCCAGCCTAAGTGTTCCGGAGCAGTAGCAAGCTACCATGGCTCAGTGGAAGCACTAGGAGACACTTCCCGGTAAGAGAGGCAACTAAGGATAAGCAACTAGGTTGTCGGATCCCACACATACCAAGCATTTCAAATCATACACACAATATGCTCGATATGTGCAAATACAACATGGCATCACAACAAAACCCTAAAATTCAAAGTATTTATTCATTAGGTTCCGAAGAGCCAGTTATTACAATCATGGGTCTGATGACCCAGCATTCAAGTCATACAAGCAAAAAGGACAAGCAGAAGCTTAACTTGTCTGAGTACAGACAACTACAAATGAAAAGGCTTGAAGCCTGACTATCTACAAGACCCTGCCGAGGGCACAAGATTGTAGCTGAGGTAACATGCTAAACGTCGAAGTCCACACGGAACTACTAGCGAGACTGAAGTCTCTCCGCAAAAACATAAATTATGCAAATGTGAGTACAAATGTACCCAGAAAGACTTACATCAGATCTAGCTACATATGCATCAGTATCAACAAAGGGGGGTGTAGTTTAACTGCAGCAAGCCAGCTTTTACTCAGTGGCTATCCTGAACTATGACTGCAAGTAACTCTTTGAGGTGGCACACACGAGTCCATATATTCACCATATCAATACACCACTATGGATCCCCTCCCGTCTCCCTCGAGAAGGCCATCCATAGCACTCACGCTTATCTTTCGCATTTTAGAGTATCCACTTTCACTTGTCTATGAACTATATAGGCAACCCAGAAGTCCTTTACCGCGGACGCGGCTATTGGAATAGATCATTTATAACCCTGCAGGGGTGTGCCTCTTCACACATGTTTCCACCACTTAGCGTCTGCACACGACATGTGCTCGGCAGACTTCAAGCCAAAGCCGGCGTGGGTGTAGACCATGACCCGACTAACCACACAAGTCCCTAGTCCAGGTTTATTGCCTATTCAGGTTCCATCTGCAGGGAGTCCGGTCGAGGTTTCCACTACGGCCCCGAACAATGTGTGCGGGGTTCTCGGGTCACCAAACGGGCGAATAGATACACCGGGCCATGTGCCTACCGCATCACAGCCCACCCCTCGGGTTAGCGCTGCGCACAGCCTCCAGCATACTACAAACACTAGAAACTACTTGCAACTCCTGGACAGAGGACAAGGGCGATTAATAAGTCGAGCGGGGTCATGTTTCAGGGCCCAACGTGTGGTAGTAGGTGTTCATGGATCACAAACACAGAACTCAGTTCCTGAGGACGATTTCACTGAGACAACCCACCATGTACCCCTACATGGCCTCTCACAGCTACCTTTACCAAATCGTGTTCACACACTTAGCTCACACACAGTAGGACTTGCTCATCACCATTCCAATTCATTCCCGATGAATCAGACCTGACTCAACTCTAAGCAGTAGTAGGCATGACAACAAGCATGATTGAGTAGGCACATCAGGGCTCAAACAACTCCTACTCATGCTAGTGGGTTTCATCTATTTACTGTGTCAATGACAGGTCATGCAAAGGAAAGGGGTTCAACTACCGCAGCATGTAACAGTTGAACCGTTGTTGTCCTAATCCAGTAAAAGGGAGCAGGAGCGAGAGAGTGGGATTGTATCAGAATGATCAAGGGGGTTTTGCTTGCCTGGCACTTCTGAAGATAGTATAGCTCTTCATCGGTGTCATCAAACTCATCGTCGGAACTACGTCCACTGAGAGGGGACAAATACCAGCAAACAGAGAAAGAACACAATCAATGCAATGCAACAATATGATGCATGATCATGACATGGCAATATGCTGTGGTTTGAGCTAATGAAACTAGCAACAATTTAAATGAAGTTGGTTTGAATCCAAGATTCAAATTCAAACTCCACATGTGGTTATTTAAATGGCATTATGATGTTTTTCACTTATACAGTAGGCATAACTTAGTTTGTCATGCATGAAAATGGTACAGATGGATAGATTGCATTTTTTTGATGATTTTTCATATATAAATCTTTGCATTTGGAGTTACAGATTATTTTCTATGATTTTATGAAGTTAGCACTATTTTCTGGAATTTCCTAAATAAGAATAAATCCAGAAAAGGCCATTACTGTGTCAGCATAGCGTCAGCAGGTCAACTGTGCGGTCTAGGTCAAACCTGACTAGTGGGAGCCACTAGTCAGTGACACAGTTAGTTAACGAACTAATTATGGTTATTTTAGTGCTAAGCTAGGTTTGACCAAGGGGCAGGGCCCACATGTCAGTGACCCAAGGGGTCAAAACTCTGGTCAACTGGGTCAAATCGCCGGCGTTTAGCCGACGGTGATGACCGGACGCCGCGGAGGGTGCGGGTTCGCACTCCGGCGACCAAAAGGGTAGAGGAGGGCATCTACGCATAGCTGGAGGCGCGCCGCGTCGAGTGGTGGTGGTGGTGGTTGGGCTCGGGGTTGCCGGAGACGACCGCGACGACGAGCTTGGCGGCTGCCAGAGTTCAGGCGAGCTTGAACTCGACACTACGATGCAGATGGAGGCACAGGGCTAGCTCCTACGAGGCCTGCGCGGTGCGGTGAGTGCGTTGGGCATGGTGGTGAGGCCATTGCGTGGCCAGAGCCACATCGGCGTCGAGCTTAGGGGGCGGCGCATGCGGGTGCGCTCCGTGCAGTCGCTACGGTGGGCGGCATCGAGAACGGAGAGGGGGAGGAGAGGCAGAAGCCCACAACGGTCACGGCGAGCTAGGCAGCTGTGTCGGGGATGAGCTAGAGCGACTAGGGCGGCGAAGCGGATCTCCGACGACGGCGAGGCGAAGCAAGGTCGGTGCGGTGGCTCTGGGGCGAACAAGCACTCGGAGCTCGATCTGCTCAACGAAGCGGACGGTGGTGGAGCTTCTGGACACGGCGGGGCAAAGAGGAGGCGACGGTGGCCGCGGTTACGATGGCGTCGGCCATGGTGGGGGAGGGCGAAGGAGAGGTGCAGGGGACGAAAGGGGGTGTCGGCGAGGTCGGGGCGGCTTCCAGGGGGGCATCCACGCGGCGAAGCGGCGTCCGAGGTGAGGCAGGCGAGCTGGGAGGTGCGTGGCGAGCTCAAGCGCGCCGGCGCTCACCTCCCTGCCTGCGTGGCGGGAGGAAGCAGCTGACTGGCATGGGCCAACACAGTGTTGGGCCGCCAGGTGGGCTGCTAGGTGAGTTTGGCCAGGTAAGTCTCCTTTTCTTTTATTTTCTGTTTTCTTTATTCTGTAACTTTAGGGCTTTATTAAAAATACCAAAATAGTCTCAAAATTCATGAAACTGCTCAAGGCCACTGTTTGGAATATTTCCAATAGTAAACATTTTATTTCATGAATATTTGGACATTTAAAATATTATATAGCATTTAAATGCCCAAATGCAAATAGCATATGATTTAATTCAGTGACCCAATGTTGTCCTAGAAAAATGTGAACCATTTTTGTCAGGCGTTCTAGACCAAGGCAAAGATGATGAACATTTTTGAAGGGCATTTCATGTTCATTGAAAAAGTACTTTTGTAACCCTAGTTGGATTAAGTGGCACTGGGGGTTTCTGCCATCCCCATTTCAACTTTAATTGAAACTTAAACATGACACAACACCAGATGCTAGCACTAAGAATTACTAGAACTAGGAATGTGACATGTACGTGGCATTAAAGAAAAGAAACTCTCTATTTAACATGACTAACTGTACGACTCATACTTACTAGTAGTAGTACTGTTCACTTGTGCTCCCCGGCCCTCCATTGGTTGCACAACCCCACAGGTGAATAAACATACAATACTAGTATTTAATAGTAAGGTACATGTGCATTGCACGCATGAGATTTGACAACCAAATTATGAATAAATACCACATTATAGCATGTAAGCTTTGAGTCATATATGCATGATGTAGATGTTCATTTAATTCTTATAGTTCATCTCATTCAAAATCAATTAGTCTTTATAAAAAAGCTAATCTATTTTAAGATTCATGGAATAGTGCGTTGTAAAGCATAAAGTAAAAATAAATAATGGCAATTCATGTAGAAAAAAATTGGGCAATTATGATACGGAATATTCTAGAACAAAAGAAGTGCTTGTGTTTTGAGGTTTGTGCATTATGCTTAAATTCAACCATGGAGTCTTCTAGATTTTACATGTGGCAAAATCTGGTGGAATGTAGATGATATCCAACGACCAGCAGTTCTCGGATTTGCCATCTCTGCACCATCGGATTGGCTTCATCCGACGGCCATCTCTCAAAGTTATTCGCACACTATATAGGGGTATAGATATATAGAACGAACAAGCTCGAACTATTTTGGCTTTGAGATATCGATGGTACAGCTTGACCACATTGCATCAATGGACTAAGTACTTTGAAGTAACCTATACGTATAAACACATGCATGGTTTACATTCTGAATCGCTAGCTAGAGCTTGAACTATATTTTTTTACATGTACCACATTTTTCTTTTGGTTTTCTGCTCCATGGCGCAATTCATCGGTACAAAATTATACTATGAGTAGTTAAAAGTTGAATGTGGGGCTTTTCCTAGGCATTGCGCATGGCAGTTTCCGCGTAGACGGTTTGACAGAGAGGCGAGGAGGGTGAGGGAGTAGCGGATTCATCTTACTGCTGGAAAGGTAGGGCTATGTGATTTGATGACGCGTTACTGCTAGAAAGACAGGGTCTTGTGATATGACTACTCACTATAGTCATTAATTACCGGCGCTACGACTGAGGTGATGCCCCTTCCTTTATCGACTCTAATCTGGTGCATGACACGTTGACCCGGATGCTAGCTCTCCCACATGTCGGCGAAGTACTACTACTCATGTCGGAGGAGTGCGAACCACGGTAGCCCAGTGAACCATTAGGCGATAGGCCATAGAAAACAATAAGGTTATATGGCCATAAAAAACAATGTGCTACAGTCCAGTCTCTAGCATGTACAATACTCCTCCTCTTGGTTCATTGGCCATCATACTTTCCCCATTCCTGTGTTTTCAGTATCCTACGAATCAAAGAGGCCCTTAGACTGGTTTAGGTCCAGCCATTTTTTATAAATGTGTTATGTCCAAAATTTAATGAACGTTCTCCGGTTTCTAAGAAAATAATCCGGTTTGCATGTAGTAGTTCATTTATTTATTTATTCTTCTGCGGGGGGTTTGCATGTAATTCGTGAGGTCTGAAATGTAAAGTACGCCGGCATGGTTGCATATGCTCCGAGTCGTGCATGCACTATGACCTAGATGCTCCATGTCCCACATGTCAACGAAAGGGAGCACGTGGAAATAGCCTAGGAGTACATATAGGAGGATAAATGTGTGAAAAAAATATGTACTATGAAGTGTAACTGCAGTTCGAAAAGGAGACCTAAAGTGATGACAGGTATAGGTCGCACGCACCCAACTAGTGGTACTAGATGTACGACTACTTTTTCCCTAAAATAAGAGGTACGAGTACTCAGTACTCCTATGCTATCAACACGAGTCCCATCTGACAACAACGTCCGTGCTACAGCTAGCTCTTCTCCCTCGTTTCTCTCTTCTACTAGCAAGATGCCCGTGCGTTGCACGTAACATCAAGATGCATTTGTATGAGTAGTTTATCTTGTCAGAGAAAAGGATGAACGAGGGAAGGCCTTATTTGCAAATATGGAGAGGGGTGTGGGTATCTTTTTGCAAAATTGCCATAGTTTCCTTCCTATCCGTCAGATATATATCGGACGACCTATATTGTAGGATGACAGGCACACCCTCATCACCAACTCTGTTTTTATAAGAGTTTCTCTCTTATAATTCTAGCTCAGCCGACGCGTGGTGGGCGGGGTGGGGATTTGCCGATGGTAGATTTGCTCAACTGCAGCCCCACCTGACAGTGAAAATGCTAAGACAACACGCGTTCACTAGCTTGAGCGGCGTGCCGGACAGACCGTGTGGGGGTGCGACATGAACGGCACAACATTTTGTACTACATATAATTAATGCCAAATAAGAGCAAGGGATCACACATGTCATTTACGACTGGAATAAAAATGCCATACACTAATAAAACATTAAGGCCATAAGGCAAGAAGAAAGATGCCTCCATCGATGACGTCCACCTCCTCGACTCATGGCGCCGACCCACCGAACGGCGCCTAAGAGCAGCGGCTTTCGTGGCCAGGTCGACGTGCTTCTGAACAATGGCGTCCAAAGATTCCAGCCGCTGGAAGAAGGCCAACGTCTTTCTGTCCTCGCGGGCCTTGTAGTGGCCTATGTAGACGATTTCCTTGTAGACGTGGATGTGCAGGTCGACGGTTTCTTGCATGGCAAGGTGCTGCTATGACACCCCCGATTCGACCGTACACTAATCATACACGCAAATGTGTACGATCAAGATCAGGGACTCACGGGAAGATATCACAACACAACTCTAGACACAAATAAAATAATACAAGCTTCATATTACAAGCCAGGGGCCTTGAGGGCTCGAATACAAGCTCGATACACAAGTGTCAGCGGAAACAACAATATCTGAGTACAGACATAAGTTAAACAAGACCACCTTAAGAAGGTTAGCACAAAAGCAACAATGATCGAAGATGCAAGGCCTCCTGCCTGGGACCTCCTAACTACTCCTAGTCGTCGGTGGCCTCCATGTAGTAGTATCCGTCGGCGGTGGCATTTGGCTCCAGGGATCCACCACCTGGTCACAACAACCGGAAAGAAGAAAGAAGGGGGGAAAGGGGTAGCAAAGCAACCGTGAGCACTCATCCAAAGTACTCGCAAGCATCAGATCTATACTGAGTATGCATTGGTATCAAAGGAGGGCATGTATCTGTGGACTGAACTGCAGAATGCCAGAATAGAGGGGAAGGCCTAGCCTATCAAACACTAGCACCTTCAAGCAGCTCCAAGCATCTTGAAGCATGTAGAAGAGTAAAGAATAGCAGTTTATATTTAACAAACATGTTGTAGCAATAACGCTCAGAGATCCTTCCTCGACTCCCTGCGAGAAAGTAATCTCGGAGCCACATATCTCAAGTATCCATTTCTAGTTGTATTAGATCAGGATATAAGTTTGAACGTCTGTTGCCGTGGACACGACTATTAATAGATAATCTTCCCTGCAGGGGTGCACCACGTTTTCCAACACGCTTGATTACTCTGGACGGACACACTTTTCTGGGTGAATGTCCGGCCTCAGAATATCAACATGTTGTAGCCCTACCTAGGCTCAGTAGAGAGGTCCCCGCTGGTCTACATCCTAAGCACTCCGGAGTCTAGGCCCATCGCCCATTGCACTCCGAGTCGTTGCGCGCAGGGCGGGTCCAGGCTCCACCACTACAGGATTGTGCCAGCCCAGCCGTGCCACAATGCTGAACTGGATGTCTGACAAAGCTTTAGCTGATACTATGTCACCGAGGCCCATAACTATTCTCGCGTGGTTGTTAGTGTGTAAAGGCCAAAGGCCAATTCAAAACAAATACCCAAACCGTAGTGTATTATTAGCTTGCGAAGATGAGCAGAGACTCACGATCGGTGTGATGCCATCGCCCCGTCTCGTGGACTTACGTCAAGGGCCCAGAATGCTCGTCCGTGCCACGTAATTATCTTGCGGGTGCTCTCCGGGCCCGCCTGACTTTCACCAAGTCTCAAGTAAAGTCAAGGTAACCGTGTGTCCAAACATCAAGGGGAAAACCCGAGGAATCACCCTCGGTGAATTCCACTCGATGTAATCATCAAGGTGAACGTAAGAGGAACCACCCTCGAGGTTCACACTTGAGGGGTTGCACGACAGAGTCGTATCAGGAGTGGTCAAGGAGGAATCACCCTCGATGACCATGACCAAATAGCTACACTATAGAGATCTCATCAGGAGTGATGTGTGAGCTATCACCCTCGACACTCGATGGTAACTCTGCAGAGTCGAGCAACAAAAGGGGTGTGATGTGAGGTGTCGGGCTCTAGTCGTCGATCACGTTGCTCGAGTCATCGATGATGAAGTAGGGGCAACAAGGACAAGGTGGGGGGGTCACTGATGGATCACTAACCAACCTATACTAAGCAGTTTAGGATAAGCAAGGTACAATGAGCAGGTTACAAAAGCAGGCTATGCATCAGAATAGGAGCAAACAATAATAGTAGCAAAATCTAATGCATGCATGAGAGAATGGAATGGGTGATATCATGATTATCAAAGGGGGGCTTGCCTGGTTGCTCAGATGAGAAGGAGGGGTCGTCGGTGGCATACTCGATCACAGCGGCATCGGCAGCCGTCACGGGGTCTACCGAAGAGAAGAGGGGGGAGAAACAGTAAATACATAGCAAGCAAGCGCATAACAGGGCAACATGCAGAGCTAGACGTGTTCTAACGCGGTGCTACACGTTAGCGGCGTAATATCCGGGAATGCTTTCCTGAAGTTTGGCATTTTCGGACAGACGAACCGGAGGGGAAAGGTTTGATGTTCGCTATGCTAGGGATGTATGGCGGACGTACGGGGAGAAGGCATTCCCGAAGGAAGGGCCAGCGGACAGTGTCATGCGCTTTGTGAAAGTCTAGTTCCAGGAAGACCGCCTTGAGGTGTTTGGAGTGCACCTCGTGGAGAGCTTCGTGAAATACTAGGACTCCGTCAACGATATAGCGTTGGATGAATGCCGACTGGTCCGGGTGGGTGATCCGGTCAGCTATTGGGGCCACCCTATTGGCGAACCCCTTCGCGAGGATGCGGAAAATGACATTGATCACCGTGATTGGTCGGAATTGGCGGATATCCGAAGCGCCCACTTTGGGAATAAGGGTGATTATCCCAAAGTTAAGCCTGGTGAGGTCGATAGACCCTACATAGAACTCCTCAAACAGGGCCATCACTTCTGGTTTGATGGTCTCCTAGAAGGTTTGTAAGAACTTCACCGGGAGGCCATCCGGGCCGGGTGCCGAGGACGGGTTCATGCCCTTAATATCCGCCCACACTTCAGCTTCAGAGAACGGTGTCGTTAGCGCCACGTTATCTGCAGCTGATACACAGTAGCGAGGCGGCCATATATCGTGGGCGAGGGCCAACCCTCCCCGAGGGGAGGCAGAGAATAGGTCTCTGTAAAGGCCATCTACATGGGCTTGGATGGCCTCCAACTGCTGCAGGAGGGTCTCTCCGTCCCAGAGCAGTGGGATGGAGTTATGGCGCCGGCGGCCATTAGCGATGGACTGGAAGTAGGCGGTATTGGCATCCCCTTAGAGGACCCAATTCTACGTACCCCGTAGGCACCAAAACTCCTCGCTAGTGTAAGTAATCATGAGTTGGTCTTCCAAATCTTATCTAAGCATCCATTCCTCTGCCGAGAGGCCCGAGGCATCTACCCGAAGATCAAGTGCCTAGATGCCCTCTAGGAGAGCTTTTTTGCGCTCTCTGATGTCGCGGCCCAAGTTAGCACCCCAACCTTTCATGAATTGGCATGAGCGCTTAGCACAAAAATGCCAGGAGTAGACGACCGAGAGGGGGCGGTGGGGTGCATCACGAGCCTCTTGCCACCGTGCGGCTACCGCGGCGGCAAACCTGGGCTGGTTCAGCCAGAAGGTCTCGAAGCGAAAGCGGGGGGTTGGGGGTCGCTTGTTCTCCGAGGAGAGAAGGAGAGGGACGTGATCGGACCCGATCCGCGTAATCACGCGAAGCGACTCTAGGGGGTACCGAATGTACCATTCAGGAGAAGCGAAGACCCAGTCAAGGACCGACCGGGTCGGATCTGCTTGGCGGTTAGTCCGGTGAACCTAGCACCAACCCTATCTAGCTCACGGAGCCCCATGTCTGCAATGTAGTCATTGAACATTTGCATCCGGGGGAAGTTGATCAAATTATTGCTCTTATCCTCCTCTGACCGGATGAGGTTAAAGTCGCTGCCCACAACGACCGGTAGCTGGGCGGCCAAGACCTTCGTGAGGATCCCAGCAAGGAAGGCCTCAGATCGGCTATGATCTGACAGTCCGTAGACGGCAATGATCTCCCATTTGAAGTTGAGTGCCCACTCAAAGATCTCCATGCTGACGAAGAACTCGCCCCGGTCCATGCTTCCTACCTCAAAGGTGGCATCCTTGACTCCTAGAAGGATGCCACCCGAGTGGCCTGTGCTCCCACTAGAAGGGAGCCAGTGCCAAGAAAAGAGGTCGGAACTCAAATGTTCCAGTTCTGAGAGAGAAAAATATGTGCGCATTGTTTCTTGAATGGCCACAGTGTCTATACGCTCGTTCCTCATGTATTCAATCAGTTGGCGCCGCCGGCCATCTTGACCAAAGCCGCAGATGTTCCAGAAGAGGGTCCGCATCATGAGATCATCAGGGGGTTGCTTGACCCCAAGACTCTGGATGTGCTCTGCGCGTGGAGGGCTGCGGTGCGGGAGCGAGTGTGTCCCCGGATCTCAGCCGGGTCAACCATAGACTGAGACAGGGTCCCTAGGGGCCTCAGCAGCAGAGTCGGAGGCATCCTGGAGGTGAGCACGGGTCTCGGCAAGGCGTCCGTCTAGGATCTCGCAAGCGCGAATCGCTTCAATCTGAACTAATGGGGTCCAATTTCACCACGGAACACGATGCTGCCGCCACCTTTGCGAGGTGGACTAATGGTGCTGACTCAAGAGCGGAAAACGAGCATGTAGCGGGGGTGGCTGGGATGGTCGGGGTACCTGGCGTGAGGTTCTGAGCAGCTGCCCGGAGCTCTGCCCGCTCAGGAATCGGCAGAGCTGGGCTGCCCTTCGGTCTGGCCGCCTCGATCCTGGCGCTACGGCGTGAGGACGTCACCGGTGTCCGGGTCGACCTACCCCTCCTAGAGTAAGCCGCGGTCCGAGGGGGGAGAGGGGGAGGCCACCGGAGTGGTCACCACCGTCGTCTCCCCGTCGGCCGCCGAGTAGGAGGTCGGGAACTGGGTCGATGGAGAGGCGAGCTCGAGCAGGATCGAAGTGGAGGCGGCGGAGTCGGAGGCACGTCAGCATCGGGGAGGGCCCCGGTATCCACAGGGTCTGGGAGCACCAGCACGAGAGAGGGGGAGCAGGAGACCGGTCCGCGTCCAGCCCCAGCCCAGCCAAGGCCTCGGCCATTGCGGGTAGGAGCTGGGGAGCTGCGGACGAGTCGACGCCGGTGGAGATGGAATCGCAGACGCCGGGCGGGACTCCGAGGAAGTGGGGGGTGACGCCGGGAAGACCTGGAGACTGGCATCGAATGCGTCGCTGCCGTCGGCTGGCTGCGCCAGAGCCAATGAGTGGGAGCGACCGGTCCCGGCACCCCCCCCCCTTGAGGCAGAAGCGACAGGCTGGGGGCGGGGGGCCTGTTGGGGAACGCGGTAATTTCAAAAAAAATCCTACGCACATGCAAGATCATCGCGATGCATAGCAACGAGAGGGGAGAATGTCATCCACATAGTAGGTGAACTTAAACTCATTAGTAAACATGCTTCTATGGTTACCACTCAAGTAGAACAAGTACTTAAAGCTCAGAATGATTTGCTCAATGAATTAAATAGTAAGAAAAATGATAATGTTGTTAGAGTTATGACTAGAGGTGGTAAAATGACCCAGGAACCTTTGTATCATGAGGGCCATCCTAAGAGAATTGAGAAAGATTCTCAGAGAAATGATATTGATGCACCTAGTCCTTCCAAGAGGAAGAAAAAGAAAAACGATAGGACTTTGCATGCTTCTAGTGAACCTGTTATTGACACCCTTGAGAATCCCAATGATATCTCTATTTCTGATGCTGAAACACAATCTGGTAATGAGCATGAACCTAGTGATAATGTTAATAATGGTGTTCATGTTGATGCTCAACCTAGTAATGACAATGAAGTAGAGATTGAACCTGCTGTTGATCTTGATAGCCCACAATCAAAGAATCAACGTTATGATAAGAGAGACTTTCTTGCTAGGAATCACGGTAAAGAAAGAGAACCATGGGTTCAGAAACCCATGCCTTTTCCTCCTAAGCCATCCAAGAAAAGGGATGATGAGGATTTTGAGCGCTTTGCTGAAATGATTAGACCTATCTTTTTGCGTATGCGTTTGACTGATATGCTTAAAGTGAATCCTTATGCTAAGTACATGAAAGATATTGTTACTGATAAAAGAAAGATACCAGAAGCTGAAATTTCCACCATGCTTGTTAATTATACTTTTAAGGGTGGAATACCTAAGAAACTAGGAGATCCAGGAGTACCAACTATACCATGCTCCATTAAAAGAAACTATGTTAGAACTGCTTTATGTGATCTTGGAGTCGGTGTTAGTGTTATGCCTCTCTCTTTATGTCGTAGACTTGATTTGAATAAGTTGACACCTACCGAAATATCTTTGCAAATGGCTGATAAATCAACTGCTATACCTGTCGGTATTTGTGAGGATGTGCCTGTTGTAGTTGCAAACGTTACTATTTTAATGGACTTTGTTATTCTTGATATTCCCGAGGACGATAGTATGTCTATTATTCTTGGAAGACCCTTTTTGAATACCGCAGGGGCTGTTATTGATTGCAACAAGGGCAATGTCACTTTTCATGTTAATGGTAATGAGCATACGGTACACTTTCCGAGGAAACAACCTCAAGTTCATAGTATAAACTCTATTGGAAAAATTCCACTGATTATTTTTGGAGGTTTTGAATTTCCTCTTCCTACTATCAAGAAGAAATATGATATTCTTGTTGTTGGGGATGTGTATATCCCCGTTGAGGTAACCTAGTGTTCTTCGAAAATTCTCCAGTTCCATGTTACTCGGAATGAGTTTGTTAACAAGACTTGATCAACCTTGTTAGTGGATTCCTTTTGATGAGCATGAGATGGATGAATTTAGAAAACACAACTCACTGTACCCTCTTTTTACTTTATGTTATTTATATTAAATAAAGCAAAAATAGTAATTTCTGTCTGTTTTCTGAATTATCCATGCAATATAAAAATACCCCGAAAACAAAAGTTCTCCAAATGCCATGAAATTAAAATATGATTTTTTCTAGAATATTTGAGAATATCTGGCACTAAGAACACTGCAGGGGAGCAAGCACCTGGCCACGAGGATCCACGGCGCGCCCACCCCCCTGGGCGCGCCCCCTGCCTCATGGGCCCATGATGGCTCCCCTCCACTTATTCCTGCACCCACACACTTCTTCTTCCTCCCAAAAAAATCACCATCCAGCTCAAGCATGATTTCTAGCTCATTTTGCTGCGAATTTCGATCTCCTTGCTCAAAGCACCTCTCACAAAACTGCTTTGGGGGATTGTTCCTTGGTATGTGACTCCTCCATTGGTCCAATTAGTTTTTGTTCTAGTGCTTTATTCATTGCAAATTTGTGCTGCCTAGGTGACCATCTTCTTGAGCTTGCATGTCAAATTTATATGGTTCCAAGTAGTTCTAATGCATGATATAGGCTCTAGGCACTTGTAGGAGTAGTTGCTATCAATTTTGTTGAGTTTGGTTTACTTTTATTTGAAGTTACTAAAAATTTCAGAAATTTTTCAGAGGAAAAAATATGCTTAGGAGAATATACCAAGGTGGTTCTTCAAGGAAACAAGGACCCAGGCTTGCAATGCGTGATGCTGATGATGAGCCACCAAGGGACACTCCAGCGCGGCCTTGTGAATGGCCTTCAGAGGACTTCATGGATCGAGCAGGATTAAGGAAGAATTTAACGCATATTTGCGTAACGCTGATCTTGTGAGCTTCGAGGCAGAGAAGTGTCATCAGTACCACTATCTCACTAGTTCCTTTGTGAGGAGGTTTGAATTTTCATCTTCACGCAATTCTCAAACTGTCCCGTTTGATCTTTATGAAAATTCTTATACTATGGACTTAGAGGACTTTACCACTGCTTGCAAACTTCCACAATGGGGTAGTGCTAGTGAACCTCGCAAATTTGAATTTAAAAATTTTCTTGCTAGTATAACTGTGGGGGAATCTAGAGATATAGCACAAGCTACAATAGGGAGCATTCATTTTCCTTCTATACATTATTTTGCTCTCTTCATAGGTAGGTGCATAAATGGTAAAGATGAAGCATGTCATATGTGTGTCCCTGACCTCTGTATTCTTAGGAGTGCTGTGTTAGGAGATAAATCTTATAATTTGGGAGCCATTGTTGCACGTAAGTTGCATCATAATAGATTTAATGGAGATTTCTTCGGTGGAATTTATGCAACCTGTATAGCTAATTTTCTTGGTATAACCATACGTGAGGATGATATTGAGTTGCCCCCTTCTTATTTGGATTATGAGGCTATGGTTCATCATCATTTTGTTGAGAGGAATGATCAGTTCCTCCAGTACCAACTAATCTTTGACAGACGACGCACCTATCACGTCGCTCTCCCTGCTTCTACTTTATTTGACTTTCAGGCAAAAGGGAGATATTTTATAACTAGAGAGGAGGCGGAAGAGTATAAGAGGAGGGCTGAGATAGCTCACCTCCAAGCTGCAGCCCACGATGCAATGACTGATGCATCTCAGTACGACCCCAACTACAACTTTGGATATCCGCCAGGCCATCTGTGGCATTAGACCAACTTAGGCCAAAAGCCTAAGCTTGGAGGAGTACGTATTTCCCACCGACATTACATTCATGCTCACACACTCATTGCTAGTTGTCGGTGCTCATACTTTTTCATTGTATCATCCATACTAGTTTATTTCCTTCTTATGCTTGCTTCTTGTGTGTTTGATAAACCTTAATAAAAACCAAAAAAATTAGTTGTAGCTTTTAGCTAGCTTTAATTTCTATGCTTGTAGTAGTAATTAAAAAGAAAACCCAAAAAGATTTCATGTTCTACTTTTGCTTGTTTGGAGTTTTCCTGTGTAAATAGTTTTATTTCTTTTCTTTTCTTTGGGGGTCGATAGGAGAAGACCATGATTAAACTGTTAAAGTGGCTCTTATATGCATCATTGTTGATCTGACAAAAGAGCCCATATTGCCTTGTCTTCTCTCTTGAATTGAATGCTTGCAGATTCCATCTTAGTCCAATGCACGTGCACTATTATTATTATTCACATCATTCGGTCATGCAAGTGAAAGGCAATTATGACGATATATGATGGACTTATTGAGCTGAGAAAAGCTGGTATGAACTCAACCTCTCTTGTTTTTGTAAATATGATTAGTTCATCATTCCTGATTTAGCCTATTATGAATAAACATGTTTGCAATGACAATTAGAGATTATAGTTGCTTATGCCATGCTTAATTAGCTAGGAGCTTATAATGGTTTACCATGCGTGCCAACATGCTATTAAAATGGTTGTGATGTGGTATGATAGGGTGGTATCCTCTTTTGAACGATTCGAGTGGCTTGACTTGGCACATGTTCACGCATGTAGTTGAAACAAAATCAACATAGCCTCTACAATATTTATGTTCATGGTGCATTATATCCTACTCATGCTTGCATTCGGTGTTGATTAATTTTAATGCATGTTCATGACTGTTGTCGCTCTCTAGCTGGTCGCTTCCCAGTCTTTTTCTAGCCTTCACCTGTACTAAGCGGGAATACTGCTTGTGCATCCAATCCCATAAACCCCAAATTTATTCCATCTGAGTCCACCATACCTACCTATATACGGTATCTACCTGCCGTTCCAAGTAAATTTGTATGTGCCAAACTCTAAACCTTCAAATATACATTCTGTTCTGTATCCTCGAATAGCTCATGTATCAACTAGGGTTGTCCGTATTTTCCATGTTAGGCGGGTTATTCTCAAGAGGAGTGGACTCCACTCCTCACTCACGAGAAAATGGCTGGTCACCGGGATGCCCAGTCCCATGCTTTATGCAAATCAAATCAAAATAATTGCAAACAAAACTCCCCCTGGGACTGTTGTTAGTTGGAGGCACTCGTTGTTTCGAGCAAGCCATGGATTGATGCTTGTTGGTGGAGGGGGAGTATAAACTTTACCATTCTGTTTGGGAACCGCCTATAATGTGTGTAGCATGGAAGATATCACCATCTCTTGGTGTTATGTTGACAATGAAAGTATACCGATCAAAATATTATTCACCTCTATTTCAAAATCGAGCTCTAGCACCTCTACAAATCCCTGCTTCCCTCTGCGAAGGGCCTATCTATTTACTTTTATGTTGAGTCATCACCCTCTTATTAAAAAGCACCAGCTAGAGAGCACCTCTGTCATTTGCATTCATTACTGATTAGTTTACATTGAGTATGACTTGGCTGGATCTCTTTCACCATGAATTACAATGTCTAGTCAGTCCTTGATCTTTAAAGGTGCTCTACATTTATGTTTTGCAGTCTCAGAAAGGGCTAGCGAGATACCATCCTGTTATATCATATCATGATTGTTTTGAGAAAGTGTTGTCATCCGAGATTTATTATTATTGCTCGCTAGTTGATTATTCCATTGATATGAGTAAACATGAGACCTAAGTGTTATTGCGAATGTGGTTAGTTCATAATCTTTGCTGAAAAATTGAATGCTAGCTTTACATATTTACAACAACAAGAGCAAATAGAGTTTGTAAAAGTTTTTCTTTATCACTTTCAATTTGTCAACTGAATTGCTTGAGGACAAGCAAAGGTTTAAGCTTGGGGGATTTGATACGTCTCCGTCGTATCTACTTTTCCAAACAATTTTGCCCTTGTTTTGGACTCTAACTTGCATGATTTGAATGGAACTAACCCGGAATGACGTTGTTTTCAGTAGAATTGCCATGGTGTTATTTATGTGCAGAAACAAAAGTTCTCGGAATGACCTGAAACTCCACAGAGATTATTTTTGGAAATAATAAAAAATACTGACAAAGAATCAAGGCCAGGGGGCCCACACCCTAGCCACGAGGGTGGGGGCGCGCCTGCCCCCCTGGGCGCGCCCCCTGCCTCGTGGGCCCCCTGGAGCTCCACCAACCTCAACTCCAGCTCCATATATTCGTGTTTGGGGAGAAAAAAATCAGGGAGAAGGATTCATTGCATTTTACGATACGAAGCCGCCGCCAAGCCCTAAACTCTCTCGGGAGGGCTGATCTGGAGTCCGTTCGGGGCTCCGGAGAGGAGAATTCGTCGCCATCGTCATCATCAACCTTCCTCCATCACCAATTTCATGATGCTCACCGCCGTGCGTGAGTAATTCCATCGTAGGCTTGCTGGACGGTGATGGGTTGAATAAGATTTATCATGTAATCGAGTTAGTTTTGTTAGGGTTTGATCCCTAGTATCCACTATGTTCTGAGATTGATGTTGTTATGACTTTGCTATGCTTAATGCTTGTCACTAGGGCCCGAGTGCCATGATTTCAGATCTGAACCTATTATGTTTTCATGAATATATGAGAGTTCTTGATCCTATCTTGCAAGTATATAGTCACCTACTATGTGTTATGATCCGGCAACCCCGAATTGACAATAATCGGGACCACTCCCGATGATGACCATAGTTTGAGGAGTTCATGTATTCACTATGTGTTAATGCTTTGGTCCGGTACTCTATTAAAAGGAGGCCTTAATATCCCTTAGTTTCCACTAGGACCCTGCTGCCATGGGAGGGTAGGACAAAAGATGTCATGCAAGTTCTTTTCCATAAGCACGTATGACTATATTCGGAATACATGCCTACATTACATTGATGAATTGGAGCTAGTTCTGTGTCACCCTAGGTTATGACTGTTACATGATCGATCACATCCTGCATGATTCTCTATCACCGATCCATTGTCTACAAGCTTTCCATATATTTTTCTTCGCTTATTTACTTTTCCGTTGCTATTGTTATCATCACTATAAAACACCAAAAATATTACTTTTGCTACTGTTACCTTTTGCTACCGTTACCACTACTATCATATTACTTTGCTACTAAATACTTTGATGCAGATATTAAGTTTCCAGGTGTGGTTGAATTGACAACTCAGCTGCTAATACTTGAGAATATTCTTTGGCTCCCCTTGTGTCGAATCAATAAATTTGGGTTGAATACTCTACCCTCGAAAATTGTTGCGATCCCCTATACTTGTGGGTTATCAGGCGGCGCCCCCCTTCCCTAGTCCAATTCGGACCAGAGGGGGAGGGGGCGTGCGGCTTGCCCTGGCCGGCCTTCTCTCTCTCCACTAAGGCCCATGTGGTCCATTACTTCTCCCGGGGGGTTCCGGTAACCCTCCAGCACTCTGGTTTTCTCCGGAATCACCCGGAACACTTCCGGTATCCGAATATAGTCGTCCAATATATCAATCTTTATGTCTCGACCATTTTGAGACTCCTCATCATGTCCGTCATCACATCCGGGACTCCGAACTACCTTCGGTACATCAAATCACATAAACTCATAATACCGATCGTCACTGAACGTTAAGCGTGCGGACCCTACGGGTTCGAGAACTATGTAGACATGACCGAGACACGTCTCCGGTCAATAACCAATAGCAGAACCTGGATGCTCATATTGGCTCCTACATATTCTACGAAGATCTTTATCGGTCAAACCGCATAACAACATACGTTGTTCCCTTTGTCATCGGTATGTTACTTACCCGAGATTCTATCGTCAGTATCTCAGTACCTAGCTCAATCTCGTTACCGGCAAGTCTCTTTACTCATTCCGTAATGAATCATCCCACAACTAACTCATTAGTTGCATTGCTTGCAAGTCTTATGGTGATGTGCATTACGGAGAGGGCCCAAAGATACCTCTCCGACAATCGGAGTGACAAACCCTAATCTCGATATATGCCAACTCAACAAGTACCATCGGAGACACCTGTAGAGCACCTTTATAATCACACAGTTACGTTGTGACATTTGGTAGCACACAAAGTGTTCCTTCAGTATTCGGGAGTTGCATAATCTCATAGTCAGAGGAACATGTATAAGTCATGAAGAAAGCAGTAGCAACAAACTAAACGATTATCGTGCTAAGCTAACAGAATGGGTCAAGTCAATCACATCATTCTCTAATGATGTGATCCCATTAATCAAATGACAACTCATGTCTATGCCTAGGAAACTTAACCATCTTTGATTCAACGAGCTAGTCAAGTAGAGGCATACTAGTGACACTCTGTTTGTCTATGTATTCACACATGTATTAAGTTTCCAGTTAATACAATTCTAGCATGAATAATAAACATTTATCATGATATAAGGAAATAAATAATAACTTTATTATTGCCTCTAGGGCATATTTCCTTCAGGGCCGTCCTCGTACTCGTCATCATCCTCGTCCGAGCTGGAGTTGTGGCCGTGGCGGGGGTCTCAGTCGCTAAGGCGGCCCAGCCCATCGGGACCGCCACCCAAGAAGTTGTCGTCGGGGATGCGTGGGCGACCGATGTGGTTGGGCGGATCGGGGGAGATCCTGAGGTCGAATATCTGGTCGTTGAAGAACACACGGACCTTGGCATGAAGCTTGGACGAGTCGAGAGACTTGACCTTGACCCGCACCTCCTCCTCCTTGCGGAGGGAGAGCTCTTCCACCACGACCACCTTGCTGAGAATGCGGGACATGCTCCGAATGACCCGCTCCGAGTGAGCGATGTCGGGGAGGCCGCCGATGAGAATCCATGTTGTGTCAAGAACGGCGACCGCCAAGGGGTCACGGATAGGCACTGAGATGTCCACCACTAGCTTGTTGAGAGCCAGGGTGATGTCGCCACTGCGGGTGCCGTAGCCGTGGCTCACAGCGTCAGGGAAGATGATCGTGAACTGGTTGTCGTCCATCGTGGTGACTTGCCAATCCCGATTGAAGTGGTAGAGGTGGTTGAGCTCAGCTTCAATCATCTCCGGAGATGCCACCCCCTCCCGAATGGTGACAATCGCCAGGAGTGAGGGTGAGGGCAGGGGGAGGTCCGGTAGATTGATGTGGAAGAAGCCCATGCCCTCAATCCCATGCCCGTACATCATCACCCCCTCTAACACGGGACGGTTCGGGCATAGGAAGGCCGGGTGACCCGGGTCCGAGCAAATGTAGCAGCACTGAGGGCGGGTGCAGGCGACCTGAGAATGGCCAGTGAGGCCGCGGTTGAAGCACTTCTGGAGGTCCTTTGGTTGGTTCTCGGAGCGGATGAGGTCGGGAGTGGCGTCTGCCGGGTCGTGAGCCAGCCCCGAGGGTGGGGCAGCGCCGTTACCGTGGCCGAGTCCCCTCTTCTTCTTCCTCTTAGCCCCCTGCCGGCCCCGGCCAGCCCCATTGGAGTTGGGAGGGAAAGCCGGTTCGCCACGCGAGGGCTGGTAGCGGCGGGCGGGGGCCGTGGGCACTGGCGGCGACTGCTGTTGTTGGGGGCGGGGAGGGGATCGCAAGCGGCCCGAGCGGGCAGGGGGGCGGTTATCCCGGTGTCGCGCCGGAGGCGGAGAACGGCGCTGCTGGCTGCGCCAATCCACCACAGGAGCGGGCGAGCAGGACCTGGATCGGCCCCGGCAGTCAGCCCGACCTTGCGAATGGCGTGGGGGAGAACAGTGGTCGGAACGCGGCGGTGACCGGTGGTCGGCACGCGGCGGGGAGCGCCGGCCATCTTGCGATGAAAGGTGTCGGCGTAGGTCATCTTCGCATCGAAGAGCGTCGGGCCAGGGGCATGCAGCGTCCCGGCAGTCGTCGACGCGCTGCTTGGGGTGTGTCCCCTCGTCGCCCCATTCCCGCGGCATGGGTGCAGGCTCCGCGGGAACGGCGGTAGGCAGGGATGAGGCGCAGGGCAGGAGGGAGGAGTGGCGGCGGAGAGGGAGGAAATCGCGTGGACTAGTGTCTCAGGGTCGGGGGTGCGACTCGGAGGTGAAGTAGGGGGCCTGGGGAACCGGCTGAAGGCCAGATTGAGCAGGTTGTTGGCGCAATCGGCCCACGAGCGGTCACGGGCTGGGTGGGCCAGCTCAAACGCGGCGCAGCCCACAAGTCAACGGGCCCATGACGCGGCCGGCCCACCTGGGGACGGCCCAGCCCGCGGGGCGGGGAGGGGCAGCAAGGGTTTTCCCTCCTGCCGCCTCCGCCGCCGCAGCCGGCGCCGGCGTCCGAGACGGGGCGAAAATAGGTCGGGGCCGTCGGGGGGCGAGGCGGTGCGAGAAGCTGAGCGTAGAGGAGCCGAAGGTAGCAATGAAAGGCCTGAAGGGCGACCGACGCAGGAGAACGGGGGAGCTTGCCGGAGTAGCGGACGGACGGTGCGGCGGAGCACCGGCTGAGAAGGGAAGCGCGGCGGGGGCAGTGGCGCACCACGAGATGCGGGCGCTCCCTTGGTTAGACCGCCCAGCGACACCCCACGCCGGAGCGCGACGGCGGCGAGCGGTCCGGGAACACAAGGGAGCTTTTTGGCCAGGCGTCGGCGGGGATGCCACCGCAGCGCACCGGCACAACCGCGAGAGATGACCCGAGCTGCCCCGGCGAGGAGGCAGCGCGCTCTCCACGCGGGTCGCCACCAGCCGAGCTGGGGGCTCCCCGCGCACAACCGGCCGGCCAGCAGCCACGTCATCCGCCTCCACGAGGTCAGCCCATCTCAGCGGCACAGCCAGCTCGGGGGACGGGGAGGGGGCGGCAGAGGCGGCAAGTGTCGAGCCAGAGGGCGGGGAGGCCAAGGTCGGGGCGGCAGGCGGCGCGTCCGAGGGCAGGGAGGCCACGGGGAGGAGCTCCGGCAGCGAGGCCACCGGCGGCAGAGGCACGGGCGGCGAGTCGCCCTCCGTGGCGCGGGAGAAGCAGGCCATCCGGAAAAACATTTAGAAACTTTTATGAGTGGCTTATGGGTAAATTTTGAAACACAAATTTCTTAACTTGTCAAATGTGGTAGAAACAATTAAGATTTAATCACTGCTACTTCCTGAAATGCAGGTTGGGGGAAAACCATTGACAAATGTGGTCTCAGTTGGAGGTGCTAGCTTCTTTGGACCTCTGTTTGTGCATGCAACTCTCCAGACTGGTAATTTTGTCCACTCTTTCTCTAGGTTTTCTAAACTAAGATTATATTTACTGTCAGGTTTTGATCTGATATGCCGTGAAAATGTTACTAATTTTCAGACCTGGAAGCAGAAGAGTCCGCAAAAGGCCGACAACTGTGATTGTAAGTGTGTACTTGGGGCATGTTTATGTATTTCTTTTGCTGGCACCTGTTACATGTTGTGCTGGCACTTCCTATAGATGCTCAAAAAATATTAAATGTGATCGAGTAGTTGCTTCCTTTCTGAGTTTTTGCACCATTCATGCAACCCTAACCAGGAATTCTTTCATTATTAGAGTCTTTACCGAAAAAGGCTTTCGCCCCGCTTTATAAATAAAGCAACCCGCCAAGAGCACACATACACGGACTAGTCCACAACACACACACCCAATTCACACAACAGGAGTACAAAGGTTCTACTAAGGGCACAGCTCAACAAGCCCAAAAAAACATAAAAAAGGCGGACGCGGCCGGAGAACATGCTAGGCGTCTAATCTGGCTCCGGGGGTGGCGGAGGGGGCGGCGGCGACAGACAAATGGCCATCGAGCAAAGGTCGGCGATGAAAGCAGAGATGGCATCCCGATCCTGAGGGCGACTAAGCGGCCGCCAAAGATGCAAGTAACCAGAGAGTTTGAAGAGAGCGTCAGTAGCCCGGTGAAGAGGGATGCGCTGAATCACAAGCTTATTGCAAATCGTCCAGAGAGTCCATGCGAGAGCCCCAATCTCAAGCCACCTAATGTGGCGAGAGGGCACGGGGGAGTTCTGGAGTTCGGCGAAGAGGTTGGGGAAGTTGGTGTGGCACCAATCACCTCCCACCACCTCTCAAAAGCAGCTCCACATGAATTGAGCGGTCACACAGGAGAAGAAGATGTGGTTTGAATCTTCCGGTGTACCACACAGCGGGCAGAGGCCGGAAACAGGGCCATTGCGCTTGCGAACCTCCACCCCAGACGGGATCCGTCCGCAGATCCATTGCCACATGAATATCCGGATTTTCAGTGGCAGGCGGATGGACCACACCGACGAAAGGGGGGAGGGGCGGAGGAGGGGTGATGGCCATATAGAGGGACTTGGTGGTGAAATGGCCTAAAGGCTCAAGACGCCACCGAACCTCATCCGGGCCAGAATCCACAACCGGCTCGTGGAGAGCGACGCAATCAACAGCTCTTTCCAAGCGGCGGCTTCCGGAGGCCCAAATGGCCTCCGGAATGCGAGGCACCCTAAGTCAATAAGGGCCCTCTCTACAGAGATCGAGGGGGCGACGGCGATGGAGAAGAGGTCCGGGAAGCGAGCCGCGAAGGGGGTGTCACCCGCCCAACGGTCAAACCAGAACAAGGTCGCCGCACCCGATCCAACCGAGATGGACATCCCAATGCGTAGGACAGGGAGCAGTTGGATGACCGACTGCCAGAATTGGGAATCGCTGGACCTTTGACAGAAGGCCAGGGGTTGCCCACGCAGGTACTTGTTCCGGATGATGTCTGACCAGAGACCGTCGTGTCCTTGCGAGATGCGCCAGAGCCAACGGGAAAGGAGGGCAATATTCATGCTCTTAGAGAACATAATACCAAGGCCTCCTTGATCCCCGGGCTTGCAGATGTCTGGCCAGCTAACCATATGGTATTTTTGCTTATTGTTATCGCCAGCCCAATAGAAGCGATATTGAACCTTGGCGATCTCATGGTGAAGGGTCTCGTGAAGGCTGTAGAAGCTCATGAGGAACAAGAGGAGGCTAGAGAGGGAGGAGTTGATGAGAATCGTTCAAGCCGCCTTTGACAGCCACCTACCCTGCCATGGCTCAATGTGCGTTTGCAGCTTGGCTACGGTCGGACGCAACTCCGCAACGGTAAGCCGAGAGTCACTAATGGGCATTCCCAGGTAAGTCATTGGGAAGGAACCAAGGCGGCCATTGAGGTGGTTGGCAATGTCGAAGGCCTTCACCGGAGGGTAGCCCATTACCATCACATCACTCTTGTCGAAGTTGATCTTGAGGCTAGACATTTGTTGGAAGCAGAGGAGGAGGAACTTAAGGTTAGCGATGTCCGCGTCTGAGCCTACGACCATGATGATGGTGTCGTCGGTGTACTGGAGTAGGGAGATCCCGGAGCCACCGACCAAATGGGGAGTGATTCCATGAATATGGCCCGCAACTTTAGCCTTGTCTAGGATGGCAGCGAGTGCGTCCACCACCATATTGAACAAGAATGGGGAGAACGGATCGCCTTGTCTAACCCCACAAAGGGTGGGGAAGTAAGGGCCAATCTCCCCATTGATGTTCACGACAGTGCGCACACAGGATACCATCTGCATCACTACGGTGATCCATCGTTCGTCGAAGCCTTTCCGGAGCAGAACTTCCCTAAGGAGGGCCAGCTAATAGTATCGTAAGCCTTATGGAAATTGATCTTCAGGAAGACCGCCTTGAGGTGTTTGGATCAGACCTCATGCAGGACTTCATGAAGCACTAGCACCCCATCCAGGATATACCGACCTTGAATGAAGGCAGATTGGTTGGGGTGGGTAATGTGGTCAGCAAGAAGGGTCACCCTATTGGCGTACCCTTTTGCCAGAATCCGGAAGATCACGTTAATCACGGTGATTGGATGAAGCGGATGTCGGACGGCCCAGTCATCTTGGGGATGAGAGAGATGATCTTGTAGTTAAGGCGCCCGAGGTCGATGAACCCAACGTAGAACTCGTCGAAGATAGCCATGATCTCAGGCTTGGTCACATTCCAGAAGGTCTGGAAAAATTTAACCGGGAGGCCGTCCAGACCCGGGGCCGAGGTAGGGTTCATGCCTCATCTGTATATATAACTGTATTGATGCAAGGTGGGAGAAGAAGCAGGTGATTGGCCTTTATTGTGTTTTGTTATGGTCCTCTCCTATTTAATGGTAGATATGATGTATAGGTTGAAGCATGTAATGTTCCTTTCAGTGCATATTTGTGCTTTATGACGTTTGATGCACACAAAGTTGAACCTCTTTTCCATGTAATACTTTGCCAAAGAAGAATTTATTTACATTAGTGTTTTTGCTCTTTTTAGATTTTAGCCTGGGTATATAAACATACATGCCACACGTTGTATTCAATTTTCAGTGCAAGATTAAACTAGGGGATTAATCATTATGGAAGGGAAATGATTGAATAATAAAATGTATAGATTTATTATCATATCATTTATTTGTGATTGCATGATCTTAAATCTTAATTGCGCATCTCTGAAAATATTTTAGGCTCTTGCTCTTGGAAGACTGATGTGGTGTTGCTTCATAAATAAATGACATGCTAACTTACCGGTTTGGTTTAGGTGTATTTAGGTGTGTAGGCATAGGCGGAAAAAATATATCATAATCTCAGGTTTAGGCGAGCACATGTGTGACGCCCCAAGACCGGAGCTCCAGATGCCTTCCATGTTTTCTGAGTTTCGTCATGTGTTTTGTTTGGTTCCTTGCATCATGTGCATTGCATCATGTCATTTAATTTTTAAAATCTCAACCAAATAAATCGCATGGATCTCGGATCCATTTAAATCGAGGGAATTCACTTGGTGATTTCTCTTTGAAACATATTTAAAGTCTCCTACTATTATTAGGGAGCTATAATAACTATTCCATTAATTTGGAATTAACCATAAACACTTGCAAATATTTTTGTGCCTTTTCTGATTCAAATTTGGTCTCCAAACTTTGTCCTCATATTCTTTTATCGCTTTCCGAAGCTCCACCAAAAATCTCAACATTTTTGGTCACCCCTAAAACCTCGTCCTAGTTCAAACCATTTGAATTAAATTCAAATGACTTTGAATTAAACACTTCTATATCGCGTGAAACTTCTTTTCTTGGGCTAAGTATAATTCTTAGACTCAGTAGGAGAAGTTTCAGCATTTTCCAAAACCCCTAGCTATTTCTTTCCTTCCCTTTTTTCTTATGTCTACTTTTCTGTAAAAGGGAAATAGCAAAAGGTTGGCCTTTTTGCTCCGAAGCGGCAACTAGCGGCCCAGCTAACCCTCCTAAGCTCAGCCAGCCCACCACCAGTTGGCCCAAGGCCCATTTGGACATTCTAACCCCAGCCCCGACCGAATCCCCCTCTCCTTCGATCTCTCCCTCCTTCGTTCCCACGCACGCCGCCATCTCTCTCTCGCTCGCTATCCTTCCCCCTTGCTCCTTTCCTCCCTTACCGAGCGCCGTCACCAGGATCCCCTCGCTCAACTCCTTCACTCCCTCGTCCTCCTCGACATCGCCTTCCTCCCAGCACCACGAGCCTGCTCCGCCACCTCCTCACCTCCCATGCCGCTGCTGCGCCGGCCAGCGACTACCACTGCCGGAGCTCCTCCCCACGTCTCCGTCTCGCCAAAGCTTCTTGCAGCCTCGCGCACCCGTGCTTCCGCAGCCCCCTCATCCAGGAGCTCCACGAGGAGAGGAGCAACGACGCCCGAGCGCTCCTCCTGGCGACCCGCTGCTCTGGCGAACCACACTGCCGGCGACCACCTTTCAGCAGGCCCCTCTGCCGTCGCCCCTGCCTCCTCGCCCACTCCACTATGACCAGTTCACCAGGTCCCTTGCACCAGCTCCGTGACTTCCTCCTCTGCTCGTGGCTTCGCTGTTGCGCCTCCCTAGCCTCGCTGCCTCCGTGGGGCACAAGTAGCACATCCACCTCGCCGTCGACCTGTTGTTGCCATGGACCCAAGGCCACCGCACTATACAACTACGGCAAGATGCACCTGGGTTTTGCCAAGACTCTATGTTGGACCTTGTGGACGACTACAGAACTCGAGACCAGGATTTTCGCCAAGTTCCTCGACGACAAGTGCATGACTACGCAGATTGTACCAAGTACCCCTTCGTTTCGTTGAGACCGACAAGTCCGAAGACCGCGTGTACCTCTACCATTTCCAAGTACCTCTCGGATCCGACAAGTACCCCGATGACATGTGTACCACTATGCCCGAAGACCTTGGATGCGCCAAGTTCTACTACATGGACCGCCAAGTTCCTGTACCGGTGACTCGAACATCTACGAAAACGTGTTCCTCTGCCGCCGTCTTCGGAATCGCCAAGAACGCCAAGTACCCCGACGCCCGATGCCTAGAACGACTACCATTGTTGTGGATCTGACAAGACCAAGTGTATGACTACCGTTGACATGGATTCGTTAAGTTCCTCGATGATCATGTACCACTATCGCTCCTCGAACAGGAACGACCATTTCCTATTCGACTCATGAACCACTACTTCCACTACCATCGCCGAGGACCGATAGTACCACTACTTCTACTACCGTCACGAGAGCAACTACTTCCTCTACGAACTCGAACCGCTCGAGAATGCTCCCTTGGAAAGTATAACCACCGAGACGACGCCCGTGAACGCATGTTGTATGAGATGCACACTTGTTTTTCCTCGAGTCTGAACTGTCGGTGCACGTTGCCCCTCTTTTGCCTTGCCACCGACATGTGGGAACCCGGTAATCGGGAGCACCCCACCATCCTTGCATGACACGCTCCCGTCACTTTCTTTTGCACCGACGTCTCAATGAGTTGTCGGAACCGGAACGGTCCCATGGCACCATTTCGTTATCGTTGCCGTGGCACCCCTTGCGTTTCCGCCACGATGACAAATGCTTCAAATAATGCTCTTATCAACATTTTCATAAAACTTGCATAAACTTGCATATGCCATCTACATCATGATAATAACATTTAAAATGTTTAAAATTGTTGTTTGCATTAAATTTCTAAATGCATATGGGTATTTACCGGAATTGTTGTTTGTTATTTCCAGCCTCATTTAAACTTGCCTAAATGTTTAGTTTACTTATGCTCCACCTCTTGCCATGTTTAAACAACATTTAATTTTGTTGAGTAGTTTAAACGGGAGAGAACTAAATAATTAAATGTGGTGTTTCGTCAATATGCAACTCGTTGCATATTGAGCTCCACTTAATTTGTAGGATTGATTGTGCACTTTGCCATGCCATGCTTCATTAAACCGGACATGCATCATACTTCGTTGTGCATCATGCCATGTTTATGTGATGGCTGTTTACTATGTTGTTTGCTTCTTTCTGGTGTTGCTTCTTCGGGTTAGTTCCGATAACGTCACATTGGTGAGGATTCGTTCGACTTTGTCTGTTTGTCTTCTTCATGGACTCGTTCTTCTTCCTTGCGGGATCTCAGGCAAGATAACCATACCCTCGAAATCACTTCTATCTTTGCTTGCTAGTTGCTCGTTCTATTGCTATGCCGTGATACCTACCACTTGCTATATCATGCCTCCCATATTGCCATGTCAAGCCTCTAACCCACCTTTCCTAGCAAACCGTTGTTTGGCTATGTTACCGCTTTTGCTCAGCTCCTCTTATAGCGTTGTTAGTTGCAGGTGAAGATGAAGTTTGTTCCATGTTGGAACATGGATATGTTGGGATATCACAATATCTCTTATTTAATTAATGCATCTATATACTTGGTAAAGGGTGGAAGGCTCGGCCTTATGCCTGGTGTTTTCTTCCACTCTAGCCGCCCTAGTTTCCGTCATACCGGTGTTATGTTCCTTGATTTTGCGTTCCTTACACAGTTGGGTGTTATGGGAACCCCTTCACAGTTCGCTTTGAATAAAACTCCTCCAGCAAGGCCCAACCTTGGTTTTACATTTGCCTAACAACCTATCACCTTCCCTTGGGTTCTGCAGACTCAAGGGTCATCTTTATTTTAACCCCCCCACCCCCCACCCCCCCAGGCTAGTGCTTGCCTAAGTGTTGGTCCGAACCAGAGCCACTTGTGGCGCCACCTCGGGGAAACTTGAGGGCTGGTTTTAGCTGTACGTAGTGTTCATCCAGTGTTGCCCTGAGAACGAGATATGTGCAGCTCCTATCGGGATGTCGGCGCATCGGGCGGTCTTGCTGGTCTTGTTTTACCATTGTCGAAATGTCTTATAACTGGGATTCCGAGACTGATCAGGTCTTCCCGGGAGAAGGAATATCCTTCGTTGACTGTGAGAGCTTGTGATGGGCTAAGTTGGGACACCCCTGCAGGGTTTTGAACTTTCGAAAGCCGTGCCCGCGGTTATGGGCAGATGGGGATTTGTTAATATCCGGTTGTAGAGAACTTGACACCTAACTTAATTAAAATGCATCAACCGTGTGTGTAGCCGTGATGGTCTCTTCTCGGTGGAGTCCGGAAAGTGAACACGGTTCTTGTGTTATGCTTGAATGTAAGTAGCTTCAGGATCACTTCTTGATCACTTCGAGCTTCATGACCATTGAGTTGCTTCTCTTCTCGCTCTTATTTGCGTATGTTAGCCACCATATATGCTTACTGCTTGTTGCAGCTCCACCTCAATACCTTTCCTACCCATAAGCTTAAATAGTCTTGATCTCGCGGGTGTGAGATTGTTGAGTCCTCGTGGCTCACAGATACTTCCAAACAGTTGCAGGTGCCGATGATACCAGTGGAGGTGACGCAACCCAGCTCAAGTGGGAGCTCGATGAAGATCTTTCCGTTGTTTTTTTTCATTTCCGTTGATCAGTAGTGGAGCCCAGTTGAGACGATCGGGGATCTAGAATTTGGGGTTTTCTTCTTTTCTTTGGTTCCATAGTCGGACCTTGATTGTATTCTGGATGATGTATGTTTTACTTGTTTTTGTGTGAAGTGGCGATTGTAAGCCAACTCTTTATCCCTTTCTTATTCAGTACATGGGATGTGTAAAGATTACCCCTCTTGCGACATGCCTACCATGCGGTTATGCCTCTAAGTCGTGCCTCGACACGTGGGAGAGATAGCCGCATCGTGGCTGTTACAAGTTGGTAATCAGGGCCTTCCCTCACTTAGGAGCCCCCTGCTTGATCGAATCGGTGGCATTGTTGAGTCTAGAACAAAATGTTTTGAGTCTTAGGATTATATATATCGGAGAGTAGGATTCTTTTTACTCCTCGGTCCCTTCGTCGCTCTGGTGAGGCCTCCTGACGTAGAGTTTTGACTCTTCTCTCCTCAAATTTCACGAATTTTTTTTAGGATCACGCGGGTATCTTGGAATTGTTCCGATGGTTTTGTGACGAGAACATTGTTCTTGGTGCCTCCTGACAGTTAGGGGTTGTGGCAGTGTCCCGGGGAGTTGAGCTCCGAGGTGTTGTCGTCACAATTTTATCGTTGCAGTTCTGGAATACCTGAGTTCGCCGACATCGAAAATCTCTTTTATGCAGTTGTTGGTGAGATAACCTCGACGCCACCCAGTACTGGGGCGGGAGTTCGGGAGTATTTCCATAACTCGTATAACGGATGCTTTTCGAAGGTTGAGGTAAATGATTTCCGAAGGTTTCTTGGTTATGTGTTGAAGGATGGATACAGCTGGATGTAGGAATTGTTAATTTGGGTGAGATATTATGCTTCCCCTGTATCCCCAACACCTGATTGCATAACCAGAAAGTTTCGGGAGTTTATAAGTGGGAATTCAAGTATCTCGTAGGATATCTTTCCAACAGACACATGATAAGATATGGGATCTATCATATGTTTGTTTCCGGCTTATTCTGCAAACCAAATCTTTTGTTTTGTTTTGAGTTCTGGTATTCGAGTTGCTTTGAAGTCAAATGTGGATTCCATACCCTTTCTAAGTGGTGTTCTCACACTTCTATGTGAATACTAATCCCTCATGATTATCGATACTATCATCCCAATTCTATTTCCAACCGGCGTGCTTCTTTTCGAGATGATCCCATCATTCTCCCCATCCGCAAGATCAATTATCAGTTCTTCTCAACGGTGTTTGTTTCATCCGTCCCAAGTTGTCTTTGTTTTTCCTGCCCTCCCCCCTTTTCCTTCAAGGAATTAGATGTCTTAATCAAGTATCCATCTTATTGATGTGAAGTCTCTCCATTCTTCCCGTCAATGTTCTTACCCAGTGGTTCTCATGAAGATGTTCTACTAGTTCATCATTCTTCATTCTCTTTCTTCTCCGGTGGATTTAATTCAAGCTTTTGGTGTTGATCATATCCCTTTTCCTCGTTTCAAATGTTTTCTCATGCCGGTGCACCTATTAATCATTCACTTCTCGCTATTCAATTGTTCCGGAGTGCTGAAGATATCTCAGAAGATTCAAGTTTCCATTCTCTATTCGCTCAAGTTCTTTTGAGGATATTATCTCATTCAAGCCATTTTAAATCAACCGGTGCAATCTCCCTTTCAAGTAATCATTCAACGGTGTATCTTTCGAGTGGGCCCTAACCCACAGGTCTTTCCTAGGATCTTACCTGACTCTTCTAATTTTCCCGGAGCTATCCTCAAATTTTCTCAAAGTTTGACGTAAGAATAAATTATCATCAGTAATATGTCTTTCTCCAAGATCTTTCAAATTCTTTTCATCATTGGTTCAAACTTTCTAATTTCCATTCCGGAGTGCCTCAACAACTCAAGGTGGTGTTTCTTGTCGTCATTCTCGAATTTTGAAGACCGAAGAAGAGTTCCTCTTAAATCCTTACCCGTTCTTCCAAAGATTCATGGTTATAGCTTGATGCCATCCTCTCATAATTGTTTTTGATTGTGAGAATTCTTTTCAACCATCCGGAGCAATTCAGGAGTATTTTCAGTTTTGATTCTCCGGAGCCCATCATCTCATAATTATTCATTCCAGCTTTCAGCTCTCGTTCTCCAAATCTTACCGGTGCATCATTCAAGTTTCCTCTAATCAGTTCATGATCTATTCGTTCTCGTGTATCAATTCCCTCAAGTATATTCATTCTTTCTCTAGTTCTTCCTGGTGTTTCTTTATCTTTTCTTCATTCATTTTTAATTCTTACGGTGGTTCGTTCAAGATTTCTCTTCCTTCGTTATCGTATCAATTCATTCGTTCTTTCAAATCCTAACGGTGGTTCATTGAAGACCTTCCCAAGTTGGCGCTATATCTACCTTAATCCTTTCTACGAAAATAAGGAGTATGCCAAATCCGTTGCTGGTCATCAATTTAAATTGGTGAAGGATACGTAACATAATTCTTATTCTTCCTTCATCCGAGTGATGGATTCATCTTCCGAAGTTTGTTCACGATGAGTAAATTCTCGGTTCAAGTGCTTCATACTTTCCCGGAGTTCCAAGATATCTCAATTATATCACCACGAAGCTCCATCTAAATCATTGCAAGGCTCCTACCAGAGTTCCTTTCAACTTTCCTTTCATTTGACCATTCTTTTATTACCGGAGTTCTCACGAAGGCTCAACATGATGGTTCGTCTCTCCTTGTTGATATCAATCCAATCTATTGTTTCCGTTAGTGGCAGAATTTCACCTCATAGTGTTGAGATGTTCTCCATAAGCCCACTACAAGATTATTCGTTTCGTTGCTGGTCTTTCCAACAACTCCGTTTTAACCTTCTTGGAAGGATGCTTTCAAATTCATTCGACGTAGAAGATGTTGTTGTCTTCTTTGTTACTTTCAGTCCATTCTATCTTTTGTTCCGGAGGCATTATGATGTTGCACAATTCGATCCATCATCCCATTTTTGTCAAAGATCGTGTTCTTTCCTTTGCTTATCCATTTAATCGGAGTGTCGTGTTTTCATTCGAGCTCTCTCATCTTATGAAGTTTTACCTCCCTTCTCAACTAGAGTGATGTATGAAATCTTTCTTACCCTTGTGCCATTCTTTCAATAGTTTCGGAGGCAGTGTGTTGTTGATTTCATCAAGTATCCTCTCATCTTGTCAAGTTCATGTTCAATTCCTTCCATTTACAGTCGGAGTGCTGTCCAAATTATATCATTCTTACTGCCTTCTCTATCTTGTTTTAACCGGAGTGTTGTGTCATCTGCTCAAGTTCTTTTCGTCTTATCAAGTCTTGCATTTTGTTTCAATCAGAGTGCTTGCATCTACTTCCTGTCCATTGCAACCCTTGTCTTATGTCTTTCAACCTACAAGGTTCTGGTAATGCTCCTTGTTCCTCTTTTCTAACAGAGCGTTTCAACCTTGTTCATCTTCGTTGTATTCTCTCTTTCAATTTGTTCAACCTCTCAAGGTTCTTTGGTTTCACTCGCTTGTCGAAGAAGCAACTTAGTTTACCTCTTATCTTCCTCTTCCGTTCTCTATCCGGTGCCATCCTAGATCTCACGACGAGATCCTCTCGTAGTGGTGGAGTGTTGTGACGCCCCAAGACCGGAGCTCCAGATGCCTTCCATATTTTCCGAGTTTCGTCATGTGTTTTGTTTCGTTCCTTGCATCATGTCATTTAATTTTTAAAAACTCAACCAAATAAATTGCATGGATCTCGGATCCATTTAAATCGAGGGAATTCACTTGGTGATTTCTCTTTAAAACATATTCAAAGTCTCCTACTATTATTAGGGAGCTATAATAACTATTCCATTAATTTGGAATTAACCATAAACACTTGCAAATATTTTCGTGCCTTTTCTTATTCAAATTTGGTCTCCAAACTTTGTCCTCATATTCTTTTATCGCTTTTCGAAGCTCCACCAAAAATCTCAACATTTTTTGTCACCCCTAAAACCTCGTCCTAGTTCAAACCATTTGAATTAAATTCAAATGAGTTTGAATTAAACTCTTCTATATCGCATGAAACTTCTTTTCTTGGGCTAAGTATAATTCTTAGACTCAGTAGGAGAAGTTTCAGCATTTTCCAAAACCCCTAGCTATTTCTTTCCTTCCCTTTTTCCTTCGGTCTACTTTTTTGTAAATGGGAAATAGCAAAAGGTTGGCATTTTTGCTCCGAAGCGGCAACTAGCGGCCCAGCTAACCCTCCTAAGCTCAGCCAGCCCACCACCAGTTGGCACAAGGCCCATTTGGACATTCTAACCCTAGCCCTAACCGAACCCCCTCTCCTTCGATCTCTCCCTCCTTTGTTCCTACGCGCGCCGCCATCTCTCTCTCGCTCGCTATCCTTCCCCCCCTCGCTCCTTTCCTCCCTTCCCGAGCGCCATCACCAGGATCCCCCTCGCTCAACTCCTTCACTCCCTCGTCCTCCTCGACATCGCCTTCCTCCCAGCACCACGAGCCTGCTCCGGCGCCTCCTCACCTCCCATGCCGCTGCTGCGCCGGCCAGCGACCGCCACTGCCGGAGCTCCTCCCCACGTCTCCGTCTCGCCGAAGCTTCTTGCAGCCTCGTGCGCCCGTGCTTCCGCAGCCCCCTCATCCAGGAGCTCCACGAGGAGAGGAGCAACGATGCCCGAGCGCTCCTCCTGGCGACCCGCCGCTCTGGCGAACCACACCGCCGGCGACCACCTTCAGCAGGCCCCTCTGCCGTCGCCCCTGCCTCCTCGCCCACTCCACTTTGACCAGTTCACCAGGTCCCTTGCACCAGCTCCGCGACTTCCTCCTCTGCTCGCGGCTTCGCTGCTGCACCTCCCTGGCCTCGCTGCCTCCGCGGGGCACAAGTAGCACATCCACCTCGCCGTCGACCTCTTGTTGTCGTGGACCCAAGGCCACCGCACTGTACAACTACGGCAAGATGCACCCTGGGTTTTGCCAAGACCCTATGTTGGACCTTGTGGACGACTATAGAACCCGAGACCGGGATTTTCGCCAAGTTCCTCGACGAAAAGTGCATGACTACGCGGATTGTACCAAGTACCCCTTCGTTTCGTCGAGACCGACAAGTCCGAAGACCGCGTGTACATCTACCGTTGCCAAGTACCTCTCGGATTCGACAAGTACCCCGATGACATGTGTACCACTACGCCCGAAGACCTTGGATGCACCAAGTTCTACTACATGGACCACCAAGTTCCTGTACCGGTGACTCGAACATCTATGAAAACGTGTACCTCTACCGCCGTCTTCGGAATCGCCAAGAACGCCAAGTACCCCGACGCCCGATGCCTAGAACGACTACCGTGTTGTGGATCCGACAAGACCAAGTATATGACTACCGTCAACATGGATTCGTCAAGTTCCTCGATGACCGTGTAACACTATCGCTCCCCGAACAGGAACGACCATTTCCTCTTTGACTCGTGAACCACTACTTCCACTACCATTGCTGAGGACCGATAGTACCACTACTTCTACTACCGTCACGAGAACAACTACTTCCTCTACGAACTCGAACCACTCGAGAATGCTCCCTTGGAAGGTATAACCACCGAGACGACGCCCGTGAACGCATGTTGTATGAGATGCACCCTTGTTTTGCCTCCAGTCTGAGCTGTCGGTGCACGTTGCCCCTCTTTTGCCTTGCCACCGACATGTGGGAATCCGGTAATCGGGAGCACCCCACCATCCTTGCATGACACGCTCCCGTCACTTTCTTTTGCACCGACGTCTCAGTGAGTTGTCGGAACCGGAACGGTGCCGTGGCACCATTTCGTTATCGTTGCCGTGGCACCCCTTTCGTTTCCTCCACGATGACAAATGCTTCATATAATGCTCTTATTAACATTTTCATAAAACTTGCATAAACTTGCATATGCCATCCACATCATGATAATAACATTTAAAATGTTTAAAATTGTTGTTTGCATTAAATTGCTAAATGCATATGGGGATTTACCGGAATTGTTGTTTGTTATTTCCGGACTCATTTAAACTTGCCTAAATGTTTAGTTTACTTATGCTCCACCTCTTGCCATGTTTAAACAACATTTAATTTTGTTGAGTAGTTTAAATGGGAGAGAACTAAATAATTAAATGTGGTGTTTCGTCAATATGCAACTCATTGCATATTGAGCTCCACTTAATTTTTAGGATTGCTTGTGCACTTTGTCATGCCATGCTTCATTAAACCGGACATGCATCATACTTGGTTGTGCATCATGCCATGTTTATGTGGTGGCTGTTTACTATTTTGTTTGCTTCTTTCCGGTGTTGCTTCTTCGGGTTAGTTCCGATAATGTCGCGTTGGTGAGGATTCGTTCGACTTCGTCCATTTGTCTTCTTCATGGACTCGTTCTTCTTCCTTGTGGGATCTCAGGCAAGATGACCATACCCTCGAAATCACTTCTATCTTTGCTTGCTAGTTTCTCGCTCTATTGCTATGCCGCGATACCTACCACTTGCTATATCATGCCTCCCATATTGCCATGTCAAGCCTCTAACCCACCTTTCCTAGCAAACCGTTGTTTGGCTATGTTACCGCTTTTGCTCAGCCCTTCTTATAGCATTGTTAGTTGCAGGTGAAGATGAATTTTGTTCCATGTTGGGACATGGATATGTTGGGATATCACAATATCTCTTATTTAATTAATGCATCTATATACTTGGTAAAGGGTGGAAGGCTCGGCCTTATGCCTGGTGTTTTGTTTCACTCTTGCCGCCCTAGTTTCTGTCATACTGGTGTTATGTTCCTTGATTTTGCGTTCCTTACACGGTTGGGTGTTATGGGAACCCCTTGACAGTTCGCTTTGAATAAAACTCCTCCAGCAAGGCCCAACTTTGGTTTTACATTTGCCTAACAACCTATCACCTTCCCTTGGGTTCTGCAGACTCAAGGGTCATCTTTATTTTAACCCCCCCCCCGGGCCAGTGCTTGTTTAAGTGTTGATCCGAACCAGAGCCACTTGCGGTGCCACCTCGGGGAAACTTGAGGGCTGGTTTTAGCTGTACGTAGTGTTCATCCGGTGTTGCCCTGAGAACGAGATATGTGCAGCTCCTATCGGGATGTCGGCGCATCGGGCGGTCTTGCTGGTCTTGTTTTACCATTGTCGAAATGTCTTGTAACTGGGATTCCGAGACTGATCAGGTCTTCCCGGGAGAAGGAATATCCTTCGTTGACCGTGAGAGCTTGTGATGGGCTAAGTTGGGACACCCCTGCAGGGTTTTGAACTTTCGAAAGCCGTGCCCGCGGTTATGGACAGATAGAAATTTGTTAATATTCGGTTGTAGAGAACTTGACACCTAACTTAATTAAAATGCATCAACCGCGTGTGTAGCTGTGATGGTCTCTTCTCGGCGGAGTCTGGGAAGTGAACACGGTTCTTGTGTTATGCTTGAACGTAAGTAGCTTCAGGATCACTTCTTGATCACTTCTAACTTCACGACCGTTGCGTTGCTTCTCTTCTCGCTCTTATTTGCGTATGTTAGCCACCATATATGCTTAGTGCTTGCTGCAGCTCCACCTCAATACATTTCCTACCCATAAGCTTAAATAGTCTTGATCTCGTGGGTGTGAGATTGCTGAGTTCTCGTGGCTCACAAATACTTCCAAACAGTTGCAGGTGCCGATGATACCAGTGCAGGTGACGCAACCCAGCTCAAGTGGGAGCTCGATGAAGATCTTTCCGTTGTTTTGTTTCGTTTCCGTTGATCAGTAGTGGAGCCCAGTTGAGACGATCGGGGATCTAGAATTTGGGGTTTTCTTCTTTTCTTTGGTTCTGTAGTCGGACCTTAATTGTATTCTGAATAATATATGTTTTACTTGTTTTTGTGTGAAGTGGCGATTGTAAGCCAACTCTTTATCCCTTTCTTATTCAGTACATGGGATGTGTAAAGATTACCCCTCTTGCGACATGATTACCATGCGGTTATACCTCAAAGTCATGCCTCGACACGTGGGAGATATAGCCGCATCGTGGGTGTTACAACATGACCACTGATAACAAAATAAGTAGGCACGGGTGCAGTACTGTGACTTCAGCGAAAGAAAGAGAAGTACAGTTAATTGTTCGCATTTTAAGCTACACTTGAACCTTTTCCTAATAACTAGAACTGTTGTGATGTTGCTCTATTATAAGTGCCTTGCTTAAATGCTTGGTTAGATCGAGTGTATAACAAAGCGAAGACTAAATGAACCATGCTAGAAATAACATTCATGTGTTAAGCTTCAGATAAGCCGAATTTTTGTGATAAGCTTCTATGAAAATTACCTGGGGCTGGGAAGAAGCGAAGATGTAGCTATCCTGTGTTGTGCATGCAGACAATGCTTGTGTATAAGTTGCCGCATCTGCTATCTGACACTCAGCCCAGTTTTTATAACAATCAGAATTCATTATATTACAGGATCCTTTGCGTATTTAGCCTATCCTTACCGGCATCTGGTAAAAGTTGTGATCCAGGAGAAGAATGGCGGTCTTATAGCTCTGGCATAACATTTACTGGTAGTTATAGCTTTCGGTGTGACTCTGCACCTTTTCATGTAATTGTGTTCCCCCAACAAACATGGTAGCAAGTATTTTGTGCTATCAAATTAAAATATGTATATACATCTTATTGTAGACAACAATCCACCATGTTTTCTATTAAAGGGGATTAAACCATGGATATTTTTTTCATCGGGCACATGAATTTAGCGTGCCTTTGCGCCATCTGTGTCGTTTACTGTTGCAGTTACTAAGCCTTTGTGCATTCCGATGCAGCTATACTGAAATACTACTTATGCCCATTTTAAACCTAGAACTGACTTTACATCATTTATGTTCTCATACGTTCTTCTAAATTTTAGTCTGCTTCAGCAATGCAATGACCTGCCACTCCATGTATATATGGAAAATGACCACAATTTGCAATTTCGCTGTTGTGATTTGGTCAATCCTTGGTGTTTCGATTCCTACTAATCTCTCTTTTCTTTGGCAACTGATGCAACCTGGAGGGCTGCCAGCCCAAGACAATATCGATACTATCCTTCAATAAAAAAATCCATGCATGAAGAGAAATTCGAAATAGTAGAAAAGGAGAAATCTTACCTGTTGAGTACGTTTCTCTCGCCCAAATGAGGAACCGGGGAAGAAAAGGGCCACACACAGAATTGTTCGTGGACTGAGCTAGGTAGCATACGGGCCTTTCAAATACCTATGCCTCCATATGCACAACACATAGAGTTTTTTCTTTTCTTTTGTGCACATGGAAAATTGAAGTTTGGTACAAACACAGCTAAAAAATACATCCTTACCAGTCTATACATCTTATACAAACATGTTTTTCAACTCAGATTTCTCAGCATGATAATCATATGTTGAACTAAAAAATGCTTCCTTAACTGGTCTATACATGTTATACAAGTATGAATTTTTTCAGACTCAGATTTAACACATGGGCTTTGTACTACCAATACCGAATATGTCCTTGCAAAATGAAACTATTTTCATCGACAACATGGCTTTAGCGTGTCTCTGCGCCATTTAGCGCAATGGGTCAACTATATTGTATACAACAATAGGACACAAACCAACAGCATAAACACCACCTGTGTAGTCCTCATGGACAGTGCAAACCTAGCCCTTACATCATCATCTGGCCAACTGTTGTGGGAAAGCTTCGACTACCCAACGGATTTTCTGCTCCCTGGTGCCAAATTTGGCTGGAACAAGGTCACCCGTTTAAATCGTCGGGTAATCTCGAAAAAGTGTACCGTTGATCCTGGGCTTAGCTCGTATAGTATCGAGCTAGAAACCAATGGCAACGGGATAGTTCTTAAGCACCGCAAATCCTCGCTAGGGTATCAGGTTGTTTATGCGCCCGAAACATCAACGATATTGAAACTTTTGCCAAGAATCCAGAAGTTTCTACAATTGGATCCGCGGGCAAAAGGTTCGATTGTCCCACTCTATGTTAATACCAGAGAAGAGGAGTACTACATGTACACTTCATCAAATGAATCATCTTACTCATTTGTCTCGCTAGACATTTCTAGTCAGATCCAGCTTAATATCTGGTTAGAGGCCGAATAATCTTGGCAAACCATATTTGCCTACCCTGTTGATTTCTGCGCTCCGACTATAACCTGCGGACCTTTCACGATCTGTGATGGCAGTGCGCAGCCACCCTGTGACTGCATGGAGAGCTTCTCTAAGAAGTCGCTATGGCATTGGGATTTTGGTGATCAAACACAAGGGTGCATCAGAAATACACCACTGTATTGCTCCAGTCACAAGAACACGACAAGTTCAACAGACACGTTTCACCCCATTGCTCGGGTTACATTGCCCTACAACTCACAAAGCGTAAACCTTGCTACCACTCATAGTATATGTGAGGAAGCTTGTCTCAACTGTGCTCCTGCACTGCTTATTCCTATGGCAATACCAATTGCTCTGTCTGACATGGAAAATTGCTTGGTGTAAATCGCAATGATGGCATTAAAATTGATTCTGAAGATATTCTTTAACTCCGCCTTGCAGCCAAAGATCTGCCAAGTTTGCCAAAGGACAAAAGAAAACCAAATGTCAGAGTCGTTACTGCTGCGAGCATGAGCTGTTTTGGGTTACTAATGCTCATGGTGTTGCTAGTTCATATAAAGCACGCTCCATATGATGGATGGCGATCGCCGATACATCGACTCACTAGGGTTGCTCTAGTAAAGAAGCCAAATACACCAAATTCAGGAATCAAACAGTGCCATTTAGAGAAGACGAAGCCTGTTAAACTGCAAGACTTTTACATAGATAATTCTTGAACATGGATAGCCTATAACGAAAAGGGTATGAACAAGAATCGCTTTAGAATGCTCCACTCACGACAGAAACACGTTGCCCCTTTTATGTGTGCAAGGGGCGCCAACACCTAGTCACCTACCCCTCCTGAAACGCACCCATAATTTGTTTATTACAATCGCAGACTAAAGACTACCACGAGTGTGATATCTACTAGTACGAGTAACTGTTAACTCTTAAAGTCCAGGAATTGATTCAAGGGTATACGTCTCTGACGTAGGGAGGCCATTCTCCGGGGTAGGATGCGTTTTTGACTGCTCCAACACGTTCAGCGTCTGAAGGTAGGAGTAGGAGGTGTTGCGATTCGGAGGCGGGCTTGGGTTGGTTATCTTGCTCGCCAGGAAACGCCGGATCAGGCCCCTAAGGAATGGAGCCATGGTGTCTGGCTCGTACTCCAGAAAGTACATGATCCCTCCCATGCACATGCAGAAAAGACCCACCTGAAATTTTCCCAATGTTACCAGTACTTTCAAAGAATCTGTTAAGCATGGAACAGAGCGATATACAATGAAAATACAGAGGAAAAAGTTGGTACTCGTATTTCAAGTATAGAAACAGATACTATCGCTATCAAGTGAAGATTACGCACTGCAACCCAGAGTAATTCTAGCAGATTTTTCTCATTATCTGCGGGTTTACATTCTTTTAAAAAACAAAACAAAATGAAAGGGACTTTCAACTGTTTGTGGTTACTGTGGCTGTTTGGTTCCAAACCTTGAGAGCCAAAGTTAAGATAAAACAAAATGAAAGACACTTTCAACTGTTTGCGGTTACTGTGGCTGTTTGGCTTCAAACTTTGAGAACCAAAGTTTGCGCTACCAGACTTTAGCCACCTTGACCAGATTTACCAACCATTTCGTGCAGTTTATGCTCATTTTTTGTAGCCAAACCCTGATAGCCAGTAAGACCACCTGGATTATAATGACCCAAAAATATGACACAGACCAAAGACACCAAACAGCTAGTTACTTCCTGAGACACTACACAAAACTTACCATGTCAGACTGCCAACATGATACCCTCTTGCAGTTGCACTTAATTGTTGGAACTAATCCAGCATCTAGAAGTCAAGTCACGATCACCACTATCATTTAACCTAGCTAAAGTTATAATACTGATTCTTCAAAGGCTATCTTCCACAACAATTTGTATCTCAGCAAACTGCACTATAATACTCCCTCCGTTCCTAAATATTTGTTCTTTTAGAGATTTCAAATGGACTACCACATACGAGTGTATATAGACATATTTTAGAGTGTAGATTCACTCATTTTGCTCCGTATGTAGTCACTTGTTGAAATCTTTAAAAAGACAAATATTTAGGAACGGAGGGAGTATTTCTCAACACGACCTCTACGTAGTTTAAAGGATCCCTTGCGGTGATCAAGGCAAAAGGCACACTGCTATCACCATAAAATGTCCTACTTCTTGGGTAAAGGATAACTTTAGTTGACATTGTCTTTCACTCAGGTCACATTAATTAAATACCAACTAAAGGACATAGTACAGGCAAACTTCAAATAGCTTCTCTTGAAGAGCTGAGGCCAAAGGAAAAAAATATTGGCTACAAAGAAGCTTACCTCAGCATTTTTTATATTTGGGAGGAGGTGGCGGTTGATCAATATATACCATAGAGATTCTCCAGCACGGGGAAGTACATAGAGAGCTAACTCCGCTCGTCTTGCTTTATTCTCCAGGAGAATCGAAAGACCAGACAGTAAACCACCAAACCAATACACAAGTTTGTGGTCTTTGCTTGCAACTTTACGGTGCAAACAGATGGCAGACTACCAATGATGCCAGAAATGTATTACAATCATGAAAGAATTATGTGGAAAGGAACATGCTAGTTACTGATAATTACCTGGAAGAGAGTGACAAACGCAGACAAAAAAGTGGTAGAGCGAACTGCACCCACAAGAGCACGCCAGCACGTTGCAGCTGGGGATTCCAAAAACTATTTGATCAAGCAATTTTATGTATTAGATAATCGACATTGGAGATGGGTATGAATGAACAGATATACTCCCTCTGAAACTAATATAAGACGTTTTAGGTCATTACTTTAGTGACCTAAAACATCTTATATTAGTTTACAGAGGGAGTACTAAATAATACTCCCTCCGTCCCAAAATAAGTGACTCAACTTTGTACTAACTTTAGTACAAAGTTAGTACAAAGTTGAGTCAATTATTCCAGGACGGAGGGAGTAACAAATAATGAGGCTAAATATTTAAGCCAATATAGGCTGTTTAGGACTTGGGGGCCAATATTCTATTTCACTGGTAGAATAAAACTCAAAGAATGAACCAAGCACATTTGCAATTAGAGAAAGTTAAAGACGTACAAATATGGTGGACAATACAATTTGAAGGTACTTGTAAGATTAGTTTTTCTTTGAAGCATCAAATTTTCTAGGAAACAAGCATACCACACACATGTTAATGCAATCACGTGCCAAGTTTCAGTTTTACAGCAGTCTTCGACTATATAGAGGAAATATAGTTGGCGACAAGTTACCTTTTGAAGACGTAGAACAACAAAGGGGACAAATGTCAATGAGAAATACAGAGGGAACGTTTTCTTGAATGTTGATGAAGTGACAGTAACATTATGAGCCAAGCACGATGCTCTGTCAGGATGAATAACAGAGCATGGAATAATTGAGGGACTTCTTGTTAAATTTATCAAATTTGAATTCTTCTTGTTTGCGAAATAGGCCGAGAGGCCAATGAGATCCACATGGCCACCTCTGCAGCTATCTCTGACAGCCTTGTAAACAGGTTCTGCAACTGGTCCTGTCTTTTGGATGAAGTCTCGGTAAGATTTTGGTAAGCTTTCAGGCCTCATTACAAAAGCATACATAATCTGCAATGATAAATCAAGTGATTACACAAGCTTTTCCCTCCATAACAAAATCCTCATTAGATTAAAGCAAGTCAGCCATTTTCATTTAGTTACCTGGGCAGATGCGACAGAAAAAAGTAATGCATCTCCATGTCTCCAATGGCTACCCCAGAAGTGGAATCTATTTTTAGACTTTGCAGAGTTATATGCACACTGAAAGGATCAAGCAGTACAACATGAGGACGATATACTTTACACGCAAGTTAAATACAAAATTACTCCAGTTGTTGCTTACCTGAGCAAGCCTTGCTAAAAGATATAGAGAAAGGGTGCGTCTCCTACTCGAATCATCTAGTGCTAGTATCGCCAAGCCTGCCACTGAACCTGATAATATTCTGCTCCATCATGCCCTTCAGTTGAGTCATGAATATGTTTGACAAAAATCGTATAACAGAAAGTATCCTATTTTGAACCTCTTCAGGGACATTCCCAGGTCCAAGCACTGATTAAGTGATTAGCGCACACTTATTTTGAACATGTGTCGTAATCAATCAAATAAGAGGGATGTAAACAACGGGGCATAAGTCTCCAGTTACTTACGCATTGAATGGTGTTTCCTTTTTGCGAAATCTCCTAAGGAAACATCGCAGTGCATGATATGATCCAGTGAATCCTCCAAAAAGTAACCCTACCCGGCAAGCTTCCTCCCTTACTATTAGATCTTTCTCCGAAACCAGTTGCTGTAGATAAATAGAAGATTTGAGCGAGAACAAATATTATTTGGTACAATCTACATTTCTATTTTTCACTCATTGATCAAAACAGAGGGAGGTAAAAAAACGGAGATGAAAACTAATGAATCGGTGAGAAGGACAGAACAACAGCAATAAAACACAGCTGGCCTACAAAAGAACATTGCTATTTTTCTGGGAAGGGGTGTGAGTGTGGGCAACACAAGAGGAAGCAGACCAATTCAATGCATAGCAGGAAATATTCTGTAAGGACATCAGTTAAAGCAATCAGCCTGAGTAGCACCATGTACTACTGTACTTATTATCCCCGCTACAGACACAACAGCTGGACAGAATATTTTACTCGTACACAACAAATAGTAGAGTCAACTCACTGCCCCTTATTCGAGTAAGTAATAATCATAGAGATGGTGATATCACCTAGCTGTAACATATCCACATACATTATAGCAACGAATTCGGACTAAACCCAATATATACTGTAGATTAGATATGAAGAAGAAGAAGAAGTAATCGCAGAAGAAGAAAGAGTTGGTAAGGTTTTGGGAACCTTGAGATCGAGGAGCGAGGCGTAGGATCTGCGGCGCGCGAGCTTGAAGGCGCGCAGGAGGATCCCGATGCCGACACGGACGCCGTAGGAGAGCAGGAAGGTCTGGCACAGGTTCCCCGCCGCGTGCGCCGCGCACGACTCCCCCTGGTGCACGCAGCACCCCCACCCACCCCCTTTGGCGGCCTCCTCATCCCGGCCGTGGCTCTGGTGGAGCTCCTGGATGGCCTCGCGCAGCCGCTCCTCCGCCTCCCGCAGGCGCCTCGCCGCCGCCTCGGGCACCTGCGGCTGCGATGGAGGCGCGGCGGGCGGGGGAGGAGGAGGAGGAGGGCGCGGGCCGAGTGTGGGCTCCGCGCCGGCGGAGAGGTCGAACGAGGGCGTCGAGAGGAAGGGCATGGGGCCGTGGACCGGGGCTCCGGCGGGTGCGTTCCCTTGGCTTGGCTTCTGGGGCTCGTCAGTCTGATTCCGCTGCTAGCGTGTCTTGCTCTCGCTGGGGTTGAAGAATTGATGGCTAGCAGTTTCGTTCGTAAGGAAGAAACCAGATCCTCTACCGTGCCAGAAGGCACGTCAGAGGTGCCGTGCCTTCGTGCTTTCCAGCAAAACAGCGCACTAAGCTCAAAAAAAAAAAAAGCCTACGAGCAGAACGGCCCATCTAATCGGCATGCTATTTTGATTGAGTTTTCTGTTTTTTTTTTGAAAGGAACGCCTTGCATTTCCAAGTACCACTGGACCAACCAAATCGGCGGCCATAGCACGGGTTACATCAAACGGTGGGTCTGAATGCCACACAAGTTGGCTCCCTGGTTCAGCATTCAAACCTATAGCAGCAAGCAAATGAGCCGGGAGATTACATGCTCTAGGACAGAACAAGACTTTTTGATCAATAAAGCCCAACTGCAAGAGGTATTTGGCTTCACGGAAGAGCACACCAAGAGCACTACGGTCCTGAGTTGTGTCATTCATGGCAAGCTGGAGAGTCTGGCAATCAGTCTCATAGTGCACACGTCCCATCCCAAGTGATTCAGCAGTCTGGATGGCCTTCAATAACGCTTCAGCCTCCCCATGTAGCGCGCTACTCAAGTTCAGAAGCCTACCTGCTGCTGCCAAAATAAACTCTCCAGAGTTGTCCCGCGCTACTAGACCCCATCCTCCCTCTCCTTTGTCAGGCTGGAACGCTGCATCTACGTTAATCTTAATTGTATTCGACGGGGGAGCAATCCATTTGGGAGATGGGGTTGGGGTAGGGGCTCGTTTCTCCTTGCCGACCAAGAACTCCATCCACTCCTTCGTCAGATATCCCACTCAAGCACTAAAGCCCTCTGCGTCGAGGCGTCTCTTCTGATGGTTTGCATTATTGCGCTCCGACCACCAGGCCCATAGCAGGCAGATTGTACGCAACTTAATTTCCTCAGGAAGCTTGAAAACCGCTGCTAGCACTTCATAAGGGGTGTCACATAGCAGGAGTTGTTGCCTGGTATACTCAAGACCGCAGTAACGCCACCTGATCTTGACCTCCTTGCAGCGCAGGAATAGATGACCCCCATCTTCAGCCTGACGGTGGCATAGTGGACACAGGACATCTAGCTCCACGCCAAGTCTTTCGACATTACGGAGGAGAGGGTGGCTATTTAGAGCAAATCTCCACATCAAGTGATGGACCCTAGGGGGGCAAGGTGTCTTCCAGAGAGCTTGCCAAAACCGTGATTTATCCTCCTGACCGGTCGAGCTAGCACCCCTTTGGCACGTTTTTTCCTGTTGCAACAGATGCACATAAACCCTGTAGGCTGATCTGACCGAGAAAAGGCCTTTCTTATCAAAGTGCCAAGCCACAAAATCCTCGAATTGGTCGTAGATTGGGATACTCAGAATAGTCTTCACATCATCTGGACCGAAAGTTTCCTGGACCAATTCCTTATCCCACCAACTCGAAATTGGATCGATGAGCTCGGACACCCTAGTCAACAAGTGTGCACCTTGAGTTTTCTGTTTATTTTCATCAGCTTGACAACGTTTCCCCTAAAAAAAGCAACTTGACAACATTTGTCTAAAAGAACAGGTTGAGAGCGGGAGCATCACTAGTTTGTTGAACGGGGGCAAGGTTTTTCTTATGAGGAAAATTTCCAACCTGTTCATCATTTCGGTTGTTGAACGACGAGTAGATTATCCATGATTGCCCTTGTTGATCTTCTCACGGAAGTACTAGTAAAAAACACAGTACGAATCGAGCCGGGTTTGCTCATCGCCGGAGCTGTTCTCGCCGTCGTTGTCACCCTTCTCCTCATTCAGTGGCAGTCCGATCATGGCACGGACCACTCGATTCTGCTATCGGGCGAGGGGGCGCGTATTCCTTCGCTGTCGTTTCTTCATATGCGGGCGCTAATGGCTTCCACCTCTGCGGACGCCCACGCCGCCGCGTCAACCATCATTTCCGCCGTGATACGGGCCTCGACGACCCTTATCCTCTCCCTCCCATGGCGGGCTGCCCGTTTCCGGTGGAACTCATAGTCTGCCCGACCGGTGATGGGGAAGGAGAGATTTTCCGCCTGCTGGGACCGCGATGATCCAGACCCAGAGGACCCGAGCACCCGTTGAGCCGACGCTATGGAGCCGCGCTAGACAGATCCGTCCATTGGCCGGGCGCTGTCCTCCCGGGAGCGGCAGAGTGCAATGCGTACGACCATTGCCTCCAACCCGCACGGGATGACACCCCAGTCGACGGATTCGAACTGGTCGAAGTCAGATCCGCTGTCTGCCATGCCGGAGACAGCTAAAAATTGTCGGAGTGAATTTGGGTGACGGAGGGAGTGGAGTGTGAACTGGCTAGGGTTTGGTCCGGCGAGCAGACGAGAACAAATATATGTGGGGTTGGGTGTAACGCCCTCGATGCAGCTATATCTCCTATGTGTCGAGGCACGACTTAGAGGCATAACCGCATTGAAAGCAATGTCGCAAGTTAGGCAATCTTCACAACATCCCATGTAATATAGATAATAAAAGGGGAAGGAACATGGTTGGCTTACACTCGCCACGTCACACAAAGTACATAAATAGCATTACATCATCCAATCACTCATGGCCCGACTACGGTGCCAAAATAAAAGACCAACCCAACATGCGACACGATCCCAATCACCCCAACTGGGCACCACTACTGATCATCAGGGAAAGATACATAGTAACGGTGTGAGTCCTCGTCGAACTCCCACTTGAGCTCTAACACGTCATCTGGAACGGAGTCGTCTGGCCCTGCATCTGGTTTGGAAGTAAACTGTGAGCCACAGGAACTCAACAATCTCGCACCCTCGCGATCAAGACTATTTAAGCTTATAGGAAAGGCAAGGTAAAATATGTGGAGCTGCGGCAAGCGACTAGCATGTATGGTGGCTAACCTATTCGCAAAAGAGAGCGAGAAGAGATAGCAAAACGCGAATGAGTAACTAGAGAACAACCTGCGGCAAGCATTACTCCAACACCGTGTTCGCTTCCCGGACTCCGCCGAGAAGAGACCATCACGGTAGCTCACACAGTTGATTCATTTTAATTAAGTTAAGGTTCAAGTTATCTACAACCGGACATTAACAAATTCCCATCTGCCCATAACCGCGGGCACGGCTTTCGAAAGTTCTAATCCCTACAGGGGGTCCCAACTTAGCCCATGACAAGCTCTCACGGTCAACAAAGGAATAGACCTTCTCCCGAGACATTCCGATCAGACTCGGTATCCCGGTTCTACAAGACACTTCGACAAGTTAAAACAAATCTAGCAACACCGCTCGAATGCGCCAACAAATCCCGATAGGAGCTGCACATATCTCGTTCTCAGGGCACACTCAGATGAGACTAGCTACGAGTAAAACCAAACCTCAAGTTGCTCCGAGGTGGCCCCGCAGGCAGCTCAGTCGGACCAACACTCAAAGGAGCACTGGCCCAGGGGGGTTAAATAAGATGACCCTCAGGCTCCGGAAACCCAAGGGAAAAAAGAGGCTAGGTGGCAAATGGTAAAACTAAGGTTGGGCATTGCTGGAAAAGCTTTATTCAAGGTGAACTATCAAGGGGTTCCCATTATCACCCAACCACGTAAGAAACGCAAAAATCCGGGAATATAACACCGATATGACGGAAACTAGGGCGGCAAGAGTGGAACAAAACACTAGGCGAGAGGCCGAGCCTTCCACCCGTTACCAAGTATATAGATGCATTAAGATAACAAGATAATATAATGGTATCCCAACAAGTAAATAATGTTCCAACAAGGAACGGTCTCCAATCTTCACCTGCAACTAGCAACGCTATAAGAGGGGCTGAGCAAAGCGGTAACATAGTCAATCAGCGGTTTGCTAGGACATGGTGGGTTAGAGGTTTGACATGGAAATTTGGGAGGCATGATAAGCAAGTGGTAGGCATCGTAGCATAGGCATAGCAAAAGAGCGAGCATCTAGCAAAGCAAAGATAGAAGTGATTTCGAGGGTATGATCATCTTGCCTGCAAAGTTGTCAGAGTTGACTGGATCCTCGAAAGCAAACTCAAGGGGCTCCTCGTTAGCGAACTCGTCTCCCGGCTCTACCCAAACAAGACAAACAATCAAAAGGAACGCAATCAACCACGTGCACAACTCAAACAACATGATGCAAACATGGTATGCTATGCGGGATGCGATATGGGATGCATATGCAAGATTTGACAAGAGATGAATGAACCTGGCCTCAACTTGAAAATCCAAGTGTGCCACTGGAAAGGTGAGATGATTTCGCTTGAAAACGATATAAAGAACGCCGGAACCGGAGACACGGTTTGGAAATGGCAAGCAAAACAAACATGGCACCGGTCTGTGATATACAGCAAGTGACCATCTAAATGCAACAAGATGAACATGCTACAACACTCAAACATGGCAAAACAATACATGGCAGGGATCCATTCATGATGCTTAACAAAAGAGGAACACTGAGCTACGGCCAATTCATCCATTAACAGGTTCAAACAAGCATGGCAAAAATGCAATTGGTAAACAGATTTCAGACAGTGAAATTAACACTTGTCTGGAATTTCAGATCAGGTAGCACACTTTGGAGCAAGAAAACTATATGATACAGGGCCTGAACATAGCAAAGTAAAGCATGGCATGGAGCTGCTCAAAGAGCTTAACAAAAGTCCCTTAGTGACCTTGAGCCAAAAGGGATCAGAAAATACAATTGCAAGTATGTGAACATGGCAAAAAACATAATCAGATCACAGACTTATTGAAAACTGGAGCATGCAAAATCAGATATCAAGTAGGCATGTTTACGAGCTCGATGCACTCACTACAGAGCAAGTCATGACAATCTAAGCATACACCCATCAAGAATACACATTATACAAGCTAGACATGGCAAGAACAATAACATAGCATGCACGGATCAACTACAACATCCTCGGCAAAATCGCTAACAAGCAGACAATCTGCCCAGATTCATGAAATAGCAAAAGTAGAGCTCGATTGACTCAAGCTAGGGTGCTCCATAATTGCAAACAAATACATGGATGGAAAGAGCACTACAAGATTAACAAAACATCCTTACTGATCATCCTCAAAAGAGGTACGGATCACTAGGAAACAATATGAACATATGGCATATTGATAAGAACAGCTCAAGGACTTAGTGGAAATGCTAAGTCCCTGAAATCAGCATTAACAAATGCACCACTTTGCAAGCTTATGCTAGTCACCACACACATCACAAAAATACATGGATTGCACCTCTGGAAAGATGACAAAGCATATAACAAAACATATGTAGAGCTCATGGGCATATCATGCACACAATAATCATGGCAAAAATGACAAATAGCTAATTGGATCAGCAGATCTGGCAATTATCTCAAATAGCACTCTTTCAACAGCATTTCGGGCATCAAGATGAACTCGAATGAAAATGATGCAATGAGATGAAATGATGTACTCTCTGAGATGAACATTTTGATATGCTATATGCCCAAAACGAAGCTACGGATGCAAAGTTACGATGCGATGAACATGGCAAAATATTACTGAAAATTAGATCAAAGTTCAACCGAATCTCAAATCTGGAACTAGATCGGGCACGTGAACCGAGGCGGCGGCCGAAGCTGTGCTCGTCGGAGACAGAGTGGAGGCGGTGGCGGACGCCGGTGGGGTGGCCGCGGGCGCCGGTGGCCGGAGCTGCGGACGCGGTGGGCGGCGGCCGGCGTGGAAGGAGAGGGCGGCGCGGGGCGGCGCTGCCGCGGTCGTCGTCGGCGAGGTGCGAGGCGGCCGCCGGCGAGGGCGCGCTGCGGCGCGGTGGCGCGGGCCGTCGGAGATGGAGGCGAGGAGGCGCTGGGGCGGCGAGGTCAACGCGCGGGCGGCACGGGAGCTTCGGGCCGGGAGGGCCGGCGATGGGCCCCGCGGGCCCTGGCGGCGGCGGCGAAGTGGGCGCTCGGGCGGGCGAATCAGGCGGCGACAAGTGGCGGCGGCGGGGTGGAAATGGACATGTCCGTCGGTGGCATTTTTGTCCGGTCGCGAGGAGAGGGAGAGGGTTAGGGTTTCACCCGTGAATTTCGGAGGGGGTTCTTTATAAAGGCATAGAGAGAGCTAGGAGAGTCCAAATGAGGTGCGGTTTTCGGCCACGCGATCGTGATCGAATGCTCTAGATGATGGAGAGGGTTTAGGTGGGTTTTGGGCCAAATTGGAGGGGTGTTGGGCTGCAACACACACGAGGCCTTCTCGGTCCCTCGGTTAACCGTTGGAGCATCAAACGAAGTCCAAATGGTACGAAACTTGACAGGCGGTCTACCGGTAGTAAACCAAGGCCGCTTGGCAAGTCTCGGTCCAATCCGAAAATGTTTAATCCCCACACACGAAAGAAAGGTAAAAATGACCACCGGAGGAGAACGGAGCGTCGGAATGCAAAACGGACACGGGGAAAATGCTCGGGTGCATGAGACGAACACGTATGCAAATGCAATGCATATGATGACATGATATGAGATGCATAACAACGACAGCAACAAACGGAGACAAAAACCCGAACCCGAGAAAATAAAATAACTTAATGCCGGAAACGGCAAGAGTTGGATTACATATTAGGTAAATCATATCCGGGGTGTTACATCGGGTGAGCCAGTGTGGGCCGGGTCCGACGTGGCCACCCTGTTATGTTGTACCGCCATCGACGTCCTCCGCCTTGGAGACGACGACCTCATACACGCGGCCGCCCTGTTCTGCCGTACCGCCATCGACGTCCTCCTCCTCGGAGACGACGGCCCTCGAGCCCGAGGGGCCGTCGACACCGCCGTCTCTAAGGTATGGATGCAGCCGCGCCTTCCTTATGGCCAATTAATGCATCCGTTCCGGCTGTGCGTCGGTGGCGACGCGGCGTTTCAATCTACGTTTCTTTTCATTAGCGGCTGTCATTGTTCGGTGCACTGGTTTGGGTCCTTAGTATGCCAATTTTTTCACTATTACTACAACAAGTTTTGTTTTGCTCCAACAAGGGAGCGGCGATGACGGCGGCGTGCCTTGGGCTCACTCTGTTGCTTGTAGTCGTTGTTGGATGGTCTTAGGACATGGATTTATTTTTGGTTATTTCTAGTATTCCTTATACAGACATGACAAAGATGAATAGGTTGGAAATTTTCCCCATAAAAAAATCTTGCTCCCGTTCTCAAGCTGTTCTTTTAGACAAGCGTTGTCAAGTTGCCTTTTTTAGGGGAACGTTGCCACGCTGCTGAAAATAAACAGAAAACTCAAGCATAGCATGCCCATTAGTTGGGCCGTTCTGCTGGTAGGCTACATTCCCGGTGCGCTGTTATGCTGCAAAGCACGAAGGCACGGCACCTCTGACATGCCTTCTGGCACAGTAGAGGATCTGGTTCCGGTAAACGGGTATGGTGCGTCGTGCGGGTTACGGACGGCGATGGGCACCAGACGTCACGCCAATGACCGATGGGGTACACGCACGTACTCGGTACTCCTACCGGCGATGGAAACTAGGACGGACAGCTCGGAAGTGGATTGTTCGGATTTAAATGCATGTTCAATTAATTGGATTCTACTGAGGAAAATAAAAAGAAAACAACAACTAGACTTTTTCACGCGTAACTGTAAACAACTCAACCGCAATATGTCGAATTAAAACATTGTTGAAAAACGTGTACAAACAAAAAAAAACGTGCTAAGATCACCCAGGAACAATATGAATATGCATATAGGGTTTGGATCAACGATCGTTACTCACTGCGGAGTTGTAATGAAAGTAGACGAGTCGATGTAGACCATACTTGGAGTCCCTCGAACCATTGATGACGAACCCGCAAATGAAAGACCGAGAGCACAATCTCTCCACTTTGTTGCAAGCATACGGTCTTCATGATCCGGACTGCTTTGCCATTCAGAACTAATCGTCGCCGGAGAATTAAATGGAGAAGATTAGAACCGCATTGGGCTTCTAGTTATGAGGATTAGAGTAACTAGGTCTAGCTCTAATTAGTCAATTAGGACCAACTAAAACTAGAATTAGAACTAGATGAACTAGAGGAGGCTCTAAAACTTATGTATACAATAGGGTACAATACCTCGAGTATATATAGGTTAGAGGGGGAGGAGGGCTTCCACCAAGGAGAGAAAGGCCCTCCTTGCTGCGTCGGGCAGGGAAGAGGAGTTGAACTCCGGGGATCCTAAGGTCACCGCGTAGCGCCGTGGCGCGTACCCCCCTGACTCTGTCGTTCGCTTGTTGGGCCGGCCCACTTCCTTTTCCCCTCCTTCGTTTCTTCTTCTTCGTTTACTTCTCCCCGTATCCGCTTCTTATTTTCCCCGTCTTCTTCGCCTTCTTCTTTCTCGTTCTCGTTCCGCGCTGCAAATTCTTAGATCAACAGCGGACGGAGTTCCTCCCTCCACCCGGCGTTCTTGCCCGAGGTTTGTGAATCAACCTTGTCCGTTATCCCCATATCTGTCTCGCTTTTTCTTCTTCTCGGTTGTTGGTTGTTCCCTTCGCCGAGCAGGGATTTGTGTAGATACGCATTTGGATTTTCTAGGGTTTCGCCATAGTCTTGTGGTAGGATTTTTTTTAGATCATGGCCAGCTGAAGTCGTTTGCCTTGTTTAGTTAGGATTCCGCCATGGACTTCCGCTAGGGTTTTCACCATAGTTTTGTGCTAGGGTTTCCAATTCTAGACGTGCTGCTATAGTTCGCTTCGATTTCGCCAGGCTTTTGCCCTAGATTCATAATTAGGGTTTCAACTTTTGTTTGATGAAGTGCTGGTGTTGTTTGCTCCGATTTTAGCTAGGGTTTCTTCATAGATTTATATTAGGTTTTCTATTTTATTCATGGTGTCCTAATGTAGTTTGGTTGGAATTACCTAGGTCAACGGGAGAGCTTTAAGATCATTTTTTTGGATAGTTGTGTGTGTGGCTGTGTGCTTACCTGCTGCATAGTAGTCACCACTTAGAGACCATTCTTCTGGGTTATATATTGGGCTAAAATGAAGACATAACAAATATCAGAAATGCAATGAAAACTGAAGGCGAGTAGATGATTTCTAAATGCTATTTTTTCAATGTTTCATCCTGCCAGTGTTGTACTTGGGCAGCTTGAAAAGAACCTCCGCAAAAAGACATTTCTTCAGCCTGAAAACTAACCTTAAAAGAGGGCCAATTACCTAGGGTTTGGGCATAGATTTAAATTTGTATGCTTACAGAAAGGATATTAGAAGTTTATATTTCTTAATTTAACCAGATAATTTTTGTATTGGTATCTTTATGGTGGTGGTGCTTCTCTGCAACCCTGAAAGATAGTTTAAACGGATTTCAAGGAGTAGTGTTATCAGCAGAATGCAAGTCACACCCTCATCTTTGCTTTCAACCTCTTGCTCTCTGGGCTTTGCTTGCTTTTTGATGAACTGAAGAATCTCCGCAAAAATCAGATTCTCCTCTCCTACAAAATTTTATTATTTCTGTTAACAAATGTGTTGCATGCCCAAAGGTGTGGGTTGCAGGGAGCTTATAACTCAATAAAGAGGCGGCACATAACCTCAGTGTTGTTGATGCTTCACATTCTCCTACATAATTTTTTCGTTTCTAGATCGATGTCAGTTGTTTAGTTAAGGGTTATATTGTAGTATACTTTAAGCATTGCGTACATTTTGTAATGTGGTTTAAAGTTGCTTTTCTACACCATTTAATCTGAGACAATAAAGTGGCCTATTTGATAACTATGACTACTTTTTTACTTCCATGCTTGTACTTATAAAAGATTCCATAGTAACTAAGAGACATATTCCATGCTAAATTAAGAAATATAAACTTCTAATATACTTTATGTTAGCATACAAATTTAACTGGTTAATTTGGTCCTCTTTTATGCATACAAATTTAACTTCTTATATCATTTCTTCAGCTTGGTATTACCTAGGGTCTGGGCATAGATTTTTGTTTAGATAGGTTCCACTCTGATAAGGAGTGTACATTTTTTCATTAGGTTTGTCCATTTTTTTCATGGCGTCCTTATGTGGTTTGTTTGGAATTAATTAGGTTTTAGCACATTGCTACCTTTTTTGTGTGGTTGTTAGTGTTTAACTCATTATTTTGTTAAACCTTTTTTTAAGTTTGTTGTGTTTCTTATTTGCACTGCATTTTAGGTATGAAAGCACTGAATAGTTTGCGGTCCGAATCAACTTTATTAATATTTTACAATCGGTTGATGTGTCATCAATTTTTTTTGTTAACAGTAGTAGTGCTATGAGCAACACCACGTGTTAATGCCTTTCATATCCAGCTTGTCCTGACACGCAAAAACAACAGTTTATATCATGATTTATGATATCCTTTTTTACATGAAAATATTGCATGCCCCCCTTCCCTCACAATGGAATGGAACAACCTAAGTAATTTTTATCTCAGTTAGTCTTTCGGTTCATCTTTTTTAATCTTATTATCCTTTTCTTGGTTTGTTTCATAGAGCTCCCTTGTAACACCCCGGATGTAATTTACCTTATATGTACTCCAACTCTTGCCGTTTCCGGCACTAAGTTATTTTATTTCCTTGGGTTCGGGTTTTTGTCTCCGTGTGTTGTTGTCGTTGTCATGCATCTCATATCATGTCATCATGTGCATTGCATTTGCATACGTGTTCGTCTCATGCATCCGAGTATTTTTCCCGTTGTCCGTTTTGCATTCCGGCGCTCCTATCTCCTCCGGTGGTCCTTTCTACCTCTTTTCATGTGTGGGGGTTAAACATTTCCGGATTAGACCGAGACTTGCCAAGCGGCCTTGGTTTACTACCGGTAGACCGCCTGTCAAGTTTCGTGCCATTTGGACTTCGTTTGATACTCCAACGGTTAACCGAGGGACCGAGAAGGCCTCGTGTGTGTTGCAGCCCAACACCTTTCCAATTTGGCCCAAAACCCACCAAAACTCTCTCCATCATCTAGAGCGTTCGATCACGATCACGTGGCCAAAAACCGCACCTCATTTGGAGTCTCCTAGCTCCTCCTATGCCTATATATAGAACCCCCTCCGAAATTCCCAGGTCAAACCCTAGCCCCTTCTCCCACCGCGCGCCGGACAATGTCCGCCGGCGCCGGACGTGTCCGACTTGCAGCCGCCGCCGCCCGCGCCCTATCGCGAGTCGCCACCTGTCCCGGGGCTGGACCGCATCGTCGCCGGCCCGCCGGGCCCAAGGCCGGCCCTCTCCTCCCGCGTACGGGCCCCGCCTCCTTCCTCCCGAGCGCCGCCCGCGCCCGAAGGAGCCTCGCCGCGCCGCCGTCGTCGTCCCTTGCGCCGGCTGCCTCTGCCACGCAGCTCACCGGATGGAGCCGAGCTCCGCCGCGGCCGGCCCCGCCTCCTCGCCGCCACTACCCGCCTCCTCACCACCTCCTCGTCGCCGGCGCACTCCGACCTCTCCTCCTCCTCCATGCCAAGTCCGACGACCACCCCGACGAACTCCGGCGACCTCGGCGACCGTGCATCTACAGTGTTCTCAGATCTGGATCTGGATCCCGAAGGGTTGACTTTCCCCGAAACCCTAATTTTTCTTGCAACTTCATCATGCCGTAACTCCGCATTCGTAACTCCGTTTTGGGCGTGTAGCATATCAAAATGTTCGTCTCAGAGAGTACATTATTTCATCTCATTGCATCATTTTCATTTGAGCTCATCTTGACGCCCGAAATGCTGTTGGAAGAGAGCTATTTGAGATAATTGTCAGATCTGCTGCATCAAATAGCTATTTGTCATTTTTGCCATGTTTAATGTGTGCATGATATGGTCCTGAGCTCTACATGAGTTTTGTTATATGCCATGCCATCTTTATAGAGGTGCTTTCCATGTATTTTTTTGATATGTGTGGTGACTAGCACAAGCTTGCAGAGTAGTGCATTCGTTAATGCTGATTTCAGGGACTTAGAATTTCACTAAGTCCTTGATCTGTTTTTATCAATATGCCATATGTTCATGTTGTTTCCTAGTGATCTGTGCCTCTTTTGAGGATGATCAATAAGGATGTTTTGTTAATCTTGTAGTGCTCTATCAATCCATGTCCTTGTTTGCAATTTTGGAGCACCCTAGCTTGAGTCAATCGAGCTCTACTTTTACTATTTCGTGATTCCTGGCAGATTGTTGACTTGTTAGCGATTTTGCCGAGGATGTTGTTGTTGATCCGTGCATGCTATGTTGTTGTTCTTGCCATGTGTAGCTTATATGATATGTATTCTTGATGCGTGTATACTTAGTTTGTCATGCCTTGCTCTGTATTGAGTGCATCGAGCTCGTAAACATGCCTAATCGCTAACTGTTTTGCATGCTCCAGTTTTTCACTAAGTCTGTAACCTGATTATGTTTTTGCCATGTTCACATGCTTGCAATTGTATTTTATGATCCCTTTTGGCTCAAGGTCACTAAGGGACTTTTGTTAAGTGCTTTGAGTAGCTTCATGTCATGCCTTGCTTTGCCATGTTGAGTTCCTGTAGCATATAGGTTTCATGCGCCAAAGTGTGCTACCTGATGTTAAATTCCAGACTTGTGTTAATTTCACTAAGTCTGAAACCTGTTTATCATTTGCACTTTTGCCATGCTTGTTTGAACCTGTTAATGGATGAATTAGCCGTAGCTCATTGTTCATCTTTTTTCAAGCATCATGAGTGGATCCCTGCCATGTATTTTGTTGTCATGGTTGAGTGCTTTAGCATAAATATCTTGATGCATTTAGATGGCTACTTGCTGTTTATCGCAGACCGGTGCCATATTTGTTTTGCTTGCCATCTCCAAACCGTGCGTCCGATTCCGGTGATCTTTATATCGATTTCAACCGAAATCACCTCACCTTTCCAGTGGAACTCTGGGATTTCCAAGTTGAGGCCAGGTTCAATCATTCCTTGTCAAATCTTGCATATGCATCACTTATCGCATCCCGCATAGCATACCATGTTCGCATCATGTTGTTGAGTCTTGCACATGGTTGATTGTGTTCCTTTTGCTTGTTGTCTTGTTTTGGTAGAGCCGGGAGACGAGTTCGCTAACGAGGAGCCCGTTGAGTTTGCTTATGAGGATCAAGTCAACTCTGACAACTTTGCAGGCAAGATGATCATACCCTCGAAATCACTTCTATATTTGCTTGCTAGATGCTCGCTCTTTTGCTATGTCTATGCTACGATGCCTACCACTTGCTTATCATGCCTCCCAAATTGCCATGTCAAACCTCTAACCCACCATGTCCTAGCAAACCGTTGATTGGCTATGTTACCGCTTTGCTCAGCCCCTCTTATAGCGTTGCTAGTTGCAGGTGAAGATTGGAGATCGTTCCTTGTTGGAACATTGTTTATTGTTGGGATATCACTATATTATATTGTTATCTTAATGCATCTATATACTTGGTAAAGGGTGGAAGGCTCAGCCTTTTGCCTAGTGTTTTGTTCCACTCTTGTCGCCCTAGTTTCTGTCATATCGGTGTTATGTTCCCGGATTTTGCGTTCCTTACGCGGTTGGGTGATAATGGGAACCCCTTGACAGTTCACCTTGAATAAAACTCTTCTAGCAATGCCCAACTTTGGTTTTACCATTCGCCACCTAGCCTATTTTTCCCTTGGGTTCCGCGGACTCAAGGGTCATCTTTATTTAAACCCCCGGGCCAGTGCTCCTCTGAGTGTTGGTCCAACCTGTCAGCTACTGGTGGCCTCCAGGGGCAACTCTGGGCTGGCCTACCCGTACCTTGGACAATCCGGTGTGCCCTGAGAACGAGATATGTGCAGCTCCTATCGGGATTTGTCGGCACATTCAGGCGGTGTTGCTGGTTTAGTTTTACCCTTGTCGAGGATGTCTTGTAGAACCGGGATGCCGAGTCTGATCGGAATGTCTCGGGAGAAGGTTTATCCTTCGTTGACCGTGAGAGCTTGTGATGGGCTAAGTTGGGACTCCCCTGCAGGGATTTGAACTTTCGAAAGCCGTGCCCGCGGTTATGGGCAGATGGGAATTTGTTAATGTCTGATTGTAGATAACATGAACCTTAACTTAATTAAAATGAATCAACTGCGTGTGTAACCGTGATGGTCTCTTCTCGGCGGATTCCGGGAGGTGAACACGGTGTTGGAGTAATGTTTACCGTAGGTTGTTCTATAGTTTCTCGTTCGGCTTCGCCTTCTCTTCTCGCTCTCTTTTGCGAACAGGTTAGCCACCATATATGCTAGTCGCTTGCTGCAGCTCCTCATATTACCTTGCCTTACCTATAAGCTTAAATAGTCTTGATCGCGAGGGTGCGAGATTGCTGAGTCCGCGTGGCTCATAGATTACTTCCAAACTAGATGCAGGGACCGATGATTCCATTCCAGATGATGCGCTTGAGCTCAAGTGGGAGTTCGACGAAGACTCACGCCGTTACTATGTGTCTTTCCCTGATGATCAGTAGTGGTGCCCAGTTGGGGCGATCGGGACCGTGTCGCATGTTGGGGTTGATCTTTTATTTTGGTACCGTAGTCGGACCATGAGTGTATTGGATGATTGTAATGTTATTTATGTACTTTGTGTGACATGGCGAGTGTAAGCCAACTATGTACCTTTTCCCCTATTATCTATTTAGATGGGTTGTTGTGAAGATTACCTTACTTGCGACATTGCTTTCAATGCGGTTATGCCTCTAAGTCGTGCTTCAACACGTAGGAGATATAGCCGCATCGAGGGCTTTACATCCCTGTCTAGTAACCATGTCTGAAACTCTGAAACACCATGGGACTATAAAGCATAGGTTCTCGACCCTTAGACGGAACAAAACCATTTCAAATTTAACTGATAAACAAAGAGGATATGTTTTGAAACATGATCTGGATAATATGTTGCACATCAATAAGCATCTCATTGTGCCCGTCGGTTTCATGCAATGGCTTGCCGACCATACTCTCTCAAATGCTGTCCTTAAGTACAAGAACAAAGTTATTCAAATCCGGAGGGAAATGGTCAATCAGGTTTTTGGAATTCAATCTGGTTCTGAACCTTTTCCTACCGAGAGCAATGATCCTGCTGTAGTAGCAAAAGTTAAGGCACTCAGTGATAAATATAAATCTGGAAGTAGGACCATTCCAATAGATAACATTGTCAAAATGATGAAGAATGATGAAACTGAGGAAGGGTTTATTTGCAGTTTCCTGTTTCTGTTCATCTCAACAGTTCTTTGTCCAATCACTGGCAACTACACGAACTGGAAAATTCTGTACGGTTTGCATGACATTTCAAAGTTGTATAATTATGATTTGGCAAGTTATTGCATCAATCACCTTAGCAAAGAGATTGAAAGCTTCCATGAAAATATTTTTAACAGAGTGGAAATTGATTTGAACGATCCTATCTGGGTTGGCGGCTGCCTGCCCATGCTTGTTGTAAGTTATTTTTTCTATTTGTTTTGTTGTATCATTTCTGTTTGTTTTCTTCACCATTGTACTTTTTATTCATTTTGGTTTGATCACATTTTCCTGTTATGCAGATCATATATATGGATTTTCTGGATCTTAATTCTACAAGGCCATTTAGGAGCATTAACTACAATGTACCCAGAATGGTCCATGTGCAGAATGCTGATTTAGTTCTGTGACGCCCGGGTAATTAAGCTACAATGAACCTCTACTAATGATGCCATGTCACCTCGGTTTCTGTCGATAAACTCGTGTTAGTTTAAAACCGATTCAAATTCAAAATCAGGCAAACAACAAAAGTTTTCAAACTTAAAAACTAAAATGTTCAATAAATAGTAAATAAATCAGAGGCTAGGATAAAATTGTAAACAACGTTATTGAAATATGATAAGTTATTTAAACAATCTCAAACAGTGGCAGAATACATTATCTAATAACCTTTTAACTAATCTAAATCTAATATGAAATAGTATTTCACCCAAACTAGTTTTTGGTGCTAGGATATAATGCACTACAATTTATGAGCTAGCTCCCATATTTTATAAAAATCAATTAGGTGCTAAACATTTTTGAAAAACAGAAAAAAAGGAAACCAAGAAAATAAATAAAAAAAAGAAATACAAAACAAAAGGATAAAATAAAACAAAACCCTCCCCACTGGGCCAACCGGCGGAGCTGCTAGCCAGGCCAGGCCCAGGCCGGCCACCCCCACTCCCCCATAACCCCACCAGGGGAAACCCTAACCCACTACCCCTCTCCCACTCCCCCACGACGCCACTCCCTCTCCCCCCTCTCCTCTCGATCCCATCTGCATCGGGGAGAGGCCCGACACCGACGCCCCTCGCCGCCTCGTCGGCCCCCTCCCTCATCCACGCGCCCCCATCCCCTCTCCCTCAGCGGCGCCCCTTGCCGCGCCTGCCGCGTCGCCCACGACGCCGCTCTACGCCGCCGCCTCGTCTTCATTCGTCGCCGCCCGGAGCGCGTCCTCGCCAGCCTGCTACCTCTTTGCGCGCAACGTCCCCGGCCTCCTCCCCAAGCAACGCTACCCTCGAACCCCTACGCTACCCCGTGAGCTCCCCCTCTCCTCGTCCGGTCACCGCGCGCCCGCGCCGTCCCGTGCCCGTGCATGCGCCATGGCCACGCCCTCTTCCCCGCTTCGGCTCACCTAGCGCACCCCCTGCGGCTCCCCCCCGCGGCCGAGCCAATCCCCGCGTCGCGCCCGCGCCTCCCTCCGCTCCCCTGCTCACCGCGCCCTGCAACCGCTCCCGCCCCTCGCGCGCGCGCCGTGCGCCATCTCGCACGCGCACTGCGCATGCCCCATGCTTGCCCGCGACGCGCGCTCGTGGCCTCGTCGTGCCGCCGCTGCTCGCCGCCCCACCGTCTCTTGTGCTGTCGCGCGCCCCGTCTTCGCCCGCAAGGCCCCGCTCGTCGCCGTCCGTGCCGCGCCCGCGTCGCCCAACTGCTGCCCGTCGGAGTTCACCACCGCTGCGGCCTGCCTGCTTCCGTCAGAGCCCCACGCCGGCGACCCCACAGCCGGATGGCCACGGCCTCGCCCCGCAACCGGGAGGGCTACGCCCTTCGCCCGGCACCCACACTCATTGCCCGCACACCCGCTAGGCCTCTGGGCCACTGACTGCTGGGGCCTAGCCCTAGTAAGAACGAAAATGAAAAAAATAATAATTAAATAATAAATAATAATTAATTAATTAAAGAATTAATTAACTTAATTAATTTTGTTTAAATAAACTAAAAAATTAATTAAACTAACTAATCATAATTAGATTAATCTAATAGCTAACTAAAACTAATTAAACTGTTAGTTAAATAATTAATCAGTCAATGACAGGTGGGGCCCACCCCTAATTAATTATGTTTAGGTTAATTAAAACTGAATAATTAAATGTGTCACTGACAGGTGGGACCCACACGTCAGGTTGACCAGTCAACTCTTTTGACTGCTGACGTCAGCATGACATCATGCTAATGTCATTAATCCATTTTCGAATTAATTTAAATAATTAATTAAATTTCAGAAAATTAATAAAATCTTTAGAAAATCATATCGTTTAATCCGTAACTCGGATTAAATTATTTTCAACATGAAAGTTGCTCAGAACGACGAGACGCATCCGGATACGCAGCATGTTCATCCGCCACACACCCCTAATATATCAAACTCGCAACTTTCCCCCTCCGGCTCCTCTGCCCGAAAACGCGAAACACCGGGGATACTTTCCCGCATGTTTCCCCCCTTCACCGGTACCACCTCATACCGCGTTAGGGCACACGTAGCATCATGCTTTGTCATGTCATGCATCGTCATGCATTTGTTTGCATTATATTTATTGTTTCTTCCCCCTCTTCTCTCACTAGACACCGAGACCGACGCCGCTGCTACCCAGTACGACTACGGTGTTGACGACCCCTCTCTCTTGCCAGAGCAACCAGGCAAGCCCCCCCTTGATCACCAGATATCGCCTACTCTCTTTCTACTGCTTGCATTAGAGTAGCGTAGCATGTTACTGCTTTCCATTATTCCTATCCTGATGCATAGCCTGTCCTTGCTACTACTGTTGTTACCATTACCTGCTATCCTACTGCTTAGTATAGGATGCTAGTGTTCCATCAGTGGCCCTACACTCTTGTCTGTCTGCCATGCTATACTACTGGGCCGTGATCACTTCGGGAGGTGATCACGGGCATATTCTATATACTTTACACTGTTACATTACCTGTGGTTCTGTTCGGAGTTGGGGGCTGAAGGGGTAGGTGGCTCCATCCCGGTAGAGGTGGGCCTGGGTTCCCGATGGCCCCCGACTGTTACTTTGTGGCGGAGCGACATGGCAGGTTGAGACCACCTAGGAGAGAGGTGGGCCTGGCCCTGGTCGGTGTTCGTGGATACTTAACACGTTTAACGAGATCTTGGTATTTGATCTGAGTCTGGCTACTGGCCTATACGCACTAACCATCTACGCGGGGACAGTTACGGGCACTCGACGTCGTGGTATCAGCCGAAGCCTTCATGACGTCAGCGACTGAGTGGCGCGCGCCGGATTGGATTGTAAGCCTGCTCTTGTATTAAGGGGGCTAGTTCTGCTTCCGGCCGCGTACGCAACGTGCAGGTGTGCAATGGGCGATGGGCCCAGACCCCTGCGCCATAGGATTTAGACCGGCGTGCTGACCTCTCTGTTGTGCCTAGGTAGGGCTGCGATATGTTGATCTTCCAAGGCCGGGCATGACCCAGGAAAGTGTGTCCGGCCAAATGGGATCGAGCGTGTTGGGATATGTGGTGCACCCCTGCAGGGAAGTTTATCTATTCGAATAGCCGTGATCTTCGGTAACAGGACGACTTGGAGTTGTACCTTGACCTTATGACAACTAGAACCAGATACTTAATAAAACACACCCTTCCAAGTGCCAGATACAACCGGTGATCGCTCTCTCACAGGGCGACGAGGGGAGGATCATCGGTTAGGATTATGCTATGTGATGATACCTGGAGGACTTCAGTTTACTCTCTTCTACATGCTGCAAGACAGAGGCTGCCAGAAGCGTAGTCTTCGAAAGGACTAGCTATCCCCCTCTTATTCTGGCATTCTGCAGTTCAGTCCACATATGATAGCCTTATTCCAGTTGATACCAATGCATACATATGTAGTGTAGCTCCTTGCTTGGGAGTACTTTGGATGAGTACTCACGGTTGCTTTCTCCCTCTTTTCCCCCTAACCCTTCTACCTGGTTGTCGCAACCAGATGTTGGAGCCCAGGAGCCAGACGCCACCTTCGACGACGACTCCTACTACACCGGAGGTGCCTACTACTACGTGCTGCCCGCTGACGACGACCAGGAATAGTTTAGGAGGATCCCAGGCAGGAGGCCTGCGCCTCTTTCAATCTGTATCCCAGTTTGTGCTAGCCCTCTTAAGGCAAACTTGTTTAACTTATGTCTGTACTCAGATATTATTGCTTCCGCTGACTCGTCTATGATCGAGCTCTTGTATTCGAGCCCTCGAGGCCCCTGGCTTGTAATATGATGCTTGTATGACTTATTTTATTTGTAGAGTTGTGTTGTGATATCTTCCTGTGAGTCCCTGATCTTGATCGTACATGTTTGCGTGTATGATTAGTGCACGGTCAAATCGGGGGCGTCACAAGTTGGTATCAGAGCCGACTGCCTGTAGGAATCCCCCTTCCACACTCCTTGGTCGAAGTTGAGTCTAGACATTACAAAAAGTTTTACTAACATGGCTGTGTGCCTTACGGGCCCACGTCGCCATTTGGGTGGTATTAGAATCTTTTACTCCTCGATCTTTACTTTGGGACTCTGAACTCTCTTCTATTCGGGTTAAATGAATTTTTCTAAATCTAACATTAGGATCTCGTTATTACTTTCTCCTGGAGAGCCCTTCATTACAGATGATCGACTGCTTCAACAGAAGATTCTGATAATACTCTCCGTTGTTCTCCCGAAACCTTGTGCCATTGCTTTTGCAATTCCCTACCAGTGAAAAATCCCTATGGATAAATACTTACACCTGTCGTTCTTAATTTTATTCCCAGTTGGTCTTGTTATTACAATATACCCCGAAATACTCGTCGTTGTTTCGATAATCCTTTGAGCTTACTGCCTTGCTGTTTTTTTGTCACATGAATACCCCTACGGATAATTCTCGCACTTATCGAGTATCCACTCATCCCCCAATTGATCATGTGTTTCATAATGGTCACCGAAATACTATTCGATCCTCCAAAAATCCTTAGTAGCTTATTGCTCTACAATACTTGTCTGCTTGCATGATGGATGCTTTCCATATGTCTGGCAATATTCGTTAGTATCCTTAGACACCGTCATTTTGATCCCTTTAATTCAACATGAGTGCGAATGCACGCAATCATCAGTTGATCCTTTTATACTATCTTTCCGGCTCAGACGTCATTTTAAACATGAGCTGGTTCTCAACAAATCCAATTGCCGTCGATTGTACCCCTAAGGCTATTCAACTTATCCATCCCTAATCAGAACATTGCTTCTGATCCCTTGATTTGAAAATCATAATTCCTTTGCATTTGAGCTCTGGATTAGTCAGTTGTTTCCATAATCCAATGTCTTTGCATTGTTACTTCCTCTGGTTGTGTGCCGATGCTCACGCCAGCTCTGTTATAGACCGGCAGATCCTTTAATGGATTTTATCCGACATCATTCTTCATATTCAATAACCTTGTGAGCCTTCCCTCGGATACATAATGCCTTTGGTAAATGGTATCATCTACTTTCTCAACCTTGCTCTACTTTCGAGCTTGTGATATTTACTCTTGAAACTTGTGGTATATGTTTCTAAGAAGCCCCTATGGGTTGAACATATGCCTTCTCTAAACTATGTGAACTCGAAAGTTTTCACGAGTCATACACTTCTGGTATTTTCCAGATAAAATTTCAACACTACAACTTCTTTGAAAGTGAGAAGTGAATGAAAGGTTATGCATTGGAGAAGTGGGAGTCGACCTTGAACTTTGTGTTCATGCCCATGGACACGATGTAGATCTTATCATTAAAGCTTCTCTTAAATTAAATTATTCCTTTGGTATAAGTTCATCTTATATCCGGGATCTGGCCTTTTGCAATCGTGGTTCCGACCATGTTCTCCTTTAAATACCATTTCGCGTGCAAGTTTAAGCGCTTGTCTTCTATAGAGCAATACCCCAGTCCAACCTTTACTTTGATCTGTCATCGAGTATTACCCCCTCCGGTATCTCGAGATTATCACGGAACTGCATAACTTCTTACGAGTTCTTCTTCAAGTATTATTTGACTTTCGCTGCATCATCATTTGACTTGATGTCATCGCCGACCGATTACATCTTCATGAAATCTCTCGACAAATGTGTCGTGGTCATCAGCAACATCCTGAGCTCTTCCAAGATATATATCGAATTCATGATGAGAAATACCATCCTTGACCTTGATGATTTGTTTTATCATCTACCACTTTATTGCCTTCCGTTCGACACAAACTTGTTCGTGTTTTGTGTTATACCTTAAGTTCCTTGCTACCCAGCATTGTTCTTCTTTACCTTGGATATTACCACCTTTTATGTCAAGAATGCTGTGGGAATTTCACCACTTCTTATGCATTCTTGGTACAAGTGATACTTCTTGCCATATTCGTTCATTCTTAGACTATTGATTATTGAATCACCATTCTGACATTGGTCGTGCAACCCAACCCATAATTCGGGCGCACCTTTCAACCAATGTTTAATTGTGTATGTTTTCCTTGAGCATACTTCATTATATTATTTGATCTGACAAATGCTATCTCCCTATCCACATAATTGTGGAGATGCATCCTTTTGGATACCTCGTTGAATTATTGCTGAGTCCATCAGCCACTTCCTCATCCTCCCCTTGGCTTAATGATGAACCCTTGATCGGGACTCGCTTTCATAGTTCATTTCCCAAGAGTCATATAATGTCATCTCGTCAATTGTGTTGCACCTCTTCTTCTCAGGCACCCCGAGTCTGAGATATCCTAACACCAATCAGATATGAATCCCGGTCAGATATGATGGTTGGGACATATCTCCAAGAGTTATAACACTGGTCCTTATATATTGGTAAGGTGATGTCATGCCCATCACACCTGGCCGGAGGACTTGTGGTTATAGTTTCCATTTTAGTAAGGTTATCCTTTCTTCCATGAGAAAATGGTAAGACTTATTCTATAAGTTGTTCCTGATGGATCCTTTGTGTATCCATAGCCTGATCCTTACCTGATGACCATGTCAATGCTATCTCGAAGCCTATCTGTGGTACTCCGATTTTCAACAAGAACATTTGATGCCAATGCTAAATGTTTCTCGCTCAATTATCCAAACACCGTTGTATGGGTAATGTCATGAAATTTCTCTCCCCTTACCTAAGGGGTTTTCTACATGATATCCTGCCACGGATATCATGCTCTGCTTGTCCTTGGGAAGGATATATCCCTGAATTATGTGTTTAAAACACATTTTCCTTTCCATTCTTCTATTTAAAACCTGATAATCACATTTTCCTTTCCATTGTCTTGCTAAGCTTTTTTGTAATCTGACTTAACTGTGCAGTGATAATTCCCTGCTTAGTAAGCACCTCATTGTACAACTCTGTCAGTGAGACCCTGTTACTATTGTTGATGACATTCCGGTAACCACCGATGGATGAGAACTTTGCCTATTGGTCCGCCTCATTTCAACGAGCAGGAAAATTATTCTCTTCATCCCTCGCCCTTGGTACCGATGTTGTTGCCGACATAACTGACAGGTTATTATCTGACATGCCTTGCTATCATGACCATGCAAGATATCAACGCTTTTCCTACTTTTAACCACATGGTGGGCCCATAACCCACAGTTCCACTGGATCGAAACCTGACTCTCCTATACACCCCGGTTTACAAAGTTATTCCTCGCGCTTGACTTCTTATGTAACTCACGGGCCACCTGCCAAGTGATCTATTCGGGTATCAGACACAATACTTATTCTCGTTGCTCTGAACCCCTTTTCACCTTCTGATTAGGCATCGAACATCTGCCTATCCGTTTGAAACTTCTCATGGTACCTCCTTACTTTGCTCTCAATATTTTCAGAGGTTTAAATTCAAGGGTTACTTTTCGCCTCCCTCCCCGATGTTATCTACCAGATAGTCAACCTTGCCGAGGTCCGTTCTCCCGGAATGCTCCCCCTTTATTCTTTCGTAAGTACGATGGAACCCCCGAAGAAAGGATGACGACTTCATCATGATGACATGAAGCAGAGAAATGGAGACATGAACGTAATGGATCGACCACTTCGGGAAGAGCAACCAAGACCGAGAAGATTCGTTAGAATTTCGTAACCAGACCTTACCCCTAGTCCCCCTCTTAAATCTCGGGACGAGATTTCTTGTAGTGGAGGAGAATTGTGACGCCCGGGTAATTAAGCTACAATGAACCTCTACTAATGATGCCATGTCACCTCGGTTTCTGTCGATAAACTCGCGTTAGTTTAAAACCGATTCAAATTCAAATTCAAAATCAGGCAAACAACAAAAGTTTTCAAACTTAAAAACTAAAATGTTCAATAAATAGTAGATAAATCAGAGGCTAGGATAAAATTGTAAACAACGTTATTGAAATATGATAAGTCATTTAAACAATCTCAAACAATGGCAGAATACATTATCTAATAACCTTTTAACTAATCTAAATCTAATATGAAATAGTATTTCACCCAAACTAGTTTTTGGTGCTAGGATATAATGCACTACAATTTATGAGCTAGCTCCCATATTTTATAAAAATCAATTAGGTGCTAAACATTTTTGAAAAACAGAAAAAAAGGAAACCAAGAAAATAAATAAAAAAAAGAAATACAAAACAAAATGATAAAATAAAGCAGAACCCCCCCACCGGGCCAACCGGCCCAGCTGCTAGCCAGGCCAGGCCCAGGCCGGCCACCCCCACTCCCCCATAACCCCACCAGGGGAAACCCTAACCGACTACCGCTCTCCCACTCCCCCCACGACGCCACTCCCTCTCCCCCCTCTCCTCTCGATCCCATCTAGATCGGGGAGAGGCCCGACGCCGACGCCCGTCGCCGCCTCGCCGGCCCCCTCCCTCATCCACGCGCCCCGTCCCCTCTCCCTTAGCGGCGCCCCTTGCCGCGCCTGCCGCGTCGCCCACGACGCCGCTCTGCGCCGCCGCCTCGTCTTCGTCCGTCGCCGCCCGGAGCGCGTCCTCGCCGGCCTGCTACCTCTTCGCGCGCAACGTCCCCGGCCTCCTCCCCAAGCAACGCTGCCCTCGAACCCCTACGCTACCCCGTGAGCTCCCGCTCTCCTCGTCCGGTCACCGCGTGCCCGCGCTGTCCCGTGCCCGTGCATGCGCCGTGGCCACGCCCTCTTCCCCGCTTCGGCTCACCTAGCGCACCCCCTGCGGCTCCTCCCCCCCCGCGGCCGAGCCCATCCCCGCGTCGCGCCCGCGCCTCCCTCCGCTCCCCTGCTCACCGCGCCCTGCAACCGCTCCCGCCACTCGCGCGCGCCGCGCGCCATCTCGCACGCGCACCGCGCACGCCCCGTGCTCGCCCGCGACGCGCGCTCGTGGCCTCGTCGTGCCGCCGCTACTCGCCGCCCCACCGTCTCTTGTGCCGCCGCGCGCCCTGTCTTCGCCCGCATGGCCCCGCTCGCCGCCGTCCGTGCTGCGCCCGCGTCGCCCAACTGCTGCCCGTCGGAGTTCACCACCGCTGCGGCCTGCCTACTTCCGTCGGAGCCCCACGCCGGCGACCCCGCAGCCGGATGGCCACGGCCTCGCCCCGCAACCGGGTAGGCTACGGCCTTCGCCCGGCACCCACACTCATTGCCCGCACACCCGCTAGGCCTCTGGGCCACTAACTGCTGGGGCCCAGCCCCAGTAAGAACGGAAATGAAAATAAATAAATAATTAAATAATAAATAATAATTAAATAATTAATTAACTTAATTAACTTAATTAATTTTGTTTAAATAAACTAAAAAATTAATTAAACTAACTAATCATAATTAGATTAATCTAATAGCTAACCAAAACTAATTAAACTGTTAGTCAAATAATTAATCAGTCAATGACAGGTGGGGCCCACCCCTAATTAATTATGTTTAGGTTAATTAAAACTGAATAATTAAATGTGTCACTGACAGGTGGGACCCACACGTCAGGTTGACCAGTCAACTCTTTTGACTGCTGACGTCAGCATGACATCATGCTGATGTCATCAATCCATTTTCGAATTAATTTAAATAATTAATTAAATTTCAGAAAATTAATAAAATCTTTAGAAAATCATATCTTTAATCTGTAACTAGGATTAAATTATTTTCAACATGAAAGTTGCTCAGAACGACGAGACGCATCCGGATACGCAGCGTGTTCATCCGCCACACACCCCTAACATATCAAACTCGCAACTTTCCCCCTCCGGCTCCTCCGCCCGAAAACGCGAAACACCGGGGATACTTTCCCGGATGTTTCCCCCCTTCACCGGTACCACCTCATACTGCGTTAGGGCACACGTAGCATCACGCTTTGTCATGTCATGCATCGTCATGCATTTGTTTGCATTATATTTATTGTTTCTTCCCCCTCTTCTCTCACTAGACACCGAGACCGACGCCGCTCCTACCCAGTATGACTACGGTGTTGACGACCCCTCTCTCTTGCCAGAGCAACCAGGCAAGCCCCCCCTTGATCACCAGATATCGCCTACTCTCTTTCTACTGCTTGCATTAGAGTAGCGTAGCATGTTACTGCTTTCCGTTATTCCTATCCTGATGCATAGCCTGTCCTTGCTACTACTGTTGTTACCATTACCTGCTATCCTACTGCTTAGTATAGGATGCTAGTGTTCCATCAGTGGCCCTACACTCTTGTCTGTCTGCCATGCTATACTACTGGGCCGTGATCACTTCGGGAGGTGATCACGGGCATATTCTATATACTTTACACTGTTACATTACCTGTGGTTCTGTTCGGAGTTGGGGGCTGAAGGGGCAGGTGGCTCCATCCCGGTAGAGGTGGGCTTGGGTTCCCGACGGCCCCCGACTGTTACTTTGTGGCGGAGCGACAGGGTAGGTTGAGACCACCTAGGAGAGAGGTGGGCCTGGCCCTGGTCGGTGTTCGCGGATACTTAACACGTTTAACGAGATCTTGGTATTTGATCTGATTCTGGCTACTGGCCTATACGCACTAACCATCTACGCGGGGACAGTTATGGGCACTCGACATCGTGGTATCAGCCGAAGCCTTCGTGACGTTAGCGACTGAGTGGCGTGCGCCGGATTGGACCGTAAGCCTGCTCTTGTATTAAGGGGGCTAGTTCTGCTTCCGGCCGCGTACGCAACGTGCAGGTGTGCAATGGGTGATGGGCCCAGACCCCTGCGCCATAGGATTTAGACCAGCATGCTGACCTCTCTGTTGTGCCTAGGTAGGGCTGCAACGTGTTGATCTTCCGAGGCCGGGCATGACCCAGGAAAGTGTGTCCGGCCAAATGGGATCGAGCGTGTTGGGATATGTGGTGCACCCCTGCAGGGAAGTTTATCTATTCGAATAGCCGTGATCTTCGGTAACAGGACGACTTGGAGTTGTACCTTGACCTTATGACAACTAGAACCAGATACTTAATAAAACACACCCTTCCAAGTGCCAGATACAACCGGTGATCGCTCTCTCACAGGGCGACGAGGGGAGGATCATCGGTTAGGATTATGCTATGTGATGATACCTGGAGGACTTCAGTTTACTCTCTTCTACATGCTGCAAGACGGAGGCTGCCAGAAGCGTAGTCTTCGAAAGGACTAGCTATCCCCCTCTTATTCCGGCATTCTGCAGTTCAGTCCACATATGATAGCCTTATTCCAGTTGATACCAATGCATACATATGTAGTGTAGCTCCTTGCTTGCGAGTACTTTGGATGAGTACTCACGGTTGCTTTCTCCCTCTTTTCCCCCTATCCCTTCTACCTGGTTGTCGCAACCAGATGTTGGAGCCCAGGAGCCAGACGCCACCTTCGACGACGAATCCTACTACACCGGAGGTGCCTACTACTACGTGCTGCCCGCTGACGACGACCAGGAATAGTTTAGGAGGATCCCAGGCAGGAGGCCTGCGCCTCTTTCGATCTGTATCCCAGTTTGTGCTAGCCTTCTTAAGGCAAACTTGTTTAACTTATGTCTGTACTCAGATATTGTTGCTTCCGCTAACTCATCTATGATCGAGCTCTTGTATTCGAGCCCTCGAGGCCCCTGTCTTGTAATATGATGCTTGTATAACTTATTTTATTTGTAGAGTTATGTTGTGATATCTTCCGGTGAGTCCCTGATCTTGATCGTACATGTTTGCGTGTATGATTAGTGTACGGTCAAATCGGGGGCGTCACAACTTCATGCAGCTAATGTTGATTTCAAAAGGACAACTAACAAACCAGTAGCATATGGAGCACTGCCTGTAAGTGTGGATCCACATATATGTTAGAGTATTTCTTTTTTTCATGATTTTGTGAATAGCTTTCCACGAACAGATTTTTCATTTTAGCGTTGTTAGAAAAAGTAAATTGTATCGTTGTTAGCACTGTTTTTTGTGAAAATATTAGTGCTCCTATTAGTTAACTGCCTAGTTTATGTGGTTAAATCTTCTTCGACAAGTAGTGAGCCACTTTTTATGCTAGGGTTTCTACCTCTGAAGTATTGTTAGGGTTTGTACCGCTGATCACTCATGTTCAATTTTTGCACTTCATACTCAATTTTATTTAGATCTTTTAGAAAAAGGCATACACAAATCATTTTTTTGCTCTACATTTGGTGAAGTATATTTTTTAGTTTCTAAAAGTGGATGTTTTGGATTGTTTGAGCTCGTGTCATTCAGCAATCCATTTTCATCTTTTAAGTGTGATCATTATTTGTTAAAGGAATTAATAAAACTCAAAATAGCATATGGTAGATGTTAACAACTAGGAGGATCCCGGTTACATTTTTTGTAAGAATAAGACCATGATGATATGAAGCTCATAGCATTTTTATAAAACACATCATTAGCACTGTTGCCTACAATTTCAAAACACTGTTTGCCTTGACATACCCAAACTGCACTACATTCAACATAAAGGACTTCGACTACAGATTTGTTGCAGTACCTAGAACTCATTTTAGGTCCATAACTTCTCTTTTTTTCCATTCAGCATTTTCTTTTGAATTACCTTAGTTAATTGCAGTTTTCATATATTCGTAAACTAAGTTCAATTCTTACAATCTCCTGTATCCCAGGTATGATACATGACTTTTTGTTGCAAATTTTAAAAAACTACCGTGGAATGGGAGTTCCAGGGTTCTCAACTGTAAGATCCTATCATTTCCAGACCAATGCCTTTTCATTTTTTTAACTATACAACTGAAAGAGAATAAATTTTCTTCCAAGCTGATTTGCAAGCTCTGCGTGAAATTTTCTTGTACGAGATATCAACATACCCCAACAGTGAAGTTCAATTACCTATAGTGATAAACTTCCTACAAAACCATGTAAGTTCTAGATCATTTTTTTATCATCCTCCACCTGTTGGTTATCTCTGTTCTTGCCATTCTTCTATCACTTCTATATAATCTATGTTATGAAAGTTGGTTACTCTTTTTGTCAAAATGTTTCTTATGTATTTTCTAAATCTGTTATTCCACAGGGGTTTCGATCATTCAAATAAACAACTACCGCGGCCACAATTGCAGCTCTGCAAAAAGCCTGAAACATTTTCCCTTCTCTTTTTAATAATTCCTTTCATAAAGTTTTTCAAATAAACATCTACCTAGATTTGAGATTCATACATAGCAATTATTGTAGTGTCAACCTGATTGTTGAAACAGTCGAACTACAAATAACTTTGCAGAAAAAGTTCAACATAAAATGTTTTGCATATAGCCAAGAGAATAAGTGTTCAATCAAATAGTAATCTGTCAAGCAACTATAGTAACTCTTGGCTAACTTCTTTTCTAAAAATATGTCATACATTTGTGCTTTGTTTCGTTAGAATACAATACATTTTTCCCTACCATCCATATTCAGTCACCTACATTAAACTGCCTTTTGGAATGCTTCCACATAATAAAATTCTTTTCCATAATGAGTGAAATTTATTTTTTCAATTACAATCAACACGGGATGTTTTCACTCTAAATTAGTATGTAAAGTGTCCAATTCTATATGGAGTAGCATTGCAAGGTCAAGGAAAAATATTAGCACATTTAGATCATTTTGTTCACATTTTTCTGGCTATTTAAAACTGTTACTTTCTTACCTCATTATGACTTTTGTGGATGTTACAATATAATGACCAGCAGTTATTTTTTTTGCTCTGCTTAATAAAATAGGTACAACAACTACTACAAGACAATTCCAACAAGAACTACGACAGTTAAGAGAATCCACACAAATGGATAAAGACGTTATTTTGATCCCTTGTATGACATTTTCTTCCCGATCAATTTTGTTTGTATGACATGTTTAGAAAATTTAGGACCAAAAAGAGTCCCTGACATCATACTGTTTTTTGAATTTTCTTATGAATTTTTTTCTACAATCTTTGTTCGATACATTTTTCCGTTCCAACTTACGAACATACAGGAAAAATCATTTTTTTGAATGGAAAACAGCAACAAAACTAGTAGTTCAAACTTGAACCAGCATCTACGCGCCACTTTTCCCTATCGTGCACAAATAAACTTCTTGGCGCACGAAACAGTCTCCACTCCAACGAGCACAAAATGGGCTAGCCCAACTCGTTCCCGCTGTTCGTTCGAAATAGTGTACCCCCTACGCGCCTGCATGCTTCCTGGCGCATAGGTCGCCATATAGGCGCTCCCTTTGAACTCCTCCCCCACTAGAATCCCCCCCAAGGAGGGGGGGGCAACTCCACTTGGGCCTTTGTGGCCCAAGTTGCCTTACACCTCTTGGCCTTTTAAGGCCCGTTGATATTTCATTAAATGTAAAAGTCTTCTAATAATTACTACAATTTTAACATCACCAGAAACATTTTCCGCCTATATATTAATTATTGGTAATACCCGGTATTACCCGATAAACTCTGAAACCCTTCCGGTGACCCCGAAACACTTTCGGTTCCTCTTGAAACTATTCTAAATATTAAATGAAACAATTCCACACACAAAATCTCGATACTCTCGTCCTACTAACACTCAGCAGATCATGATCACCTTAATCTTCTGACCCCATAGGTTCGGTAATCACAGACATGAATGAAATCCCTTCGTTCAATGACCGATAGCGGAACCGTGGACGTCCATATCAATCCATATGACTACATGAATGACATTCAAGTGAACCTTTTGGCTACTATGTGATGTTCCCTTTGCTATGTGTTGTTTCCTTTGCTTCTCAATACTTTACAAAACCTGTGATGCATCGGTATCCTCCTGAGTCATGCACATGCTCACTATACCGTTGACCTCATTGCCGGTTTTGTTCTTCTTTCTCGTTCAAATGTTTCAGCATCCCCGTGATGTAGTCACCTGTGTCTGCCAGACGATGATGGATGTCGTTACACCGGGAGGGCCCTAAGAATATCTCTCCACGTCAGAGGAGCAAATCCCACTCTTTAGCTATCCAGTCCCTTGTCAAACTTTTTGATGAACCTGTAAGTTGTCGTTACGATCACCTAGTTATGGATGACATTTGAGCTACCGCAAAGTACACCGTACAGTAGGAAACTATGATACTCTCATGGTCTGAGGAATTAAAACACATGCTAACACTCTATGTTATAACAATTCATTTCAGACGATATTATCTCAAAGTATAACAAACAAGTTTGTGTCGTTTCAATATGATCGTTCTTCTAAGCTCATACTCTTAGTGTCGTTTTAGGACTATCCTTCACTACAGGAATCAGCTACTTTGGCATGAACGGCGGACGGCAAAGGCCTTTGCCGTCAGCCGCGGACGGCAAAAGGCTCCGGCAAAGTAGGCTTCGGTAAACAACTACTTTGCCGTCTGCTACTGATGGCAAAGAAGGCGGACGGCAATAATTGCGCTGTCAGTCTGTTAAGTGGCTAACGGCAAGCCTTTGCCGTCCGCCGCTGACGGCAAAGTTTCTAGTGTCTTTGCCGTCCGCCGTATGATGTCATCTACACGTCACTACATGGCAGGTTCTTTGCCGTCTGCCACTGATGGCAAAGTCTTTGCCGTCTGCCACTGTAGGCAAACTGGCCAAACGGGTCAGCTCCCAGGAAGCACAGCTGGATGCCACGTGCCTTCTTTGCCGTCCGCGGCAGACGGCAAAGAGCCCGTTGCCGTCGGTGGCAGACGGCAAAGAGCCTGCATATTGGCTCTTTTATCTGTTTTTTTATTAAATCCAACAATTTTCATCACAAATATAGATGACATATATAGATATATTTCAAAAGGCCATTACAGAGCAAACATATAAGATATCCAACACATAACTTCATCATCCAACCATATATATTACATGCATAGTTCCATCATACATAACAAGTTCAACATAGAGGCATCCAACCATATATATTACAATAGTTTCATCCAACGATACATGCATAGTTCAACGATACAAAAGAAACAGAGAAAGGGATAAGGAGCACTCCATCTATGCAAGCTTTCGTCAAGTGAATGAACTCTGCAAAATGAAAAATAAGAAAGTTAAAACAAGAAGAGTAGAACAAGAAGAAGAGTAGAACAAGAAGAAGACTAGAACAAGAAGAGTAGAACAAGAAGAAGACTAGAACAAGAAGAGTATGTCATTTATGAGCTAACTTACGTGAAATGGATCATATATGAGCTAACTAAGTTGAAATGGGTCGTTTATGAGCTAGCTAAGGTGAAATGGATCATTTATGAGCTAACTTAGTTGAAATGGGTCGTTTATGAGCTAACTAAGGTCAAATGGATCGTTTTTGAGGTAACTTAGTTGAAATGGATCGTTTTTGAGCTAACTTAGGTGAAATGGATCATTTATGAGCTAATCTAGTTGAAATGGATCTTTTTGAGCTAACTTAGGTGAAATGGATCATATATGAGCTAACTAAGTTGAAATGGGTCGTTTATGAGCTAGCTAAGGTGAAATGGATCATTTATGAGCTAACTTAGTTGAAATGGGTCGTTTATGAGCTAACTAAGGTCAAATGGATCGTTTTTCAGGTAACTAAGGTGAAATGGATCTTTTTTAGCTAACTTAGATGAAATGGATCATTTATGAGCTAACTTAGTTGAAATGGATCGTTTTTGAGCTAACTTAGGTGAAATGGATCATTTATGAGCTAATCTAGTTGAAATGGATCTTTTTGAGCTAACTTAGGTAAAATGGATCATTTATAAGCTAATTTAGGTGAAATGGATCATTTTTTAGGTAACCTAGGTGAAATGGATCGTTTATGAGCTAAATTAGTTGAAATGGATCGTTTATGAGATAACCCAGGTAAGATTGGTCATTTTGGAGTTAACCTAGGTGAAATGGGTCATTTTAAAGCTAACGTAGGTAAAATGGATCATTTAGGAGCTAATCTAGGTAAAATGGGTCATTTTTGAGCTAACTTGGATGAACTGGATCATTTATAAGCTAACCTAGGTAAAATGGGTCATTTTAGAGCTAACCTAGGTAAAATGGATCGTCTATAAGCTAACTAAGCTAATTATGCAATTTTTGACATAAGTAAGCTAAGTACAGATCGTTTTAGAGCTAACTTAGGTAAAATGGATGGTTTTGGAGGTCAGTAAGCTTATTAAGTCATTTTGGAGGTGAAGAAGCTAAGTCTAGGTCATTATGGTAAGCATTGGAGGAAATAAAGCTAAGTCTAGGTCTTTATGCATGTGTTAAGCAAAACACTAGATAAACTTACCAAGATGTAGGAGGTGTAGGAGCGGGGTGGCTCGTGTCGGTAGCTGGAGAAGGATCGTGCGATGCTTGTCTGGAGTTACGCTGCACCAAAGATCATTTCCAATGTCTTGTTAGCATGATGACACTCAAATGTTAAGACTAGCAAGTAATGTCCATTCAATAAAACTCACCGTGGTCCCAGGAGCAATCACTGGCATCGGCGGAGCGGTCTGACCTGTCTTCTCGCACACAGACTGCACATTTGGTTTTGACGACTCAGTCATACTAGTTAGTAATGAGACAAACACTACATGAATGTTTTGGCTAATCTGCAGAAGAAACTTACCACAAGGAGCTCGTACATGGCCCTTGCATGCATGTCATTCCGTGCCCTCTCCTCCTCCATCATCTTTGTCGTCCTCTCCTCCAACTCCCGCTGCCTCTCCGCCGCCTCCGCTAGAAGTTTCTCCGTTCTATCTCTCTCACTCTGTATAGCAGCCTGCAACACCACTCACATGAACATTTGTAATCATTGATGGAAGCGCACACAATGTAATGGAGAAAGATAACTGAGTACGTATCACTAACCTTGATGGCGAGTTGCACTGGCCGTTCACGAGGCCTTATCTCAGGAGCGGAGCTCGACTGGCGCACCTTGATCTCCGGGAGAGTGCTAGGACAACGGATAAGTCCATCTCCAATGGCTATGGAGCCATGGGACCTCCCGCCACCAGATATCATCAACAGCTCTGGATCAATGGGACCCTAGCTCGGGTTAAAGTCCTCCCCTTTCCTCGCCTTCCCCTCATCTCTATATCTCACGAGCTTGTTGTGGGAGGAGATGTTGGTGAAGTTGTTTGCACCATCGACGTCAGACTGAGAGAAACCCTTGACTTTCTTGAAAGAGGCAGTGTGGGCCATGGCATACAGGTCATACACCTCTGGCACCTTATCCGCCTTATTGTAGCGTGCCTGAAAGAGAGAAACAATGAAAATTAGTAATTAAAGGGCTCAAGCTAGCATGATGAATGAATTGCATGAATCATGAAGCAAACCACATACCCAGTTGCGCCCGAACTGATATAAGTTAGAGCTGCCTTGATGGTGTGGCACACCTTCCATTTGGGCAGTTTGTCCTTGGCCTCGTTGTGGAGGGCTAGCCATCATTGTGAGCACCACTCATCGACCAACACCTCCCAACAATCCATCCGATCCGCACACCATCTCGGAGGCGCCTAAGTTAGCAAATAGAAACTTGAGCGCTACGGCTAAGAATTACTAAATGAAGGAACTTAAGTAGAGAAGGCCTTAAGAATTACCTTCATGTACTGCTCCTTACTCAGGAACTTATCGCGGCACGCCGGCTTGGTCTTCTTGATACCACGCAAGGCGTAGTAGTCTCGAACAGCCTGCACCCGAGCCTCGTGCCGTAAGTTCTGGAGTAGGCGCTTGCAGACGTTCTCGATAACATGTGCCGCGTCCTCCTCGTATCCCTCCTCACACCTGTAGAATGTCTGCAATCAAATGAGACAATATTGATTAGTACAATTAATAACTAGCTAGTTGAAGATTTTTAAATGTGTAAAGGAGAAATTACCCAGAACTTTCTGATCACCATGTCTGCCCTCGTGTTGCACACGACACCATCGATAATCTCATCGGGCGGGGCCGGGGCAGCCACGTAGTGCTCCCAGCTCAATCCAAGCTCTGGAAGCCGACCCTCACCAGGCAACGTGACAAACCCCGGGAAGTTTTGCCGGCAAAGAACTCCAAGGATGGAGTTGGGCCGGCGGACACTATGATGGTGGTCCCAACCCCTGCAGTATGACAAGGCCAACGCATTAGTTATTTGAAAAAACATGAATGCACAAGGTATAAAAATATTAAATGCACTTACGTACCTCTCCCCATCAGGGAAAATCAACCACCTCTGCTCACGGGTCACCGGCACGGACGGGAGCCGTGTAGCACCACGCTGGTAGACGGTGCCCCCCTCCTCCTCAAGATCAGTCGGCTCCCCACCATCATCAGCATGGCCACTCAGCTCCTCGGGCTGATCCGGCCAGGTACCCCATCCGGATGTGTGCTCCTTCGGGGTCACGTGGGCCGAACTCTCGTGGGCCGAAGGCCAGTCGACCCGAGGCTCGTGGGCCCAAGACCCGTGGACCAGAGGCTCGTGGACCGGAGTCCGTGTAGCCTCCTCCTCGGACGAGTCCACCCTAGCAGTCACGTGCTCGGGTGAAACGGCTGGGGGTGGCGGCGAGGAAGGCGCCGTAGCAGTCACCCTACCTCCTCTCCCACGACCACGTGCCCCACCTCCTCTCTTCCTACCTCGTCCCCTGCTGGGCACCGCGGTCGACGAAGAAGGGCCCGGCGGTGTGGCCATACTGTCCAGCAATGCTCGGCGGAGAGGTGCGTCTGGAATGGAAGACCTCAGACCACGCTCCCGACCAGCGCCCACCATCTTTCAACACCTGCCATGACAAACAGTAAACGAAATTAGTACAACATAAAAAAAGACCGACATGAATAATAATATGTGTATCACTTAAGTGTATCATCATTAAGTACAACATAAAAAAATGTAATACCTGACACTACTAATAATCTCGATCAATATCATCAATAAATGCATAATCATCATCATCACTATAATCAATGACGGGCTCATAGGGTTCATTGGCATCAACATGTGCAAGGCCACCTTGACGTAATCAGTCAAGCATTGACAGGTCATCCGTAGCAGTAACCTCTTCTTGTTCCGGCTCTTCTTGTTCCTCCTCTGGGGTGATGTCGGATTCATTGTCGCTGTCTACTTCAATGTTTTGGGGTGAAGTATAGCGGTTCTTGAAACGCTTTTTGGAAAGACGTGTCTCTTGGAAGAATTCTCCTTCATATGTGTCTGGGTTAATGTGAGGTTCATAATCCTCTTCCTTTGGGGGAGAAAGTCTAGCACGTGGCGGCACTTCATAAACGACATCCCAACCTTTCAGATTTGGATTAGTTTGGCAGGCCCACGGTAGATAGAATACTTGGGTCGCCTGTTGAGCCATAATATAGACATCAAGAACATCTAAATGAGTGCTTTGGTTGATTTCAACTAGCCCTACATGTTCATGAGTCCTTCTAGTCTCCTTCGGCTGAAACCAATAACATTTGAAGACTACGACATTCGGTGGATTTTCACCATAGAACAGAAGTTCATAAATTGCTTCAACTCTCCCATAATACTCGGTACCTCCTTCGCCGATAGCAGATACACAACAATTTGTTGACTTTCGGTCGGCCATAGATAGCTCTTTGCCATAGGTACGAAAGCGATACCCGTTGATGTCGTACTTGTCAAATGAACGAACCTTATAGTCAAAACCATTAGCGACTTGTCTCAATTCGGCGTCCATAGACTCTGAATTAGCCTACAAGTTTTATATGAAAGGATTGTTGCATTATGCACAAATTAGCGAATGATATGAAATTGTCTAATAGAAATTACCGTTTGTTTGAACCAAGAGATGAAACCGGGATAGCCACCTCCTTGCTTTGCGAGAAGCTCATACTCTTCGACGGAATCCTTTTGGATCTCCGCTCCATACGAGAATATGGTGACGTATCGACTGTATGACATATCCAGGAATAAGAGTAGTTCAAAGGAAATAGAAGTTGCGAAACAATGTACCAAGAACTTACTCGATGTACGGCCGCACTTCTATCAGGTTGTTGAAGATATACAACGAAATGGTCCGCCATTCTTCATTATCCAAAGATACTGGATGTGAAACACTAGCTGGTGCGAGATTCCCTTTGAATAGGCTGAGGTTGGATCCACCCTTTGTAGGCTCGTCAGCATTGTACCGAGGCTTCGGATTATGCAAATGACGATTTTTGGCTTCGTAGTGCGCTGTTACAAAGTTTGCCGCCTCCTCTGTGATGAATGCCTCAGCCATCGATGCTTCAATTCTACGTTTATTTTTACATTTTTCTCGAAGCGTCTTCTGCATCCTCTCAGTTGGGTAGCACCAACGATTTTGCACGGGCCCCCCCAATCTTGCCTCGGTTGGGAGATGCAAAATCAAATGCTGCATTGGATTAAAGAAGCCCGGTGGAAAGATCTTCTCTAACTTGCAGATCAACTCCGGCGCCAACTCTTCCATTTCTTCTAGCACGCCAGGCGATAGTTCTTTCGCACAAAGAACACGGAAGAAATAGCTGAGTTCTGCCAGTACTAGCCATTCATCCTCAGGGATGAAGCCACGCAACATCACCGGCATTACCCGCTCAATCCATATGTGCCAATCATGACTCTTGAGACCAAATATCTTCAGTTTATCAAGATTCGCTCCCCTCTTTAGATTCGTTGCATACCCATCAGGGAACATCAACTGCTGTTGCACCCACAAGAGAATTTCCCTCATAGCTGGCCTTCCAAGATTGAACCATGCCTTTGGCTTCGTCCAGTTCTGCTTTCCTTTCGGTTCTTTCATGTTTTGTAACGGCCTATCACATAGCGCCTCCAGATCGACTCTAGCCTTAGTATTATCCTTTGACTTCCCATCTATGCCGAACAATGTACCAAAAAGTGCCTCAGCGATATTCTTCTCAGTGTGCATCACGTCGATGTTGTGTGGGCAAAGGAGGTCTTTGAAGTAAGGCAGATCCCATAAGCATGTTTTGTGAGTCCACGCATGCTTAGTATTATACCCCTTGAAGTACCCTGGATGTTGTGGATCTGGCTCGAGAGCGTTTAACTGATCCAGGTCTGTTGGCCTGTCAATGTAGGTGGTGCAGAGTTTTTGACAACTCTACCCCTGATGAAGTTCTTCTTGTCTTTCCTGAACTTATGGCGAGGATCCAGGAACTGTCTATGCATGTCGAAGCAAGAAAACTTGCGACCGTCCTGAAGCCAACGAAACTCAAGAGCTCCCTTGCATGTGGGGCATGGGAACCTTCCATGCACACACCAGCCAACGAATAGCGCATACGCCGGCAAGTCATGCGTCGAGTACATGTACCAGACACGCATTATGAAGTTCCGTTTGCTAAAGGCGTCGTATGTCTTGAACCCATTATCCCAGGCTTCTTGCAATTCGTCCTTAAGCGGCTGCATGTACACATTCATATTTTTGCCCGGATAGTTGGGTCCTGGAATTATCAACGTCAGGAAAATGTTCTTTCTTTGCATAATCTGTCCGGGGGGGAGATTGAGTGGAAAGACAAATACAGGCCAACAACTGTATTGGGCTGCCGTCATACCAAACACACTGAACCCATCCGTGCTGATGCCGACTCGAGGATGCCTCGGATCTGCCGCTTTGTCAGCATGTAATTCATCAAACCTTTTCCACGCAACACCATCCGATGTGTGTACCATCATCAGATTCCCATCTGCATCTAGTTCGGTTCTTTTGCCTGTTTTGTGCCATGTCATCTGTCTGGCCGTCTCTTCGACCATGAAAAGACGTTGAAGTCTTGGTACGATTGGCATATACCGAAGAACACTAACGGGGATTTTGGTCTGTGTCTTCTCACCCATACCGTTGTCTACCACAATATACCTGGAAGACTTGCAAATGGGACAATAGTTCAAGTCCGCATAGTCAAGCCTAAATAAGGCACATCCTTTCTCACAGGCATGTATCTTCTCATAGGGCATCTTCAGTGCACGGAGGATTTTGTCCGACTGGTACAGGTTTGCAGGCATTACATGGCCTTTGGGTAGAAAGCGTCCAAATACTGTCATAATTGCGTCATAGCATTCTCTGCCCAAGTTGAACTGAGCCTTCAGAGCCGTTACTTGTGAGATGGCATCCAACTGACAAAGCTCAGTGTGCTCGTGGAGCGGACGTTTCGAAGACTCCAACATTTCATTGAAGGCCTTTGCAGATTCCTCCATCTCCTCGTTCGAATCCCGAGCATCATCATAGCCTTGCACCATGTTTTCCATCCTGGTACCATGCTCGTCGGTGCGACGACGATCCACCTCAGCTCGGTCACGTTGGGCAGACTCACCATGAAATGTCCACACCGTATAATCGGGTGTAAAACCACTCTTCTGCAGGTGTTTGCCCATTTCAGCCTCTGTCTTCTTTTCCCAATTGCCGCACCGGAAACAGGGGCACCAGGTTTTCTTTTGGCCATTTGCAAATGCGGCTTGCACAAACCCCTTAGTTTTTGTGAACCATTCAGCGCTCCATTTGTTCTGACCAGTGTGACCGGTATACATCCAAGCACGGTCACTCATCTTGACTTTCAGAGCTACTGGACACACAACAATTATATATGTAATTCACCATGTATATATTCATCAGTTGATCTACTTTGTCAATTTTATTACGTCCATGCAACCTACACTCTAATAGGTAATGATAGGTCCTAATCCCACCCGTGTATGTGTAGATTGGGTTTATTTTCCCATGCTATGCTCCGGATCCGACGCAAAATTTCGGCAGCACCTCCCCGCTGTTCTCCTGATACACGTCTCTGCAATAAACAGAGAGGATGTGTACCCGGAGAACAACAGGGGAGGCACTGACGAAATATATGCGTCGGATCCGGAGCAAAGCATATGGAAAAACAACCCAATCTACACATACTCGGGCTGTCCATGGATAGCTTGGACAATTCGAAAGAATCAAGGTTATAAATATGCAAATGCATGCATATTTATAACTATGACGCTTTCGAACGGGAGACACATATTGGTTACGCATACTGATGATTCAAGACACATATATAGCTAGCTATCAAGTTTCATCGGAATAGATCAAATAATTAATGGGGGAGGAGGACTTGTCATTTGTGCTCACCCATGAACGAAGGGGCAGAGCTCGTCAAACGCACGGTGAGGTCGTCGAACACCAAACCTCGCAGCGATGAAACAACTGCACATTTAAAACTACACGATCAACACAATTATATATGATGTTTTTCATAACAAAATCGAAAAATATATTACCTAACTAATAATTCACAAATATATGACCCCGTCGGCCTCTGGAAGGCCAAAGAACACCTTTTCGGGAGGTGTCGGTGGTCGGGGTGTCCTGTTGGTGTCGGGGTGCCGTGTCGGGGTCTCGGGGTCGGGGTGTCGGGTCGGGGTGCCGGGTCGGGGTCGGGGTGCCGTGTCGGTGTCGGGTCCGGCTCGGGGTCGGGGTGTCGGGTCAGGCTCGGGGTCGGGGTCTCAGGGTCGGGGTGTCTGGTCGGGGTGCCGGGTCGGGGTCGGGGTGCCGTGTCGGTGTCGGGGTAAGGGTGGGTGTGGTGTCAGGGTGTCGGTGTCGGGGTGTCGTGTCGGTGTTGGGGTCGGGGTCTCGGTGTCGGAGGCTGGGTCGGTTGGGGGGGGTTGGGATGCGTCGGGGTCGGGGTCGTCGGTGGGGGTAAGGGTGGGTGTGGTGTCAGGGTGTCGGTGTCGGGGTGTCGGTGTCGGGGTCGGGGTCTGGGTGGGTGTCAGGTCGGGGTGCGGTCGGGGTCGGGGTGCCGTCGGTGTCGGGGTGGGGTGTGGTCAGGGTGGGGGGTGTCGGGGTCGGGGTCGGGGTGTCGGGGTGCCGGGTCGGGGTCGGGGTGCCGTGTCGGGTCGGGGTTTTTTCCTCTTTTTTCCTTTTCTTCTTCTTCTTCCTATTCTTCCTTTTCTCCTTTTCTTTCTTCTTCTTCTTCTTCTTCTTCTTCTTCTTCTTCTTCTTTCCTTTTTCCTTCTTCTTCTTCTCCTCCTCTCCTCTTTTTCTTCTTCTTCTTCTTCCTCTTCTTCTTTTTTCTTCTCCTCCTCCTCTTCTTCTTCTTCCTTTCCTTTTTCCTCTTCTTCTTCTCCTCCTCTCCTCTTTTTCTCTTCTTCTTCTTCTTTCCTCAAACTAAACTAAACCTAAAACTAAAACTAATAAAACAGAAAAAAAGGAAAAAACTAAATCTAAACCTAAAACTAAACCTAAAACTAAAACTAAAACTAAATTAAACTAAAACTAAAAAAAGAAAAAACAGAAAAAAAAACAGAAAAAAGGAGGGGGGCTCACCTGGGGCAGGGCCGGTGGAGGAGGGGGCGGGGCGGTGGAGGAGCTGGCCGGGGCGCCGGGGCGGCCTGGGGTGGCGGGGGGCCGGGCCCGGGGCGGGGGCGGGGCGGGCGGGGGGCCGGGGCGGCGGGGGGCCGGGGCGGCGGGGGGGGCGGGGGGGGGGGCGCGGGGGGGCGGGGGCGGGGCGGGGGGGCGGCGGGGGCGACGTGGCATCGGCGGCGGGGGCGAGAGGCGGCGGCGCGCAGCGGGCGGTGGCGGCGGCGGTGGGGTGGGAAGTTGTGGCGGGGCGAGGAGAGAACAGAGAGGGGCGGGGGGTACGGGCCGTTAGATACTGCCCTCTTTGCCGTCCGCCCCTCTTTGCCGTCCGCCCTTTTGCCTCTTTGCCGTCTGCTGGCAGACGGCAAAGAGGTGGGCCATTAAGTTTTTCCCAAACGGGCGGGGGGTGGGGCCCACCTCTCTCTTTGCCGTCCGCCAGCTGACGGCAAAGATTCTTTGCCGTCTGCTGGCGGATGGCAAAGATCCGGCGGACGGCAAAGAGCTTCTTTGCCGTCAGCCTGATCTTTGCCGTCTGCTTTTTGGTAGCTGATGGCAAAGAGCTTCTTTGCCGTCAGCTAGCAGACGGCAAAGAGCTGGCAGATGGCAAATTAGCTGATTCCAGTAGTGACCCTTTCATCTTCAAGGGAAAACCAACGCATGCTCAAGAGGTAGCAACTTATTAGATGGGTTCTCCTGCTACAAGAATTTGATTTTCATATTATTGATAGAAAGGGAGCTGAGAACCCCATTGCGGACAACTTATCTAGGTTAGAGAATGCTCTTGATGACCCATTACCTATTGATGATAGCTTTCCTGATGAACAATTAGCTGTCATAAATGTTTCTCATACTGCTCCATGGTATGCCGATTATGCTAATTACATTGCTGCTAAATTCATACCACCTAGTTTCACATACCAGCAAAAGAAAAAGTTTTTCTATGATTTAAGGCATTACTTCTGGGATGATCCACACCTTTATAAACAAGGAGTAGATGGTGTTATTAGATGTTGTGTACCTGAGCATGAACAGGAACAGATCCTACGCAAGTGTCACTCCAAGGCTTATGGAGGACACCACGCTGGAGATAGAATTGCACATAAGGTATTGCAATCCCGTTTTATTGGCTTACTCTTTTCAAAGATGCTTGTAAGTTTGTCTTGTCTTGTGATGAATGTCAAAGAATTGGTAATATTAGTAGACGTCAAGAAATGCCTATGAACTATTTACTTGTTATTGAACCATTTGATGTTTGGGGCTTTGGTTATATGGGACCATTTCCTTCCTCTAATGGGTATACACATATTTTAGTTGTTGTTGATTACGTTACTAAGTGGGTAGAAGCTATTCCAACTAGTAGTGCTGATCATAACACCTCTATTAAGATGCTTAAAGAATTTATTTTTCTGGGGTTTGGAGTCCCTAGATACTTAATGACTAATGGTGGTTCACATTTTATTCATGGTGATATTCATAAAATGCTTGCTAAGTATGATGTTAATCATAGAATTGCATATCCATACCACCCACAGTCTAGTGGTCAAGTAGAACTGAGTAATAGAGAGATTAAATTAATTTTGCAAAAGACTGTTAATAGATCTAGAAAGAATTGGTCCAAGAAACTTGATGATGCATTATGGGCCTATAGAACTGCATATAAAAATCCTATGGGTAGGTCCCCGTATAAAATGGTTTACGGAAAATCATGTCACTTACCTCTCGAACTAGAACATAAGGCATATTGGGCCATTAAAGAGCTCAATTATGATTTCAAACTTGTTGGTGAGAAGAGACTATTTAACATTAGCTCACTTGATGACTGGAGAACCCATGCCTATGAGAATGCAAAAACTGTTTAAAGAAAAAGTTAAAAGATGGCATGACAAAAGGATACAAAAGCGTGAGTTTAATGTAGGTGATTATGTTTTGTTATACAACTCTCGTTTAAGATTTTTTTGCAGGAAAACTCCTCTCTAAATGGGAAGGTCCTTACGTTATCGAGGAGGTCTATTGTTCGGGTGACATCAAAATCAACAACTTCGAAGGCACAAATCCGAAGGTGGTGAACGGTCAAAGAATCAAACATTATATCTCAGGTGATCCCATAAATGTTGAAACCAATGTTATTGACACCATAACCCCAGAGGAGTACATAAGGGACACTTTCCAGAACGTTTCAGACTCTGAAAAGGAATAGGTATGTGGTATGGTAAGTAAACTGACTCCAAAAGAGTTATAATAGCAATTTTTCTTCGTTCTGGAATATTTAAGAAAATAGGAAAATAAGAAGTAGTCCGAAAGGGACATGAGGCATCCACGAGGGTGGAGGGCGAGCCCCCTGCCTCGTGGGCACCTCGTGTGCCCTCCAGACTCCATTTTCTTGCACGATACTTCTTTTGGTCGGCAAAAATTCATTATATAATCTACCGAAGGTTTTGACCATCGTACCACGACGAAGCCCTCTGTTTTTGTTCCGAGCTGTATTTGTGACAGATCTAGATCACCATGATGTCTTCAAGCGCCCCCAAGGACAAGTTTTTTGAGAAGGTCATCAACCCCTACCTCGCGGAGGTACTGCAACACCCTCAAACTATTGAGATGCGTGAGGGGGTGCTGCACATCCGCGATTTTGCGGGACCAAGGAGGACCGAAAGCGTGGAGACAAGACTCGAAGCAATCGAGAACCAAGTTTTCAAGTGTCAGGGGATGGTGGAACACGGACTCAACACCAACCACATGATGATCGCGGAGTTCACCAACAACCACAAGATGGATGCCAAGAACATTGGGGAGACCATCTTCAAGCTTCACGAGACAATCAAGCACCTCCAGGCCCAGATCTATGACCTGCAAAACCAAAACTGTGAGTATGAATATAGATTCAAGAGGATGAGTTTGGCTGCAGATTTGAGGATCCCGGAGACTCGATCATCCTTCTATGATGGTGATCCTATGCCTTGGAAGATGGACGCCAAGCCTACATCATCAACAACTCCATCATCAGCACCTCCGAAGAAAGAGACATAAATACATGGGTATGGGCACTCCCCTTGGCAACTGCCAAGCTTGGGGGAGGTGCCCCGGTATCGTATCACCATCATTCTTCTACCTTTTCCATTTTTCTTAGTTCAGTCCTTTTGGTTATATCTTGATCTAGTAGAATAAAGTTTAGTATGATCTAGCTTTGAGTTTTTGTGTTGATCCTTATCTATGTAATCGAGTCTGTGAGCTATATATAATAAAGATTAGTCTTGGGTCGAGGGCTTGGTTATCTTGCTATGATCTTGAGGGAATAAAATAAAAAAGAAAGATTAAAAAGAAATAAAGAGCTCATATATATCTTATGGAGAGTAATGACTTCACATATAAAGAGTATGATGAATAAAAGTTGTTGAGAGTTGACAAACATAGTTTTGGTCATCGTTGCAATTAATAGCAAGCAATAAAGAAATAGAGGTTTTCACATATAAATATACTATCTTGGACATCTTTTATGATTGTGAGCACTCATTAAAACATGACATGCTAAAAAGTTGATGTTGGACAAGGAAGACAATGTAATGGGTTATGTTTTCTTATATCCGAAATAAATTATATTGTCACGGATCATCCAACATGTTGAGCTTGACTTTCCCCCTTATGCTAGCCAACTTCTTTGCACCAAGTAGAGATACTACTTGTGCTTCCAAATATCCTTAAACCCAGTTTTGCCATGAGAGTCCACCATATCTACCTATGGATTGAGTAAGATCCTTCAAGTAAGTTGTCATTGTTGCAAGCAATAAAAAATTGCTCTCTAAATATGTATGATCTATTAGTGTGGATAAAATAAGCTTTATACGAGCTTGTGATATGGAAGAAATAAAAGCGACGGACCGCATAATAAAGGTCCCTATCACAAGTGGCAATATAAAGTGACGTTCTTTTGCATTAAGATTTTGTGCATCCAACCATAAAAGCACATGACAACCTCTGCTTCCCTTTGCAAAGGGCCTATCTTTTATCCTTTGGCAAGCACTATGTGTTGGAAAGATCCTAATATATATATCTAATTGGTTGTGCGTTTTCATAAAGCATTATTGTTGACGTTACCCTTGAGGTAAAAGGTTGGGAGGCAAAACTATAAGCCCCTATCTTTCTCTGTGTTCGATTAAAACTGCATACCCATAAGTATTGCGTGAGTGTTAGCAATTGTGAAATACTAAATGATAGTTGAGTATGTGGACTTTCTAAAAAGCTCTTATATTGACTCTTTCTGATGTTATGATAAATTGCAATTGCTTCAATGACTGAGATTATAGTTTGCTAGTTTTTCAATGAAGTTTCTGATTCATACTTGACATTGTCAATAGATTGTTACTTTAGCATAAGAAATCATATGACAATATATATATATGTTGCTATTCTAAGAATGATCATGATGCCCTCATGTATGTTTTTTATTTTATCGACACCTCTATCTCTAAACATGTGGACATATTTTTCGATATCGGCTTTCGCTTGAGGACAAGCGAGGTCTAAGCTTGGGGGAGTTGATATGTCCATTTTGTATCTTGCTTTTATATCGATATTTATTGCATTATGGGTCGTTATTACACATTATGTCACAATAATTATGCCTTTTCCCTCTTATTTTACAAGGTTTACATGAAGAGGGAGAATGCCGGCAGCTGGAATTCTGGGCTGGAAAAGGAGCAAATATTATAGACCTATTCTGCACAACTCCAAAAGTCCTGAAACTCCACGAAATTCAGTTTTGGAATATATATAAAACATTGGGAAAAGGAAGCACCAAAGGGGGGCCACCCACTGTCCACGAGGGTGGAGGGCGCGCCCTACCCCCCTGGGCGCACCGCCTGCCTCGTGGGCCACCTGGAAGCCCCTCTATGCCCATCTTCTGGTATAAGGTGTCTTTTACCCTGGAAAAAAGGAGAAGGAAGCTTTCGGGACGACGCGCTGCCGTCTCGAGGTGGAACCTTGGCAGAACCAATCTAGGGCTACGGCGGAGTTGTTCTGCCGGGGAAGTATCCCTCCGGGAGGGGGAAATCGTCACCATCGTCATCACCATCGATCCTCTCATCAGGGGGTCAATCTCCATCAACATCTTCACCAGCACCATCTCCTCTCAAACCCTAGTTCATCTCTTGTATCCGATATTTGTCTCAAAACCTCAGATTGGTACCTGTGGGTTGCTAGTAGTGTTAATTACTCCTTATAGTTGATGCTAGTTGGTTTATTCAGTGGAAGATTATATGTTCAGATCCTTTATGCACATTAATACCCCTCTGATTATGAACATGAATATGATTTGTGAGTAGTTACGTTTGTTCCTGAGGACATGGGAGAATTCTTGTTATAAGTAGTCATGTGAATTTGGTATTCGTTCGATATTTTGATGAGATGTCTGTTGTCTTTCCTCTAGTGGTGTTATGTGAACATCGACTACATGACACTTCACCATCGTTTGGGCCCAGGGGAAGGCATTGGGAAGTAATAAGTAGATGATGGGTTGCTAGAGTGACAGAAGCTTAAACCCTAGTTTGTGTGTTGCTTCATAAGGGGCTGATTTGGATCCATATGTTTCATGTTATGGTTAGGTTTACCTTAATTCTTCTTTCGTAGTTGCGGATGCTTGCGAGGGAGGTTAATCATAAGTGGGATGCTTGTCCAAGGAAGGGCAGTACCCAAGCACCGATCCACCCACATATCAAATTATCAAAGTAACGAACGCGAATCATATGAGCATGATGAAAACTAGCTTGACGATAATTCCCATGTTCTCGGGAGCGCTTTCCTTTATATAAGAGTTTTTCCAGGCTTGTCCTTTGCTACAAAAAGGATTGGTCCACCTTTCTGCACCTTGTTTACTTTTGTTACTTGTTACCCGTTACGAATTACCTTATCACAAAACTATCTGTTACCGATAATTTCAGTGCTTGTAGAGAATACCTTTCTGAAAACTGCTGTCATTTCCTTCTGCTCCTCATTGGGTTCGACACTCTTACTTATCGAAAGGACTAGGATAGATCCCCTATACTTGTGGGTCATCACTTGCCAGCATATTCCATGTGTTGACCTACATGGCTGCAACGTCTCATGTTGCAGAATTTTCAGACGAAGAGTAAGGTGCAATAGGTCGTTGTCATGCACTCAGTTTTGTCGTGGAATTGGATGGACTCATTTATCTTCGAAGCTTCTGCAGTTATTTTGTTTAGATGGCCTTCAGCCATATTATTGTAATAAGTACTCTTTATGTGACTCTCGATGTAATAAGTGTGTGATTGAACTCTGCTATAAATCCTCGAGTACTGTGTGTGTCAGCAATACGGATCCAGGGATGACACTTAAGAAAAGAGACTTCGGTCCATTGGGATCGGGTCGCTACAAGATGGTATCAGAGCAAACGTTGACTGTAGGACGCGGCCACTAGGAAAAGCCACAGGATACTCTTCTCTACTCATTTCTAATTCTTCTCTATTTCTACTTTATAGATCTCGGACCAAAGGAACAAATTCACCCAACTGGACGACGACACCCCTTTCGGATGACACTTGAAGGAAGTCACTAGGTACCTGATCATCGGCATACCAAGCTTCACCGGAACCTTCATCGCAACTTTACCAGAAGATGAGTGCCGGACAATCAAGTTCGTGTCCCTAGGAGGACTTTTGCACCAATTACCAAGCCCAGCGAGTTTTCTATTGATGCACCAATCTAGAGCTTAGGAAAGAGCATGGCCGCCCACATCACCATTGGGCGCAGAGGCGAGGTATACAACAAGGATCTTACGGACACCGTTGATACGTCTCCAACGTATCTATAATTTTTGATTGCTCCATGCTATATTATCTACTGTTTTGGGCAATATTGGGCTTTATTATCCACTTTTATATTATTTTTGGGACTAACCTATTAACCGGAGGCCCAACCCAGATTTGTTGTTTTATGCCTATTTCAGTGTTTTGAAGAAAAGGAATATCAGACGGAGTCGAAACAGAACGAAATCAACTAGAGACGTTATTTTTGGAACAAAAGCCACCCGATGGACTTGGACCCCACGTCAAGGAAGGAAGGAGGAGCTCACGAGGGTAAGGGGCGCCCACCCCCCTGGGGCGCGCCCCCCTGCCTCGTGGGGCCCCCGTGGCTCCCCTGACGTGCTTCTTCTGCCTATATAACTCCATATACCCTAAAACTTCCAGAATAGAGATTAGATCGGGAGTTCCGCCGCCATAAGTCTCTGTAGCCACCGAAAACCAATCTAGACCCGTTCCGGCACCCTGCCGGAGGGGGCAATCCTTCTCCGGTGGCCATCTTCATCATCCCGGTGCTCTCCATGACGAGGAGGGAGTAGTTCTCCCTCGGGGCTGAGGGTATGTACCAGTAGCTATGTGTTTGATCTCTCTCTCTCTCTTGTTCTTGATTTGGCACGATCTTGAAGTATCGCGAGGTTTGCTATTATAGTTGGATCTTATGTTTCTCCTCCCCCTCTACTCTCTTGTAATGAATTGAGTTTCCCCTTTGAAGTAATCTTAACGGATTGAGTCTTTAAAGATTTGAGAACACTTGATGTATGTCTTGCCGTGGATATCTGTGGTGAGAATGGGATATCACGTGATTCACTTGATGTATGTTTTGGTGATCAACTTGCGGGTTCCGCCCATGAACCTATGCATAGGGGTTGGCACACGTTTTCGTCGTGATTCTCCGGTAGAAACTTTGGGGCACTCTTTGAGGTCCTTTGTGTTGGTTGAATAGATGAATCTGAGATTGTGTGATGCAGATCGTATAATCATACCCATGGATACTTGAGGTGACATTGGAGTATCTAGGTGACATTAGGGTTTTGATTGATTTGTGTCTTAAGGTGTTATTCTAGTACGAACTCTAGTGCTGTTTGTGACACTTAAAGGAATAGCCCAATGGATTGATTGGAAATAATAACTTTGAGGTGGTTTCGTACCCTACCATAATCTCTTCGTTCGTTCTCCATTATTACTGACTTTGGAGTGACTCTTTGTTCCAATTTGAGGGATAGTTATGTGATCCAATTATGTTAGTATTGTTGAGAGGACTTGCACTAGTGAAAGTATGAACCCTAGGCCTTATTTCCACGCATTGCAATACCATTTATGCTCACTTTTATCATTAGTTACCTTGCTGTTTTTATATTTTCAGATTACAAAAACTATTATCTACTATCCATATACCACTTGTATCACCATCTCTTCGCCGAACTAGTGCACCTATACAATTTACCATTGTATTGGGTGTGTTGGGTACACAAGAGACTCTTTGTTATTTGGTTGCAGGGTTGCTTGAGAGAGACCATCTTCATCCTACGCCTCCTACGGATTGATAAACCTTAGGTCATCCACTTGAGGGAAATTTGCTACTGTCCTACAAACCTCTGCACTTGGAGGCCCAACAATGTCTACAAGAAGAAGGTTGTGTAGTAGACATTAACCGTCTATCAGATAGGTGGATGCCGGGATGAGCAATGGGGGATGATTCACACCAGGAAGGATGGATCTATTGCATCCTACATACAGCAGTTGAACCAACACATTCGTCGTTATGAGAACCAGATGTGTGCTAACATGGTAGATACGAAGAAGGTGATGACCTGGAATATGGAGCTAGAAGAGGAACTCAAGGCAACTCGTGATGGATTTGAAGAGGAAATTACTGTGCTACTGGAGCAAAATGAAGACCTGAGGAAGAAGATAGGAATACCCGTGGTGAAACCGCAGCCTGAAGAATTGGACATTCGTTCTGAAGACTACATCATACTAGATGACACCGACACCGACAGTGATGCTCATGAAGACAGTGATGATGAGGACAATGATGATTTTAAAGACGAAGCTGGAGCGGATATTATGCACCGATAAAAATTTATGTCGACCACCATAATACTATTAGAAGTCTTCCAATTAGTTAGAAATCGTTCGTAAGATCTTGTAATAGTATCTTAGATCGATTGTATGAATCTTGTATGAAATGAATGGTGTGGATTGATTATATGTTATCTCATGTGCATATGGGTAGTGAAATATCGCTTTAGACCCTATTCTATTCTATTCTCACCCCTCTAACCTACTAGATGCCTCCGAGACGTGACCTCAGATTTGTTTTCCCGCTCGAGCTCACCCAGTTGATCCAACAGCAGAATGCCTTGATGCAGTTGCTCGTCCAGAACCAAGGCAACAACAACAACAACAACAACAACAACCCACTGCCGCCACCCCCAGTTGACAACCTAGCTCGTTTCCTAAGGTTGAGTCCACCGGTGTTCTCTAGCAGCACTGAGCCGATTGTTGCTGATGACTGGCTCCGCAAGATTGGAAGGGAGCTGACCACCATAGGTTGCACTGATGCTGAGAAGGTGTGCTTTGCCGCACATCAACTGGATGAACTCGTAGCCTCATGGTCGGAGAGCTACACCGCCACTTTCCCCGTGGCCAATGTTTCTTGGGATCAGTTTCAGCAGGCCTTCCGCACCGCACATGTCTCAGCTAGGGCCATGAGAATGAAGAAGCGTGAGTTCCGCAACTTACGCGAGGGGAATCATACTATGGCGCAATACGTGGATGAGTTCAGCAAGTTAGCATGCTATGACCCAGATGATGTGGCCACAGATGCCGCGAAGTAGGAGAAGTTTCTTGAAGGGCTGAATGATGAGCTGAGTATGCAGTTGATGGTGGCAACATTCACCAACTACCAGGAGCTGGTAGAAAGGGCCCTCATGATCGAAGGCAAGAAGTAGCAGATAGAGAGCCGCGAGCGGAAGTATGGACAAGGGAAGTACAACTCTGGAGCTCAGCAGAAGCCCCGCTATTCCCCGTACTCGGGAGGACACACTCATCATAGCCATGGAGGACATAACCATGGAGGCCATTCTCACAATGGAGGAAGTGGACATAACCAAGTGGCCCTAAGAACGGAAATGGGAATCGAGGAAACAGCAGTCAGAGCCGTTCCAACCCTCGACACCCGCCAAGAAGGATCTGAGTCACATTACTTGTTTCAAGTGCAGGAAGACCGGGCACTATGCCACCGAGTGTCCTGAAGCAAAGAATGGTAATGGAAATGGAAGCTCAGGAAAGAAACCAAATCCCATCACCAGAGGTTAGGTGAATCACGTCAACTTGGAGGAAGTTGAAGAGCAGCCTGACGCAGTTATTGGTAAGTTTTTGATTAAGTCATTTACATCCCTTGTACTTTTTGACACTGGTGCATCGCATTCATACATATCAAGGGGATTTGTGGACAAGTTTAAGGTGCCAATTGTAGACCTTGGGTGACCTATGTTAGTGAGCTCACCAGGAGCGGGGTATATGGCTAGCTGGGGGTGATATCAGTTGCCATTGACCATAGGTAAGCATGTTTTCCCCACAAACCTCATTATTCTGGGATCACAAGGAATAGATGTGATACTAGGCATGGATTGGCGATCAAAGTATGGAGGAAACATCGATTGTGCTAGTAAGTCAATTCTTCTCACCACCCCAGAGGGAAAACGGATCAAGTATGTGTCTAGGCATGTGCCAAGGAGGACTCAGTTAAATTCACTCTCGGGAGTTGTTCAAGAGGAAGTGTCAGTTGTTAAGGATTATACCGATGTATTCCCGGAGAAACTACCCGGCATGCCACTAGACTGAGACATAGAGCTTTTGATCGAGCTGTTGCCAGGCACCGGACCAATATCTAAGAGACCGTATCGGATGCCCGCAAATGATCTGGAGGAAATTAAGAAGCAGATTAAGGAGTTATTGGAGAAAGGTTATATTCGACCAAGTTCGTCACCGTGGGGAGCCCCAGTGCTCTTAGTTGAGAAGAAGGATGGATCCTTGAGAATGGTTGTTGATTATCTTGCATTGAACAAGGTGACGATCAGGAACAAATATCCTCTACCGATGATCAATGACTTATTTGACCAGCTGTAGGGAGATAAAGTATTCTCCAAGATCGATCTTCGATCAGGATATCACCAGCTGAAGATCCGAGAACAGGATATACCCAAGACCACTATTACCACAAGGTATGGGCTATATGAGTACACGGTCATGTCTTTTGGGTTGACTAACGCCCCTGCCTACTTTATGAGTATGATTGTCTACGTTCTGGGAACGGGGGTCCCCAGACTTGCCTGCCTGCGGCCTGTGGCATGGCTCAAACCGGGGCCCAGCACGGCCCATCTTCACCAACACAGACCCAAGACCCTCGCGAGGGGCCTAGCCTCGCGGGGCGGATGACGCGGAGCTTCCTCAGGCACGGCCTCATCAGGCTGGCTCGCGGGGAGGCGGAGAGATCAAGGCGGGGTACCTCACGAGGTGCCCGTGACGCAAGCCATGACGACCAAAGGCGCCCGGCGGGTGCCAGCCCGCGCAGCGTCCTCCTTTCCTCTTTCGTGCAAAGGGAGCAAGCGCAACCGCGGAGTACCAAGGCATCAGGCAAAGGTTGCCATCTCGGTGCAACAATACCAAGACCAGGAGGACTGCAAGACGGAGGTCATTGTGGAGCCCAAGACGGCGTCATCACCAGAGCTTTGTGCAGGCGAAGACTACTTTTGTCAGGATAGCTGGTACTAGCTCTCCCCCTTCAAATTAGCCCGCCATTGTTGGCTCCCTTCCCGTTCGATATTTGGGAAGAGGACCAGGGCCTCTATAAATAGGACCAACCACCCACAGAACGAGGAAGAGGGGCGAGCAGAGAGAGAGAAGGGTGACTGAACTCCTCCCAGCAGTTCATCGCCCCGGCCAAGAACAGACCCTCGCGAGGCTGTTCTTCCTAGTATTGTTCATCATCATTAGCCCAAGAGGCAATCCACCACGCCACACACTGGAGTAGGGTATTACACCACAATGGTGGCCCAAACTAGTATAAACCCTGTGTCATTCGTGTCGCTCTTTCCATTGCTTAGATCATAGCGAGGTGGAGGGGTGCAGGTAGGTAGGAGGCGAAATCTCCGCGCGCACCCCGGTGTTTGAACCTCAAGGGTCTGCCGGAACCCGAAATCCGACATTTGGCACGCCAGGTAGGGGTGCACCGGAATCCACCTTCTACCGCTTCGTGCCCCATCGTGTCGTCATCACCATGTCCGGCGACCAGGCGGGCAACCCAGATCCATGGGCGGCGTGGCCTACCCGCGCAGAGCCGCTCGCCTCGGGCGACCCCATGCCCCAGGCAGCTCGCGGTCCGCAGGGCGCTGCGGGTCGCGGGCGACGCGGACAGGCTTCAACAGCTCTCACACCGCGGCAGGCGCGGTTGGCTGCAAGGGCCTCCAATCATGCCGCGACCACGGCATCGAACACCCGCCGGGAGCAGGCGAACTCGAGGGCCGCTCTCACGGTGGCCCGAGAGCTGCTGCAGTGGAGGCTGCTGGAGGGCGGCCGCGACGTGCTGCTGGAGCGGGTGGCAGAGCTCCTGGGCTGCGCCGCCTCGGGGGCTCACCCCTTCTGCACCCAGCTCCCATCTCAAGCCCAGGGCGGCCCGCGCGGGGGCTCCACGCGCGCCCACGGGCTCCAAGGCTACTCCAATGCCAGCGAAGCTGTCAGCACCGGACCGACGGCGGCGCTGCCCCCGCTCCCGGTCTGTGAAGAAGGACTCGACGCGACCCGCGGCCCCAGTGGAGAGCCATGCTGCCACTCCACGGTGGGCGCGTCAGGCAGGACCGCGTGGCATGCGGAGCACTACGGCGTGGCCTTCGGGATGACGGCGCCAGAGGAATACATGCCCCTCATGATGGACCAAGGACACCCTCACGAGGGCGAACAAGGCTCGCTCCTCAGCCCAAGCTGGGGGGACGAGGCACTAGAAGCTGAGCCTTTCCAGGAGCCCCGGGACGGTCCCACTGGCCACGCTGGAGTGAACGATTATCGGGTACCGCTAATTCTTCAGGAGCAGGCATACGATAACCATGGATCGCAGGAGGTGCAGGTCGCCGCAGTGAGCAGCTGCCCCACCCCCACAGTCTCCTACCCCTCGGGAGGAGGGCGCAGGGGTGTAAGTGCATCTAGTGCCACCCCTAGTTGGTTTTGGAGTATTGACGACAAACCTAGTTGAGGGACTAATGTGTTTGTGAGAATTGTAGGATAACACAGGTAGAAGTCCCTCATTGATTCGGTTTTACTACCAGAGATGACCCCTAAAAATGTATGAAGACATTGAAGCCAAAGGTGGTATATGAAGATATTCACATTGAAGACTATGACAAAAGAAGACACGTTATGAAGCCTATGGAGCTCGAAGACTTAGATCTTTCGTAGTTCTTTTTCTTTTGTGTTGAGTCATAGGAACCACCATACTGTTAAGTGGGGTCCAGGAGAACCAGTCAGAATGACTGAAGTGATGCCTAAACCAAAAACCTATGTCTTCGAGTGAAGACAATGAGAGCGAATCTTGTCCAGAGCCGGACAAGTCAGCTTTGCTTGTAGCACAAGTAAAGTTGCCATGAGAGTTTGAAATCTGACCGTTGAGACACGTGTCAGTTCCTTAGTGACCCAGGGTCATTTCGGACAAATCAGGTCGGGTTGCCAAGTGGCTATAAATAGCCCACCCCCTACAACCATAAACGGTTGGCTGCTCAGATTTCAGTGCACGGCTTTTGTCGTTTGAGAGCAACCCACCTCGAAGCCTTTGAGAGAAAATTCCTAGCGAGGAGAAAAGCCCTAACCACCCAGAGCCAGAGAACATTGGGCATCACTTAAGTCTTCTTCTCTGTGTGATCTAAAGACTTATTACACTTGAGGACTGTGAATCCTCCAGACGGTTAGGCGTCGCGTTCAGAGCATCCAAGAGACATTGTGGATTGCCAGTGAACGAAGTCTGTGAAGGTTTGGGAGTCTACCTTGAAGACTTACCAGAGTGATTGGGCGAGGACTATGTGACCTTAGCTCAAGGAGAATACGGTGAGGACTTGGTGTCCTGAGCTGCGTGTTCAGGACTGGGTGTCCGGGACTGTGTGTCCTAAGGTTTAAATACCTAGCCGCCCCAACCAGACGTACAGTTGTCACAGCAACTGGAACTGGTCCAACACATCATTGTCTTCAACGAGTCACCGGTTTCATCTTCACTTCCTTTTTCTTACTGTTACTCATTGTGAAGCCATTGCATGCTTGCTCTATCTTTTGTCTTCACAACGTGAATGTATGATCTGTTTGGCTTCATAACTTCTTCCTACCTGATCCTTATTACACTGCAGCTCTTTGTCTTTGTGCTTTCACTTTATTGAATTCTTAACCATGGCTTGCCTAGTGTAATCTAACTTCCGCTGCATAGTAATAGGCAAAATCTTCACTGTTTGTCTTCATAACTCCCATGTTTTGAAGACTTTCATAAAAATCACCTATTCACCCCCCCTCTAGTCGATATAACGCACTTTCAAGGGGGCTGCAGGAGAGGGGCCGAGATCCGACATCACCACCGCGACGTTCGTAGCAAGGTGTTCTCAGGAGGTAGGGCCTTTGCTGGGGAGGTGCCTCAGGGCCTGCCCCTGGCGGAGGACCCGTGGTCGTCGAGGGAACCGCTGGCGACCGCTCTACCCCATCGGCGGCGTCCTCGTTTCCGGTCATCGTTGATGGCACTAGAGTGTGGCGCAAGGCGGGGCCCTCATCTGGCGATATGAAGCAAGGCCAGTACCTGTGAAGAAGGCCCAGTGCCTGTGAAGCTCGCCGCCCCGTGACACTCTCACGTAATAATGACTGGGGCTGTACACGCCCCGGAGTCTCAGGGGTGTCGGCCTTAGGCCCCGGGGCTCCCTCCCATGCCCAGTGGCAGCACTTAGCTCCGCGCTGGTGAGAAGACGTCCAAGACTAGATTTGGTGCCGGACGCGGCCTTTTCTCTGCTTTCGTTGCTTCTCCCTTTGATTGTCGCTTTCCCCCGCTGGATTCAAGTTGGATTCGAATTTGAGATTTGCGTGTGTTCGGGGAAGGGGTGCTTAGTCTCGTTCGAGCAATTTCTCGCGTTTTGGTTACCACTTCGTCTCAGCTGCCTCCCCTCATGAGCCCCTCGCGAGCCGGGTCAGGCCTAGCTTGCGCGCAGCCCAGACTGCCGCCGCTGCATCCTCTCAGGAGGGTGTTTTGCTGCAGGTCCTACGGATCCAATCAGGGAACACTCTTGACACCACAACCTCCCACAAGCTACCTCAGGGCTAGCACGGGACCAAGGTAAACTAGCCGACCAACGCGTCGCTTAAGCCAACCACTTGGCGCGGGCGCATGGGCAATGTAGCGACTACTAATACGATGAACACAAGTTTTACATAAGGGGCTCCCCCTCCAAAATGCTCTCACCGCCATCAGGCCAAAACCTAAGTTCTATTCATGCAGGGCAAGGAAGTAGGAACGATGCACAATCAGTCGGATAAATCCCCCAATGCGTCCTCACGAGCACCACCCGAGCCACTGTTAGCGTCGCTGAACTCGCCATCGCTGTCCGCGTCACCGTCAGCGGCGTCAGGGCCGTGCACCGCACCGCCCTCGTCGGCAGCCACGATCACGCGGTCGTTGTCTGAAGCGAAGGCCCTGATAAGAGCATCCACATTGTCTTCCACGCAGTGCGCCAGGTCGCCTCGGACGGCCTGGGGGACTGGGGCGATGGCGGCGTCGAAATCGAAGTGGGGATCCATGTTTCGGAGATGGCTGAAGACGCGAGAAAAGGCACGCCCGAGCAGGGCGCGGCTCCTCTCCTCCACCAACCTGTCAGCCCTGACCGACCGCGCCTCCAGCTGCGTCACCACGTCAGTGAAGAACTGAAGATTGCCGGCGTAGTTGACTGCATGCGGCTCGCCATCAGCCACCTCGCAGATGTTTCCCAAGGCTGTGTTGGCTCTCTCCCGGAGCGTGGTGAGCATGGGGCCGTGCTCATGCTCCAGGATCCGCCGCTGATGTATCTCATCTGCATTCTGGCGCGCGACGGCCTCAGCCTCCTCCACCCACTGGCGAAGAAGGAGCATCTCGGCCTGGGAGGTGGTTAACTCACCTTGCGCCACCTCAAGGGCGTCCCGGAAAGCATCGGCCCGCCGTGTCGCCCCCTCCAGCTTGGCTCTCAAGGCAGCAGTCCTGCCTTCAGCCTCGGCCCGGATCAACCCCAGCTTCTCCTCGAACTCGTGCTCGAGGTTCAAATGCGCCATCGCCACTCGACGTCCGACCTCCTCCAGGACACGGGCTTCCTGTGCTGCGACATCATCCTCCGCCTGCGTCACCAAGCGCTCCCTCGTCTCCAGACGCTCGTACTCGCGGGTACGTTTGGCGGCTTCCAGCGTCAGCGCCTCCTCATGCTTCTGGAGCTCTGCTGAGTTGCCAGAGGCCACCTTCATCGACGCGAGGGCTGCCTCGCGCAGTTCCACTTGCTCCTCCAGTGAGTGGCACCAGGCCAGGAGCTCCCGAGCCCGCTCCTCCACCGCCGTTCGCCGCCGGTCAGCTTCCCGGGCCTCCTCAGCGGCCCAAGATGAAGCCTCCCGAGAGGCCACCAGCGACGCCTTGGCCTCTGCATCGTCAAGATCGCGCTGACGGCGCGCAAGGGCGATGGCGCCCTCCAGCTCGCGCCTCTCTGCAGCCAGGCGCAGGCCCACGGCCTCAAGGCGTGCGTCTTCATCAGCAAGCTCCTCACCAAGCAGGCTTACCGCGTCAGCCGCCCTTCGAAGGAATCCTTGGTGGAGAGCGCGACACTCCAGAGCGCGCTCGAGCACGTCTTCCACGCCATCATCTGCCCCAAGCAAGCGCCAGGGGCCACGAATCAGCACCCCCCTCCGGGCTGGGGGCTGGGGGATGGCACCCTCGCGACGGTCGGGCATGCCGCGCCAGAAGCACGGCCTGGGGCTAGCCCGTCCCCAGGTGAAGAGCGTAGGGAGCGCCTCAGCCAATCGCAGTCCATGACCAGGCGGGAAGCCCACGGCAGGCTGGCTATGCCATGAGAAGGCCTGCGGAAGAGGATCACGAGGTGCGCAGGGCCACGATGCGCCTCGGGACGGTCCGCCTCTTCGATCGCCCTCACCACAAGGGCTCTGCAGCTCGAGGCGCTTGAGGGTGATGGAGGGGGCAAAGCTAAGGGGGACGGCACCTCAGCCGTCTCCGCAAGCTCGGCTGGAAGGGGCCTGCGGAGCAAGGGTCAGTAAAAGCAACAGAAGGATCGGGAGCTGGGAAAGGAGAAGGCTTACTCATCAGTGGCGAAGTACTTCCTACGCTTCAGCAGGCGACAAGGGTAATTGTCGCCCAGGGCCTCCCTTCTCTTCCGAAGGGCCTCAAAGTCCACGCGGAAGCGGCCCAAGAGTTGGGCGCAGGGATCAACCTACGCCGAAGACGGAGCGTCAAGGCGATCTGCGTCAGGGACGCCTGCCTGATGCGTGCTGCCAATCGCCTCGCCAAGGGAAGCAGTCGGAGCCTCAGGGGCCTCAGTCGCAAGCGCTGAGGGCAGCTGCTCGTCACCCTCAGCCTCAGCGGCAAGGGCCCCGAGAGCCGCTCCCTCATGAGCATTGCCCGGCGCCGTCACCCCTCCGGGAGCCCCCTCGGCTTCTGGCACCTCATGCCTCCCTGCTCCGCCGCTCGAGGAAGTGCCGCCTTGGCCAACTGGAAGGGCGGTCACCACCACTAGGTTCTCACGAGGCCCTTGGAGGCCGGCGGGGCGCGACCCCCACTCATCAAAGATAGGCATCTGCTTCACAAAATTGCCCCTGCTGTAGCAGAGGTATAGCAAGGCCCCTCCCTGCTGGATGCTGCCAGGGTTGGGGTCCCCAGTCAGGGTCAAGAGCGCTGTCCTCAGCACTTCAGGAGTCAGGTCCTCTTCCTGGAGCCTCATACGATCATCGCGCCTGCTGAAGGCCCACATCCGGCGGGAGTGGCGTTGGAGAGGAGCAACGCGGCGTAGCAGGAACTCCTTCACCACCTTGGGCGCTGTCACCCCAAGCGACCTCAAGAACGCGAAGCGGTGCCAGACGAAGACGAGCCAGGGGCTCTCAAGCGTCTCCTGGCCCCAGCCCGAATTGGGGACAACAGGCGAAGTTGGCTTCGATAGCAGGGGGCTGGGCACCCCTGCGTCCACATACAGCCACCGCTCGCGGAACCCAGCCGTGGGCGGGGGGAGCTTGAAGTCAATCCCAGAGGCCGCAGTCACAGACGCGGCAACGAAGCTCACGCACGCCCAGCATTGGGTAGGGTCAACAAGGCGCAGCGAGAAGAAGTGGCGCAGCAAGGCAACCGAAGGAAGGATGCCCATCATAGCCTCGCAAACAAAGGAGAAGACCGAAAGGAGGGTGATGGATTCAGGACCCAGATGCATCATGTGGATCTGATAGTGGGAAAGCACGGCATTGAAGAAATCAGAAAAGGGAGGAACCAGACCCGCCCATAGGGCGTCGGCGAAATACGGGACCTCGGTGACTATCCTATCGATGGAGGAGTGGGACGCGGGCCAGGCCGTCGTCCTCCCGCATTCGTTGAAGATAGTGGCCAGAGCCGAGCTGACCTTGCCTAAGCCATCGGCGGGGGCCGCCAACGGCGGCGGACCAGGCGGAGGCACGGGTTTCTTCCCTCTTCCCTTCTTCGTCGGAGCCATGGCGATGGGAAAAAGGGGGGGAGTCGAGATTGGGTCGAAAACAGAAGCTGGAGTTTGAACGGAGGAAGGACAGAGGGCGCTCGAGTGACAGGAAGGGGAGCGGCTGTGTACAACTACGAGTCCGCCTAGCATGGCGCAAAATCAGGGGCGTGGGGGAGCAGTGCCGCCCACGTCCAATCAACCGCCACGCGGCGCACGAGGCCGCAGGCTGTTAGGGCCCGCGGCGCTTCGCCCTCGCCCTTCTGCCTCCCTGCACGGCCAAGTCCGGGCACGCCTTGGGCCCGGGGGCTACTGTCGGTGTTCTGGGAACGGGGGTCCCCAGACTTGCCTGCCTGTGGCCTGCGGCAGGGCTCAAAGGGGGGCCCAGCACGCCCATCTTCACCAACACAGACCCAAGACCCTCGCGAGGGGCCAAGCCTCGCAGGGCGGACGACGTGGAGCTTCCTCAGGCACGGCCTCATCAGGCTGGCTCGCGAGGAGGCGGAGAGATCAATGCGGGGTACCTCACGAGGTGCCCGTGACGCAAGCCATGACGACCAAAGGCGCCCGGCGGGTTCCAGCCCGCGCAACGTCCTCCTTTCCTCTTTGGTGCAAAGGGAGCAAGCGCAGCCGCGGAGTACCGAGGCATCAGGCAAAGGTTGCCATCTCGGCGCAACAAGACCAAGACCAAGAGGACTGCAAGATGGAGGTCATTGTGGAGCCCAAGACGGCGTCACCACCAGAGCTTTGTGCAGGCGAAGACTACTTTTGTTAGGATAGCTGGTACTAGCTGTCCCCCTTCAAATTAACCCGCCATTGTTGGCTCCCTTCCCGTTCGATATTTGGGAAGAGGACCAGGGCCTCTATAAATAGGACTAACCACCCACAGAACGAGGAAGAGGGGCGAGGAGAGAGAGAGAGAAGGGTGACTGAACTCCTCCCAGCAGTTCATCGCCCCGGCCAAGAACAGACCCTCGCGATGTTGTTCTTCCTTGTATTGTTCATCATCATCAGCCCAAGAGGCAATCCACCACACCACACACTGGAGTAGGGCATTACACCACAACGGTGGCCCGAACCAGTATAAACCATGTGTCATTCGTGTCGCTCTTTCCATTGCTTAGATCTTAGCGAGGCGGAGGGGTGTAGATAAGTAGGAGGTGAAATCTCCGCGCACACCCCAGTGTTCGAACCTCAAGGGTCTGCCGGAACCCGAAATCTGACAATGATGAATAAGGTGTTCATGGAGTTCTTGGATAAGTTTGTTGTGGTGTTCATTGATGATATATTGGTGTACTCGAAGAATGAAGAAGAACACAAGGAACATTTGCACTTGGTTCTCGAGAATCTTAGGGAACATCAGCTGTATGCCAAGTTCAGCAAATGTGAGTTTTGGTTGAAGGAAGTCGGATTTCTCGGACATGTTATATCTGGGGAAGGAATAGCAGTAGACCCTTCCAAGGTTCTATCTGTCACCGAGTGGTTGGCACCCACCTCAGTTGGAGAGATACGCAGTTTCCTTGGACTCGCAGGATATTATCGGAGATTCATTGAGAACTTTTCCAAGAATTTGAAGCCCATGACAGAGTTACTGAAGAAGAACTCCAAGTTTAAATGGTCTAAGGATTGTGAGGCCAGTTTTCAGGAGTTGAAGAAATGTTTGGTTACAGCCCCAGTGCTAATTCTTCTGAATATACGCAAGGATTTCCAAGTATATTGCGACGCTTCTTGACAGGGACTTGGAGGCGTTCTTATGCAAGAACGAAGAGTTGTTTCTTATGCCTCATGTCTGCTTCAACCTCATGAGTTGAATTATGCCACACATGATTTGGAGTTAGCAGCCGTAGTGCATGCGCTCAAGACCTGGAGACATTTTCTTATCGGAAATCATTGTGTTGTATACACGAATCATAAGAGTTTGAAGTACATTTTCACGCAGAAGGAGTTCAACCTCAAGCAGAGGAGATGGTTGGAGCTCACAAAGGATTATGACATGAAACTGCATTATCATCCAGGAAAGGCCAATGTTGTAGCAGACACTTTAAGCCGCAAGAGTTATGTCAATACTCTCGCAACCGGAGGATTACCTCGGGTGTTAGCCGACGATCTCAGAAAACTTCGCTTGGAGATAGTTCCGAGAGGTTTTGTTGTAGCATTGGAAGTTCAGTCCACTTTGTTGGGAAAGATCCGAGAAGCCCAGAAGACAGACAAGGAAATTGCAGAGATAAAGGAAAAAGATGAGTAAAGGAAAGGCCAAAGGTTTTCGTGAGGATGGGCACACGACTTTATGGTTTGAGGATCGCATCTATGTGCCGAATGATTAAGAGATCAGGAAGTTAATTCTTCAAGAGACCCATGATTCGCCATACTCGATTCACCCAGGCAACACCAAGATGTATTTGGATTTGAAGGAACGTTTCTGGTGGACAGGTATGAAGAAGGATATTGCTGAGTAAGTAGCAGTTTGCGACGTCTGTCAGAGAGTTAAGGCAGAGCATGAGAAACCAGCAGGATTGCTTCAGCCTTTGCCAATACCCGAATGGAAGTGGGATAAGCTTGGCATGTATTTCATCAGCGTATTACTCAAGACTCGTTCATGATATGACTTGATCTGGGTTGTAGTTGATCGCTTGACCAAAGTGGGTCACTTTATCCCTGTGAAAACCACTTATACGAGCACGGAATTGGCCAAGATATATATGACCAGGATCATATGTCTGCATGGAGTTCCGAGGACCATCATATCAGATAGAGGAACACAATTTACCTCAAACTTTTGGAATCAGTTACACCAGACTTTGGGTACCAGGCTAGAGTTCAATACATACTTTCATCCACAGACAGATGGGCTGACCGAGAGAGTCAACCAGATTCTGGAGGACATGTTGAGAGCTTGTGCGCTAGACTATGGGTCTAGTTGGGATGATAATTTGCCTTACGCAGAGTTCTCAAACAACAACAGCTACCAAGCTAGTTTGAATATGGCCCCTTTCGAAGCTTTGTATGTAAGGAGGTGCAGGACACCATTGATGTGGGGTGAAGTTGGAGACCGACAATTGTTCGGACCAGATTTAATCAGAGTGTCTAAGGAGAAGGTCAAGTTAATCCGTGATAGACTCAAGATGGCCCAGTCCAGGCAGAAGAGTTATGCCGATACTAAACGCAAGAAGGTAACCTATGAAGTAGGAGACAGAGCATATCTTTGTGTGCCGCCACTTCGAGGAGATTAAACGGTTTGGAGTCAAAGGGAAGTTAGGACCAAGATTTATGGGACCATACCGAGTTTCGGAGCGTATGGGTGAAGTTGCCTACAAGTTGGAATTACCTGAAGGTTTGTCAGGAGTTCATGATGTGTTTCACGTTTCCCAGTTGAAGAAGTGCCATGCAGAGATGGCCGATATTCCTCTGAGAAATACAGTTCCCCTGGAAGCAATTCAGTTGGAGAGTGACCTGACCTATGATGAGAAACCCATCAAGATTCTCGAGTTCGCCACTCGAGTTACCCGCAGCAAGGTTATCAAGTTTTGCAACGTTCAGTGGAGCCACCATATCAAGGAGGAAACCACCTGGGAGTCAGAAGAAGACCTCCGGAAGGACCACCCACACCTTTTTGCTAGCCAACCCGAATCTCGAGGGCGAGATTCATCTTAAGGGGGGTAGGTTTGTAACATCCCAATTTTCAATTTGGATATTATTCATTAGATCATCATATGCATCCATAATTTCTGCATTTTTGAATTCATTTTATTTGGAATTTTGATTCTAGAAACCGTAAGAAACTCAAGGACAAAATGAGAGAGTTGGAGGTTCTCACAAAAATCCATTTTTGAATTTTCAAAATTGATTCATTGCGTTTTATTAGAAATCATTTTCCAATTATTTCAAAATAAATAAAATAATGAGAGAAGATAATATGACTTCTTCAAAACAGCAAAGTAATATTGGAAATTTAATTTTGAATAAAAATGTATTTTATTTGGATTTTATATGCAAGTTTATTTATTTTTATTAGTACTAAAAATGTTTATTTTATTTTAGGCATTTAGGTCCAGAAAAATGTTCACATTAGTCCAAATATTAGGAGGGAATTATGTGATTTTTTCTGGAATTTTTGAAAATATTTTATTAGGATTTTCCTATTTTTTGTATTTTCGGGAAATGTTCAAAAAAATCTCTCTGTCGGACCGAACTGGGCCGAAGCCCAGCCGGCTGCAACCACGCCGGCGTCGCCTCGACCGCGAGGCGAACTCCTGTTGCCGCACGGCGTCGCCGTCAGCCACCTGTGGCCGAGTCGGACTCTGCCCCGGCCCTCCCCCCTCGCGCAAGCCGCCCAACCCCCTGGCCTTTATAAGCCGCACCCCGGCCCCTCTCTCTCCCATCGAAGCAGCAGCAAGACGCAGCCCAAGCCGCTGCCGCTGCCGCCGCTTAGCTGCGCCGCCGCCTGCTTGCGCCGCTGCTTGCCTGCCCCGCCACCCGCCGCCGAGCCGCCGCCCCACCACACCACCCCGCAGACTCGTCTCACCTGAGCCACCGGAACCGATCCGCCGACGAAAAACCATCGGTAACCGCCCAGTTCTTTCGGTATTTTTTTAAAAAAAACCTGATCTATTTTAGTTAGCAATCATTCGTTGTAGTGATCTGACCTCAAATGGTCAAATCTCTGTGCATAAGTGTCATCCCTGGATCAGTAATGCTGAAACACGCAGTACTTCGAAGGATTTATAAGAGAGTAGCAATCACACACTTATTACATCGAATGTCTCAAAAGAGAACTTATTACAATAAATATGGGTTAAGGCAATCTAAATAAGATAACAGCGGATGGCTTGGAGGATAAAGTGAGTCCATCAACTCCAATGGCATAGCTGAGTGCATGACAACGACCTAGCGCACCTTACTCTTCGTTTGAAAAGTCTGCAACATGATGCCCGAAACGGGTCAGCACATGGAATATGCTGGCAAGATAACATAGTAGAGCAATGAACAAGTAAATGCTATCACTACATGCATATGAGGCTGGTGGAGGTTCTACGGTTTTAATGATTTTGCGAAAAGCCAATTTTTCCCTACAACAAAGGAATATATTTTATTTAACTATCATGGTAGTTGTTAAACATTGACAACGTTCCTCCAACTCAATCCCAATTAAGAAGTAATTAACATCCCAACAAACATTGGGCGAAGAGTTTTTTTAAAACAATTCCGCTGGGAGGAAAAATCCTAAATAAATAAAAATAAAAATCTAAAAATGCCAAAAAAAAATTTACCGTCTAAATAAATTATTTAGAACTAAGTGAACATTTCTTGGCCTAAAAATGCAATTTTTAAAAATGCATATTTTTCTAATTCAAATAAAATAGCAATAAAATCCAAATAAAATAATTTATTTGGTTTTAATGATTTTCCTCCAATATTTCTTTTGTTTTAGGGAAGTTATATTATCTCCTCTCATATATTTTGATATTGAAATATTTTCGGAGAGAAAAATAATTAAAACCAAAGTGATCCACTTTTCAATATATGAGAAAATTCAAATATGAAAACAATAAATTCCCCAACTCTCTCCGTGGGTCCTTGAGTTGCTTAGGATTTTAGGATCACAAAGCCAAAATGCAAAAAATATATGATATGCATAAGATGACCTATGTATAACATTCCAAATTGGAAATTTGGGATGTTACAAACCTACCCTCCTTAAGGTGAATCTCGCCCTCGAGATTCGGGTTGGCTAGAAAATAGGTGTGGCTAGTCTTTCCGTAGATCATCCCCTCATTCCCAGGTGGCTTCATCCTCGGTATGGTGGCTCCACTGAACCTTGCAAAACTTTATAACCTTGCTGCGGGTTACTCAGCTAGCAAACTCGAGAATCTTAACCGGTTTCTCCTCATAGGTCAGATCACCATCCAACTGGATTGCTTTCAGGGGCACTGTATCTCTCAGAGGAATATCGGCCATCTCAGCATGACACTTCTTCAACTGGGAAACGTGAAACACATCATGAACTCCTGACAGTCCTTTGGGTAATTCCAGCTTGTAGGCTACTTCTCCCATACGTTCCAAAACTTGGTATGGTCCTACAAATCTTGGTGCTAACTTTCCCTTAACCCCAAAACATTTAACTCCACGCAGGGGTGACATTCTAAGATATGCTTTGTCTCCGATTTCATAGAATACCTCCTTGCATTTTGAGTCTGCATAACTCTTCTGCCTGGACTGAGCTACACTCAGTCTATCTCGTTCGATTTGCAAAAAGAATTGATCAAATCGGAGGTACGGAACTGAAACTACGGTCAAAAGAACTTTGAATTCAAATCTGCTTGAAACCAAATTTTAATTTGTCAAAACCTTTTTCAAGTTGATTAAACAGAAAGAGGGGTTTGAGACGAAGGTTTTGGCGTTGGTTTCACTGGATTTGGACAAACGGTTAAGAAATGACAAGGGTTTGAAGATCAGGGGCTAATCTGTGATAAACATAATCACGGATAGGTCCCTGGCCGAAAATAAAATAAAAAGAAAAGACTAACGAACAAACGTTCGCTGCCTGCACCTAACCGGCGAACAATGTTCGTTAAAACGAACAAACGGACGAACGTCCGCTAAATAAAATAACCGATGAAAACCGATCTAACCGGCGGAAAACCAAGAAAAACGGGCTATATATAAAAAGCGATCTAGATCTAGGGTTTACTGAAACAAATGGCGGCGACGGCGACGGCAGCGGCGGGTGGGCGGTGAGGCGGCGTGGCGTCGAGCGGCGGCTACGGCGGGTGGGCGGCGGAGCGGCAGCTGCAGGCGGCGGCGCTAGTGGCGGCGCGGGATGGTGGTTGCGGGCGGCGGGGTGAGAGGCGTCGGGGGGGCTTATAAAGGCCTTGGGGGGGCTCCGACTTGCGGCCGAAGTCGGGCGGCGGCGGTGGCGCGCCGGACTCCTTGCAGTCCGTGCCGGTCATGGCGACGGAGGCGGCGGTGGCGCTGGGCTAGCACGGCTCGGCTGGGCCTCCGGCCCAGTCGGGCGAAGAGTTTTTTAAACAATTCCTCCAAAAAGAAAAATCCTAAATAAATAAAAATAAAAATCTAAAAATGCCAAAACAAATTTTTACCATCTAAATAAATTATTTAGAACTAAGTGAACATTTTCTTGGCCTAAAAATGCAATTTTGAAAAATGCATATTTTTCTAATTCAAATAAAATAGCAATAAAATCCAAATAAAATAATTTATTTGGTCTTAATGATTTTCCTCCAATATTTCTTTTGTTTTGGGGAAGTCACATTATCTTCTCTCATATATTTTGATATTGAAATATTTTTCGAGAGAAAAATAATTAAAACCAAAGTGATCCACTTTTCAATATATGAGAAAATTCAAATATGAAAACAATAAATTCCCCAACTCTCTTTGTGGGTCCTTGAGTTGCTTAGGATTTTAGGATCACAAAGCCAAAATGCAAAAATATATATATATGATATGCATAAGATGACCTATGTATAACATTCCAAATTGGAAATTTGGGATGTTACAAACCTACCCTCCTTAAGGTGAATCTCGCCCTCGAGATTCGGGTTGGCTAGAAAATAGGTGTGGGTGGTCTTTCCGTAGATCATCCTCTCATTCCCAAGTGGCTTCATCCTCGGTATGGTGGCTCCACTGAACCTTGCAAAACTTGATAAGCTTGCTACGGGTAACTCAGCTGGAAAACTCGAGAATCTTGACCGGTTTCTCTTCATAGGTTAGATCACTATCCAACTGAATTTCTTCCAGGGGCACTGTATCTCTCAGAGGAATATCGGCCATCTCAGCATGACACTTCTTCAACTGGGAAACGTGAAACACATCATGAACTCCTGACAGTCCTTTGGGTAACTCCAGCTTGTAGGCTACTTCTCCCATACGTTCCAAAACTCGGTATGGTCCTACAAATCTTGGGGCTAACTTTCCCTTTACCCCAAAACATTTAACTCCTCGCAGGGGTGACACTCTAAGATATGCTCTGTCTCCAATTTCATAGAATACCTCCTTGCATTTTGAGTCGACATAACTCTTCTGCCTGGACTGAGCTACCTTCAGTCTATCTTGAATCAACTTAACCTTCTATTCGGACTCTTTGATCAAATCTGGTCCAAACAACTGGCGGTCTCCAACGTCATCCCACATCAACAGTGTTTTGCACCTTCTTCCATACAAAGCTTCGAAAGGTGCTATCTTGAGACTAACTTGATAATTGTTGTTGTAAGAGAACTCTGGGTAGGGCAACTTATCATCCCAACTAGATCCATAATCGAGTGCACAAGCTCTCAACATGTCCTCCAGAATCTGATTGCCTCTCTCGGTATGTCCATCTGTCTGTGGATGAAAGGTTGTACTGAACTCTAGCCTGGTGCCCAAAGTCTGGTGTAGCTGGTGCCAAAACTTTGAAGTAAACTGTGTTCCTCTATCTGATATGATAGTCTGCGGAACTCCATGCAGACAGACGATCCTGGTCATGTATATTTTGGCCAACTTTGCACTTGTATAAGTGGTTTTCACTGGGATAAAGTGAGCCACTTTGGTAAAACAATCCACTACTACCCAAATAGAATCGTATCCCGATCGAGTCCTGGGTAATCCAGTGATGAAATTCATGACAAGCTTATCCCACTTCCTTTCGGGTATCGGCATAGGCTGCAGTAATCTTGCTGGCTTCTGATGTTCTGCCTTCACTCTCTGACATACATCACATACGGCTACATACTCGGCAATATCCTTCTTCATACTAGTCCACCAGAAATGCTCCTTCAAATCCAACAACATCTTGGTGTTTCTGGGGTGTATCGAGTATGGCGAGTCATGAGCTTCCTGAAGTATCAAGTTCTTGATCTCTGCATTATTGGGTACATAAACACGGTCCTTAAAACACAAGGTGTCGTGCTCATCCTCACGAAAACCCTTGGCTTTTCCTTTGCTCATGTTCTCCTTTATCTCAGCAATTTACTTATCATCCTTCTGAGCTTCTCGAATATTTCCCAATAATGTCTACTGGATTTCTAATGCTGCAACAAAATGTCTAGGGACTATCTCCAAACGTAGCTCCTTGAGATATTCAGCTAACTCCTTTGGCAATCCTCCGCTTACGAGGGTATTCGCGTAACTCTTCCGGCTCAAAGCGTCTGCTACGGCATTAGCCTTGCCTGGATGATAGTGCAACTTCATATCATAATCCTTTATAAGCTCCATCCATCTCCATTGCCTGAGATCCAACTCCTTTTGTGTGAAAATGTACTTCAAACTATTATGATCTGTGTACACATCACAATGATTTCCAATAAGAAAATGTCTCCATGTCTTGAGTGCATGCACTACAGCTGCTAACTCCAAATCATGCGTTGCATAATTTAACTCATGCAGTCAAAGCTGACGTGAGGCATATGAAACAACTCTTCCGTCTTGCATAAGCACACGTCCAAGTCCTAAGTGAGATGCGTCGCAATACACTTGGAAATCCTTGCGTATATCTGGCAGAATCAGCACTGGGGCTATAACCAGACGTTTCTTCAACTCCTGGAAACTTGCCTCACAATCATCTGTCCATTTGAACTTGGTGTCCTTTTTCAACAACTCTGTCATAGGCTTCGCAATCTTAGGGAAATTCTCGATGAATCTCCGATAATATCCCGCGAGTCCCAGAAAATTGTGGATCTCTCCAATTGAGGTGGGTGCCAACCACTCAGTGACTGACCGAACCTTAGTAGGGTCTACTGCTATACCTTCTCCTGATATAACATGTCCAAGGAATCCAACTTCCTTCAACCAAAACTCACATTTGCTAAATTTGGCGTACAACTGATGTTCCCTGAGCTTCTCGAGAACTAAACGCATATGCTCCTTGTGTTCCTCTTCATTCTTTGAGTACACCAAAATGTCATCAATGAACACCATGAAAAATTTATCCAAGAACTCCATGAACATCTTATTCATCATACTCATTAAATAGGCTAGGGCGTTTGTCAGTCCAAATGACATAATAGTGTACTCATATAGCCCGTACCTTGTGGTGAAGGCTGTCTTCGGTATATCCTGTTCTCGGAGCTTCAGCTGGTGGTATCCTGATCGAAGATCGATCTTGGGAAATACATTAGCTCCTTGCAGCTGGTCAAAAAAATCATTGATCATCGGTAGTGGGTACTTTTTCTTGATCGGCACTTCATTCAATGCACGATAATCAACTACCATCTCAAAGAATTATCTTTCTTCTGAACCAAGAGCACTGGGGCTCCCCATGGTGACGAACTTCGGCGAATGTAACCTTTGTCCAATAACTCCTTAATATGTTTCTTAATCTCCTCCAGATCATTTGCGGGCATCCGGTATGGTCTCTTTGATATTAGTCCTGTGCCTAGCAATAGGTCTATCAAAAACTCAATGTCTCGATTCGATGGCATGCTGTAGCGACCCGACCCGAATGGATCAAGCGCTCTGTGCTCAGGTGTCATCCCTGGATCAGTAATGCTGACACCACACAGTACATCGAAGTATTTATAGCAGAGTGGCAATCACACACTTATTACATCGTTGTCTCAAAGAGAACTTATTACAATAAATATGGCTTAAGGCCATCTAATAAAGATAACAGCGGAAGACTCGGAAGATGAATGGGTCCATCAACTCCAATGGCATCACTGAGTATAGAACCACGACCTAAAAGCACCTTACTCGTCGTCTGAAAAGTCTGCAACATGAGAAGTTGCAGCCCGAAAACGGGTCAGCACATGGAATATGCTGGCAATGTAACACATAGAGAGTAATGGAATGAAACAGCTATACTATATGCATATATGGCTGGTGGAAAGCTCTATGGTTACAGTTTTGCGTAAAGCCAGTTTTTCCCCACTGCAAAGGAATAAATTTATTTAACTATGATGGTGGTTGTGAAACATCGAGAATGGTTGACAGTATTCCGATCCCAATTAAGTGAACAATTAAAATCCAACAATATTAATTAGAAGTAACATGATGAGATTCACATGATATTCAAGTACTAGATACTCAAGTTGTCCATAACCGGGGACACGGCTAATCATGATTAGTTTGTACACTCTGCAGAGGTTTGCGCACTTCTCCCCACAAGACTCGATTGCCTCCGTTTGGTTCCTCGCACTACAGGGTGTTTGAGAAGACGGATGACCAAGACACAGTCTTTCAGAAGCGCTAGCACCTTACATGTGGGTAGACCGGTACACCTACTTTCCCCTACATCTGCTAGTCTACCCGTAAGAGTTCGCACAACTTAGTCAACTATGCCAGAGCCCATAATGGCTTGTGGCTGCACACGGAAGTTTCTAGCATGAAAGATCTTATGATCCCTTTGAGCCTGGGTGGCGGTCCAAAATAAAACAGGCAAGTCCTGATAGACATCAGGTGCCTCAATCCACCTAGATGTGTGTTTAAGTTGACACCTTGGATAAGCCATTAAAATTAACAAACTCACATCTGTCATGGATATCACTCACCCAATCCACGTCTACTAGCATAGCATGGCATAATAAGCAAACGTAGAAGTAACTCCCAAAGGTTTCATAATAATACAGGTGATAGGTACTACCTCATCTACTTCCCATCCCACAATTTAATTAAATCCTAATCATGCAATGTGAGAGGATTGATCTAATGCAATAAAACATGGGTTGTAGAAAAGGTATGATCAAAGTGTTACTTGCCTTGCTAATGATCCGCGAGACCTAGGGTTTCGAAGTAACAAGCGGCGCAATCTGGGTGATCTATCGCAGACAAACAACAAGCATATAATAAGTACTCATCTAATGCACAGGAAAAACTCGAACAAGAGAACGAACCAGAAAGTTCAACTTAAGAACTCCGGTTGCAAAGAAAGAACGAACCGAACAAAGAAGCGGAAAACAAACGGCGGAAGAAAACAACTCGGTTCTAGCAGGTTGAAACTAGGTCAAATTTTATTGTGGCAAAAACTTGTTTAAGTTGATTAGACGGAACGGCGGTTTCGATACGAAACTACAGGCGCTTGAATCACCTGATTCCGACAAACGAGCGGGAAGAAAGACTAGAACGAAGATCGGATCTGAGATCGCGATCGCGGAATAAATCCGACGAAAAGAAATAGACGAACGGTTAAACGAACGGGCGTCATTAACCGGGGAATAATTGGTGATCACGTTCGTTGAGACGAACGGTCCGAAAGAAGAACGAAAACCGATCTAGGGTTTTCGGAAAAGAAACCGAAAAAGAAACGGAAAACCGATCTAGGGTTTCGGAAGAAAACCGAAACAAAAACCGGAAGAAAAAGAAAAGAATCAGAGAGAAAACGGAACGGTTCTTTTAGGAAAAACCGGACCGGGGAAGAACAAGAGAGGCGCGGCTACCTCGGGAGGCGGGCTCCGGGCGGCGGCGGCGGCTTAGGCGCGGGGCGGCGGGCTGCTGCTTGCTGCGGCTTAGGAGGAGAGGGGCTTGGGGTTTTGATGTGAGGAGAGGGGGGGGGGTTTGGGGTGTATTTAGATAGGTGGGGGGGATTACTTGGGGTAGGGGGCAAGCAAAAGAGGGAAAACAAAACAAGGAAAAAGGGGCTAGCCTAGAGTCCTAGAGGGACTCGGCTAGGCAAGGCGGCGGCCTGGCGCCTGGCGCTGGCGCACGCGCGCAGGGAGGCTGGGGCGCAGCGGCGGCTGGCTGGGCCTTTGGCCCGGCTGGCCTGGCGGGAGTTTTTTTTTCTAAAAAAATAGTTTCGCACGCAGAAAAACAAAGAAAAAAGAAGACTAAACAACCTCCAAAAATTCTAAAGTAAATTTTCCCCGACTCCTAAAAATGAGCCGAACAAAATGAACTTTACTCCGGACCTAGAATGCAATTTTCGAAAACACGCAATTTTCCCTATCCAAATAAAATGCAAACAAAACTCCGGCAAAAACCAAAATTTGATCTATTTATTAAATCTTCATTTTTCCTCAATTTTGGGAAAGTCATATTATTCCCTCTCTCATATTTTTTTGATATCGGAAAAATAATTGAAGATGAAATAAAATAAATCAAATGATCCTCTTTTCAAATTCGAGAAAACTCTCAAATATGAAAATAACGAAATCTCCAACTCTCTCCGAAGGTCCTTGAGTTGCGTGAAATTTCTAGGATCGTCCAAAATGCAAGAAAACATGCTATGCATGATGATATAGTGTATAACATTCCAAATTGCAAATTTGGGATGTTACAAACCTACCCCCCTTAAGATGAATCTCGCCCTCGAGATTCGGGTTGGCTAGAAAATAGGTGAGGGTGGTCCTTGAGCAAATCTTCTTCTCTTTCCCAGGTGGCTTCATCCTCTGAGTGGTGGTTCCACTGAACTTTGCAAAACTTGATAACCTTGCTGCGGGTAACTCTGCTGGCAAACTCGAGAATCTTGACTGGCTTCTCCTCATATGTCAAGTCGTCCTTCAACTGAATCGCTTCGAGTGGCACGGTATCTCTTAGCGGTACCTCCGCCATCTCGGCATGACATTTCTTCAGTTGAGAAACATGGAATACATCATGAACTCCTGACAGCTCCTCTGGTAATTCCATCTTATAAGCGACTTCTCCCATACGTTGCAAGATCTTGTACGGTCCAACGAAACGCGGTGCTAACTTTCCCTTAACTCCAAAGCGCTTAACTCCTCGAAGTGGGGATACTCGAAGATAAACTCTATCTCCGGTTTCGTAAACGGTCTCCTTGCGTTTAGAATCTGCGTAGCTCTTCTGCCTGGACTGGGCTACCTTGAGCCTATCGCGAATCAACTTAACTTTCCGTTCAGACTCCTTAATCAAATCTGGTCCAAAGAATTGACGGTCTCCAACTTCGTCCCATGACAACGGTGTCTTGCACCTCCTGCCGTATAAAGCTTCGAAAGGTGCCATCTTCAAATTGGTTTGGTAACTGTTGTTATAAGAAAACTCCGCATACGGCAAGTTATCGTCCCAACTAGATCCATAATCTAGTGCACAAGCTCTCAGCATATCCTCCAAAATCTGATTGACTCTCTCAGTCTGTCCATCCGTCTATGGGTGAAAAGCTATGCTGAACTCTAGTCTGGTTCCTAAAGTTTCATGCAACTGATTCCAAAACTTTGAGGTAAATTGGGTTCCTCTATCTGATACGATACTCCTCAGAACTCCATGCAAACAAATGATGCTAGTCATGTATATCTTTGCCAACTTAGCACTGATGTAAGTGGTCTTAACTGGAATAAAATGTGCTACCTTCGTCAAACGATCAACTACTACCCATATCGAGTCCTAGCCTGATTTTGTCCTGGGTAGTCCTGTGATAAAATCCATGCCTATCTTATCCCACTTCCATTCGGGTATCGGCAATGGTTGTAACAATCCTGCTGGCTTCTGATGCTCTGCCTTTACTCTCTGACATACGTCACAAACTGCTACATATGCTGCAATATCCTTCTTCATTCCGGTCCACCAGAATGTTTCCTTCAAATCCAAATACATCTTGGTATTCCCTGGGTGAATCGAATATGGTGAATCGTGTGCCTCTTGCAAAATCAACTTCCTGATCTCCGGGTCATTTGGCACATAAACACGGTCCTCAAACCTTAGGGTATCGTGCTCATCCTCACGAAATCCCTTTGCTTTTCCTTCGCTCAATTTCTCTTTTATAGAAGCAATCTCCTTGTCAGATTTTTGAGCTTCTCTGATCTTATCCATGAATGTTGACTGAATCTCCAATGCTGCTACAATGCCTCTCGGAACTATTTCCAAACATAGCTCACGAAGGTTTTCTGCTAACTCCTTTGGTACTTCTCCCGTTACTAGGGTGTTGACATGGCTCTTACGGCTCAATGCGTCAGCTACTACATTAGCTTTTCCGGGATGGTAATGCAATCTCATGTCATAATCCTTGATGAGCTCCAACCATCTCCTTTGTCTGAGGTTCAACTCCTTCTGTGTGAAAATGTACTTCAAACTCTTATGATCCGTGTACACCTCACAATGATTTCCAATGAGGAAATGTCTCCATGTTTTCAAAGCATGCACTACGGCTGCTAACTCCAAATCATGCGTGGCATAATTCAACTCATGAGGCTTCAGTTGCCTTGAAGCATACGAAACAACTCTTCCGTCCTGCATAAGCACTGCTCCAAGTCCTCGACGTGAAGCGTCGCAATACACCTCATAATCCTTGGTCTGATCTGGCAAAATCAATACTGGTGAGGTGACCAAACGTTTCTTCAACTCCTGGAAACTAGCCTCACACTCTTCAGTCCATTTGAACTTAGTATCCTTCTTCAACAATTCAGTCATAGGCTTCGCAATCTTTGAGAAATTCTCAATGAATCTCTGGTAGTATCCTGCGAGTCCAAGAAAACTCCGGATCTCTCCAACTGTTGTTGGTGCTTCCCATTCGGTTATGGTCTCAACCTTTGTGGGGTCAACTGCTATACCTTCTCCAGATATAACGTGTCCGAGGAATCCAACTTCCTTCAACCAAAACTCACATTTGCTGAATTTGGCTTATAACTAATGTTCCCTTAGTTTCTCCAAAACCAAATGCAAATGTTCCTTATGCTCCTCTTCATCCTTTGAATAAACCAGGATGTCATCAATGAACACTACGATGAACTTATCCAAAAACTCCATAAACACTTTGTTCATCAGGTTCACAAAATAGGCAGGTGCGTTAGTCAATCCAAATGACATAACATTATACTCATACAGTCCATATCTTGTGGTGAATCCTGTCTTAGGTATGTCCTGCTCTCGAATCTTCAATTGATGGTACCCTGATCGCAAATCGATCTTGGAAAACACTTTAGCTCCTTGCAACCGATCAAACAGATCGTTGATCATTGGCAGTGGGTACTTGTTCTTGATGGTTACTTCATTTAATCCCCGATAATCTACAACCATCCTTAATGATCCATCCTTCTTTTCCACTAGAAGTACGGGTGATCCCCAAGGCAAAGAACTTGGGCGAATGTAACCTTTATCCAATAACTCCTTAATCTGATTCTTAATTTCCACCAAATCCTTTGCTGGCATCCGGTATGGTCGCTTCGATATTGGGCCTATACCTGGCAAAAGCTCAATTAAGAACTCTATGTCTCTATCCGGTGGCATGCCTGGCAATTCCTCAGGAAATACATCAGGAAAATCCTTTACCACTGGTACTTCCTCCTGCACAACTCCTGTTAGGCAATTCACTTGTGTCCTTTTTGGTACATGCCGGGATACATACTTGATCCTTCTTCCTTCTGGCGTGGTAAGCAAAATTGTCTTACTGGCACAATCGATGTTTCCTCCATACATCGACAACCAATCCATACCAAGAATCACATCCAGACCTTGGGACTCCAGAATAATTAAATCCGTTGGGAAAACATGCCTTCCTATACTTAATGGTACTTGGAAACATCCTTGTCTGGCCATGTACTCTGCTCCTGGCGAGCTTACTAGCATAGGTGTTTTAAGAATCCTAGTGGGCAGGCTATACTTTTCCACAAATCCCCTTGATATGTATGAATGCGATGCACCAGTATCAAAAAGAACGAGTGCGGTAAATGACTTAACCAAAAACTAACCTATTACTGCATCGGGCTGATCTTCAACCTCCTCCACATTAACGTGGTTCACTTGTCCCCTATTGAAAGGGTTCGGCTTTTTCCCAGAGCTTCCATTGCCATTTCCATTCTGGCCTTCGGAACATTCATTGGCATAATGTCCGGTCTTGGAACACTTGAAACAGGTGACTTGACTCAGATCTCTCTTGGTTGGGTCGATGGGGTGGTCCGGTTCTAGCCGTTGCTTCCTCCATTCCCATTACCATTCTTGTGGCCATTATGGTTGTGCGAGCTACCTCCTCCATGGGTGTGCTGAAACTGAAATCCCGGTTTAGGGAAAAAACGGGGATTCTGCTGGGCTCCAGAGTTATACTTCCCCTGTCCATACTTCCTCTTACGGTTCTCAATCTGCTGTTGCTTTCCTTCAATCATGATGGCACGATCTACCAACTCCTGGTAGTTGTTGAAACTTGCTACCATCAACTTCATGCTTAGCTCATCATTCAGTCCTTCCAGAAACTTCTCCTTCTTAGCTGCATCCGTAGCAACGTCATCTGGGGCATAACGTGCTAACTTGCTGAAGTCGTCAACGTACTAGCCAAATGTCCTTCCTCCTTGGCGTAAGTTGTGAAACTCACGCTTCTTTATGGCCATAGCTCCTGCTGAAACATGGGCAGTGCGGAAAGCTTGCTGAAACTGATCCCATGTGACAGTGTCAACTGGGTAAGTGGCTGTGAAATTCTCCCACCATGCTGCCGCGGGTCCGTCAAGCTGGTGAGCGGCAAACTTCACTTTCTCACCATCCGTACATCCTGCAGTGGTCAACTCCCTTCCTATCTTGCGGAGCCAATCGTCTGCTACTATCGGCTCGGTGCTACTGGAGAACACCGGCGGATTCAGCCTAAGGAAACGGGCTAAGTGGTCAACAGGTGGTGGTGGTGGGTTGTTGTTGTTGTTCTGCTGGTTCTGGACTAACATCTGCATCAATTGATTCTGCTGCTGGATCAACTGAGTGAGCTTCGGTGGGAATCCATTATCACGTCTCGGAGGCATCTGAGGGTTTAGAAAATATGAGAATTAAGAATAGAATGAGGTCTAAGGGAAAACACTACCCCAATGCACATGGGCAAATGCACACAAAATCACTTCATTCAATCAAACAAGGGCTTACAAATGGTCTAACTATCGCAAAAGTGCTCGAACTATTTTGTTTACATGGGGGAAATACTACTACTATCTGGTGGTCATCTAGAAATTTGAACCGGTGGAAGACTCCATGATATCTGCTCCAGCTTCGTCTTCAAAGTCAGGTTCACTTGGATCCGAATCGGTGTCATCGATGATGATGTAGTTGTCCGGACATGCGACGTACTCATCTTCCTCCATGGATGCTAACTTCCCCTTGAGTTCTTCAATCTCCTGCTTAAGATCGTTATTGTGTCTTGCTAGAGCTACGATCTCATCCATGTAGTCCTTGCGTGTAGCCTTCAGTTCTCCTTCTAGCTCGATGATCCTTGCCTTCGCATTCTTCAATTCTATCGTATCATTGCACATCTGGTTCTCGTGGCGTCGAATGTGCTGGTTTAACTCCTGGATGAAAGATGCAATGGATCTATCCTTCTTGGTGCTGACTAACTCCCATTGTTCATCTCGGCATCCACAAATCTGGTAGATAGTGTCCTTGAGATCTTCTTGATAAACTTCTCCAATGCGTCCCATGGTGATATGAGCTGCCATGCTCCTTCCCAGACTCCAGGTTGGTGCATTGAAAACACTATCTATGGGCTTCGTGATTGGTGGTCTTCTCGGAACATGAGCTTGAATCTTCCAGCGCTCCTCTTCAGGCAGAGTGGCGTTGAAGGTTCCCGTGAAGCTTGGTAATCCAATGTTCTGGTACTTGGTGACTTCCTTCAGGTGAAATCCAAATGGTGTGCCTTCATCCGGTTGAGCGTACTTAATCTTCGCGTTCGTCATCCTAAAGGAGTAGAAAATATGAGGAGTTAGAAAATGAGAAGAGAATGGTGATCTATGGCTTTAACTTAGTGGTCATGTCCTACAGTCAGTGTGTGTTCTGATACCATCTCTGTGGCGACCTGACCCGAATGGATCAAGCGCTCTGTGCTCAGGTGCATCCCTGGATCAGTAATGCTAAGACCACACAGTACATCGAAGGATTTATAGCAGAGTGGCAATCACACACTAATTACATCGTTGTCTCAAAGAGAACTTATTACAATAAATATGGCTTAAGGCCATCTAATAAAGATAACAGCGGAAGACTCGGAAGATGAATGGGTCCATCAACTCCAACGGCATCACTGAGTATAGAACCATAACCTAAAAGCACCTTACTCGTCGTCTGAAAAGTCTGCAACATGAGAAGTTGCAGCCCGAAAACGGGTTAGCACATGGAATATGCTGGCAATGTAACACATAGAGTAATGGAATGAAACAGCTATACTATATGCATATATGGCTGGTGGAAAGCTCTATGGTTACAGTTTTGCGTAAAGCCAGTTTTTCCCTACTGCAAAGGAATAAATTTATTTAACTATCATGGTGGTTGTGAAACATCGAGAATGGTTGACAGCATTCCGATCCCAATTAAGTGAACAATTAAAACCCAACAATATTAATTAGAAGTAACATGATGAGATTCACATGATATTCAAGTACTAGATACTCAAGTTGTCCATAACCGGGGACACGGCTAATCATGATTAGTTTGTACACTCTGCAGAGGTTTGCGCACTTTTCCCCACAAGACTTGATCGCCTCCGTTTGGTTCCTCGCACTACAGGGTGTTTGAGAAGACGGATGACCGAGACACAGTCTTTCAGAAGCGCTAGCACCTTACATGTGGGTAGACCGGTACACCTACTTTCCCCTACATCTGCTAGTCTACCCGTAAGAGTTCGCACAACTTAGTCAACTATGCCAGAGCCCATAATGGCTTGTGGATGCACACGGAAGTTTCTAGCATGAAAGATCTTATGATCCCTTTGAGCCTGGGTGGCGGTCCAAAATAAAACAGGCAAGTCCTGATAGACATCAGGTGCCTCAATCCACCCAGATGTGTGTTTAAGTTGCCACCTTAGATAAGCCATTAAAATTAACAAACTCACATCTGTCATGGATATCACTCACCCAATCCACGTATACTAGCATAGCATGTCATAATAAGCAAACGTAGAAGTAACTTCCAAAGGTTTCATAATAATACAGGTGATAGGTACTACCTCATCTACTTCCCATCCGACAATTTAATTAAATCCTAATCATGCAATGTGAGAGGATTGATCTAATGCAATAAAACATGGGTTGTAGAAAAGGTATGATCAAAGTGTTACTTGCCTTGCTGATGATCCGCGAGACCTAGGGTTTCGAAGTAACAGGCGGTGCAATCCGGGTGATCTATCGCAGACAAACAACAAGCATATAATAAGTACTCATCTAATGCATAGGAAAAACTCGAACAAGAGAACGAACCAGAAAGTTCAACTTAAGAACTCCGGTTGCAAAGAAAGAACGAACCGAACAAAGAAGCGGAAAACAAACGGCGGAAGAAAACAACTCGGTTCTAGCAGGTTGAAACTAGGTCAAATTTTATTGTGGCAAAAACTTGTTTAACTTGATTAGACGGAACGGCGGTTTCGAGACGAAACTCCAGGCGCTTGAATCACCTGATTCCGATAAACGAGCGGGAAGAAAGACTAGAACGAAGATCGGATCTGAGATCGCGATGGCGGAATAAATCCGACGAAAAGAAATAGACGAACGGTTAAACGAACGGGCGTCGTTAACCGGGGAATAATCGTTGATCACGTTCGTTGATACGAACGGTCCGAAAGAAGAACAAAAACCGATCTAGGGTTTTCGGAAAAGAAACCGAAAAAGAAACGGAAAACCGATCTAGGGTTTCGGAAGAAAACCGAAACAAAAACTGGAAGAAAAAGAAAAGAATCGGAGAGGAAAAGGAACGGTTCTTTTAGGAAAAACCGGACCGGGGAAGAAAAAGAGAGGCGTGGCTACCTCGGGAGGCGGGCTCCGGGCGGCGGCTAAGGGCGGCGGCGGCGGCTTAGGTGCGGGGCGGCGCGCTGCTGCTTGCTGCAGCTTAGGAGGAGAGGGGCTTGGGGTTTTGATGTGAGGAGAGGGGGGGTTTGGGGTGTATTTATATAGGTGGGGGGGATTACTTGGGGTAGGGGGCAAGCAAAAGAGGGAAAACAAAACAAGGAAAAAGGGGCTAGCCTAGAGTCCTAGAGGGACTCGGCTAAGAGGCTAGGCGGCGGCCTGGCGCCTGGCGCTGGCGCACGCGCGCAGGGAGGCTGGGGCGCAGCGGCGGCTGGCTGGGCCTTTGGCCCGGCTGGCCTGGCGGGAGTTTTTTTTAAATAGTTTCGCGCGCAGAAAAACAAAGAAAAAAGAAGACTAAACGAACTCCAAAAATTCTAAAGTAAATTTTCCCCGACTCCTAAAAATGAGCCGAACAAAATGAACTTTACTCCGGACCTAGAATGCAATTTTCGAAAACACGCATTTTTCCCTATCCAAATAAAATGCAAACAAAACTCCGGCAAAAACCAAAATTTGATCTATTTACTAAATCTTCATTTTCCCTCAATTTTGGGAAAGTCATATTATTCCCTCTCTCATATTTTTTGATATCGGAAAAATAATTGAAGATGAGATAAAATAAATCAAATGATCCTCTTTTCAAATTCGAGAAAACTCTCAAATATGAAAATAACGAAATCTCCAACTCTCTCCGAAGGTCCTTGAGTTGCGTGAAATTTCTAGGATCGACCAAAATGCAAGAAAACATGCTATGCATGATGATCTAGTGTGTAACATTCCAAATTGCAAATTTGGGATGTTACACATGCCTAGTAGTTCCTCTGGAAATACATCTGGGTAATCCTTCACTACAGGCACCTCCTCTGGAACAATGCCCGTGAGGGAGTTTACATGTGTCCTCTTTGGGGTATGCTTGGATACATACTTAATCCTTTTTCCCTCCGGGGTGGTGAGCATAATTGACCTACTAGCACCATCAATGTTTCCTGCATGCTTCGATAGCCAATCCATACCCAGTATCATGTCCAATCCTTGTGACTCCAGAATTATTAGGTATGAGGGAAAAACATGGCTGCCAATATTTCAGGGTAACCGTTCGCACCATCGTCTTGCCATATACTCTACACCTGGTGAGCTTACTAGCCAAGGTATCCTAAGGGCTAAGGTGAGTAATTTAAACTTGTCCCCAAACCCCATTGAAATGTATGATTGCGATGCACCAGTATCAAAAAGAACGAGAGCGGTAAATGACTTAACCAAAAACTTGTCGATAACTGCATCTGGCTGCTCTTCAACCTTCTCCATGTTCACGTGGTTCACTTGTCCCTTATTGAAAGGGTTGGGCTTCTTCCCAGAGCTTCCATTTCCATTTCCATTCTTTCTTTCAGGACATTCGGGTGGCGTAATGTCCAGTCTTCCCGCACTTGAAACAAGTAACATGACTTAGATCCCTCTTGGCGGGTGTGGCTGGGTTAGAGCGGTTCTGATTACTGCCTGCTCCATTCCCGTTTCCATTCTTCGGGCCATTGTTGTTATGCGAACTTCCTCCATTGTGGTTGTGTCCTTCATGGTTATGGGTATTTCCTCCCGAGTTCGGGGTGAAACGAGGTTTCTGCTAAGCTCCTGAATTGTACTTTCCTTGTCCATTCTTCCTTTTGCGGCTCTCAATCTGTTGCTGCTTCCCTTCAATCATAAGAGCCTTATCTACCAACTCCTGGTAGTTGTTAAATGTCGCCAGCATTAACTGCATACTCATCTCATCATTTAGCCCTTCCATAAACTTCTCCTGTTTTGCGGCATCTATGGCCATGTCATCTGGGGCATAACGAGCTAACTTGCTAAACTCATCCACATACTGCCCCACAGTACGATTGCCTTGGCATAAGTTGCGAAACTCATGCTTCTTCATGCTCATAGCTCCAATTGAGACATGAGCAGTGCAGAATGCTTGCTGAAACTGCTCCCAAGTAAGATTGGCTATGGGGAAAGTGGCTGTGTAATTCTCCCACCATGAGGCTGTGGGTCCATCCAATTGATGTGCGGCAAAACACACCTTCTTAGCATTTGTGCAACCTGCGGTGGTCAACTCCCTTCCAATCCTGCGTAGCCAGTCACCAGCAACTATAGGCTCGGTGCTACTGGAAAACACTAGTGGTTGTAACCTCGGAAAACGGGCTAAGTTGTCAACTGGAGGGGGTGGCGGTGGGTTGTTGTTATTGTTGTTGTTGTTGTTGCCTTGATTCTGAACTAGCAACTGCATCAGTGTATTCTGCTGTTGAATCAACTGAGTGAGCTCCGGTGGGAAGAAAAATCCGGGGTCGCGTCTCGGAGGCATCTGATGGGTTTAGAGGGGAGAGATTAGAATAGAATGAGGTCTAGTGAGAAAGCACTACCCATATTCACATGAGACAAGCACAAACATATCACTCCAAAACAATTTCAAGAAAGGGCATACAATCGATGTAACTATCATTACAGTGCTCAGACTACTACTGTATACATGGGGGAAATACTACTAATAATGTGGTGGTCTACTAAAAATTTTGATCGGTAGAAGACTCCATGATATCTGCTCGAGCTTCATCTTCATAATCATCATCACTACTATCAGGGTCGGCGTTGGTGTCGTCGATGATGATGTAGTCCTTGGGATGGTCGTCCTCTCCTCCTGGCGCAGGATCTCCCATGAATAATCCTAGCTTCCTTGTCAGGTAGTCATTCATTTCCACTAGTACGGTGATTTCCTCCTTTTATCCGTCGTGTGTAGACTTGAGTTCGTCTTCCAGCTCCATGTTCCTAGTCATCAACTTCTTCAAATCTATCATGCTTGCACACATTTGGTTCTCCTGGCGACGAATGTGCTGGTTTAACTCCTGGATGTAAGCTGCAATGGACCTGTCCTTCCTGGTGTTGATCATCTGCCATTGCTCATCTCGGCGCCCACATATCTGGTAGATAGTGTCCTTAAGATCCTTGTGATAAACTTCGCCAATGCGTCCTATGGCGATGTGGGCTGCCATGCTCTTTCCTAGACTCCAGGTTGGTGCATCAAAGGAAAACTCTATGGGCTCACTTACTGGCATGAATGTCCTTCCTGGAACTTGAACTCGAATCATCCAACTCTCCTCTTCTGGTAAAGTGGCGGTGTAGGTCCCGGTGAAGCATGGTATTCCAATGTTCAGGTTCCTAGTGACTTCCTTCAAGTGTTGTCCAAAAGGTCTGTCTTCATCTGGCTGTGTAAACTTGTTCCTTGTGTCCGCCATCCTATAGAGTAGAAGATGGAGAGAAGTCAGAAATGAGTAGAGAAGAGTGCCCTATGGATCATCTTAGTGGTTGTGTCCTACATTCAGCGTGTGCTCTGATACCATCTTGTAGCGATCCGACCTCAAACGGCCAAATCTCTATGCATAAGTGTCATCCCTGGATCGTTAATGCTGACACACACAGTACTTCGAAGGATTTAAAACAAGGTAGAAATCACACACTTATTACGTCAAATGTCTCAAAAGAGAACTTATTACAATAAATATGGCTTAAGGTCATCTAAATAAGATAACAACGGAAGGCTTGGAAGATAAAGTGAGTCCATCAACTCCAACGGCATAGCTGAGTGCACGACAACGACCTAGCACACCTTACTCTTCGTCTCAAAGGTCTGCAACATGATATATTGCAGCCCGAAACGGGTCGACACATGGAATATGCTGGCAAGATAACACAGTAGAGAAATGAACAAGTAAATGCTATCACTACATGCATATGAGGCTGGTGGAGACTCTACGGTTTTAATGTTTTTGCGAAAAGCCAATTTTTTCCTACAACAAAGGAATATATTTTATTTAACTATCATGGTAGTTGTTAAACATTGAGAAGGTTCCTCCAACTCAATCCCAATTAAGAAGTAATTAGCATCCCAACAAATTAATTTAGAGTGATGAGATCAACATGATAATCCAGATCCAGATACTCAAGATGTCCATAACCGGGGACACGACTAACCATGATTAGTTTGTACACTCTGCAAAGGTTTGTGCACTTTTCCCCACAAGACTCGATCTCCTCCATTGGATTTCTCGCACTACAAGGTGTTTGAGAAACGGATGATCGAGACACAGTTTTTCAGAAGCATTAACTCTAACCCCGGGTAGACCGTACCAACCTACATCCCCTACATCTGCTAGCCTACCACTGCAAGAGGTCATGCAACTTACTCCACTATGGTAGAGCCCATAATAGCTTGTGGTTGCACACGGAAGTTTCTAGCATCAATAATCTTATGATCCCCTTGAGCCTGGGTGGCGAACCATAGGATGATCACACGGGTACTCCGGGATATCCTAGGACAACACTGGATTCTCCAGGTGCCCGCAACCAATCCACCCAGATGTGTATTTAAGTAGCCACCTTAAGTTAACCATTAACTAACTATCTCACATCTGTCATGGATACACTCAAACCCAATCCATGTCTACGAGCTTAGCATGGCGATATAAGCATAACGTAGAAGTAACTCCCAAGGGTTTGGTAATAAAAAAGGCAATAGGTTCTACCTCATCATCTACTTCCCAAAACCCACATGTTAAGAGATCCTACTTATGCAATGTTTGAGGGTTGTAACTAAGCATAAAAACTGGGTAATAAAAGGGTATGATCAATGTGTTACTTGCCTTGCACTGCAGCTAGTGGCGGCGGTTGCAGGCGCCAGCGCTGGTGGCGGCGTGGGCTGGGGGGGAGGGGAGGCGTCGGGCGGCGGCCGCTATTAAAGGCCTTGGGGGGGGCGCTCCATCTTGCGGCCGAAGTCTGGCGGCGGCGGTGGCACGCCGGACTCCTCGGAGTCCGTGCCGCTCATGGCGACGGAGGCGGCGGTGGCGCTGGGCTGGCCCGGCTCGGCTGGGCCTCCAGCCAAGTCGGGCGAACAGTTTTTTCTAAACAATTCCGCTGAAAGGAAAAATCCTAAATACATAAAAATAAAAATCTAAAAATGCCAAAACAAATTTTCACCATCTAAATAAAATATTTAGAACTAAGTGAACATTTTCTTGTCCTAAAAATGCAATTTTGAAAAATGCATAATTTTCTAAATGAAATAAAATAGCAATAAAATCCAAATAAAATAATTTATTTGGTTTTAATGATTTTCCTCCAGTATTTATTTTATTTTGGGGAACTCATATTATCTCCTCTTGTATATTTTGATATTGAAATATTTTCAGAGAGAAAAATAATTAAAACCAAAGTGATCCACTTTTCAATATATGAGAAAATTCTAATAAGAAAACAATAAATTCCCCAACTCTCTCTGTGGGTCCTTGAGTTGCTTATGATTTTAGGATCACAAAGCCAAAAATGCAAAAAAAAATTGTATGATATGCATAAGATGACCTATGTATAACTTTCCAAATTAGAAATTTGGGATGTTACATTCGTTAGGGTTCTGTAGCAAACAGATTCGTTAGGTTAGGTTCTGTAGCGGACGTTCGTTCGATAGATTTTTCTTTTTTGTTTATTTTCGGCCAGGGACCTATCCATGATTATTTTCTTTGCAGATTAGTCCCTGTTTTTTAAACTCTGACAACTTTTTGCTCGTTTATCCAAATCCAACGAAACCAACGCCAAATTCTTTGTTATGATCCCCTCTGTTCAGATGATAAACTTAAACATGTTTTTGAAAGTATAAAATTTGGTTTCAAACAGATTTTAATTTGCACTTCTTTTAATCGTAACTTGAGTTTCGTATCTCCGATTTGATTGATTCTTTTTGTAAATCAAAGCTCTTCACTTGAACTTTCCGTTTAGATCTTTTTATTTGGTTTTACATTTGCATATTATGCTTGAGTGCTTATGTATGCTATTGTTTGTCTATGATAGATTTTCTGGAGTGTGAAGCTTGCTATTAAGAATCTCTAGGGTTTACCGATCGTCAGCAAGGCAAGTTACACTTTGGTCATACTTTTCTATACCCAGTTCTACTATGCATTAGTTCACCTCTATTAATCTACATGAGTAGGGTTGGGAATTGGGGCACTGATACGTAGTTCATGAGGTAGGAACCTGTGATCCTTGAAACACCCCGGGCATATACGTTATGCTCATATTGCTTAGCCATGCTCGTAGACGGGGATTGGTATGTGAGAATCATGAAAGTTGCGAGAGTAATATTAACTAAGGGAAACTTAGGTGGCTACTGTAATACACATATGGGTGGATTGGTTGCGGGCACCTGGGGAATCCAGTGTTTTCCTAGGATATCCCGGAGTACCCGTGTGATCATCCTATGGAATGCCACCCAGGCTCAAAGGGATCATAAGATTATTCCATGTGCAGCCACAAGCCATTATGGGCTCTGGCATAGTTGATTAAGTTGTGTGACCTCTTTCAATGGTAGGCTAGCAGATGTAGGAGAAAGTAGGTGTAACTGTCTACCCAGAGTAAAGAGTTAATGCTTCAGAAAGACTGTGTCTCGATCTTCCGATCATGGAGGTGGTCGAGTCTTGTGGGGAAAAGTGCGCAAACCTCTGCAGAGTGTACAAACTAATCAAGATTAGCCGTGTCCCCGGTTATGGACATCTTGAGTATCTGGTATTTTAGTTATTAATTGATCTCATCACTTTACTTAATGAATTTGTTGCGTTATTAATATTATTAGATTGTAATTTTGGGACTGAGTTGGGGGAACCTTCTCAATAATGGCATAAACTTGGTAGTTAAATAAAATATATTCCTTTGTTGTCGGGAAAAATTAGCTTTATGCAAATCTTAAACCTAGAGCCTCCAACAGCCAAATATGCATGAAGTGATAGCTATTATTTCATCATTGCTCTATAGTGTGATCTTGCCAGCATATTCCATGTGCGGACCTACACACTGCAACGTCTCATTGTCGGTGTACAAAAAGAGGGGTACACTTTTTGTACCCCTATAACTGTGCACAGGCAGTCTGAGCCACGGGCACCACCACACCAAGCAAGGCAAGGGAGGTGAGCCAGGGTAAGACCGAAGCTTAAGAGAACTACGACGCCAAGGCCAAGACCACGAAGAGCAAAGGGGACGAAGCGGACTCCCCCGACAAGATCCTTGCTGGGAGACAGTTCTAGCAGCCCCGGCAAAACCCTTGCCGCGGCGACTCGTCCCGCGCCTACGGAGCGAATCACCCTTGAGTCCACTACCCCCAAAGGGCAAGGATTCGGGAGACATCCCCGTGGCGGCATGCAGATCTTCGTGAAGACATTCAAGATCAGATACGCACTAAGGAGACAACAACCCTTGGTGGGATCCCAGCCGAGGAAGACCACAAGGCCCCCGGGAAGCACCTTGTCGGGGATGACAGCAGGCGCCTCGGCAAGACCCTTGCCGGGGCCCCGGCAAGGCCCTTACCAAGGACACCCGCAGGGCCACCATCAGGCCCACGCGACTAAACCTCCACCACCGTTCGCATGCAGCTGCCGACCCAACCAGCTGGGCAGGCACCCACGTGGCGGCATGCAGATCTCTGTGAAGACCCACCACTGCGCCACCTCAGCTGCCTGCCCGCCTACGTGGCATCGCAAGCATCGCTGGCCAGGGCGCGTGTCGACACAAGAAGGAGCGGCGACAGACGAAACAGGTTTCTCCCCCGTCCCCGATAAAGCAAGGACATCTAAGCAAGACGCATTAAATGCGCCTTGTCATGTAATGCGAGGGATAACCTCGCATCACTGTACCATTTACACCTCCTGTGTGCCACTATGGCAACCCCTGTTTTCTATAAAAGGAGGCCCGAGGCGACCAGGAGAAGGATTCGCCTTTTTGGAGCTCCTCACGCCCCATAGCTAGCTCAAGAACACAGATATACAATCCACCAAAGTAGGAGTAGGGTTTTACGCATCCTCATGGCCCGAACCTGGATAAACGAACCGTGTGTTACCTGTTAGATCCGCTCTTCTCACGACCTCGCGCCCCGCTAACCGTAGTAGGGATTCTTGTGATCCCATAGGTGTCGTTCCCACCGACATCTCTGGCGCACCAGGTAGGGGCGCAGTTGTGAGAATCGGATTTAGAAGTTAGTTCGATGCTTCTTCATCATCATGGCGCCCAAGAAGAAGACGACGGTGGCGGTTGGCCAGTCGGAAGCCGGACAGCCCGTCCCGACGCGGGCGAGCAGCGGACCGGTCGCGGAAAGGACTCGGGGCGCTGCTCGCGAACACCAACACCATCCCAGCAGCCGGAGTTTGGGAGGCGGCGATGTTTGTGTGCCTGGTAACGGGTCACATGTCGCCAAATCCAAAGGCGGAGCCAAGCCCTTCGCGGGTGGAGCGGGGCCTTCCAAGGTCATCACCGCCCCGCCCGAAGGCGACGCAAGGGCCTCCATGACTCCCACGCCGGCTCCAACAGCACGCTCCTCCCAGGCAGCGCGCGACGAACGGCGTAATCACGCCGAAGATCCCGGGCGTCGCCGCGGGAAGAGCCTCGAGTGCCACTCCCGGGACGTAGAAGACCTGCCCACTCGCCGAGGCGCTGGTGAAAGCGGCATGCGACCGCGGGGTCGTGATAGAGCTCCTTCTGACATGGTCAGAAGTCGAAGCGCGTCGCGATCCGTGCAGGTTTCACTGCCGCCGACGCCAGCAGAGCCCCTGGCGCGCGCGCACTTGCTCCTCGATTTTCCTCCCACTATGGGGAAACTCGACGAATGGAGAGCCACTATCCAAAGCCTTGTTGCGGTGGCCAACAAAGACGAACCAAGTGCGGTGAGGCCCCGGGGTCGACGCTCCGATGGAGTCCCGCGGACCAGTGGTGGAAAAGCTGGCGGCGCCATGACCACGGTGCATTCACCTCTTCCCCATCCGGTACCACGGACGTCGGCTCGTCGCGACGTCGCGGGCGACGACATCTCCATAGCATCGTATGACCCGCGGACCCACTGTGACCAGCGCCAAGTTCTTCGGGAACGAGCCCATGAAGACGCTCGAACCACTATCGAGCGCCGGCGCGGAGTGCGCCACCAGTCAGACAGGCGAGCAGGGCCTGCTGTGAACCACCCGACCCCGGAGAGCCCTGGAGGCCTACCTTACGAGGTAGGCTGTCCGGCTTTTACCCGTGAGTTGCGACAGTTCCAGTGGCCCACTCACCGCACCTTCAAACCTGACGTTGGCGAAAAGTACAACAGCAAGACTCACCAGTCTGAGTTCCTCAACATCTACACCATCGCGATGCAAGCCGCCGGAGCCCGCGATGATAAGGTGCTTGCGAATTACTTTCCATTGGCTCTTAAACCCAACGCCATGTCGTGGTTGATGCACTTGTCGGTGGACTCTATTTCCTCCTGGTCGGATTTGTGCCATGAGTTTGTGGGCGCCTTTACTGGACGTCACCATGCCCATGGCCAAGCAAGCGACCTGCATGTCATTCCCCAGAAGGGAGGCGAGAGTCTGCGCAAGTATATACAGAGGTTCAGCCGGGTACAGTACAATATCCCTGATGTTCACCCTGCCGCCATCATCAGCACGTTCCATCAGAACGTGCGTAACCGCAAGATGCGCGAAGAACTGGCAATGAACAAGGTGAAAGATGTGGCAAAACTGTATGTTCTTGCTAACAGATGTGCCCGGGCTGAAGAGGGAAGGAAGTACCCGGCGAAGATGCCGGCGTGGAAACCGACTCCTCAGATGAGGATACTGCCGCCCCGGCGAAGAAAGGCTGGCGCCGCAACAGGAAGCGCAAAGGTAAGGCTGTACTTGCCGTCGAGGGATCTGACGACGCCGGCTCCGCAAAGAAAACCAAGGCAGATGACCCTGGCAAGGAAATTGCCGGATGTGCCGCCTGCCGGGCCTTGGCGGCTGCCGAGAAGCCAGGAAACTCCGACAAGCAATACTGCAAGATCCCTCGCACCAAAGGCCATGATCTCCAGAACTGCCGACAGGTTGAGCTCCTTGCTGAGAAGCAGAGGGCTGAATATGAGAGGCAGGACAAGGAGAAAGGCCAGGACGGTGCTGAGGGGTCCGGCAAGAAGCGTAACGGCCAGGCGGGCCGTTGCGGTAATGATAAACAGCAGGAGAGGCCCGCCCGGGGCCATGACAAAAAGCCAGAAGACGATGATCATGAAGAGGACGATGAGTCTGGTGACCAAGAATTTTAGAAAGCTACAGAGGCCATGTGCATTGATGGCGGCGCCTCGCTGCATACCTCTCACTGCCAGCTTAAACAGTGGGCGCGTGAGATTACAGCGGCGGAACCGTCATTTGATGCCCAAAGGCCGCTGAAGTGGTCCAGCACACCTATCATTTTTGACACTGAGGATCACCCTAATCGCACTACTGCGGTCGGGTGCTTGCCATTGTTGGTTTCACCAACAATACGCAACCTCAAGGTGACAAAGATGCTAGTCGATGGCGGGGCCGGTCTGAACTTAATCTCGCTTGCCATGATCGAGAAATCGCAGATTCCTGATGAAGACCTCGAAGAGACGGGCATGTTTTAGGGGGTCAACCCGGGAAGAAGTCAACCAAAGGGAAAGGTCACGTTGCCCGTGACTTTTGGGAGTGATCTGAACTACAAGACAGAAAGGGTTGTGTTTGACGTTGCCAAGATCCCCTTGCCTTACAACGGGATCCTCTGCCGCCCAGCGCTGGCCAAGTTCATGGCGGCGTCACATTACGCCTACAACACCCTAAAGATGCTGGGGCCTGTGACGATCATCACCGTCCCGTCAGACAAGAAGGATGCGCTAATTTGCGCTGACCAACTCTACCAAAAAGCAGTTGCAGCAGCCGCCACTGCTAAGGCGCTTGCTCCTGCCACTGGAGCCCCAGGAAGGCAAAAGAAGAAGACCGGTGAGACCTCAGGCACCCACTCTGGCAAGCGCACCTCTTCGGAGTGTAGCGCTCCTGTCGAGGACGTGCCAGAGAGCTCCGCCGACAGAAACAAGAAGTCCAGGGCCACACCACCGGGAACCAAGAAGGTTTTTGTCAAGGAGGACGGCACGGGAGTGGATTTTACCATAAGCTCCACCCTTGATGACAAATAGGAAGACGCACTCGTCACCTTCCTGCGGGCGAGTGTCGATGTGTTTGCATGGCAAGCATCCGACATCCCCAACGTTCCTAGGGAGGTGATTGAGCACCACCTTGCTGTCTGTCCTCATGCGCGGCCCGTCAAGCAGAAGGTCAGAAAGCAAGCTTTGGAACGACAAGAGTTCATCACAGAGGAGATCCGGAAACTGGAAGCAGCGGGTTTGGTAAGAGGAGTGCTCCATCCAACGTGGTTGGCCAATCCGGTGATAGTGCGCAAGGCAAATGGGAAGTGGAGGTTGTGTATTGATTACACGGATATTAATAAGGCTTGTCCCAAAGACCCCTTCCCGTTGCCGCGCATCGACCAGATTGTTGACTCCACAGGTGGGTGTGATCTGTTGTCATTCCTCGATGCCTACTCCGGCTACCACCAGATCTTCATGACAAGGGAAGATGAAGAGAAAACGGCATTCATCACCCCATGTGGTACGTATTGCTTTATACGGATGCCTTTTGGGTTGAAGAGTGCTGGTTCAACGTTTGCAAGGGCGGTCCAGATTGGTTTTGAACCCCAGCTCCATAGAAATATGGAAGCTTATATGGATGATATAGTGGTCAAAACCAAGAACAGGGCAACCCTCATATCAGATTTACAAGAAAAATTTGCAAACCTACGCAAGATCAATCTCAAGCTGAACCCTGAGAAGTGCGTCTTCGGTGTCCCGTCTGGCAAGCTTCTTGGGTTCTTTGTGTCACAGCGTGGGATAGAGGCCAATCCGGACAAGATCAAAGCTATAGAGCAGATTGAAGCACCCAAGCGAGTCAAGGATGTGCGTCGGCTTGCTGGTTGCGTTGCTGCCATGAGCAGGTTCATTTCCAAGTCCGCCAAGCGTGCCCTTCCCTTTTTCAAGATTTTGAAAAAGGCGGGCCCGATGGAGTGGATGCCAGAAGCCGAAGCAGCATTGCAAGATTTGAAGAGGTACCTCTCCTCCGCGCCAATACTAGTTGCGCCTAGGCCACAGGAACCGTTGCTGCTGTACCTAGCGGCAACGAACCAGGTGGTCAGCGCCGCACTAGTGGCACAGAGAGAAATTGATGATGAGGTAATAACAGCGGCGGAGCCCGATGCCACCGATGCCGAGACGACGCAGCCAATTGAAGTGCCGCCGAAGAAGAAAATGATGCAGCACCCGGTCTACTTTGTTAGTTCCCTCCTGCAGGGGGCTAGATCGAGGTACTCCGGTGTGCAGAAACTGCTCTTCGGCCTTCTTATGGCCTCGAGGAAGCTGCGTCACTACTTCCAGGCGCACGAAATCACTGTCGTCACTCGCCTCCCTCTTCAACGGATATTGCACAATCCAGACGCAACGGGAAGGATCGTAGAGTGGGCACTGGAATTGTCCAGCTTTGGCCTCAAGTTTGAGAGTACCTCGACGATTAAAAGCCGAGTCCTGGCGGAGTTCGTTGCAGAATGGACCACGACGCCTGACGAAGAAACCCAAGAGACTGCTCTCCCCGGCAAGGAGGCAAGTTACGACTGGATCATGTACTTTGATGGAGCTTTGTCCTTACAGGGCGCCGGGGCTGGCGTACTGCTTGTCGCGCCCACCGGAGAGTACCTCAAGTACGTGATCTAGATGCACTTCCCCAGGGAGGTGTCAAAAAACAATACGGCTGGGTACGAAGGGCTGCTTGCCGGTCTTAGGATCGCGGCGGACCTCGGAATCAAGAAACTCGTTGTCAGAGGCGACTCGCAACTTATCGTCAAGCAAGTCAACAAGGATTACCAAAGCCCGTTGATGAAGGCCTAGGTCAAGTGAGAAAGCTGGAAGAGCGTTTTGACAGTATACAGGCAGAATACGTTCCCCGAGCGGAGAATGATATCGCCGATTACCTGTCAAAACGCGTTGCCCTCAAGCTACCTGTGGAACAAGGTACCTTTGTGCTTCAGCTAACTCAGCCATCCGTTGATCCATCAACAGAGCAAAACAAGAGAAGGAAATCAGGGCCCGGCAAGTACTTTCCCACCAAGCTCCCCGGAGTCGCCGGCAAGGATGTTGCCGAAGATACTGAGCCCGCCACGGGACGGCTAGCTCCGGCGGAGCATTGAGCTCTTGCCGTCGAGACAGCCGCTCCTGTAGCGGAGGAAACACCTTTAGTCCTCGCCGTCGAGCCGCAGGCTCCAGCATGGGCATAGCATACCGTCCTATTCCTCCAAACTGGGGAACTTCCTGAAGAGCAGGAAGAAGCGGAAAAAGTAGCCCGTGGATCTGCTATGTACCAGTTCGTCGATGACATCCTGTACAGAAAGAGGTCGAATGGTGTGAAATTGAAGTGTATGCCTCAAGAGGAAGGGCTGGGGTTGTTGGCAGAGATACATGGAGGCATATGTGGATCCCACATAGGGTCAAGATCCCTTGCCGGCAAGGCATTTCGGCAAGGCTTCTTCTGGCCCACTGCCCTCCAGGATGCGACGACACTAGTCACCCGGTGTGAAGCGTGCCAGTTCCATTCAAAGAAGCTTCATCAGCCAGCTCAAGCCCTTCAAACCATTCCTCTCTCCTGGCCTTTCTCGGTCTGGGGGCTCGACATACTGGGCCCTTTCCCTCGGGCTGTTGGGGGCTTTGAGTACTTGTACGTTGCAATCGACAAGTTCACAAAGTGGCTAGAAGTGGAAGCAGTGAGGAAGGTCACATCATGGTCAGCCGTCAAATTCTTCAAGGGACTAGTGTGCCGTTTTGGTGTACCCAACAGGGTCATCACCGACAACGGTACACAGTTCACAAGCCGCACCTTCATGCAATATACCCAAGACCTCGGTAGCAAAGTTTGTTTCGCTTCCGTTGCTCACCCATGAAGCAATGGTCAAGCTGAGAGGGCAAATGCTAAAGTACTGCGAGGCTTAAGGACAAAGACCTTTGACAGGCTGCGCAAGAGTGGAAGGCGCTGGATTGATGAATTGCCGGTGGTTCTTTGGTCAATCAGAATGACACCAAATCAAGCCACCGGCCAGACACCCTTTGCCCTAGTATACGGGGCAGAAGCAGTTCTCCCCACGGAACTCATATACGGGTCACCTCGAGTACTCGCTTATGATGAGCTTGAGCAAGAGCAATTGCGGCAAGATGACACAACGCTCCTTGAGGAAGATCGTCTTCGGGCGGCTGTGAGAGCAGCGCGCTACCAGGAAGCCTTGTGCCGCTACCATAGCCGCAAGGTTCATGCCCGAAGCTTTGAGGAAGGCGACCTTGTTCTTCGGCACGTTCAATCGGCCGATAATTCCAACAAGTTGACACCGAAGTGGGAAGGGCCTTATCGGGTAATATGAGTCACCAGGCCCGGCGCAGTTCGCCTGGAGACCGAAGATGCCGTTCCGGTGAGTAACTCCTGGAACATTGAGCGTCTTCGCTAGTTTTACCCGTGAGGCGCGGCTTGCCGGGCCCCCCGGCAAGCCACCTTTTGTACGAGCCTTGCCGATGACGCATGTAACCCTTTGTACAAAGCCAGGCGCAGACCCTGAGCATAAGTAAATGAAGCGCTGGCGCCCTAAGTTATATCATGCATGCTAGGTCGAGTCTCGTCCTTGGTTAGGGTTGATAGTGCTTAGCGGAGACTAACCCCTAGCTTAGAGGTCGAGTGTGCATCTCTTTATCTTTCTTTTGTCTTCTTTGGTTCACAAGACACACGGATATCCATGCCGACCACTTGGGGAGGAAAAAAGAGGAACAGACCAGCATCTAGCCCCCGGCAAGCCAGTATTGCCGGGGGCTGCAAGAGCAAAGATTCACCCACGGCGAACCAGGGTTGCCGGGGACTGCAGCTTCAGATAAGTTCTTCATCCCTTATCATGCATTCCATTATGGACTGAGGTATGTGAAACCTCATTTTCCCCTAAGCTACCGTGCTCCCATAACTCTAGGCCCTAGGGCTCGTTCCTGGGGCCAAGTTTGGTCGTAGTCGCCACAGCGGAAGGATGAAACAAGGAGCCTGAACCCGCCTCATCCCTACCTCCGCCAAAGGCGTGAGGAAGGTCAGGCCAAGTGGGGAGATGGCAAGGCCTGTTGCCGGTCAAGGAAATGTTTATCTTGAGGATATCAAGGATTTACTCCTTGTCGTGGGTTCCACCCGCAAACAAATAACCTGGCAAGCATCCCTTTTTCATTAAAAACATTCCACTCAAGTACAATCCATAGGGAATGAAAAACATGAATGATGGGATTACAAGTTTTAAATTAAACAAAGGCCCGAAGGCTTACAAACTAAAAAGAGATAAGGTGCCCGTAATCCCTTTCTTGTCCCTTTCCTCAGGAGGCAGGTCAAGGAGGCGAAAGGGACAAAAGGGGCGCCTAGGTGAGCTACGGGTGGCAGAAGACACCAAGAGAACATCTTGGTGGCCGTCCAAAGGCTGGATGGTGATGGCGGCGCCGGAAGCAGAGCTCGAAGACGAGGCGGCAGGACGTCAGCACGCGTCAAAGGTGTCGGTGCCCGCGTACTCCGACTTGACGGCCGTGCCGCCCGCCCTCTTCCTCTTCCGCAGCCTCCCAACGCCAGCCGCCCAAGGAGACGACCCCGAGAAGTTCAAGGAGCCGGCAACATGGATGATGGGGTCGCCGGTGCCGCACGGAGCGGTACCCGACACCTAATCGGACCTGTCATCCTACCGCCTACTACCCTCGTCGTCGCTGCCGCTGTCCTCCTCGTCACTCCCGCCCGAGGAGGAGTCTTCACTATCGGAAGAGCTCTCCACACAGCACCTTGCACGGGTCACAAAGCACCCGAAGACCTTGACGGAGAGAAGGCCACCCTCCATCAGGTTAAAATGGAGAGTGAGCCCCTCCGTCAAGCGGTGGATATGAGCAAATGTCTTCCATCCCCGACAAAGATACATCACGTGAGGGGCGGGGAAGTCGACGCGGACCCGCGTGCCACTGATCCCGCAACCCCTCATGTGCAGCCGCAACGACTCCGGTGGATCCAGCTCCATCTCCCGCGCAAATGGAGTCGGGAGATGAAGGCGACAGTGCGGTGGCCGGCGCAGCCTGACGAAGAACTCACAAGGGTCATCCCCAACATGGCCCTCCATGGGAGGAGGAGATGCTGGTGGAGGCGAGGCCGGCGCGCCACCCCGTCATCCTCTTCCCCGAGCGCCACGGCCTTGCCCACAGCCTCGCCCCCTCCCCCTTCCCCTCGCGGCTGGCTCTGCCACCGCAGGCGCAGGAGAAGGAGGGACGCGTTGTCGAGTGGCGACCCTCGCCGCCACTGTTGAAGGACCGGGATTCCCTCTCTCCATGACGGATGGAAGGGAGGAGTAGAAGCTGAAGGAAGAAGAAGATGAAAGAATGCGGGACGCCATCCCCCCTCCCGCTCTTTATAAAGGATCGGGGTTGGGGCTCGGCCGCCCCGCTCGTACAATCAAGATACGGAAGGCGCAGGGAGCCAAGACCAACCCGCCGCCCCAACCAGCGACGGCCCGGTTTCCTGCCTCCACCATTTGCCACCCCAGGCGCATGGGAGACACGTGGCGGACGTGCAGAACCGAGGGGACGGGTGAGACGACCACTCCCCACCCCATGATCATGGGGAGTGGATGCCTTGAAGACCGCGCCTCAGCCCCATTCAGTAAATGGGCCGCGCCTCCACGCCTCCCTCTGTTTATGGGGAAGGCGCGAACCGCCCCTTTACTATGATGTGACGCATGCCTACAGGAACCAACCCCACGCATGCCGCCCACATCACACGCGCCTCCCCACGCCGCGGCACGCGCGGGAGTCGTGGGAAGCGCAGCGCGCGAAGAATCTTACCACGGTAAAAACCGCCCCGCCTGCCCGCGCACCATTTTTGGGCCTAGCCCAACAACGCGCTGCGCTTATGTGTGGACCAGGACCGGGGGCTCCTGTCGGTGTACAAAAAGAGGGGTACACTTTTTGTACCCCTATAACTGTGCACGGGCAGTCTGAGCCATGGGCACCACCACACCAAGCAAGCCAAGGGAGGTGAGCCAGGGTAAGACCGAAGCTCAAGAGAACTACGACGCCAAGGCCAAGACCACGAAGAGCAAAGGGGACGAAGCGGACTCCCCCAGCAAGATCCTTGCCGGGATACAGTTCTAGCAGCCCCGGCAAGACCCTTGCCGCGATGACTCGTCCCGCGCCTACGGAGCAAATCAACCTTGAGTCACTACCCCCAAAGGGCAAGGATTCGGGAGACATCCCCGTGGTGGCATGCAGATCTTCGTGAAGACATTCAAGATCAGATATGCACTAAGGAGACAACAACCCTTGTCGGGATCCCAGCCGAGGAAGACCACAAGTCCCCCGGCAGGCGCCTTGCCGGGGATGACAACAGGCGCCTCGGCAAGACCCTTGCTGGGGCCCTGGCAAGGCCCTTACCGAGGATACCCGCAGGGCCACCATCATGCCCACGGAGATTAAACCGCCACCGCCGTTCGCATGCAGCTGCCGCCCAACCAGCTAGGCAGGCACCTGCGTGGCGGCATGCAGATCTCTGTGAAGACCCACCACTACGCCACCTCAGCTGCCTGCCTACCTACGTGGCATCGCAGGCGTCGCTGGCCAGGGTGCGTGTCGACACAAGAAGGAGCGGCGATGGACGAGACATGTTTCTCCCCCGTCCCTGATAAAGCAAGGACACCTAAGCAAGACGCATTAAATGCGCCTTGTTATGTAATGCGAGGAATAACCTCGCATCACTGTACCCTTTCCACCTCCTGTGTGCCACTGTGGCAACCCCTTTTTTCTATAAAAGGAGGCCCGAGGCGACTAGGAGAAGGATTCGGCTTTTTGGAGATCCTCACGCCCCATAGCTAGCTCAAGAACACAGATATACAATCCACCAAAGCAGGAGTAGGGTTTTATGCATCCTCGCGGCCCGAACCTGGATAAACGAACCGTGTGTTACCTGTTAGATCCGCTCTTCTCACGACCCCGCACCTCGCTAACCGTAGTAGGGATTCTTGTGATCCCATAGGTGTCTTTCCCACTGACACTCATGTTGCATAATTTTCAGACGAAGAGTAAGGTGCGATAGGCCGTTGTCATGAATTGAGTTTTGTCGTGGAGTTGGATGGACTTATTTATCTTCGAAGCTTCCACGATTATTTTGTTTAGATGGCCTTCAGCCATATTATTGTATTAAGTAATCTTTATGAGACTCTCGATGTAATAAGTATGTGATTGAACTCTGCTATAAATCCTTGAGTATTGTGTGTGTCAGCAATACCAATCTAGGGATGACACTTAAGCACACAGACTTCGGTCCATTGGGATCGGGTCGCTACACTCCCTCCCTCCCACCTATATATATGTGGGTGGGGCGCCTACCACATAACAGACAAGTGCCTAGCCGTGTGCGGCGCCCCCTCCACTGTTTACACCTCCGGTCATATTTTCGTAGTGCTTAGGCGAAGCCCTGCGGAGATCACACTTCACCATCACCGTCATCGCGCCGTCATGATGACGAAACTCATCTACTACCTCAACGTCTTGATGGATTAATAAGGTGAGGTACTTCACTGGGCTGAACATGTGTAAAATTCGGAGGTGCCGTACGTTTGGTACTCGATCGGTGGAGCAGCAAGAAAGTTTGACTAACCGCGTTGTGAAACGCTTCCGCTTACGGTCTACGAGGGTACATAGACACACTCTCTCCCTCGTTGTTATGCATCTCCATGGATAGATCATTGCATGTGCGTAGAATTTTTTTTGTTTTCCATGCAACGATTCCCATCAATGGCATCATGAGCCAGGTCAATGTATAGATGATATGCACGAATGGAAAACAAAGAGTTGTGGGCGGTGATAGTCATACTGCTTACCACCAACATCTTATTTTGATTCGGCGGTATTGTGGGATGAAGTGGGTTGGACCAACCTTACATGTCCATGCACATGAGACCGGTTCCACTGACAGACATGCAACTAGTTTTGCATAAAGGTGGCTGGCGAGTGTCTATTTCTCCTACTTTAGTTGAATCGAATTTGACTGCGACCGCTCCTTGAAGAAGGTTAAAACAACAAACTTGATGAAACATCGTTGTGATTTTTGTGTAGGTAAGAACAGTTCTTGCTAGAAGCCCGTAGCAGCCACGTAAACTTGCAACAACAAAGTAGAGGACATCTAACTTGTTTTTGCAGGGCATGCTATGATGTGATATGGTCAAGATATGATGTGATATATGTTGATGTATGAGATGATCATGTTTTGTAATATCAACAACTGGTAGGAGCCTTAGGGTTGTCTCTTTATTGTATGAAGTGCAAGCGCCATGTAATTGTTTACTTTATCACTATGCATTAGCGATAGTTGTAGAAGCAATAGTTGGCGTGACGACCTCGACGCAATGACACTACGATGGAGATCAAGGTGTCAAGCCGGTGATGATGGATATCATGGCGTTGCTTTGGAGATGGAGATCAAAAGCACAAGATGATCATGGCCATATCATGTCACATATTTTGATTGCATGTGATGTTTATCTTTTATGCATCTTATTTTGCTTAGAACGATGGTAGCATTATAAGATGACCCCTTCAGTGAATTTCAAATTAAAAGTGTTCTCCCTGAGAATGCACCGTTGCTACAGTTCGTCGTTTCGAGACACGACGTGATGATCGGGTGTGATAGACTCTACGTTCACATACAACGGGTGTAAGATAGTTTTACACATGCAGAATACTTGGGTTAAACTTGACGAGCCTAGAATGTAAAGACATGGCCTCGGAACACTCGGGACCGTAAGGTCGAATGTGAATCATATAGTAGATATGATCAACATAGAGATGTTCACCATTGATGACTACCCGATCTCACGTGATGATCGGACATGGGTTAGTTAATTTGGATCACGTATCACTTAGATGACTCGAGGGATGTCTATTTAAGTGGGAGTTCTTTAGTAATTTGATTAATTGAACTTAATTTATGATGAACTTTGTCTTGATAGTTTTTGCATATCTATGTTGTATAGCTTCGATATAGCTCCCATATTTTTTTGATATGTTCCTAGAGAAAAAAACTAAGTTGAACTATGATAGTAACAATAATGCGGACTGGGTCCATGATCTAAGGATTACCCTCACTACTGCACAGAAGAATTATGTCCTTGATGCACCGCTATGTGACAAACCTATTGCAGGAGCAGATGCAGACGTTATGAATGTTTTGCAAGCTCGATATGATGAGTAATTGATAGTTTAGTGTGCCATACATTATGGCTTACAACTGGGACTTCAAAAATGTTTTGAGATGTTCCAAGAAGTTGAAAATTGATATTTCAGATTCATGCCCGTGTTGAGAGGTATGAGACCTCTCACAAGTACTTTGCCTACAAGATGGAGGAGAATAACTGAGCCAGTTAGCATGTACTCTGAATGTCTGGGTACTACAATCGCTTGAATCAAGTGGGAGTTAATCTTCCAGATAAGATAGTGATTGACAGAGTTCTCTAGTCACTATCACCAAGCTACAAGAACTTCATGATGAACTATAATATGCAAGGGATGACGAAAATGATTCCCGAGCTCTTCGCGATGCTGAAATCAGGGAAGGTAGAAATCAAGAAAGAGCATCAAGTGTTGATGGTCAACAAGACCACTAGTTTCAAGACAAAGGGCGAGGGAAAGAAAGGGAACTTCAAGAAGAATGGCAAGCAAGTTGCCACTCACGTGAAGAATCCCAAAGCTGGACCCAAGCCTGAAACTGAGTGCTTCTTCTGGAAAGGGAATGGTCACTGGAAGCGGAACTGCCCCAAATACTTGGCGGATACGAAGGATGGCAAAGTGAACAAAGGTATATTTGATATACATGTTATTGATGTGTACTTTACTAGTGTTCGTAGCAACCCCTGAGTATTTGATACCGGTTCAGTTGCTAATATTAGTAACTCGAAACAGGAGTTGCAGAATGAACAGAGACTAGTTAAGAACGAGGAGACGATGTGTATTTGAAGGTTGATACGATCACCATCGCACACTCTCTCTGCCTTCGAGATTAGAGTTGAACCTAAATAAATGTTATTTGGTGTTTGCGTTGAGCATGAATATGATTAGATCATCTTTATTAAAATATGGTTATTCATTTAAATCAGAGAATAATTGTTGTTCTGTTTACATGAATAAAACCTTCTATGGTCATACACCCGATGTAAATGGTTTATTGAATCTCGATCGTAGTGATACACATATTCATAATATTGATGCCAAAAGATGCAAAGTCGATAATGATAGTGCAACATACTTGTGGCACTACTGGTTTGGTCATATTGGTGTAAAGCGCATGAAGAAACTCCATGCGGATGGACTTTTGGAATCACTTGATTATGAATCATTTGATGCTTGCGAACCATGCCTCATGGGCAAGATGACTAAAACTACGTTCTCCAGAACAATGGAGCAAGCTAATGACTTATTGGAAATAATACATACCGATGTATGCGGTCCGATGAGTGTTGTGGCACGCGACGGGTATCATTATTTTCTAACCTTCACAGATGATTTGAGTAGGTATGGGTATATCTACTTGATGAAACACAAGTCTAAAACATTTGAAAAGTTCAAAGAATTTCAGAGTGAAGTGGATAATCATCGTAACAAGAAAATAAAGTTTCTACGATCTAATCACAGAGGCGAATATTTGAGTTACGAGTCTGGCCTTCATTTAAAATAATGTGGAGTTGTTTCACAACTCACGCCACCTAGAACACAACAGTGTAATGGTGTGTCCGAACATCGTAACCATACTTTATAGGATATGGGCCATTCTATGATGTCTCTTACTGATTTACCACTATCGTTTTGGGGTTATGCATTAGAGAAAGCTGCATTCACGTTAAATAGGGAACCGTCTAAATCCATTGAGACGACACCGTATGAACTATGGTTTGGCAAGAAACCTAAGCTGTCGTTTCTTAAAAGTTTGGGGATGTCACAATTATGTCAAAAGGCTTCATCCTGAAAAGCTCCAACCCAAAGCGGAGAAGTGCGTCTTCATAGGATACCCTAAGGAAACAATTGGGTACACTTGCTATCACAGATCCGAAGGCAAGATCTTTGTTGCCAAGAATGGATCCTTTCTAGAGAAGGAGTTTCTCTCGAAAGAAGTGAGTGGGAGGAAAGTAGAACTCGATTAGGTAATTGTAACTTTTCTAAATTTGGAAAGTAGCACATCAGAGAAATCAGTTCCCATGATGCCTACACCAACTTGAGAGGAAGCTAATGATGATGATCATGAAACTTCTGATCAAGTTGCTACTGAACCCCGTAGGTCGACCAGAGCATGATCCGCACCAGAGTGGTATGGCAATCATGTCCTGCAAGTCATGTTGTTGGACAACAGCAAACCTATGAACTATGAAGAAGCTATGATGAGACCAGATTCTGGCAAATGGTTTGAGGCCATGAAATATGAGATAGGATCCATGTATGGACTTTGGTGGACTTGTCCGGTGACCGACAAGCCATAGAAAATAAATGGATCTTCAAGAAGAAGACTGACGCTGATGGTAATGTTACTCTCTACAAAGCTTGACTTGTTGCGAAAGGTTTTTCGACAAGTTCAAGGGGTTGACTACGATGCGACTTTCTCACCCATGGCGATGCTTAAGTCTACCTGAATCATGTTAGCAATTCCCGCATTTTATGAAAACTGGCAAATGGACATCAAAACTTCATTCCTTAATGGATTTTTTAAAAGAAGAGTTGTATATGATGCAACCAAAAGGTTTTGTCGATGCTAAAGGTGCTAACAAAGTGTGCAAGCTCCAGCGATCCATCTATGGACTAGTGCAAGCATCTCGGAGTTGGAATATACGCTTTGATGAGGTGATCAAAGCATATGGTTTTATACAGACTTACGGTGAAGCCTGTATTTACAAGAAAGTGAGTGGGAGTTGTGTAACATTAGTATATGTGGATGACATATTGTTGATTGGAAATGATATAGAATTTCTGGATAGGATAAAAGGATACTTGAATAAGAATTTTTCAGTGAAAGACCTCAGTGAAGCCACTACTTTAGGGTGCTGCTAATGCGACACTACGATCAGAGACCCTTCGAGAAATTGTGTGTGATGCAATAATCGCAAACGGTGTTGTACGAAAACCGTCAAAAATTTATAAAACATTTGCGATGACGGATGCATCAAGTACGGTTCAGATTTTAGTTGCATGTGCGATGAAGGGCATACGGTTCAATTCAATTAACTTTTTGCGATGAGGAGGAATAAAAGAAATGGGCAGCCAGATGAAGGTGTGTGGGATACACACCATACGGTTCACTCGGATGAACTATTTGTGATTAGGCAACACAAAAGAAACAGGCAGCCCGATCAAGGTGTCTGCGATATACAACATGCGGTTCACTCGGATGAACTGTTTGTGATTAGGCAACATAAAAAAACAGGCAGCCAGATGAAGGTGTGTGCAATGTACAGCATACGGTTAAATCAGATGAACTGTTTGTGATTAGGAAACACAAAAGAAACGGTCAGCCAGATCAAGGTGTGTGCGATATATGGCATGCGATTCACTTGGCCTTGTCGCCAGTGTGTGACCTCTGTGGCAACCGTTCGCTCCCCGCTAGCCTCTTCTTGTACCGTGGCAACCGTCAACCGCCTCTTCGCCTTCCCCTCTTGATCTGGAACTGCTGTCGCACGCTCTTCCTCCCTCCATTTGCCTTCACCCTTCCTTTTGCCATTGTTCGATCATCTTCTCCATGGAGGGAACAGGCCAGAAACGACCCCGTTATTCTTGCCCGATCTGAATGATGACGTGGTGGAGGAACTCATTGATCGGTGTGACGTCATCACCTCGGCTAGCATGGCAGGTTCGTTCAAGACCATTCTCGACTCAACTAATAACATCATTACAATGATGACGTGGTCCAGGAGCGGTATGATCTCCCATATATTCTTCACCATGACCCTGCTAACTGGTGCGGGGTAGAGGGAAGCCTCGCCATGTGCAAGTTGATGCTGCTTGATAATGATACATATGATGTGAAGATGCCATCTCTTGAGGACATGGCTTGGGCAGGCACTAATGGAGATTGGGTTGTTCATATTGGGTACAACTGCGAGTGGGAACTTGTGAATGTGTACACTCGTTACCGGGTTCCACTTCCAAAAATCTCATAATGCCTAGAGATTAAGCACACATGTATTCTAAGTACATTCAACTACGATCATGGTGACTGTCGTCTACGGAAGATAGCAATTTGTTGAGTTCCCAACCACTCTTGGGGTTATAGGAATGCTTGTGTTGTCGCTATCTTCGACAAGCTTGTTGCCTTCCTTCATAGTTCGACTCGATGGATATTGCTCGAAAATCAGTTTGTACATACGGATGAGTACTGTGATGCAATTCAATATGAGGGTCTTGTGTTTGCTGCCACCACTCGTGGCATTGTTTTTGCATTGAATCCTTATGATTTCGGTACGTTTGTCTTCCACCGTAATTATAATTGTTTCATCCACATGCATGCGGGTTAGCTAGTTTCCATTTACTAATTAACCTTCTTGTGTTTCCAAGGTCCTGTGAACATTCCACCACCTATACTTGAAAAAATTTATAACCAAGGGGGAGATGACGATGCTGATGATCACGAGCATGAGGACGAGCAGGACCCATATACTCAGTGGCGCCTGGCAACTTATTCCGATGGATCGCCTCTTCTTGTCTGTATACAGGGCACTGCTGATGTTACTAAGGAAGCAGGTGTTGTCTCGCATGGTCACACTCTCCGGATGTGTTACAACATCCGTTGTAGGATATTCGGGATGGTAACTCGTGTAGTAGTGCCAACACCTTCTCCCTAGTTCAGTATTGAAAGTCTTGGAGGAAACTCGCTCTTCCTTGGAAAAAACTATCCAATGATGGTGGAAGGCGATCCAGCTACTGTTGACACAACCTTACTACCATTTATGAGAAGCAACTGTATCTATACCTCGGACATTACTATGCTTCCCTACCGTCCCAATATGGGTCCTGACATAGGCCACTTCAGCCTGGATGATCAGTCCTGCGTTGGTCTCGAGATTGACAGTAGCTGGCCCTTCCCAGAGAATCACTTTTGGTTCAAAGAAAGCATTTCCAACGCCGACGAGTGGTTGATCTGAAGTTCATGTCATCACTTTGTTATTTGTTGTATGAGAAAAACTTTACTAGAATGTTTTGTTGGAAATGATCTATAATCCAATGTGTATCCTAGTTGTTGTTGTGGGCTGATGACTTGTTGTATGTAACCAATGGTACATTTGCATATGCATCCATCAACTCACGCCTGCTAGTGGTGTCCATATGAACAGTACTAGTGATTTTAGTTCCAAAAATTAGATAGTGCTAGTGATTTTTAGCTGCATATTTTGACAAATCGCAGTGTTACAAGGTTGACAAATGGCAATGTTACGAGATAAACAAATGTCAATCTTTCCAGTTTGACAAACGCCAACATACCCAAAATGACATATATGCAAATCTTACCCAATTGTATGTACGTGGTTGCACACGGGTCATGCAAAACAACTGTTTGCGCTGAAGGGATGCAGAAATCCTGCCCGACGCATTTTCCCTCGGCTTCCTGTGAAAGCTGTCGGTTTGCATCCAGCTGTTCTAACTAAAACATTTGTGATGAGTGTTTTATATTTAAAAACCATTGAATTTTTTTCAAAATAAAATCGTTTGATAAGTTTGTACATTAAGAGAGAAAAATGCAAGTTCGTTCAAACCATATCTTTCATCCAGTCACACTGCGAATTTATATTCATATGATCGAGAATTCGAGATACAGTATTAAACCCCAAAAAACTATTTCCGGTGACGGCGTGTCGCGCCGTCGTTGTCGTCCTCCGGGACGCTGTTGTTGAAATCTTCAAGGTAGCACAAAATGTTCTTCACTTGTAAATGAAACATCATGTCGTCGCACGATCGACGGCAGGGCGTGGGAGGACGGCAACTGGCGCCACTGAGAGGTAGCAGTCGACGGTAACATCCCATGCCGCTGAGGGGGCGCGCGCACGGACACGGGCATGGGCACAGCGGGTGCACCCAAACGCACGGGGTCGGCGCCATGGTGGGTGGAGGGGTGTGCACGGGCACGGGCGCAGGTGCTGGCATGTACACGAACTCACGCGGGTCCGCGGAGACCTTGCTGACGCTCGCGGCTTCCAGCTCTGTGATAGTGATCGGCGACCAGCCCGTCAATGCTACGGGGATGGTCGTTGGCGCGGGCGTGGTGATGGGAGTTCGGACGGGAGCGGGGCAGCAACTGCCGCGGCCAGCTTGTTCTGGGCCATGTCCATGAGGCCCCATTCCTCCTTATTTTCTATCTCCTCCAGCTCAGAATCGACTTCACCAAACTTGAAGACTAGTGGCAGATGATCGTTCTGCGCCAAGGCGTTGGTGGAGGTCTGCGGGAGGGAGGGGAATGGGAGGTGAACAGTAATGCCGCCCGTATTAAAAAGCACCTCTGGCGCCACTAATAGATAGGAAGGCGGGCGGCCATGGAAGTCAAAGGGCTCGCTTCCCAGTGAGCCTGCGCAGCGTACAACTCCCACGCTTCCTAGTGAGCCTGCGCATTGGATTACAGCTCGCTCGCCTCTCGCGCGCCTCCCGTTCAGTCAAGGTCAAGCTGATGTCCGCAGAACACCTCCTACAACCATTAAAACCAAGACACATGGCGTCACACGAATGGTTAACAGAACGCACATGGTTTGAATTCTACAAACATTTGAGATATTAAAGTGACAACTATTTTTTCAAAATGCCTTTGTTGGCTGTCATTATTCGAGTGCGCCTTCTCTCAAAATGGACACGAAAAAATGCCACAGTATGTGGTGTGCCATTCCATGATAGCATGCCAAGTTTCATGAATTTCAGACGAGTTTTGGATTTACTAGAATTTAAAAACCAGGCATCTGAATGTTTTGCCGGTAATCAATGGTGCCCTGGTGTTTGAAATTCATTCCCATTTCTTGTATGGGACCTAAGCATGCACCCAAGGACATATATTTGATTTTTCAATCAATTTATATGCACTGGAGCATGTGCTTGTAGTTCGAATTTGAATTATGCACATAAAATTCCTAGAAAACCTAGTTAATGCATAAAAATGTCCAAACGAACCCCGAAAAATCACAAAAAATGACACAAGACTCCTGTTATTCTATGTTGACACTAGAAAATTTTTGAAAGCAATAAGAGGCAATGGATATCGTTTCGTCCCCAAACGTGGGACGTTCCCAATCGAAACCATCATGCTTGTTGTGAGAAGCTCTGGTTTGTGAGAAGCTTATACCCGAACCTACCCCAAATGGGACAAATTTTTTACCATGACACGTTGATGCCGCTCCATGATAGCATGCCAAGTTTCATGAATTTCAGAGGAGTTTTGGATTTACTAGAATTTAAAAACCAGGCATCTCAACGTTTTGTCGACAATCAACAGCGCCCTGGTGTTTGAATTTCATTCCCATCTCTTGCATGGGACCTACAAATTCACCCAAGGACACACATGTGATTTTTCAACAAACTTTCGTGCATTTGAGCATGTGCTTGTAGTTCAAATTTGAATTATGCACATAAAATAGCTAGAAACCCCAGTTAATTTATAAAAAGGCCAAATGAACCCTGAAAAAGTCCAAGATTAAACACAACACTCCTGTTGTTCTATGTTAACACTGGAAATTTTTTGAAAGCAATAAGAGGCAACAGATATCGTCCCGTCCCCAAAGGTGGTACGTACTCTATCGAAACCGTCATGCTTGTTGTGAGAAGCTTATACCCAAACATGTCCTAAATGGGACAAAATTTTCACCACGGCATGTTGACGCTGCTCCATGATAGCAATGCAAGTTTCATGAATTTAAGACGAGTTTTGGATTTACCAGAATTTAAAAACCAGGTGTCTCAATGTTTTGCCGGTAATCAACAGTGCCCTGGTGTTTGAAATTCAATCCCATCTCTTGCATGGGACCTAAGCATGCACCCAAGGACACACATCTGATTTTTCAACCAATTTATATGCACTGGAGCATGTGCATGTAGTTCAAATTTGAATTGTGCACATAAAATGCTTAGAAAACTCAGTTAATGCATAAAAATGTCCAAACGAACCCTGAAAAATCCCAAAAATTGACACAACGCTCCTGTTGTTCTATCTTGACACGAGAAATTTTTTGAAAGCAATAAGAGGCAATGGATATCATTTCGTCCCCAAAGGTGGGACGCACATTCCCTACGGAAACCATCATGCTTGTTGTGAGAAGCTCAGGTTTGTGAGAAGCATATACCCAAACCTGCCCCAAACGGGACATTTTTTTACCACTGCATGTTTATGCCGCTCCATGATAGCATGCCAAGTTTCATGAATTTTAGACGAGTTTTGGATTTACCTGAATTTAAAACCAGGCATCTCAATGTTTTGCCGGCAATCAACGGTCCCTAGTGTTTGAAATTCATTCCCATTTCTTGCATGGGACCTAAGCATGTACCCAAGGACACATATTTGATTTTTCAACCAATTTATATGCATTAGAGCATGTGCATCTAGTTCAAATTTGAATTATGCACATAAAAGCATTGAAAAGTCAGCTAATGCATAAAAATGTCCAAACGAACCCCGAAAAATCCCAAAAATTGACACAACACTCCTATTGTTCTATGTTGACACGAGAAAAAATTTGAAAGTAATAAGAGGCAATGGATATCGTTTTGTCCCCAAAGGTGGGACATTCCCTATCGAAACCATCATGCTTGTTGTGAGAAGGTCTGGTTTGTGAGAAGCTTATTCCCATTTCTTGCATGGGACCTAAGCATGCACAGAAGGACACATATTTGATTTTTCAACCAATTTGTATGCACTAGAGCATGTGCATGTAGTTTAATTTTGAATTGTGCATGTGAAATGGCTAGAAAACCAGTTTAATGTATAAAATGTCCAAACGAACCCTAATAATTCTAATTCTTTTACGACACACATATAGTTGCATGTTCACTGTAGATAAAAGTTTAGCAAGTCAAACAGCGTCCATTGCCGCTGTGACCCCATTTTGTAATTCAAATCAAGTAGATCCCACACAGTTTATTATCACCAACCGTGTGAGATGTAGTACAAAATATCTTGGAGCATCATCGGTGTATAGTACGCCTATGGCTTACGCGGGAAGGTGCGTCGGCTACAGTACACAGCCAGCGTGTCAAGCACACTAGCTCACTCCCCAAAAACTCCCGCCTGTGCATCCCTCGCAATCTTGAAAATATCTATCGCCTGGAAGGTTTTAATGTTTGATAGCACACGATTAGTATGTGCGGACCGTGTGTGATGTCTATTACTCGCACTCTGCTTCAGTCCCTTGATTCAAATTTTTAGTAGCCCCGCATGTTACTCCCGCCTCTACATCCCTCGGAATCTCAAAAATATTTGCTCGCCCTTGATCCAAATTTTCAGTAGCCCTGCCTTGTTACTCCCGCCTAGTAAAATTTTCAGCTTTCGAAGTATTTCCTCAAACACAACCTTGCCCCCCTATCCACACACACCCCAAATCCTCCGCTCACACAGACACACACAACCCTCAAAACTATTGGTAGGTCGCCACCATCACCAACATCTGCCTGTGTGTCGGGGAGCTCGAGGAGCCAATGGCCAAAAAGAGGTTTATCGCGGCCTTTTCGCCCGACGACGGCGAGGAGGCCGCCGGGGTGTCCCCGTCGTCCTCCGCGGGCCCGATCCGCCGTCACCGGTCCCTCGATCAGCCCGCCGCCACGCCCCTACGCCGGTTCGAGCACTTCCCAGTCCTCCCTCGGACCCGGCAGCCAATGAAGTCCTACCTCGGGGTCCGCAGCAGTGGTGGGGGACGTGGGTCACCGAGATTACAGATCGAGAGACCCACACCCGCCGGTGGCATGGTAGCTTCCACACGGCCAAGCTCACAGCCATGGAGTACGACCGCTGGCAGGTCCGCTACCATGGCGCAGCGGCTAGGCTCAATTTCCCCATCGGCACACATCCGGTCCACCTCGTTCGGCCAGAGCTAGGGGTGCTGAGCTTGGCTATGGCGCGGGAGGACCGCAAGGCATGGGAGCGCCTCGAGGCTGAGGCTTCCAATGAGGGCTACATGCAAGAGCTCCGCCGGCAGCACTCGGAGCACATGGAAGTGGAGCGGGCGATCTTTGCCGGCGCGGAGGGCGGCGAGGTTATCGCGCTCTCCTCTAAGGATGAGGTCGAAGGCGGAGAGGACGACTATGCGGAGGGCGGCGAGGTGGGCCCCGAGGACGAGGAGATCGACATCGACGAGTGGAGGAGTGCCTTCCCCAACGACCCCGACGACGGTACTGGCCCGGACCCGGCTCACGGCACACCGTACATGACGAGGAAGGATTGGCTCGACCTTTACTTCAACCGAAAGTAGTTAGCTTAGTCTAAATTTATGTTTTATGTTTGGTTATGCAAAACTATCTATGTTTATGTTTGAATGCATGCTACTTTCAGTTGAACCTGCTTTGAACTTGATCAAATTGAAGTTTACAACCTTAAGTATAGGGGATCGACTAGAAAAGGACAAAAATCGCTGGAGTATATTTATATCCACTAGGGGTTTTAGTCCTTTAACTTTTTAAGGATTGCCTAGAGATGTCCTTATGACTAGTTTATTTCAGTTCTTCACAATGTGATGCTCTATATGTGCAACTTTTTGCCGTGCAGTTCAATTTCATCAATAACAGTTTCAATAATACCACTATGAATTACGATATTTGGTTGCTGTTAAGGATATTGCAGTTAACATGCCTTTTCTTTTTTCAATTGTTGTTTAGCAACATGCATTGTACTGATTGACTAAATATGCAATCCCAGGCTACATAGGAACAAGGAAGAGTGTTACCTTCACGTTATGATGATGTCTAGATATACATGTAATATAATCTTATATAATGGGATGGATGGACTGTTGTACTATATCATTTTTCAATTGTTGTTTAACTTCTAATATTAACTTGGTGCTTCTAGGTACATATATCATTGCCAAAGATCCACACTTCGACCCTTTCTGCGTATGGGGAATGAGATATTCATGAACCAGCATCAAGTGAGGAAACTGATAAAGATTGTTATTAAAATGGGTCAAAAGATGTCAATCGAACTATTTGTTTACACTTTATGCAAGACAACAGTGAAATGCGGGATGGTAAGTAAGAACCATGTAGCCTTATTTTTATTGCCCGTAATGAGTTGTGTTAGATGAAAATATCTGAATCTTTTTTCTTTTGTAGTGGATCCTGTAGCAGTTTACTCAAGATTACCTCTCAAACTACATGATTGGCGGCCAGCCATCACAAGGGGTTGGACTAGAGTCCTGCATGCCTTCTACATCTAGGAGAGCACAATAGGGCCATTCCGCTTCACCTTGTTCAGCAACTGGAATGTCTGTCGCCTCTTTCATTACCATCTATAATAGTACAAGTATAGAACCCTAGTACATCATTCTTTATTTGGTGCTTATGTAATTCTTAAACATATGTACCTGTGAATATCGGATAATTCATTGGTTGTTTGAACCTGATGGATATGAATAAAGCTATAGCCTACTTTCAAGTTTAAATTAGGTACAATTTTAAATAGCAGCAATTAAATTAGGGTGAAATTACGTTGTGTAGGTCATTACGGCACACACGGTTGGTAAAACATAAACGTTTGCGATATACACCATAATCCGAGACGGTTCACAAAGAGTAAACGTGTGCAAGAATGCACACAGTTGGCCTTTGCAAAGAGTGTGTGATGTCAGACAATATCACATACGGTGTGGGAAAAGTAAATGTGTGTGATTGTCTACCTATCGTACACGGTTTATAATCACGAACTGTTTGTGATGTGTCAGACATCATAAATCTCCCGTGCCTAGAATCTTCCTGGAAAACTCCCGTGCCTGGAATCTGCCTGGTTTTAGGCAGAACCACAAAACTCCAACTGCGATGGCAATGCGAGCACAAATGAGTAGCAAGGATAAAGCGTTTGGGATATCCGAGATATCAGAAACGGTTATATAGGGACAACTGTATGCATCAAGGCTCCCTATCCCCGACGGTTTTTGGGTCGTGTGGGAAGGGCCCCCCTATCACCCACACTCACTTGGCGATGGTTCCAAATTCCGTTGCGGAACGGGGTTAAAAAATCATTTGTTTAGGACCGACGTGCACCAGTGAGTTGCTTATATATTGGGCATCAAGATCTATAAGGATAGATCAAGAGGCTTAATAGGACTTTCATAAAACACATACCTTGACAAAAGTTTTCAAGAAGTTCAAAATGGATCAATCAAAGAAGGAGTTCTAGCCTGTATTGTAAGGTGTGAAGTTGAGTAAGACTCAAAGCCCGACCACGACAAAAGATTGAGAGAGAACGAAAGTCATTCCGTTTGCCTCAGCCATAGGTTCTTTAAAGTATGACATACTATGTACCAGACCTATATTGTACCTTGCCATGAGTTTGGCAAGGGGGTACAATAGTGATCCAGGAGTAGATCACTACACAACTGTGAAAATTATCCTTAGTTACCTAAGAGGACTAAGGAAATATTTCTCAGTTACCGAAGTGACAAAGAGTTCGTCATAAAGGGTTACGTCGATGCAAGCTTTAACACCGATTCAGATGACTCTGAGTCTCAGTCTGGATACATATTGAAAGTGGGAGTAATTAGCTGGAGTAGCTCCATGCAGAGCAGTGTAGACATAGAAACTTGCAAAATACATACGGATCTGAATGTGGCAGGCTCGTTGACTAAACCTCTCCCACAAGCAAAATTTGATCATACCTTATTACTCTTTGGGTATTAATCACATGGCGACGTGAACTAGATTATTGACTCTAGTAAACTCTTTGGGTGTTAGTCACATGGCGATGTGAACTATTGGTGTTAATCGCATGGCGATGTGAACTAGATTCTTGAGTCTAGTGCAAGTGGGAGACTGAAGGTAATATGCCCTAGAGGCAATAATAAATTTGATATTTGATATTTCCTTATTCATCATAAAGGTTTATTATTCATGCTAGAATTGTATTGATCGGAAACTTAAATACTTGTGTGAATACATAAACAAATACGGTGTCCCTAGTAAGCCTCTACTAGACTAGCTCATTGATCAAAGATGGTTAAGGTTTCCTAACCATAGACATGTGTTGTCATTTCATAACGGGATCACATCATTAGGAGAATGATGTGATGGACACGACCCATCCGTTAGCTTAGCATAATGATTGTTAAGTTCATTGCAATTTCTTTCTTCATGTTAAATACATATTCCTTTGACTATGAAATTATGCAACTCCCAGATAACGGAGGAATACCTTATGTGCTATCAAACGTCACAATGTAACTAGGTGATCATAAAGATGCTCTACAGGTATCTCTGAAAGTGTTTGTTGAGTTGGCATAGATCGAGATTAGGATTTGTCACTCCGATTATCGGAGAGGTATCCCTGGGCCCTCTTGGTAATACACATCATAAGAAGCCTTGCCAGCAAAGTGACTAATGAGTTGGTTACAAAATGATGTATTATGGCACGAGTAAAGATACCGATGATCGAATCTCGGGTAAGTAACATACCGATGTACAAAGGGAATTACGTATGTTGTCATAACGGTTCGACCGATAAAGATCTTCATAGAATATGTAGGATCCAATATGGGAATCTAGGTTTCGCTATTGGTTATTGACCGGAGAGGTGTCTCGGTCATGTCTACATAGTTCTCGAAAATGTAGGGTCCGCATGCTTAACGTTCATTGACGATATAGTGTTATATGAGTTATATGTTTTGGTGAGCGAATGTTGTTTGGAGTCCCAGATGAGATCATGGACATGACGAGGAGTCTCGAAATGGTTGAGAGGTAAAGATTTATATATAGTACAATGGTATTTGGACACCGGAAGTGTTTCGGGACTTATCGGGAAGGAATCGGGTCGCCGGAAGGGGTTTCGGGCACCCCCCCCCCCCAGCAAGATATGGGACTTATGGGCCAAAGGAGGTGGATAGACCCTAGTTTGGCCAGCCCTAGGGAAGGAAAAGGGGGAGCTCTAGCCCCTCCTACTTTTCCCTCTCATGGGAGAAAGGAAAAGGGGGGCGCCACCCTCCCCTGCCTTTCACCGCACTTCAAATAAGGAAAGGGGGGCGCGGCTTGGGAGGGACCCCAAGTAGGATTTCTCCTACTTGGGCGCCTCCTGTGGCTGCTCCTCCCTCCCTCGCACCTATATATATGTGGGAGGGGGCGCCTAGCACATAACATACAATTGCCTAGCCGTGTGCGGCGCCCCCCTCCACCGTTTACACCTCCGGTCATATTTTCGTAATCCTTAGGCGAAGCCCTGTGGAGATCACTTCACCATCACCGTCGCCACGCGCGTCGTGCTGATGGAACTAATCTACTATCTCGATGTCTTGCTGGATCAAGAAGGCCAGGTACGTCATCGAGTTGAACGTGTGCAGAAATCGGAGGTGTCGTATGTTCGGTACTCGATCGGTGGAGCGGTGTCGGTGGGAACGACACCTATGGGATCATTGGGATCCCTTCTATGGTTGGCGGGCGTGGGGTTGTGCAAAGAGCGGGTCTAGCGGTTAGCACAAGGATCGTTTACCCAGGTTCGGGCAGGGGAGATGCGTAATACCCTAGTCCTGCTTTGATGTATATTTGAGTGTTCTTGAGTTCTTGAACTAGCTACGGTGTGTGTCTAGTTCCAAAGATCCGAATCCCCCTCTAGTACGCCTCGGGCCTCCTTTTATAGCCAAAAAGGGGTCACCACAGTGGCACACAGGAGGTGGAAAGGTGTATAGGGGCTGAGTCCATCCTCTCGCACCGTCGAACAAACGCATTTAATGCGCTGCCAACGTGCCCCTCTTGCTTTATCGGGGACGGCGAGGAAGCTCATCCCAGCTTTCGCCGCCTCGCCTGGCTCTGACGCGCGTCCGAGCTGACGAGGCGTTGTAGCGCCACATTGGCTGGCTACTGGGCTGGCGTGGTGGCGGAGTCTTCATGAAGATCTGCATGCCACCATGCAGGTGCTTGCTGAGTCGGTGTGGAGGCCACACGCTGCCATGCAGATGCCTGCCCAGCTGGTTGAGCTAGCAGCTGCGTGGGAGCGGCGGTGGAGTCTTGACAGACGTGGGGCTGGCTGCGGCCCCGCAGATGTCCTCGGCAAGGGTCTTGCCGGGGGCCCGACAAGGGTCTTCTCGTGGCACCCCGGTCGTCCCCGGCAAGGATCTTGTCGGGGGTCTCATGGATTTCCTTGGCAAGGATCTTGCCAAGGATCATCGTCTTCTGGTCCTCATCTGATCTTGTGTATTTATAATCTCCACAAAGATCTGCATGCCACCATGGAGGTGCCTCCCGAGCCTTGGTTCCAATGTAGTTGGTGGTGTTGGAAACCCTAAGGCTCAAGGGTGGCGTGCTTTGCTGGCATTGGGCAAGTTGCCCCGGCAAGGGTCTTGCGGGGGCTGCGGAGGCTGCCCTGGCAAGGGTCTTTCCGAGGGAGTCCACTTCGCTCCCTTTCTCTTTATGTCTCGGGTCTTGGTGTTGCTTCGGTTGTCTTGTGCTCCGGCTTCCCTCCTCTGCCCTGCTCAGTGCGGCCGTAGGCGCGGCTCTGACTGCCCGTGCAAAAGTAAAGGGGTACAAAGGAGAGCCCCTACTTTTGTACACCGACAGGAGCCCCCGGTCCTGGGCCACACATAAGCGCGACGCGTTGTTGGGCTAGGCCCAGAATGGTGCGCGGGCAGGCGGGGCGGATTTTTACTTGTAGTAATTCCTTCGCTCGCTGCGCTTCCCCATGACCCGCGTTGAACGTGCGACGTGGGGGGTCATGCGTGACGTGGGGGTCATGCGTGGGGCGGAATCCTACACGCATGTGTCACATCATGGTAAAGAGGTGGCCCGCGCCTTCCCCAGAATAAGAGGAAAACACAGAGGCGCGACTCATTTACTGAGTGGACTCGGGTCATGGTCTTCATGGCGCCGCGCCCCACGATCATAGGGTGGAGAACGGGCGCCTCACCCGTCCCCTTGATTTCTGCTTGCTCACCAGGTGTCCCCCATGCCCTCAAGGTGGCAGGCGGTGGACGCGCAGGGGGGCACGGGCCTTAATTAACGAGGTGGGAAACGGGGTCGTCGCTGATTGGGGCAGCGGGTCGGTCCCGATTCCCTGCGCCCCAGATGGCCGGATTGGCTTAGTGGGGTGGCCGAGCCCCGACCCTGCCCCTTTATAAGAACGGGGAGGGGATGGAACCCCACAATCTTTCATCATCCCTCTCCTTCCACCTCGGCTCCGTTCTTGCATCTGCCATGGCGAGAGGGGGAGCCGGCCCTTCAACGGTGGCGGCGAGGGCCTCTGCTCGACAGCGCGTCCCTCCTTCCCAAGAGCTCGCGGCGGTGGAACCGGCCATGAGAGGAAGGGGGAGGGGTGAGGCCGAGGTCAGAGTGGTGCTCGGGGAAGAGGGGGACGGGGCGGTGCACCGGCCTTGCCTCCGCCAGCGATGCCTCGCCCAATGGAGGGCCACATCGAGGACCAGCCTCATGAGTTCTTCATCAGGCTGCGCGGGCCACCGCGCCATCGCCTTTGTCTCCCTGCTCCATTCGCTCGGGATATGGAGTTCGATCCGCCCCCGACCCCGAGGTTGCATATGAGGGGCTACGGGAATGGCGGCACGCGGGTTGACATCGACTTTCCCGTCCCTCATGTCATGTACCTTCGTCGCAGATGGAAGACTTTTGCTCTATCAACAGCCTGACGGCAGGGCTCGTTCTCTATTTCAAATTAATGGAGAACGGCCTGCTCTCCATCAAGGTCTTTGGATACTCTGGAACTCGCCTAAAGTTTTGCGTGGAGAGCTCCTCCGATGACGAAGACTCTTCCTCAAGCGGGAGTGACGAGGAGGACAGCGACAACAACGACGAGGGTGTCGAGCCGGGGAACGCCCACTCCGACTCCGAGTGACCGCGCCGCCCCTCCCTTGGCCACGTGCCCTGTCGAGGTCCTTCCTTGTCAAGCTCTCCATCGGCGCGTTCCCCATCGCCCCTCTTTTGGCTTCACCTGCTGCACCTGGGAGGAAAAGGGCAAGAACGTGGATCACGGGGCACTTATCTTTTTTTAGTTTGTAAGCCTACGGGCCTTGGTGGAATTTAGACCTTGTAATCCCCTCGCTCATGTACTCATTCCGTATGAATTGTACTTGTTTACAACGTATGAATGAAAGAAGGGTGTTTGCCGGGTTTTGTGTGCGCATGGGCTAGGGCCACACCGACGAACGCGTCCTCGTTATCTTAAGATAAACATTGTATCCCGGCAACAGGCCTTGCCGTCCTCTTGCTCTATGGCTCAGCTACACCCACGCCCTTGGCGGACATAGGGGCCGAGTAGGATTAGGCCCTTCGATCTCCCTCTTCCAATCGCACTACAACCAAGTTCCGGCCAAAGTAAGGTTTTCGGACATAGGACAGAGGGAGCAAGATGGTACGAGAGCGAGCAAAGCCTTATACGTTCAAGGTTCATACAGGGGCATAGAGTGGGGGAGAAAGTCTTATCTGATGTCGCAGCCCCCGGCAACCTTGGCTTGCCGTGATTGGATCTTAGACTTGCAGCCCCTGGCAACCTTGGCTTGTCGGGGTCGGGGCGTCGGCATGTTCTCTTTCTTCCAAATATCTCAGCAGAAATGTCCGTGTACCTTACGAACCAAATAGGACGAAAAGGAACAGAGAGACGCACACTCGACCTCTATGCTAGGAGTTAGCCGCCGCTAAGCACTATTAACCCTAACCGAGGGAGAGACTCAACCTAGCATACATGCTAAAACTTAGGGCGCCAGCACTTCATTTATTTAGGCTTAGGGTTTGTGCCTGGCTTTGTACAGAGGGTTACATGCCTCGTCTGCAAAGCTTGTACAAAAGGTGGCTTGCCGGGGGCCCGGAAACCGCACCTTATGGGTAAAACTTGCGAAGATGTTTCACGTTATAGGAGTTGCTCACTGGAATAGTATCTTCGGTCTCCAGGTGGACTGCGCCGGCCCTGGTGACTCGTATTACCCGATAAGGGCCTTTAAGGGAGTCCCGGATTAGGGGGTCTCTGGACAGCCGGACTATATCCTTTGGCCGGACTGTTAGACTATGAAGATACAAGATTGAAGACTTCGTCTCATGTCCGGATGGGACTCTACTTGGAGTGGAAGGCAAGCTAGGCAATACGGATATGTATATCTCCTCCTTTGTAACCGACCTTGTGTAACCCTAACCCTCTCCGGTGTCCATATAAACCGGAGGGTTTTAGTCCGTAGGACAACAAACAATCATACCATAGGCTAGCTTCTAGGGTTTAGCCTCTCCGATCTCATGGTAGATCAACTCTTGTAATACTCATATCATCAAGAATAAATCAAGCAGGACGTAGGGTTCTACCTCCATCAAGAGGGCCCGAACCTGGGTAAAACATCGTGTCCCCTGCCTCCTGTTACCATCTGCCTTAGACGCACAGTTCGGGACCCCCTACCCGAGATCCGCCGGTTTTGACACCGACATTGGTGCTTTCATTGAGAGTTCCTCTGTGTCGTCGCCATTAGGCTTGATGGCTCCTTCAATCATCGATAGCGATGTAGTCCAGGGTGAGACTTTTCTCCCCGGACAGATCTTTGTATTCGGTGGCTTCGTACTACGGGCCAACTCGCTTGTCCATGTGGAGCAGATCAAAAGCTACGCCCCTGGCCATTAGGTCAGGTTTGGAAGCTTAAATTACACGACCGATATCCGCGGAGACTTGATCTTTGACGGATTCGAGCCCCTGCCTTGTGCGCCACGCGGTCAAGATGAGTACGATTTAGCTCTACCATCGGACCGTATTCAGGAGATCGCACCGGCAGCCGCTCCGAGCCTCAATTCGGAGCCAATCGCGCCATCCATGGACGGGTGGATAGACCCCGTCATGAAGGCCGTATCCTCAGCGGCGATCGAGCCGAATATCGAGCTTACCCTTCAGGAGAGCCATGTTGTCAGACTGCTGGATCTTTCACCGGCCACGGACTCCGAACCACCTGCGCCCATTCCTAGCGAATCCGATTGGGCGCCGATCATGGAGTTTACCTCTGCGGATATTTTTCAGCCCTCGCCCTTCGGCGACATACTGAACTCATTAAGGTCTCTCTCCTTGTCAGGAGGATCCTGGCCGAACTATGTCCGGCAGGATCGGGATGCGGATGACAAAGAACTTCGCCGCCCACCCACCACCCACTTAGTAGCCAATGTCGATGACTTAACCGCCATGCTCGACTTCGACTCCAAAGACATCGACGGTATGGACGACGATGCAGGAGACGAACAGGAACCACTGCCCACAGGGCACTCACGCCCACTTCATCACATGATGTATACATGGTGGACACACCAAAAGAAAACGACGACGAGGAACAGAGGGACGCAATGAAGGGTTGACCCCTAGAGAAGCAGTCAAAGCGGCGGCATAAGCGCCGCCCCAAATCCCGCCTCGGCAGTAACAACGATCATATAGACCCAGCGTTAGAGCAGGGTGAACGATCGCCGGACCATGGCAACACGGAGAATCAAACCGAACAACCCGACTCTGTCAAAGATAATAGTCCGGACGACATCACACCGGACAGACACCCGGAGCAACAGAATGCCCATCAAAGGCTTGTTGCCACCGCGAGGAGTCTAAAAAAGCAGAAGCAAAGGCTCAAGGCTGCGCAAGACACACTCAGAATCAGATGGAGTAAAGTACTCAACACAGAAGCGAAGTACGGCGGTAATCGCCACACCAAGAGCTACCCAAAGCGGAAGTTGCTACCTGGATTCGATGAGGAGGCCTTAGATCCCCCGCAACCAAATATTAAAACGGCCATCTGGCCGGATAGTCAACCTCACGGCCAACATAGAGCGGCAAACGACGCCGCACAAGAACCAGTATGCGACCCGCGTAAGGGCTCGCATCAAAAGGACGTCGCAACAAGATCCATCTACGAACCATGCAAACGCACCCCAGCATGCAATGCAACTCCACAAACATCCGAACATCACGGTACACCCAGATACAGGGGTGCCGCACACCCCCTATGTTTCACCGATGAGGTGCTGGACCACGAATTCCTAGAGGGATTCAAACCCGTAAACATAGAGGCAGACGACGGAACAACAGACCCAGGGGTCTGGATTGAGGACTATATCCTCCATATCGATATGGCTCGAGGAGATGATCTCCATGCCATCAAGTACTTACCCCTCAAGCTCAAAGGGCCAGCTCGGCACTGGCTTAAAAGCCTCCCCGAAAGCTCCATTAGAAGCTGGGAAGAGCTCAAAGACGCTTTTCGGGCGAATTTTCAAGGGACTTATGTCCGACCTCCGGATGCGGATGATTTGAGTCATATAACTCAACAGCTCGGAGAGTCAGCCCGAAAGCTTTGGAACATGTTTCTTTCTAAAAAGAACCAAATAGTCGACTGTCCGGACGCCGAAGCTTTAGCGGCTTTCAAACACAGCGTTCGTGACGAATGGCTTGCCAGACACCTCGGCCAAGAAAAGCCGAGAACAATGGCAGCATTAACAAGCCTCATGACCCGCTTTTGTGCGGGGGAGGACAGCTAGCTAACCAGATGCGGCACCAGCGACCCAAGTACATCCGAAGTTAGAGATGGAAACGGGAAATCACGACGCAGCAAAAATAATAAGCGCCGGAATAAAGAAGACAGCCCGAAGAGCACGGGGGTAAATGCCGGATTCAGAAGCTCTCGGCCAAGTCAGCAAAAGCCGCCCTCTAAAGGCGCCAGAGATGAACTGTCCAGCCTAAGCAAAATTCTGGACCAAATATGTCAGAGCCATAGCACCCCTGGTAAACCCGCTAATCATACCCACAGAGAATGTTGGGTCTTCAAGCATTCCGGCAAGCTCAACGCTATACACAAGGGGGAGGATACACCAAGCGAATAGGAGGATGAGCCTCTGAAGCAAGACACTGGGGAACAAAAGAAATTTCCACCAGAAGTCAAAACAGTAAACGTGTTACACGTGATCAAGGGGAGAAACAAAGCGGCACTCGCCCAAGGGCCTATCACCGCGGAGTCCTGCCACTGGTCGTCTCAACCGATCACTTTCGACCATCGGGATTACTCAGCAAGTATCCAGCGTGCAGGATGGGCTGCCTTGGTATTAGATCCAATAATTGACGGATACCACTTCACACGAGTCCTGATGGACGGTGGCAGCAGTCTAAACCTGATATATCAGGACACAATCCGCCAAATGGGGATAGACCCAATGAAAATTTGCCACAGCAATACTACCTTTAAAGGTGTAACGCCAGGCCCAGGGGCTCATTGCACGGGCTCCCTGCTACTAGAGGTTATATTCGGCTTCCCCGATAACTTCCGTAGCAAAAATTTAACCTTCCACATTGCTCCGTTCCAAAGTGGCTATCAAGCACTACTTGGACGCGAAGCTTTCGCTTCCTTTAATGCAATACCGCATTACGCTTCCCTCACGCTTAAGATGCCTGGTCCACGTGGCATCATTACAGTAAATGGAAATATTGAGCGATCCCTGCACGCCGAAGAGAGGCAGCCGCACACTAAAACTGCCTCACCAACTAAAGCATTCGATAGGTCGTCAAGACTACGGACACGGTTAGACGAGTCCGACTCAGCTATATGTACTTCATACAGGTTTGATGGACACACCCCTATTACAAATAGAAGGGGCTCAACGCACGCATACAAGTGGCAATTTATACTCATCTTGAATTGTACATGGTTTCTTTAAAACCTACCTTTTTGCACGACAACTTTTGACCTAAGTTCCTCTCTTTTATAGATGACCATCGTGCTATACCCGTCCAGGATACGACACAACGGAGACACAGGCGCAGACGTGCAGCAGGGACCCATTCCAAGGATTCTTTTTAGATTAAGACCCTGCGTAAACCTTTCTTACTGTCTCTTGTTGATACACATCCCTCCGATTCTCAGTACTATTGAGAAGGATGCTGACGTCTTGGCATGTGGCCACGTCAGAATAATGCACGTACATGGACACCAGGGGCTTCTTATAAAGGGCACTATTTAGGCCCGGTTTATACCATAAAGACCGAATACCTTAGGGAGTGTTCGGCGTTGCGAGTTTGGTCTTATATGCATTAGCTCCGAATCATGTCTTTGGTCAAATGTTGGGTTTGCCTGGCTCCTGTGTTTTGCTGCCTTACGTTCCGCTCTATCGGCTAAGGCGGCACCAGGAGAACTACTGCGATTGTTCCCCGATTCATCCGGACGAGCACCTCAGTAGAGAAAGCCAAAAACTGACTGTCATTATATAGCGTGAGACTGGTCAACCACTCGATGACCTATCGGAATGTTAGAATTCCTCCGCTTTAACGAAGGGCCGTTTCCCGGCCAGGCATGTACACACCCCGAATTCGGGAGAGTGCGGAACCACCAGGGGATATATAGTAGCCCCACCGTCAAACTCCTATGGCTAAGTGAAAGTGTTAAAGCATTATAGTCTGGTTGCCTCATTCGCTGCACTATCACCTCCTTAATATGACCAAGACGTTGGATTAAGTGTGAACCTGCGTCTTCTACAAACACCTCCGCATTATATGCGTGGGGGTTGAAGGCGACGACTGCAATCTTTCAGGTTATATACATATATACATAAACGGCTGCACAGGAGGCATCATATTACTTTCAGGAAAAAGTATAAATACAACCTTAATAAATTTCATAAACATTGTTTTTACAATGGGAATACATGTCACTCAAACATAATATTCTTCGAGCACTAGGCCTCTATCAAACGAGCACCCTCGAGAACTTCTTCGAAATAGTGCTCGGCAGCCACTCGGCCTATGGCCGAACCCTGCGTCGCAACAGTGGCAGCATCCATCTCCGCCCAGTATGCTTTGACACGGGCAAAGGCCATCCGCGAGCCTTCTATGCACGCCAACCTTTTCATCACATTGATGCGCGGCACCGCACCAAGGAACTATTGCACTAAGCTGAAATAGCTGTTCGGCTTCGGCTTTTCCGGCCACAAATGATCTACGACGGACCTCATGGCAAGTCCGGACAATCTATTGAGTTTGGCCCATTCGGCAAGCTGATCAGTTAGTGGAAGCGGATGCTCTGGAATGTTAAACTGCGACCAGAACATCTTGTCCACTTCACGATCTGTTTGATCTCGGAAGTATTCGGCCACATCGACACCGCTCGCCGCCAAGTCCATATATGCGTCTGCCGAACTCCACAGCCGATCCAGAGGGGCATACCGCGGATCTTCGAACTTCCTCCGCAGCATAAAGGGCTTCCTGGCCGCAATATCCCCGGCTTCACGTAGTTCCTCCTTCTTCGCTCTCATGGCAGAGCGGGTGTCCTTGGTCGCCATTGTGGCCTTCTCGAGGTCCGTCGCCCTCGCCCGGTTTTCTTCTTCAAGGAACAGGCAGTGGTCGGCAGTGTCTTTTAACTTCACAGCCATCTTGGCCAATTTATCTTTGCTCTAGCAATGTGCAGCCTTTTCGGCTCTTAACTCTTCGGCCGCCTTTAATGCTGCCGCATTACTAATCCTTGTTTGTTCTTTGGCTCGTGCAAGTTCTGCCCGAAAGGTTTCCACGATGGCAGCTCCATCTGCAGTCACAAAATATTAAAGATACTGGCATCATGCTGCTCTTACTATGTGACATTCACCAGACAATATCACTTACCCTGTGCCTCGTCAAGCCTCTTGTTAACAAGCTCGATGTCGGCATCCACCGCATCCAGTTGCCGCTTTAGTTTGGCAATCTCATGATTCCGGCCAGCCACCGGAGCTCCAGCCACCTGCACATAAAGGCAGTTTGATTATTACCTGGGACTACGATCCTCTGTTCGCCGCCGTTCTTGACGACAACCAGAGTCTCAGGGGCTACCATCTACACAGGGCGCACCTAAAAATGTGCGGTACTATCAAAAAGTATATCATTTCACATACCTCAAAGCCTGTTAGTAGACTCATAAAGGCCTCATGCAATCCTCTTTCGGCGGACGAAATTCTTTCCATCACCGTACCCATCAACATACGGTGTTCTTCTGAGATGGCCGCTCGCTCCAACAGCTCCCTCAGTACGTCCGACCGCATACCAGATGGTGTCGGACTCTTCTGTTTGCTCTCTTCAAGAGCCGGATACTGGGGACTTCGGGTGACCATAGGATTATCTTCTGGCCTAACCGGATCCGGGGAGGCCCTCCGAGACGACACTTCAAGGTCGCCCGCTTCTTGAGCGGAGGAGTCCGGGGAGGCGTTTCGCTCTCCATCATCTTTGGAAGAAGATCCCCTGAAGAGGAGCTTTGCTGAGAAGGGCTGAGATCCGAACTGCAAGATAAATGCTTCGGTTATTTTCCTTGGAAGAAAGGTAGAATATCTTTACTATCAAGTATTTTTCGATAACTTACAGCTCGTTAGAGGGCTGATCTCCGCATGGACTTTGTGTGGCAAGAGCACCCTCCGGGGCCGGACCCTCTGGTGGAGATGTCTTCTCCCGTTTGGAAGCCTTGGCTTTTGGATCTTCAGAGGCGGTCCTCTTCCTTCCCCGGGGCAAGAGAATGTCGGATTCTTCCCCTTTGTTATCCTCCCTCGCGGAGGCGGCCATTCCCTCGGTTGGAATTGGTAGCGGTGGGGGCCCGCTTTCGCCCTCATTATTCCCCCCTTTATCTTCCTTTGAGGGCTCCGGGCAAGGTGCTAGCTCGAGCATCTTTTCCAGTACCGGATTGTCCAAACCCTCAGGAAGGGGGGCCGAACACCGAATCATCTTCGCCTTTGTTAGCCAGTCCTGGTCAAACAGCAATTTCTCAGAATGACGTCATGATAAATGAAAGACGGTGTGTTCGGTTAGAGGATTACTTACTTGGTCGGCGGTGCGGTTGCTGCTCAGGCCCACGTCCTCGGTAGTATCCGGACACTCTATGTGGGGTCCGAAGAATGATTTATACATCTCCTCGTGCGTCAGGCCGAGGAAATTCTGAATAGTGCGCAGTCCTTCTGGGTTGAACTCCCACATGCGGAGGGGCCGACGTTTGTAAGGCTGGACTCGACGAACCAGCATGACTTGCACCACCGTAACCAGACTGAAATCTCCTTCGAAGAGATCTTGAATGCGGCTCTGCAATATAGGCACGTCTTCGTCCCTCTGCTAATCCATGACATCAGTTGCGGTGGAAGGCCCGAGCGGAAAGCAGGGACAGCCACCCACTTGGCACTTCTAGGAGCTGTGATGTAAAACCACCCCCGTTGCCATAATCCGGACACCTCTGGAAAGGAACCCTTTGGCCATGGAGCTCCTGCGATCCTGCTTATTAATGCGCCTCCACACGCTACATGCTGCCCTTCGACCATCTTCGGCTTCACGTCAAAGGTCTTGAGCCACATGCTGAAGTGAGGGGTAACGCGGAGGAAGGCCTCACATACGACAATAAATGCCGAGATGTGGAGAAAGGAGTCCGAGGCTAGAACATGGAAATCTAGCCCGTAATAGAACATCAAACCCCTAATGAAGGGATCTAGAGTGAGGCCTAGACCTCGGAGGAAGTGGGAGATGAACACAATGTTCTTGTTGGGTTCGGGAGTAGGGACGACCAGCCCTCGGGCAGGCAGCCGATGCGAAACCTCGGCGGTCAGGTATCTGGCCTCCCTCAACTTCTTGATATCCTCTTTCGTAACGGAGGAGGGTATCCACCGGCCTTGAAGTCTAGATCCAGACATGATTGAAGGTCCGAAGCTCCTGACCTGGGTTTCGGGTGTTAGAACTCGAGGCGGGGGAAGGATTCGATCGAGCACGGGAGGAAAAAAGTAAAAGCATTGTCCCTTTATAAAGAGGGTGAATATCAAGCATCCTACCCGTAGCCGTTTGGGACTTGCCTAAAATCTAGGAGTCCTAGGCACGGTTGGGTTACCCACGACCGTATTGATGAGAATCCCGTAATAAGGGGGACACGATCTCTGCTTTGACAAGACGTGTCAAAAAACTGCCTCGCGTTATGTGCGGGGCTAGTTAAAGGAAACGGTTCGAATAATCACCGGGCCATGGCTTAATGTCATGTTGCCAAAACAAGTCAGCAGATAAGATTTGTGGAAATATTATTCTCTCTACGGTGGTATGTGGAATTTATTTTGCAGGGTCGGACACTATCCTGGTATTCAAACTCTTCTGTGATGTGTTCGGAGGAGGAACCCGTCTTGCAATGCCAAAGACAGTACTACGCGCCGGACTCATTGTCATTGAAGCCTGGTTCAAGGGCTACTGAGGGAGTCCCGGATTAGGGGGTCTCCAGACAGCCGGACTATATCCTTTGGCCGGACTGTTAGACTATGAAGATACAAGATTGAAGACTTCGTCTCGTGTCCGGATGCGACTCTACTTGGCGTGGAAGGCAAGCTAGGCAATACGGATATGTATATCTCCTCCTTTGTAACCAACCTTGTGTAACCCTAACCCTCTTCGGTGTCCATATAAACCGGAGGGTTTTAGTCCGTAGGACAACAAACAATCATACCATAGGCTAGCTTCTAGGGTTTAGCCTCTCCGATCTCGTGGTAGATCAACTCTTGTAATACTCATATCATCAAGAATAAATCAAGCAGGATGTAGGGTTTTACCTCCATCAAGAGGGCCCGAACCTGGGTAAAACATCGTGTCCCTTGCCTCCTGTTACCATCCGCCTTAGACGCACAGTTCGGGACCCCCTACCCGAGATCCGCCGGTTTTGACACCAACATCCTTCCCACTTCGGCGTCAACTTGTTGGAATTCTTGGCTGATTGAACGCGCTGAAGAACAAGGTCGCCTTCCTCAAAGCTTTGGGCATGAACCTTGCGGCTATGGTAGCGGCGCAAGGATTGATGGTAGCGTGCTGCTCTCAGAGCCGCCTGAGGACGATCTTCCTCAAGGAGCGTTGCGTCATCTTGCCACAACTGCTCTTGCTCAAGCTCGTCAAAAGCGAGCACTCGAGGTGACCCGTATGTGAGTTCCGTGGGGAGAACTACTTATGCACCGTATACCAGGGCAAAGGGTGTCTAGCCGGTGGCTCGATTTGGCGTCGTTCTGATTGACCAAGGAACCGCCGACAACTCATCAATCCAGCGCCTTCCGCTCTTGTGCAGCCTGTCAAAAGTCTTTGTCCTTAGGCCTTGCAGTACTTCAGCATTTGCCCTCTCCGCCTGGCCATTGCTCCGTGGGTGTGCCACGAAAGCAAAACAGACCTTGCTATCGAGGTCTTGGATGTATTGCATGAAGGTGTGGCTTGTAAACTGCGTGCCGTTGTCGGTGATGACTCTGTTTGGCACACCAAAGCGGCAGACTAGCCCCTTGAAGAACTTAACGGCTGATTGCGCTGTCACCTTCCTTACCGCTTCCACCTCCTGCCACTTTGTGAACTTGTTGATTGCAACATACAACTACTCAAAGCCCCCAACAGCGCGGGGGAAAGGGCCTAGTATGTCGAGCCCCCAGACCGAAAATGGCCAGGAGAGAGGAACTGTTTGAAGGGCTTGAGCTGGTTGATGAAGCTTCTTCGAATGGAACTGACAAGCTTCACACTTGGTTACTAGTGTCGTTGCATCTTGGAGGGCAGTGGGCTAGAAGAAACCTTGCCGGAATGCCTTGCCGGCAAGGGCCCTCGACCCTATGTGGGAGCCACATATTCTCCATGTATCTCTACCAACAGCTCCAGTCCTTCCTACCAGGGAATGCACTTCAATTTCACACTGTTTGGTGTTTTTTCTGTACAGGACGTCGTTGACGAACTGATACATGGCAGACCGACGGGCTACTTTCTCCGCTTCTTCCTTCTCCTCAGGGAGTTCCCTTGTTTGGAGGAATCGACGGTATGATGTGCCCATGCTGGAGCCTGGGGCTCGACGGAAAGGACTAAAGGCATTTCCTCTGCCATGGGAGCGGTTGTCTCTACAGCCAGGGCTTGATGCCCCGCCGGAGTCGGTTGCCCCACGGCAGGCTCAGCGTCCATGGCAACATATTTGTCGGCGGCTCCTGGGATCTCGGCGAGAAAGTACTTGCCCGGGCATGATTTCCTTTGGTTGTTCTGCTCTGTTGATGGTTTAGCGGATGGTTGAGTAAACCGAAGCACAAAAGTACCTGGTTCCACAGGTAGTTTGAAGGCGGAGCGTTTCGACACGTAGTCAGCAATGTCGTTCTTTACTCGGGGAACATGCTCCGCCTGTAGACTGTCAAAACGCTCCTCCGGCTTCCTCACCTCATCTACGTAGGCCTCCATCAACGGGCTTTGATAATCTTTGTTGACTTGCCTGATGAAAAGCTGTGAATCACCCCTGACGATGAGCTTCTTGATCCCGAGGTCTGCCGCTATGCTGAGACCGGCAAGCAACCCCTCGTATTTAGCAGTGTTGTTCGTGGACATCTCCCTGGGGAAGTGCATCTGGATTACATACTTGAGGTGCTCTCCGGTGGGTGCAATGAGCAACACACCAGCACCGGCACCTTGGAGCTAGAAAGCCCCGTCAAAGTACATAATCCAGTTGCGGCTCGCCTCCTTGCCGGGGAGGGTGGTCTCCTAGATCTCTTCATCGGGCATTGAGGTCCACTAGGCAACGAACTCTGCCATGACTCTGCTCTCGATTGTCGAAGTACTTTCAAACTTCAAACCAAAGCTCGACAGTTCCACAGCCCACTCCACAATCCTCCCGGTTGCGTCTGGGTTATGCTATATCCGTTGCAATGGGAGGCGGGTGACGACGGTGATTTCGTGTGCTTGGAAGTAATGACGCAGCTTTCTCGAGGCCATAAGGAGGCCGAAGAGCAATTTCTGCACACTGGAGTACCTTGACCTAGCCCCCTGCAAGACGGAGCTGACAAAGTAAAACAGGTGCTGCATCATTTTCTTCTTTTGCACCACTTCGTTTGGTTGCGCAGGCTCCGACCCGCCAGCGTCAGACTCTGCTAGGGGCCTTGCCTTGCCGGGGGAGCTCTGGCTTGCCATCCACCAGTCCTGCCGTTGCCACTGCCTCTTCATCCACCTCCCTCTGCGCCACTAGTGCAGCACTGACCACTTGATTTTTCGCCGCCAGATACAGCAGCAACGGCTCTTGTGGTTTGGGCGCAACCAGTACTGGTGTAGAGGAGAGGTATTTCTTCAAATCCTGCAGCACTGCTTCGGCCTCTAGGGTCCATTCCATTGGGCCCGCCTTTTTCAAGATTTTGAAAAAGGGAAGGGCATGCTCAGCAGACTTGGAGATGAATCTGCTCATGGCCGTAACGCAGCCAGTGAGTCGACGCACAATCTTGATCCGCTTGGGCGCCTTAATCTGCTCAATAGCCTTGATCTTGTTTGGATTCACCTCGATCCCATGCTGTGACACAAAGAACCCGAGAAGTTTGCCGGACGGAACACCGAAGACACACTTCTCAGGGTTCAATTTGAGGTTGATCTTGCGCAGATTTGCAAACGTTTCTTCCAAATCGTGTACAAGTTTTGCCCCGTCTTTGGTTTTGACCACTATGTCATCCACATAAGCTTCCATATTTCTATGTAGTTGGGGTTCAAAACCAATTTGGACTGCCCTTGCAAATGTTGAGCCAACACTCTTCAACCCGAAAGGCATCCGTAAAAAGCAATGCGTACCACATGGGGTGATGAATGTTGTCTGATACGTCCATTTTGCATCATGCTTTTATATCAATATTTATTGCATTATGGGCTGTTATTACACAATATGTCACAATACTTATGCCTATTCTCTCTTATTTTACAAGTTTTACATGAAGAGGGAGAATGTCGGCAGATGGAATTCTGGGCTCGAAAAGGAGCAAATATTATAGACCTATTATGCACATCTCCAAAAGTCCTGAAACTTCACCGGAGCATGTTTCAGAATATATATAAAATATTGGGCGAAAGAAGTACCAGAGGGGGGCCACCCACCGTCCACGAGGGTGGGGGGCGCACCCTACCTCCCTGGGCGTGCCCCTGCCTCATGGGCCCCCTGGCAGCCCTCTGATGCCCATCTTTGGCTATATGGAGTCTTTCGTCGAGGAAAAAATCATAAGCAAGCTTTCGGGAAGAAACTCCGCCGCCACGAGGCGGAACCTTGCCGGAACCAATCTAGGGCTCCGGCGGAGCTATTCTGCCAGCGAAACTTCCCTCCGGGAGGGGGAAATCATCACCATCGTCATCACCAACGACCCTCTCGTTGGGAGGGGGTCAATCTCCATCAAAATCTTCACCAGCACCATCTCATATCAAACCCTAGTTCATCTCTTGTATCCAATCTTTGTCTCAAAACCTCAGATTGGTACCTGTGGGTTGCTAGTAGTGTTGATTACTCCTTGTAGTTGATGCTAGTTGGTTTACTTGGTGGAAGATCATATGTACAGATCCATTATGCATATTAATACCCCTCTAATTATGAACATGAATATGATTTGTGAGTAGTTACGTTTGTTCCTGAGGACATGGGAGAAGTCTTGCTATAAGTAGTCATGTGAATTTGGTATTCGTTTGATATATTGATGAGATGTATGTTGTCTTTCCTCTAGTGGTGTCATGTGAACATTGGCTACATGACACTTCACCATTGTTTGGGCCTAGAGGAAGGCATTGGGAAGAAATAAGTAGATGATGGGTTGCTAGTGACAGAAGCTTAAACCCTAGTTTATGCGTTGCTTCGTAAGGGGCTGATTTGGATCCAAATGTTTCATGCTATGGTTAGGTTTACCTTAATACTTCTGTTGTAGTTGCGGATGCTTGTAATAGGAGTTAATCATAAGTGGGATGCTTGTCCAAGGAAGGACAGTACCCAAGCACCGGTCCACCCACATATCAAATTATCAATGTACTGAACGCAAATCATATGAGCGTTATGAAAACTAGCTTGACGATAATTCCCATGTGTCCTAGGAGCGCTTTCCTTTATATAAGAGTTTGTCCAGGCTTGTCCTTTGCTACAAAAAGGATTGGGCCATCTTTATGCACCTTATTTACTTACCCGTTACAAACTACCTTATCACAAAACTATCTATTACCTATAATTTCAGTGCTTGTGTGGGGTATCTTCACCCCGACTAGTAGAGCAAAGAGTTGCTCCTCAACCTACTGAACCTACTGAAATTTTTTACTTTGAAATTCCTTCGGGTATGATAGAGAAACTGCTAGCTAATCCTTTTACAGGAGATGGAACATTGCATCCCAATTTGCACCTAATCTATGTGGATGAAGTTTGTGCATTATTTAAGCTTGCAGGTATGCCTGAGGATGTTATCAAGAAGAAGGTTCCCTTTATCTTTGAAGGGAGAGGTATTGACATGGTTTAGGCTATCTGATGATATGGGATCATGGAACTACAACCGATTGAAATTGGAATTTCATCAGAAATTTTATCCTATGCATCTTGTTCATCGTGATCGTAATTATATATATAATTTTTGGCCTCGCGAAGGAGAAAGCATCGCTCAAGATTGGGGGAGGCTTAAGTCAATGCTATATTCATGTCCCAATCATGAGCTCTCCAGAGAAATTTTGATTCAAAAAATTTATGCTCGGCTTTCTCTCGATAACCGCTCCATGCTCGATACTTCTTGTACTGGCTCTTTTATGATGAACACTATTGAATACAAATGGGATTTATTGGAAAGAACTAAACGCAACTCTGAAGATTGGGACCTCAATGAAGGTAAGGAGTCAGGTATAACACCTAAGTTTGATTGTGTTAAATCTTTTATGGATACCGATGTTTTCCGTGAGTTTAGCACTAAATATGGACTTGACTCTGAGATAGTTGCTTCTTTCTGTGAATCCTTTGCTACTCATGTTGATCTCCCTAAGGAGAAGTGGTTTAAATGTAATCCTCCCATTGAAGTAAAAGTAGTTGAACCTATTAAAGTTGAAGAAAATACTATCACTTATAATGATCCTGTTGTTCCTACTGCTTATATTGAGAAACCATCTTTCCCTGTTAGAATAAAGGATCATGCTAAAGCTTCAACTGTGGTTCGTAAGAGTAATACTAGAACACCTACTCCCTCTGAGCAAATTAAAGTTGAACCTAGTGTTGCTATGGTTAAATACCTCTTGGCCAATAATATTGATGGGCATGTTATTTACTTCTGTGATGAAGCTGCTAGAATTGCTAGGCCCGATACTAAAAATAAACATAGACCGGTTGTAGGCATGCCTGTTATTTCTATTAAAATAGGAGATCATTGCTATCATGGCTTATGTGATATGGGTTCTAGTGCAAGTGCAATACCTCATTCCTTATATAAAGAAATTATGCATGATGTTGCACCTGCTGAGATAGAGGAAATTGATGTTACAATTAAGCTTGCCAATAGAGATACTATTTCACCAGATGGGATTGTTAGAGATGTTGAAATCTTGTGTGGGAAAGTTAAATATCCTGCTGATTTTCTTGTTCTTGGTTCCCCACAAGATAACTTTTGTCCCATTATATTTGGTAGACCCTTCTTGAATACTGTTAATGCTAAGATAGACTGCAATAAGGATATTGTATCTGTTGGTTTAGGGGATATGTCTCATGAATTTAATTTTGCTAAGTTTCGTAGACAACCCCATGATAAAGAATTGCCTAGTAAAGATGAAATTATTGGTGTTGCTTCTATTGCGTGCCTCCTAATGATCCTTTAGAACAATATTTGCTAGACCATGAAAATGATATGTTTATGAATGAATGAAGGGAAATAGATAAAGTATTCTTTAAACAGGGACCTATCTTGAAACACAACTTGCCTGTTGAAATCCTAGGGGATCCTCCTCCACCCAAGGGTGATCCCGTGTTTGAGCTTAAACCTTTACCTGATACTCTTAAATATGCTTATCTTGATGAGAAAGAGATATATCCTGTTATTATTAGTGGTAACCTTTTAGAGCATGAGGAAAAGAAATTATTGAAAACTCTGATGATCTTAAGGGCATTAGTCCCACTCTCTTCCAGCACAAAATAAAACTGGGAAATGATACTAAACCGGTTGTTGACCACCAACGACGGTTAAATCCTAATATGAAAGAAGTGGTAAGAAAAGAAATACTAAAGCTTCTGGAGGCAGGTATAATTTATCTCGTTGCTGATAGTCAGTGGGTAAGTCCTGTCCATTGTGTCCCTAAGAAGGGAGGTATTACTGTTGTTCCTAATGATAAAGATGAACTGATCCCACAAAGAATAGTTACAGGTTATAGAATGGTAATTGATTTCCGCAAATTAAATAAAGCTACTAAAAAGCATCATTACCCTTTACCTTGTATTGATCAAATGCTAGAAAGATTATCCAAACATACACATTTTTGCTTTCTAGATGGTTATTCTGGTTTCTCTCAAATAGCTGTGTCAAAAGAGGATCAAGAAAAGGCAACTTTTACTTGCCCTTTCGGTACCTTTACTTATTGACGTATGCCTTTTGGTTTATGCAATGCACCTGTTACCTTTCAAAGATGTATGACTGCTATATTCTCTGACTTTTGTGAAAAGATTGTTGAGGTATTCATGGATGATTTTTTTGTATATGGAACTTATTTTGATGATTGCTTAAGCAACCTTGATCGAGTTTTGCAGAGATGTGAAGAAACTAATCTTGTCTTGAATTGGGAGAAGTGCCACTTTACGGTGAAGGTATTTTCTTGGGGAATAAAATTTCTGAAAGGGTTATTGAAGTTGATAAAGCTAAAATTGATGCTATTGAAAAGATGTTGTGTCCTAAGGACATTAAAGGTATACGAAGTTTTCTTGGTCATGCCGGTTTTTATAGGAGGTTCATTAAGGACCTCTCTAAAATTTCTAGGCCTCTGACTAATCAGTTACAAAAAGATGTTCCATTTTTCTTTGATGACGATTGTGTAGAAGCATTTGAAATACTTAAGAAAGCTTTGATTTCTGCACCTATTGTTCATCCTCCTAATTGGAATTTACCAAATTATGTGTGATGCTAGTGATTATGCTGTAGGGGTTCTTCTAGGACAAAGAGTTGATAAGAAATTAAATGTTATCCAATATGCTCGTAAAACTCTAGACAGTGCCCAAAGAAATTATTCTACTAGTAAAAAGGACTTTTTGGCAGTTGTATTAGCTTGTGATAAGTTCAGACCTTATATTGTTGATTCTAAAGTAACTGATCACACTGATCATGCTGCTATTAAATATCTTATGGAAAAGAAAGATGCTAAACCTTGACTTATTAGATGGGTTCTCTGGCTACAAGAATTTGATTTGCATATTATTGATAGAAAGGGAGCTGAGAACCCCATTCTAGACAACTTGTCTAGGTTAGAGAATGTTCTTGATGACCCACTACCTATTGATGATAGCTTTCCTGATGAACAATTAGTTGTGATAAATTCTTCTCGTACTGCTCCATGGTATGCTGATTATGCTAATTATATTGTTGTCTATACCACCTAGTTTCACATACCAGCAAAAGAAAAAGCTCTTCTATGATTTAAGACATTACTTCTGGGATGACCCACATCTTTATAAAGAAGGAGTAGATGGTGTTATTAGACATTGTGTACCTAAGCATGAACAAGAATAGATCCTACGGAAGTGTCACTCCGAGGCTTATGGAGGATACCATGCTGGACATAAGGTATTGCAATCCATTTTTTATTGGCCTACTCTCTTTAAGGATGCCCGTAAGTTTGTCTTGTCTTGTGATGAATGTCAAAGAATTTGTAATATTAGTAGACGTCAAGAAATGCCTATGAATTATTCACTTGTTATTGAACCATTTAATGTTTGGGGCTTTGATTATATGGGACCGTTTCTTTCCTCTAATGGGTATACTCATATCTTAGTTGTTGTTGATTACGTTACTAAGTGGGTAGAAGCTATTCCAACTAGTAGCGCTGATCATAACACCTCTATTAAGATGCTTAAAGAAGTTATTTTTCCAAGGTTTGGAGTCCCTAGATACTTAATGACTGATGGTGGTTCACATTTTATTCATGGTGCTTTCCTTAAAATGTTTGCTAAGTATGATGTTAATCATAGAATTGCATCTCCATATCATCCACAGTCTAGTGGTCATGTAGAATTGAGTAATAGAGAGCTTAAACTAATTTTGCAAAAGACTGTTAATAGATCTAGAAAGAATTGGTCCCAGAAACTTGATGATGCATTATGGGCTTATAGAACTGCATACAAAAATCCTATGGGTATGTCTCCATATAAAATGGTTTATGGTAAAGCTTGTCACTTACCACTCGAACTAGAACATAAGGCATATGGGGCCATTAAAGAGCTCAATTATGATTTCAAACTTGCCGGTGAGAAGAGGTTTTTTGACATTAGCTCACTTGATGAATGGAGAACCCGGGCCTATGAGAATGCCAAACTATTTAAATAAAAACTTAAAAGATGGCATGAGAAAAGGATACAGAAACGTGACTTTAATGTAGGTGATTATGTATTGTTATACAACTCCCGTTTATGATTTTTTGCAGGCAAACTCCTCTCTAAATGGGAAGGTCCTTACTTCATCGAGGAGGTCTATCGTTCCGGTGCCATAAAAGTCAACAACTTCGAAGGCACAAATCCGAGGGTGGTGAACGGTCAAAGAATCAAACATTATATCTCAGGTAATCCCATAAATGTTGAAACTAATGTTATTGAAACCGTAACCCCCGAGGAATACATAAGGGACACTTTCCAGAATGTTCTAGACCCCAAAAAGGAAGAGGTATGAGGTACGGTAAGTAAACCGACTCCAAAACAGTTCTAATAGCAATTTTTATCCGTTTTGGAATATTTAAGAAAATAGCAAAATAAGAAGCACTCCGGGAAGGACACGAGGCATCCACGAGGGTGGAGGGCGCCCCCCCTGCCTCGTGGGCACCTCGTGTGCTCACTGGACTCCATTTTCTTGCACGATACTTCTTTTGGTTGGTAAAAATTCATTATATAATTTCCCGAAGGTTTTGACCACCGTATCATGCAAATATCATATGTCTTTGTTTCGAGCTATTTCTGCTGCAGATTAGAGCAATATGTCATCCCAAGATTCGGAGGGAGAAAGCTATGCGGCTGATTACCTTGCAGATCATAAGGTCTACGGGGAATTGGAGCATTGTGGTTGGACCACGGAGGAAGAAGAAGACTATGAGCCTAGGGAAAGGAGGAGACGAGCTCAGATGAAGATGAAGTCCCATTACCTCAACCTGGGGACATGCATGTGGAGTTAAAAAAGTCAAGCCTCCCCAATAGAGCAAAGAAACCTAAGATCGAGTTTATCCCTTTTCGTCTCTTGCAGCAGAACAAACAAGAACTATGCAAAACGGTGTTAATCCTTGAGCGGGAGATCGAGGACCTAAGGGAGCAAAATTCTATCCTCATGCACAAATTAAGGAAGAAGCACATGCCATCAACAACTCCATCATCACCACCTCCGAAGAAAGAGACATAAACACATGGGTATGGGCACTCCCCTTAGCAACTGCCAATCTTGGGGGAGTGCCCTAGTATTGTATCACCATCACACCTTTATCTTTAAAGTTTTTCTTAGTTTGATCCTTTTGGTAATATCTTGATCTAGTAGAATAAAGTTTTAGTACGATCTAGTTTTGACTTTTGCTTTATGATCCTTCTATGTAATCAAGTCCGTGAGCTATATATAATAAAGATTAGTGTTGAGTCAAGGGCTTGATTATTTTGCTATGATCTTGAGGGAATAAAATAAAAGAGAAAGAATAAAAAGAAATAAAGAGATCATGTGGATCTTATGGAGAGTAATGACTTCACAGATAAAGAGTATGATGAATAAAAATTGTTGAGAGTTGACAAGCATAGTCTTGGTCATCGTTGTAATTAATAGGAAGTAATAAAGAAAGAGAGGTTTTCATATATAAATACACTATCTTGGACATCTTTTATGATTATGAGCACTCATTAAAATAGGACATGCTAAAGAGTTGACATTGGACAAGGAAGACAACGTAATGGGTTATGTTTTCTTACATCTGAGATAAATTATATTTTCATGGATCATCCAACATGTTGAGCTTGCCTTTCCCTCTCATGCTAGCCAAATTCTTTGCACCAAGTAGAGATACTACTTGTGCTTCCAAATATCCTTAAACCTAGTTTTGCCATGAGAGTCCACCATATCTAGCTATGGATTGAGTAAGATCCTTCAAGTAAGTTGTCATCGTTGCAAGCAATAAAAATTGCTCTCTAAATATGTATGATTTATTAGTGCTGAGAAAATAAGATTTATACGATCTTGTGATGTGGAAGAAATAAAAGTGACGGACTGCATAATAAAGGTCCATATCACAAGTGGCAATATAAAGTGACGTTCTTTCGCACTAAGATTTTGTGCATCCAACCATAAAAGCACATGACAACCTCTGCTTCCCTCTGCGAAGGGCCTATCTTTTATTCTTGTCTTGTACTTCATGCAAGAGTCACGGTGATCTTCACTTTTGCTTTTTACATTTTATTATTTGGCAAGCACAATGTGTTGGGAAGATCCAGATATATATAGCTAATTGGATGTGAGTTTTCATGAACTATTATTGTTGACATTACCCTTGAGGTAAAAGGTTGGGAGGCAAAACTATAAGCCCCTATCTTTCTCTGTGTTCGATTAAAACTTCATACCCGTAAATATTGCGTGAGTGTTAGCAATTGTGAAATACTAAATGATAGTTGAGTATGTGGACTTGCTGAAAAGCTCTTATATTGACTCTTTCCGATGTTATGATAAATTGCAATTCCTTCAATGACTGAGATTATAGTTTGTTAGTTTTCAATGAAGTTTATGCTTCATACTTGAAATTGTGATTGAATTATTACTTTAGCATAAGAGATCATATGACAATATACATATATATATATATGTTATTGTTCTAACAATGATCATTGATGACCCACAAGTGTAGGGGATCTATCGTAGCCTTTTCGATAAGTAAGAGTGTCAAACCCAACGAGGAGCGGAAGGAAATGATAAGCAGTTTTCAGTAAGGTATTCTCTGCTAGCACTGAAATTATCGGTAACACATAGTTTTGTGATAAGGTAATTTGTAACGAGTAACAAGTAATGAAAGTAACATATAATGCTTGTCCTTTGCTACAAAAAGGATTGGGCCATCTTGCTGCACCTTATTTACTTTCATTACTTGTTACCCGTTGAGGGAGTACTGGATTAGGGGGTCCTCGGACAGCCGGACTATATCCCTTGGCCGGACTGTTGGACTATGAAGATACAAGATTGAAGACTTTGTCTCGTGTCCGGATGGGACTCTCCTTTGCGTGGAAGGCAAGCTTGGCGATTCCGATGTGTAGATCTCCTCCCTTGTAACCGACTCTTTGTAACCCTAGCCCCTCCAGTGTCTATATAAACCGGAGGGTTTTAGTCCGTAGGACAACAACAATCATACCATAGGCTAGATTCTAGAGTTTAGCCTCTCCAATCTCGTGGTAGATCAACTCTTGTAATACTCATATCATCAAGATCAATCAAGCAGGAAGTAGGGTATTACCTCCATCGAGAGGGCCCGAACCTGGGTAAACATCGTGTCCCCCGCCTCCTCTTACCATCCGCCTTAGATGCATAGTTCGGGATCCCCTACCCGAGATCCGCCGGTTTTGACACCGACATTGGTGCTTTCATTGAGGGTTCCATTGTGTCATCATCATAAGGCTTGATGGCTCATTCGATCATCGGCAACGATGCGATCCAGGGTGAGGTTTTCCTCCCCGGACAGATCTTCGTATTCGGCAGCTTCATACTACGGGCCAACTCGCTCGGCCATCTGGAGCAAATCGAGAGCTACGCCCCTGGCCATCAGGTCAGGTTTGGAAGCTTGAACTACACCGCCGACATCCGCGGAGACTTGATCTTCGACGGATTCGAACCTATGTCAGGTGCGCCACACAGTCACGATGAGCATGATTTAGCTCTGCCATCGGACAGTGTTCGGGAGACCACACCTGTAGCTACCCCGGCCCTCAATCTGGAACAGATCGCGTCGTCCAAGGACGGGTGGATGGACCCCGCCACGGAGGCCGCATACTCAGCGGCGATAGAGCCGAATAGTGACTTCACCTCCTATGAGACCTGTGTTGCCGGACACTCGGATTCGTCCCCGGCCACAGACTCCGAACCGCTCGCATCCGTGCCCATCCAATCTGATTGGGCACCAATCATGGAGTTCACCTCCGCGGATATCTTTCAGCACTCGCCCCTAGGTGACATGCTAAACTCATTACGGTCTCTCTCCTTGTCAGGAGACCCTTGGCCGAACTATGTCCGGCTCAAGTGGGAAGCAGACGGCGAAGAAATTCGTTCCCCACCCACCACCCACTTAGTAGCCACTATCGACAACCTAACCACATGCTCGACTTCGATTCCGAAGACATCGACGGTATGGACGACGATGCGGGAGACGAACAGGAACCACCGCCCACAGGGCGCTAGACTGCCACCTCATCGTATAATATATACATGGTGGACACCCCCAAAGAAAGCGATGGCAATAAGGCAAAGGAGGATAATCCCCCCGAGAAGCAATCCAAGAACCGGCGTTATCAATGCCGCTCTAAGCCCGGCCATAGCAACAACAACGATACCGGCACAGACAATAACGCTACAAATAGTGCCAAAGACGAAGACAATCCCCTCCAGCCAGGCTTTGAGGAGGAGGATGGGCAAGCCAGCCCCAAGCAACAGGCAGTAGACGGAGAATCAGAGGATGACAATTACATGCCTCTCCGAAGACGAGGTGAGCCTCGGCGATGAAGAATTCATCGTGCTTGAGGATCCCGTCGAACAGGAGCGCTTCAAGCGCCGACTTATTGCCACAGCAAAAAGCCTGAAGAAAAAGCAACAACGGCTTCAAGCTGAACAAGATCTGCTAGCAGATAGATGGACTGAGGTCCTGGCAGCCGAGGAACAAGAACTCGAGTGCCCAATCAAAAGTTTCCCAAAGCGCAGGTTGCTACCCCAACTTGAAGAGGAAGCATTAAAGCCTGCGCTTCCAGCATATGATGCGGCAGACCGGCCACCTCGTGGCCGAGACAAGGTGGCATATAAGCCCGAAGTCTAGCCCGCACCCCGTCGCCAGTCAAACAAAAACAGCAAGGCCCGGGGTAACATACAGGACCTGCGAGACATATTGGAAAACAAAGCAGGACACAAAAGATCGATCTTAGGATCATGAGGGCGCGCCCCAACACATCATGACGACCGTCATGCCGGATATACCAAAAGCAAATCCGGCCGGGCCGAACACAGCAGACAAAACTCGTACGAAGTGCGTCATGACATAGCCCGGCACAGAGGCGCCACACACCCCCTATACTTCACTGATGAAGTAATGGAACATGAATTCCCAGAAGGGTTTAAACCCGTGAACATTGAATCATACGATGGTACTACTGACCCCGCGGTATGGATAGAGGATTTCTTCCTCCACATTCACATGGCTGGCGGGGATGATCTACACACCATCAAGTACCTCCCGTTAAAACTCAAAGGACCAGCTCGGCATTGGCTAAATAGCTTGCCAGCAAACTCCATCGGAAGTTGGGAGAACCTGGCAGACGCATTCCTGGAAAACTTCCAGGGCACTTATGTGCGACCACCGGATGCTGATGATTTAATTCACATAACACAATAGCCCGGAGAGTCAGCCAGGAAATTTTAGACTCGGTTCCTAAACAAAAAGAACGAAATTGTGGACTGTCCGGATGCGGAAGCCCTAGCGGCCTTTAAACATAACATCCGTGACGAGTGGCTCGCCACACATCTCGGCCAAGAGAAGCCAAAGTCCATGGCAGCCCTCACAACACTCATGACCCGCTTCTGCGGGGGCGAGGATAGCTGGTTGGCCCGTAGCAACAACACAGCAAGCAACCCTAGCACATCGGAGGCCAGAGACAGGAACGGCAAGCCACGTCGCAATAGATACAAGCGCCGCAACAATGGCGACAATGCCGAAGACACGACAGTCAATGCCGGATTCAGTGGCTCTAAATCCGATCAGTGGAAAAAGGCGTTCAAAAGAAACAATCCGGGCCCGTCCAGTTTGGACTGCATACTCGACCGCTCGTGTCAAATTCACGGCACCCCCGATAAGCCAGCCAACCACACCAACAGAGAATGATGGGTGTTCAAACAGGATGGCAAGTTGAATGCCGAAAGCAAGGAAAAGGGGATGCATAGCAACGACGAGGTGGAGCCCCGGTCGTCGAACACAGGAGGACAGAAGAAATTTACTCCCCAAGTGAAAACAGTGAACATGATATATGCAACCCATATCCCCAAGCGGGAACGGAGGCGTGCACTCAGGGACGTCTACGCGATGGAGCCAGTCGCCCCAAAGTTCAACCCATGGTCTTCTTGTCCAATCACTTTTGATTGCAGGGACCACCCCACTAGTATCCGTCATGGCAGTTCTGCCGCATTGGTCCTTGATCCTATCATTGACGGGTTCCACCTCACTCGAGTCCTTATGGACGGTGGCAGCAGCCTGAACATGCTTTATCAGGATACGGTGCGCAAAATGGGTATAGACCCCTTGAGGATCAAACCCACAAAAACCACCTTGAAAGGTGTCATACCAGGTGTAGAGGCCTGTTGCACGGGCTCAATCACACTGGAAGTGGTCTTCGGATCTCTGGATAACTTCCAAAGCGAAGAGTTAATCATCGATATTGTCCCCTTCCGCAGTGGCTATCATGCACTGCTCGGACGAACTGCATTCGCTAGATTCTATGCGGTACCGCATCATGCATACCTCAAGCTCAAAGTGCTAGGACCTCGCGGGGTTATAATAGTTAACGGAAACACAGAATGCTCGCTCCGCACGGAGGAGCACACTGCGGCCCTTGCAGCAGAAATGCAAAGCAGCCTTTTGAGGCAAACCGCCAATTTGGCGACAAGGTCCATAGACACATTCAAGCGAGTCCGGAATAACCTGCAAAAGAATTGGCAGGCGCATTTAGAGCTCGCCTAGCAATTCGGCCTCCATCCTAGTCCTAGTCAAGCGACGAAATTTACGCCGTGCGTACGTAACTATGCACTAAAGATACGATGGGTATAGGCGGAGGCACGGCTATGGCGTGTCCCACAATGTGGTTCAACCGCCTCAGGACCAGTATATCTTTATCATTTTCTTCCTTTTAGGACCCTATTCTCTGGAGGCCCTCTCTGGTAGCTAGATTATCAGACCCATCACGAGAGGGAAGCACCCACGGAGCAAGAAGCTTTGACGTACAAGGGAATACCCAGGTGGTCTCTCATACTGATCGTTATACCTGTTTTACATACCTGCACGCAGCTCGCCCTTGGATCGGACATGTCAGATAGTCCTATTTTTGCTTATTGTACTACTTATACACATACGCTTTGACGTATCCTATAAATAACAATGTACAACGTCAGCTTATTATTACATTTCTTCATCTTCATTTTATCTTTTCCTTGTTTGTCTATTCATGACAAGTTGCTCCCGTACATTCTGGTACGTTCAGTACGCCAGGGGCTTCAGTGTACCCCATAACATGGCAAGAAAAGTTCAAACACTTTCGACAGTGTGGCACCCTGAACTTATAGCATTGTATGCATCAGCTCCGAATCATGTCTTGGGTCAATAGTTGGGTTTGCCCGGCTCCCATGTTTTGGTGCCTTACGTTCCGCTATATCGACTAAGGTAGCACTGGGAGAACTACTGCGATTGTGTCCCGGTTCTTCTGGACGAGCACCTCAGTAGAGAAAGCCGAAAACTGACTGTCATGATGTGGCGAGAGCTATTCGCTCTTCGAGAGGTCTCAAATCCCTAAAGATTTTTTCCGCTTCAGGCGAGGAGTCGGTCTTGTCTGATTTAGGCGTTCATAGCGCCCCAAGTTCGGCCTTCCGAATACTAGGGGCTTCGCCAAAATTTAAAATTGTAGACTTCTATGGCTAACTGAGGGTGATAAATCCTTATAGTCTGATTGCCTGGTTCGTTGTGCTGAACACCTCCTTCGAAGGACCCAAAACTGGAATAAAGAGTGATCAGATTTATCCCGAACACCTTAGTACTAGCTACATGAGGGCAGAAGCCGACGACTGGCCAACTCTCAGATTTTATAAACGGCCGCACAGAAGGTAATATTTTAAATCAACAAGCGTTATATAGCGCAGACGAACTCGTTTTTCATATTACAGGATCACATGAGTACATTCATTCAAATATTACATCCTTAGAACATTCCTCCGCCACAAGGCAGGCACGCTTCAGGACGCTGTCAAAATAATTTTCGGGGCGGCGATGCTCCTTGCCCTCCAGCGGCCCCTCCTTAACCAGCTTCTCGGCATCCATCTTCGCCCAGTGCACTTTCGCTCGGGCAAAAGCCCTACGCGCACCCTCAATGCAGACGGACTACTTTATGACTTCAAGCCGTGGGCAGGCATTTACAAGCCGCCTCACCAGGCCAAAGTAGCTGCCAGGCAGGGGCTCGCCAGGCCACATCCGGACTATGAGGCCCTTCATGGCCTATTCGGACGCCTTGCGGAGCTCGATCAATTGCTTCAACTAGTCGCTCAAGGGCATCGGATGTTCAGTCCCAGTATACTGAGACCAGAACAACTTCTCCGTTGAGCTCCCTTCCTCGGCCCGGTAAAATTCCATGGCATCGGACACACTGTGGGTAAGATCTATGAGCGCTCCTGGAGAGCTCCGAGCTCGGGTAAGTAAAAGGAAAGTTTCCTTCACATGCTTGCTTTGCATAATGAATTCCTTACCCGCCGCTATCTTCTGGACCGCCTGAAGCTCCTGGAGGGCCTTGTGGGCTTCGGCCTTGGCATTTTTTGCATTCTCAAGGGCCTTTGCAAGCTCAGACCCTTGCGTCTTAGAGTCACGCTCCAAGGACTCGTATTTTTTGACGAAATCCTGGAGCTCTTGCTGCACCTCGTCGACTCGAGCCTCTTGCTTCTCGCGCTCGGTGCGCTCCATGGCCGCTTTGTTTTTAGCCTCGGACCGTGCCTCCTTCAGGGACGCCACTTCGGTCGCGGCCCCTAGCAAAATTCATGATGATCCTGTGACTTAACAACCACATTATTTTTTATTCCTTATCAATATATGGACGGGTATCACTTACCTTTGTTCTCTTCGAGCTGCCTCTTGGTAAGGCCGAGCTCTTTTTCGGACCGCTCAAGGTCCCGCTTCAGTGCGGAGACCTCCGCAGTGCGAGCGGCAGCGGCCAGTAGCGAAGCCTGCTTATTCACATAAGACACATTCTGATTAGACTCCTATGATTAATATTTGATCCTCTGTTCAGCCTTTCTTTGCGAACGCCAAACAGATCATCAGGGGCTACTGGCTATGCTATAGCATTTTCTTATAAATTGATTACTTACCTCAAAGCCTGTTAAGAGGCTAGCACAGGCTTCAGTCAGTCCGCTTTTAGCGGACTGAACCTTCTCTACCACCGCACCCATGACAATGCGGTGCTCTTCGTCAATGTTAGCGCCACGAAGTGCTTCCAACAAGTTGTCCGGTGCCTCTGGATGGACAGAGGCCATCGGCACTGCTATCTCTTGAGCAATGCGTTGGATTTCCTCGAAGAGGAAGGGATGATGCAGCAAAGTAGCGTAAGTATTTCCCTTAGTTTTTGAGAACCAAGGTATCAATGCAGTAGGAGGCTACGCTCGAGTCCCTCGTACCTAAACAAAAACAATAGCTCAACGCAACCAACGCTCTTAGGGGTTGTCAATCCCTTCACGGTCACTTACAAAAGTGAGATCTGATAGGGATGATAAATAATATTTTTGGTACTTTTGGTATAGAGATGCAAAGTAAAAATTAAAAGCAAAGTAAGAGCAAAGCAATAATAAAGTGATAGAGATTGATATGATGAGAAAGAGACCCGGGGGCCATAGGTTTCACTAGTGGCTCCTCTCAAGAGCATAAGTATTCTACGGTGGGTGAACAAATTACTGTTGAGCAATTGACAAAATTGAGCAATGTTATGAGAATATCTAGGTATGATCATGTATATAGGCATCACGTCCGAGACAAGTAGACCAAAACGATTCTGCGTCTACTACTATTACTCCACTCATTGACCGCTATCCAGCATGCATCTAGAGTATTAAGTTAAAAACAGAGTAACGCCTTAAGCAAGATGACATGATGTAGAGGGATAGTTTCATGCAATATGATAAAAAAATCCATCTTGTTATCCTCGATGGCAACAATACAATACGTGCCTTGCTTCCCCTTCTGTCACTGGGAAAGGACACCGCAAGATTGAACCCAAAGCTAAGCACTTCTCCCATGGCAAGAAAAACCAATCTAGTAGGCCAAACCAAACTGATAATTTGAAGAGACTTGCAAAGATAACCAATCATACATAAAAGAATTCACAGAAGAGTCAAATATTATTCATAGATAGACTTGATCATAAACCCACAATTCATCGTTCTCAACAAACACACCGCAAAAAGAAGATTACATCGAATAGATCTCCACAAGAGAGGGGGAGAACATTGTATTGAGATCTAAAAAGAGAGAAGAAGCCATCTAGCTACTAACTATGAACCCGTAGGTCTGAAGTAAACTACTCACACTTCATCGGAGTGCCTTGGATGATGATGTAGAAGCCCTCTGTGATCGATGCCCCCTACGGCAGAGCTCCGGAACAGGCCCCAAGATGGGATCTCGTGGATACAGAAAGTTGCGGCGGTGGAATTAGGTTTTTGGCTCCTGTTCTGATTGTTTGGGGATACGTGGATATATATGGGAGGAAGAAGTACGTCGGTGGAGCTTCGAGGGGCCCACGAGGCAGGGGGCGTGCCCTAGGGGGGGGCGCCCTCCACCCTCGTGACCACCTCGTGGCTTTCTTGATGGAGGGTCCAAGTCTCCTGGATCTTATCTGATGTGAAAATCACGTTTCCGAAGCTTTCATTCCGTTTGGACTCCGTTTCATATTCCTTTTCTTCGAAACCCTAAAACAGGCAAAAAAACAACAATTCTGGGTTGGGCCTCCGGTTAATAGGTTAGTCCCAAAAATAATATAAAAGTGGATAATAAAGCCCAATAATGTCTAAAACAGTAGATAATATAGCATGGAGAAATCAAAAATTATAGATACGTTGGAGACGTATCAGGCATAGACGGCTCGCCCCCCTTTGTGAGGGGTCGCCCGACAGAGTCCGGAACCACAGGAGGTTCCGGTGCAGTATTCGGCCAGGGGCCGGACTTGCTGCCCCCGTCATTTGGGCCCATGGGAGCCTTGCCTCCCATGCGCCCGGCATCTGGGAGGTCGCCTTGGGGCGCCCCTAGAACTACCTTCCTTTGGCTTGGTGCCCTTCGAGACAACTCCGCGGCGTTGTTCGTAGGGCGGGGGGAGGACGCGGTCGGGAGCGAATCACTGTTCATCTCCGACAGGCCCAGAGACCCATCCGAAGAGGATACGTCGAGACGGTCCTTGGGTGGGCTGCATGATCATGCTCGGCATGATAAGAAATAATAAAACAAAATATACCCGAACTGTTATGGTATCTGGATACTTATGACTTCGCCAGGGGCTTGTCCCTGGGCAACCACTCCTCGTCGTTGAACGCGGCCATGGTGGAGCGGTCTGGAAAGAGGTCTCTTCCCTTCTTGGACCCTTCGGCCTCCCCAGATGGGGCGACCTTCCTTTTCTTATCCCCCCCCCCCCGGCTGGATGGGGGGAATTTTCCTCTTCCTCCTCCTCGTCTTCGTGGGAGGAGGGCGTCTTGGCGTTATCGGACGACGATTCCGATACAACCTTGTGCCGGAGACCTTTCCTGGTCCCCGCGGCATTCTTCTTGGCCTTCTTCTCCAACACCTCATAGGGCGCCGAAACCAGCATCTTCGTTAGGAGAGTACTTGCTGGATCTTCGGGCAGTGGGGCCGGACAGTCGATCCGCTCCACTATCGCGACCCATTCTTGTCACATAATGTGGAGACTCAGATCCCTCACATAATTATACTAGGGAAAGAAACACCTTATGAGATATAAGGAGCTTACCGGATTAGCAGGGCGCTTTGCACAGAGTCTGCGGTCCTCGGTATGGGGAGGAGGTACCTCGGCAGACTTGAACAGCACCCTCCAGATGTCCTGGTGCGTCGTGTCGAAGATCTCTTGCAGCGTTTGGTGCTTTGCCGAGTTGAACTCCCACATATTGAATGCCCCTCATTGACATAGGAGGATCCGGCGGAAGAGCATGCCCTGGATCACGTTGACAAGCTTGATTTTCTTGCTTATCATGTTTTTAACACAATTCTGGAGTCCGGTCAGCTCCATCGATGAACCCCAAGATAAGCCCTTCTCTTTCGAGGAGGTTAGCCACATGGGGATGCCGGATCAGAATTCGGGGGCCGCCACCCAGTTGGTGTCGCACGGCTCGGTGATGTAGAACCACGCCGATTGCCACCCCTTCACGGTCTCCACATAGGAGCCTTCGAGCCAGGTGACGTTGGGCATTTTTCCCACCATGGCGCCTCCGCACTCCGCTTGCTGGCCGACCACCACCTTCGGTTTGACATTGAAGGTGTTCAGCCACAGGCCGAAGTGGGGCTTGATGCGGAGGAAAGCCTCGCACACGACGATAAACGCCGACATGTTGAGGATGAAATTGGGGGCTAGATCATGGAAGTCCAGCCCGTAGTAGAACATATGCCCGCGAACAAATGGGTGGAGGGGAAATCCCAGCCCACGGACTAAATGGGTAAGGAATACAACCCTTTTGTAGGGATCGGGGGTAGGAACGATCTGCCCCACGCTTGGGAGCCACTGCGTGATATCCACGGCCAGGTATCCGGCTTCCCGGAGCTTCGTGGTGTTCTCCTCCGTAACGGAGGAGGCCATCCACTTGCCTCCTGCTCTGGACATGTTCGAGTGATTTTTCAGAGAAGATGCGAACTTGGGAGCTGGATCTCGAGTGCTCGAGAATGGATGGGCAGGGAAGAAGAAGGCGTGGGTAAAAAAGAGAAGTCCTTATCCCTTTATAAGGGCGGTAGAAGCTGCGTGCCTCCCCACTTGCTTGGTAAAACTCACTTATTCCCCAAGCGTCGTGATTGATGGCGCGGTTGGGTTAGCCATGTCCGTATTGATGAGAATCCCATGATAAGTGGACACGATCTCTGCTTCGACAAGACCTGCCAAGAAAACCGCCTCGCTATATGTGCAGTAGCTGGTTGAGAAAAATGGTTCGAATAATAACCGGAGCCATGGCGTGATGTCACGTTATGAAAAGTTGTCAGCAAATTAGATTTGTGGAAATATTATACTCTCTACGGTGGTATGTGGAATTTGTTTTGTAGAGCCGTACACTATCCTTGTGTTCAAAATCTTCTATGGAGTATTCGGAGGAGGAACCCGCCTTGCAATGCCGTAGACAATCTGCCCGCCGGACTCGTCGTCATTGAGGCCTGGTTCAGGGGCTACTGAGGGAGTCCTGGATTAGCGGGTCCTCAGACAGCCGGACTATATCCCTTGGCCGGACTGTTGGACTATGAAGATACAAGATTGAAGACTCCGTCTCGTGTTCGGATGTGACTCTCCTTTACGTGGAAGGCAAGCTTGGTGATTTGGATGTGTAGATCTCCTCCCTTGTAACCGACTCTGTGTAACCCTAGCCCCTCCGGTGTCTATATAAACCGGAGGGTTTTAGTCCGTAGAACAACAACAATCATACCATAGGCTAGCTTCTAGGGTTTAGCCTCTCCGATCTCATGGTAGATCAACTCTTGTAATACTCATATCATCAAGATCAATCAAGCAGGAAGTAGGGTATTACCTCCATCGAGAGGGCCCGAACCTAGGTAAACATCGTGTCCCCCGCCTCCTGTTACCATCCACCTTAGACGCACAGTTCGGGACCCCCTACCCGAGATCCGCCGGTTTTGACACCGACACCCGTTACAAACTACCTTATCACAAAACTATTTGTTACCTATAATTTAAATGCTTGAAGAGAATACCTTATCATTTCCTTCTGCTCCTCGTTGGGTTCGACACTCTTACTTATTGAAAGGACTACGATAGATCCCCTACACTTGTGGGTCATCACTATCTTCTCTTCGTCTTCTCTTGTCATGAAGATCTGGTCGTATCCTGAGTAGGAGTCAAGGAATGATAACAGATCACACCCGGCCGTGGAGTCAACAATCTGGTCAATGCGTGGCAACGGGAAAGGGTCGTTGGGACAAGCCTTATTGATATCTGTATAGTCAATACACAGCCTCCACTTCCCATTTGCCTTGCGCACCACCACCGGATTGGCCAACCACGTCGGATGGAGTACTCCTCTCACCAAGCCTGCCGCTTCTAACTTCCTGATCTCCTCTGTAATGAACTCCTACCGTTCCAAAGCTTGCTTTTCTGACCTTCTGCTTGACGGGTCGCGCATGAGGATAGACAACAAGGTGGTTCTCAATTACCTCCCTGGGAACGCCGGGGATGTCGGATGCTTCCCATGCAAACACGTTGACATTGACCCGCAGGAAGGTGACGAGCACGCCTTCCTATTTGTTGTCTAGGGTGGAGCTTATGGTGAAAGCCCATCCCGTGCCATCCTCCTTGACGGACACCTTGGTCTCTGGTGGTGCAGCTCTGGATTTCTTGCTCTTGCTGGTGGAGCTCTCTGGCATGTCCTTGACGGGAGCACAGCACTCCGAAGAGGTGCGCTTGCCGGAGTGGGTGCGATAGGTCTTGCCGGTCTTCTTCTCTCCTGGGGCTCCAGCGGCAGGAGCAAGTGCCTTGGCGACAGTCGCTGCAACTGCTTCCCGGTAGAGTTGATCGGCGCAAATCAGTGCGTCCTTATTGTCGGAGGGGACGGTGATGATGGTCATCGGCCCAGGCATCTTCAGCGTGTTGTAGGCGTAATGTGACGCCGCCGTGAACTTGGCTAGTGTCAGGCGGCCGAGGATCCCATTGTAGGGAAAGGGGATCTTGGCTACATCGAAAACAATCCTCTCTGTCCTATAGTTTAACTCGCCTCCGAAAGTCACGGGCAGCGTGACATTACCCTTCGGCTGACTCCTCTCCGGGTTGACCCCTTGAAACGTGCCCGTCTCTTCGAGGTCTCCATCAGGAATCTGCAGCCTTTTGATCACAACGGGCGAGATCAAGTTCAGACCGGCCCCGCTGTCAACTAGCATCTTGGTCACTTTAAGGTTGCATATAGTTGGCGAGACCAACAACGGCAAACACCCGAATGCAATTGCGCGATCAGGGTGGTCCTCGGTGTCAAAAATGATAGGCATGCTGGACCACTTCAGTGGCTTCTGAGCATCGAGTGATGGTTCCGCTTCTGTGATCTCGCGCGCCCACTGCTTGAGCTGGCTGTGAGAGGTGTGCAGCGAGGCGCCACCGTCGATGCACATGGCCTTCGTAGCCTTCTGGAACTCATGCTCGCCGGACTCGTCGTCTTCTTCATGACCATCATCTCCTTGCTTCTTGTTGCGGCCCCGATGTCGGTGTCAAAACCGGCGGATCTCGGGTAGGGGGTCCCGAATTGTGCATCTAGGCCGGATGGTAATAGGAGGCAGCGAACACAATGTTTACCCAGGTTCGGGCCCTCTTGATGGAGGTAAAACCCTACGTCCTGCTTGATTAATATTGATGATATGGGTAGTACAAGAGTAGATCTACCACGAGATCAAGGAGGCTAAACCCTAGAAGCTAGCCTACGGTATGATTGTTGTATATGGAGTTGATTGCCTACGGACTACAACCCTCAGTTTATATAGACACTGGATAGGGTTAGGGTTACATAGAGTCGGTTACAATGGTAGGAGATCTTGAATATCCGCATCGCCAAGCTTGCCTTCCACGCCAAGGAAAGTCCCATCCGGACACGGGACGAAGTCTTCAATCTTGTATCTTCATAGTCCAGGAGTCCGGCTGAAGGTATAGTCCGGCTACCCGAACAACCCCTAATCCAGGACTCCCTCAGTAGCCCCCGAACCAGGCTTCAATGATGACGAGTCCGGTGCGCAGATTGTTCGGCATTGCAAGGCGGGTTCTTCTCCAAATCTTGTGTACCTGTAGGAATAATGTCCAATTTTTGTAATGTAGTGCTCCTCGGCTTCCATGCCCAATAATGGCTGTCTTCCACGTGTCAAACGAATGCGAAAAGCCGGGGCGTTTTTATATCCACACCCCTAGCCGTATAAACGATCCACCTATTTAACGGGATGGGGATTTAGGTCCAAACCACATCTTCTCCTTTCCGCGAGTTATCATCAGAGCGCTTCCAGCAAAGGTCCATTCCAACATGACCAGCCGTCGCAACTCCTCCCCTCGCCCCTCCGATCCCAAACCCAGGGACTGGGAGAGTTGCACCATCCCGCATAGCGAGTTAGTGTCGCTTCAGGCCAAGGGATTTCTCCCTCAGGCATACATGGTCCCGGTCCGAGCCGGTCTCGCCACCTACAATGGCGGAAAAGAAGCGGAGAGCACCCCCAATCCTTCTAAAGGAGAGCGGGTGTGCCTCGTCCCCTATCTAATAAGGGGACTGGGATTTCCAATTCATCCATTTTTCCGTGGGCTTCTGGAGTTCTACGGCCTCCAGCTGCACAATCTCACGCCCGCCTCCGTATTGCATATTGCGGGTTTCGTCACCCTTTGCGAGCTATTTTTAGGCGTTGAGGCTCATTTCGCACTGTGGAAGAGGTTATTCTGCCTGGTGCCCCGTTCTTGAGAGGGGTCTATATACCAAGTGGGCAGAGCCGAAGTATGGCGCATCGCCGGGACCGGATACCTATCAGGAACCCCAAAGAAGGCGTCCGAGGACTGGCCTTCGGAATGGTTTTATATAGATGACGTCCCGCTACTGGACCCTATCCGGGTCGGTCTCCCTGAGTTCAACAATGCTCCATTGAAGAAACGCTTGAGCTGGCGTCCGCAGAGCTCTCAGAGAGAAAGAGACAGAGACGTCCTTTACCTGATGGGCCGGATAAGACTGTTGGCTCATTCCGGACTAACCATGATTGGAGTCATGGCCGCATGCATTATGCGGGGGGTGCAGCCGCTTCAATATAGAGGCCACCCCATGTGGGATTTCAATGGGGAGGATGACGCCACACGTTACGGTCGTATGGGGCTGGCCTCAGCCGCCGCCTTAGTAAAGATCTTATCCTCTTTGTACAAGGGAGGAAAGGAGGAATTTCTCCGTTGCAATAATATCAAGTTGCTTAAAGTTTTGAAGTTATACTTGTTTTTACTTCCTATGCTAGTTGATTCTTGTTCCTATAAATTATGTGCTCAAAAAATCCCTAGGCATAGGAAGTGGGTTAGATTTAAATATGCTAGTCATATTCTTCATGATGCTCTCTTTATGTTTCAATTCTTATCTTTTATGTGAGCATCATTGAAATCATCATGCCTAGCTAAAAGGCATTAAAGAAAAGCGCTTGTTGGGAGACAGCCCAATATTTACCCTTACTGCTTTTGTGTGTTCTCATGATTAAGATACTGTATTAATCATGTATTATAGCTTTCGTTTCAATAAAGTGCCAAGTAAGACCTTTGGGAAGACTTGGGTGAAAGTTAATGTCATCTTGCTGTAAAAAAACAGAAACTTTGCGCTCTCGAGATTAGCTGCCATTTTTTTTACAGAAGAGTGCGATTGAGTTGGTTCCTTTTTCAGAAGATTAATGGAAAAATTCCTCATGTCCACCAATTTATTTCAGAATTTTTGGAGTAGCAGAAGTATGGTTGGTGTTCAGATCATTACAGACTGTTCTGTTTCTGACAGATTCTATCTTCATTGCATAGTTTGCTTGTTTTCTAGCTTCTATGGCTTATATTCCTCAATATAAATTGTAGAAATGATATGGCACAGTAGGCATTGTGTGAGAACAATTATGATACTTATCTTTGACAGTACAAAAGTGAATGGTTTACTCCTTATCATACTAACCTATCTCACGAAGTTCCGTTAAGTTTTGTGTGATTGAAGTTTTGAAGCTTTGGGTGGCATATCGATATGAGCAGAATACGAAGTGGAAAGACCCTAAGCTTGGGGATTACCAAGGCACCCCAATGTAATATTCAAGGAAGACTCAAGCGCCTAAGCTTGGGGATGCCCCGGAAGGCATCCCCTCTTTCGTCTTCAAAATTATCGGTATACCTTACTCGGAGCTATATTTTTATTTGTCACATGATATGTGTTTTGCTTGGAGCGTATTTTCAATTTTACTTGCTGTTTGAATAAAATTATTGGATCTGCAATCTTGAATTAAAAAGAATCCTCCCATGGCTAGTTAATTATTTGACTACTCAATGTCCTTCACTTATATCTTTTTGGAGTAGTTTGTCATTTACTCACGTGCTTCATATATATTGTATGAGTAAATAGTTGAATGAATTGAATATCATAAATCTGAATTTATATATGTTTAGTATGCTTATACCATGGGGAGTAATGACTTCACACAGAATAAGTATAGGTAGTAAACTTATTGAAAGTTCACGAACGTAGAATTAGTCACTTGAACAATTCATGAAAGAGTATTGAAGGAAGAGAGATTTCACATATAAATATACTATCTTGGACATCTTTTGTAATTGTGAGAACTCATTAAAATATGACATGCTAAAAGGTTTATGTCAGACAAGGAAGACAACGTAATGGGTTATGTTTTCTTATATGTGAAATAAAGTATATTGTCTTGGATCATCCAACATGTTGAGCTTGCTTTTCCCCCTCATGCTAGCCAAATTCTTTGCACCAAGTAGAGATACTACTTGTGCTTCCAAACATTCCTTAAACTAGTTTTGCCATGAGAGTCCACCATACCTACTTTTGAATTGAGTAAGATCCTTCAAGTAAGTTGTCATCGGTGCATGCAATAAAAATTGACCTCTAAATATGTATGATCTATTAATGTGGAGAAAATAAGATTTATACGATCTTGCGATGTGGAAGAAATAAAAGCAACGGACTGCATAATAAAGGACCATATCACAAGTGGCAATATAAAGTGACGTTCTTTTGCATTAAGATTTTGTGCATCCAACCATAAAAGCGCATGACAACCTCTGCTTCCCTATGCGAAGGGCCTATCTTTTACTTTTATCTTCTAGCCTTATGAAAGAGTCATGGTGATCTTCACCTTTCCTTTTTACATTTTATCCTTTGGAAAGCACATTGTGTTGGAAAGATCCTGATATATATATCCAATTGGATGTAAGTTATCATGAACTATTATTGTTGACATTACCCCTAAGGTAAAAGGTTGGGAGGCGAATCTATAAGCCCCTATCTTTCTCTATGTTCGACTAAAACTTTGAACCATTAAATATCACATGAGTGTTAGCAATTGTGAAAGATTAAATGATAGTTGTGTATGTGGAGTTTGCTAAATCAAAGCTCTGACATAGACCCTTCCTGAAAATAAGATGAATTGCAATTGTTTGATGACTGAGAATATAGTTTGTTAGTTTCAAGAAAGTTTATGATATATGCTTTAACATGTGAATAGCTTGTTACTTGATCATGAAAAGTTTTATGAAAATGAGCTACTGTTATGATATATAATGATGCTAGAAAAAGTGATTGGAACTATCATTGATGGAACTTATGCACTTGCTAGCATTCACACTTCATAAATTATTTCTTTTATCATTTCCCTACTCGAGGACGAGCAGGAATTAAGCTTGGGGATGTTGATACGTCTCCAACGTATCTATAATTTACGAAGCATTCATGCTATTACATTATCAACCCTGGATGTTTTATATGCATTTATATGCTATTTTAAATGATTTTTGGGACTAACCTATTAACCTAGTGCCCAGTGCCAGTTTCTGTTTTTTTCCTTGTTTTTGAGTTCTACAGAAAAGGAATACCAAACGGAGTCCAATTGACGTGCCAATATTTGACGATTTTTTATGGACCAAAAGAAGACCCCGGAGTAAAAGAGTTGGGCCAGAAGAGTCCCGGGCCGTCCATGAGGGTGCCCCCCAGGCGCGTGGGCCTACCTCGTGGATGACTCGAGCACCTCCTTGGTGGGAGGCTGACTTGTGGGCCTACTAAGTTGACGGGGATGAAGGGCTTTGTCAACTTAGTCAATATGAACGATTCTAGCTCCAGTGACCATACGATGTCCATCCAACGGCCGTAGTGCTTCTTCAACCTCTGGTCTTCTTGCTCCAGCCGCCCAAAGCAGCGCCGGTCGTGCCACATGCTCCTGCCTCCCATGGCCGGATGTGCTGTCATGGAGGCCTCACCACCCCCTACTATTCCCACCGCTGGCCAGGACCTGCGGCGACAGCAGCCTCACACCGCAGCCGAACCAGTGAACCCTCGTACTCCTCTCCGCGCGAGCTTCCACTGCCGCGTTTTCCCCGGCTCCGCGCCATCCCCTTCCTAGGCCTCGCCGTCATCCACCGCTGTGGTGCTCTCCGCGCGGCGTGGTCAACGTGGTCAAGGAATGATTTCCATCGGAAGAGTACTGTACGTGGAGAGGCTGACAGCTGGGTCCACTACCACAGCCTAGTTTTTTGTGATTTGCCAAGTAAGTCGCTTTGTCAGGCCTGTTGGGCTGCAAATCTTTCAAAACGAGGAGAGCTTTCATTCGGCTGGACGAGAAAATGGCCCATCAGTAATGAGAAATGGGTTGTACATTTTTAAAACACATCAAACCGGCAACTAGTTTCAAATATCTTTTTTTTTCATTTCGAGATTTTAAATTACATTAATTTTTATGCGTGGAGAATTTGTTGGATTTTATATTGATATACATTTATTTTTAAAATCAGTTTGAATGTGAGTCGAAATTTCGGGATTAAAAACAGTTCGGACCGCACCGAAATATGCAAAATTTCGTATAATTTTTTAACCGTGGCCACAATATGGGTTGTAATGCTAACAAAAAGAATATGGGCTCCAAAAAAACCTTAAGAATTAGCAAATGGGCTGTAAATTATTAGAAATAATGGCAGATGGGCTGTATGATGTTTTCCACAGATTTGAGGCTTTCCTAAAAAAGGTTGACGCACAAGCAGTGACTGTTGGATGTCCATCGAATGGCCGTCGTGCTTCTTCAATCTCTGCTCTTCCTGCTCCAGCCGCTCAAACAAGCGCTGGCAGGACTGCCTGCTCCCTCCTCCCCGCAGCCGGCTGTGCTGCCGCGTAGGCCTCACCGCCCCACCGTACTCCCATCGCTGGCCTAGCCATCCCTCTACTCCCCCACACCTGCTGTTATTCTCCGGCGACGAGAGACGAACCAGTAAACCCTCGTACAGTCGTACTCCCCTCCGCGTGGGGAACAACTACCGAGTCTTCCCTGCCTCCGTGTCGTTCCCTTCTTAGGTCTCGCCGTCGTCCACCGCCCTAGTGCTCTCGGCGCGACCTGGTCAACATGGTCAACGACCGACATGCATCTGAAGTGGACTGTACGTTTAGAGGCCGACAGCTGGGTCCACAGCCGCACGCAAGGAAATGCCTCCTTGTTACGCGCAAAATAATGATTCCTCCACCTGACATCAGGGACCCACCGAAAGGGCCTCTGTATTTCGTGAAAAAAACATTACTGTCGCTGACAGCTCGGACCCACCAGCTATATCTTCGCACGCAAGGAAGTGCCTCCTTATTACGCACAAAAAATGAATACCCCCCTGTTAGCTGGGACCCAGTATAATGGCAGGCTGGCTTCTGGGCCTACTAAGTTGACGGGGACGGAGGGCTTTGTCAACTTAGTCAATATGCACAATTTTAGCTCTAGTGACCATACGATGTCCATCCAATGGCCGTAGTGCTTCTTCAGCCTCTGGTCTTCTTGCTCTAGCCGCCCAACCTAGCGCTAGTCGTGCCTCGTGCTCCTGCCTCCCGTGGCCGGCTATGATGCGGCGGAGGCCTCACCGCCCCCTACTACCCCCACCGCTGGCCAGGCCATCCCTCTACTCACCCACACCCCCTGTTATTTTGCGGCGATGGCAGCCTCACACCGTAGCGAACCAATGAACCCTCATACTCCTCTATGTGTGGGCATCCACTGCTGCGTCTTCCTTGGCTCCGCGCCGTCCCCTTCCTAGGCCGCATCGTCGTCCACCGCCCTGGTGCTCTCAGCGTGGCGTGGTCAACATGGTCAAGGAACGGCTTTCATCGGACGTGGATTGTACGTGGAGAGGCTGACAGCTGGGTCCACGGCCGCAGCAAGGAAGTGCCTCCTTATTACGTGCAAAATAATTATTCCTCCACCTGACAGCGAGGACCCACCAGACGGGCCACCATATTTCGCGAAAATAACATTTGCCCCTGACTGCTGGGACCCACCAGCTACATCTTCGCGCGCAAGGAAGTGTGTCCGGGCAAAAAAAAACGATTCGCCCCTGACTACTGGGACCCACCAGCTACATCTTCGCATGCAAGGAAGTGCCTGACAGTCAGGACCCACCTGGTCGAAGCGTACGTAGCGTTGTCATTCTGGTCATGAACGTGTACGTACATATATACTGGTGGATGTATAGGCGCGCACGTGTCGTTGTAGAGGAGCATACGTGTCGTAGTAGAGGCGCGCATGTAGCATGTACACGTACGTACAGTGGCCAGAGTGCAAGAAAGAAAATACGGCCACGTATGTGTACATACGGGCGGAGTCTCAAACGCCTACTCGCGCATACGTACGGCCAGGGCTCATGTACATGGCTGGGTTGGAACGGAGAAACATCATCATTGTCTTGTTCATGGGGAGGCAACGGAATGCGTCGTGTTCATGGGGAGGCAACGGAATGTGTCGTGTTCATCGGGAGGCAACGGAACACATGGGAGCCAACCGGCTGGGTCCGAACGGAATGCGTGGTCGTGTTCATCGTGAGGGCTTGGATGGAACAAGCGATGGAACCGAGGCCTGGCGTACCGCACAACGGAGGAAACGAACCTCCTACGTTCGGAACGGGGTCTTGTTGATCGGGAGGGGTCTGGCGTACCGCAAAACGAAGGAAGCGGACCTCCTACGGTCGAAACGGGGGTCCTGTTGATCGGGAGGGGTGTGGCGTACCGCAAAACGGACGAAACGGACCTCCTACGGTCGAAACGGGGGTCCTGTTCATTGGGAGGGGTGTGGCGTACCTCAAAACGGGCTACCGTCGACCTCCTCCAGCCTCCACGGGCTCCTGTTCATCCAGCCTCCAGCGTGCGCTACTCCATCGGCTACTGTTCAACCACCCCTCCACCGTCTACTGTTCATCCAGCCCTCCACACCACGGGGTCCTGTTCAACCACCCCTCCACGGGCACCCCTACACCGTCTACTGTTCATCCAGCCCTCCACCACACCACGGGGTCCTGTTCGTCCAAAGGCAACGCCACCGCTCACTGTTCATCCAACCCCCCCCCCCCCCCCCCCCCCCCCCCCCCCCCCCCCCGCAACACTCACTGTTCATCCCAGAGGCAGCATCGATCGGGTTCAGTTAGCAGCAGTAGCAAAGGAATTGCTCGATCGGGTTCAGTTAACAGCCATCGATCGATCGCTCGGGTTCAATAATGCGTAGCCTGCAGTGCAATCGCTCGGGTTCAGTTACAGCCCAACGCCTCGCTTGGGTTCAGTTAGAGCCAACGCCTCGCACACACGCGCGCACGTGTACGAGAGAAATGCGCATCGCTCGGCCCCCGACCTCCCACCGTAACCGGGAACTCCCCGAAATTTTCCTCACCCTCGCTTCTACCACGGTTTTTTCCATCATGGACGGCCCAGAGAATGTCATGCAGCTGCGTCTCCGGCCCGCCCATCAACACTACTAGCAACCCACAGGTACCAATCCCAGACTTGGAGACAAGAATTGGATACAAGAGATGAACTAGGGTTTGAGAGGACATGGTGCTGGTGAAGATGTTGATCGAGATTGACCCCCTCCCAATGAGAGGATCGTTGGTGATGACGATGGTGATGATTTCCCCTCCTGGAGGGATGTTTCCCCGGCAGAACAGGTTTGCGAGAGCCCTAGATTGGTTCCGCCAAGGTTCCTCCTCGTGGCGGCGGAGACTCGTCCCAAAAGCTTGCTTATGATTTTTTCCTCAACGAAGGACTCCATATAGTAGAAGAAGGGCATCGGAGGGCCACCAGGGGGCCCTCGAGGCAGGGGGCGCACCCAGGGGGGTTGGGCGCGCCCCCACCCTCGTGGCTAGGGTGTGGCCCCCTCTAGAACTTCTTGCGCTCATTATTTTTTATATATTCTGAAAATGACTTCCGTGAAGTTTCAGGACTTTTGGAGCTGTGGAGAATAGGTCTCTAATATTTGCTCCCTTTCTAGCCCAAAATCCCATCTTCCGGCATTCTCCCTCTTTATGTAATCCTTGTAAAATAAGAGAGAATATGCATAAGTATTGTGACATAATGTGTAATAACAGCCCATAATGCAATAAATATCGATATAAAAGCATGATGCAAAATGGATGTATCAGAGAGCAGCGAGACAGAGTGGAGAGTGGGGGCAGCACCAGCACCGACCGGTCTTTTGACCGGTCCATCAAACAGAGGCATACGGCGCCGTCAAACACCGTCTAACAGCTGTCGAGACGGCCGATGGTGCCACGTATGCAAAAAAAAGGGGCCCACCTGTCATAAATAAGCTTAACTGACCCCAATCCACCGACCAATGCTTTCTGCAAAAATATTACGAAAGACATGGTGTTTTCTGCAAAACAATTGTAGTGGTTTCCGCAAACCTTGCCTTCAAAGTGGTAGTTTTGTGCAATTTAGTCGGAAAATGAAGACCTCAAGTCAATAAGTGTTCACCCCAACTTTTTCGATATCATTAAGGAACCTTTTGCTACAAATGAATCTCTTGATTTCTTGCCTAGGAGTTTGATCATTAGCAAAAAAAAAAGAGAATAAATACTTGTGTTAAACGATAGCGCTTGTTGGGAGGCAACCCAATTTTATTTTTGTTCTTTACTTTTTGTTCTTGTTTAGTAATAAATAATTCATCTAGCTTCTGTTATGATTTTGTTTTTTTATGTTCTAATTAGTGTTTGTTCCAAGTAAATCCTTTAGGATCTTCTTGGGTGATTGTTGTTTGATCTTGCTGATAAAAACAGAAAGTTGCACTCAGGAAAATAATTTTCATTTTTTACCAGAGAGCAATAAAATACCAATTCCAACTACAGTAGGTCAATATACAAATTATCCCGGTCTTCCTAATATTTTAGTATTTTTGGAGTTACATAAGTATTCTAAAGTTACAGATTGCTACAGACTGTTCTGTTTTTGACAGATTCTGTTTTTTGCGTGTTGTTTGCTTTTTTTGTTGCATCTATGGCTAGTATCGGGGGATATGAACCATAGAGAAGTTGGAATACAGTAGGTTTAACACCAATATAAATAAATAATGAGTTCATTACATTACCTTAAAGTGGTGGTTTATTTTCTTATACTAACGGAGCTCATGAGATTTTCTGTTTAAGTTTTATGTTGTGAAGTTTTCAAGTTTTTGGGTAAAGATTTGATGGATTTTGGAATAAGGAGTGGCAAGAGCCTAAGATTGGGGATGCCTAAGGCACCCCAAGGTAAAATTCAAGGAAAACCAAAAGCCTAAGCTTGTGGATGCCCCAGAAGGCATCCCCTCTTTCATCCTCATCTATCAGTAACTTTACTTGAGGCTATATTTTTATTCACCACATGATATGTGTTTTGCTTGGAGCGTCTTGTATTATTTGATTCTTTGCTTTTTATTTTACCACAACCATCCTTGTTGTACACACCTTTTGGGAGAGACACGCGTGAATCGGAATTTATTAGAATACTCTATGTGCTTCACTTATATCTTTTGAGCTTGATAATTTTGCTATAGTGCTTCATTTATATCTTTTTAGAGCATGGTGGTGGTTTTATTTTATAGAAATTATTGATATCTCATGCTTAACTTATATTGTTTTGAGAGTCTTTTAGAACAGCATGGTAATTTGCTTTGGCTATAAAATTAGTCCTAATATGATGGGCATCCAAGATGGGTATAATAAAAACTTTCATATAAAGTGCATTCAATACTATGAGAAGCTTGAGATTGTTTTGAGATATGAAGATGGTGAAATTAGATTCATGCTAGTTGACTAGTTGTGAATTTGAGAGATACTTGTGTTAAAGTTTGTGATTCACGTAGCATGCACGTATGGTGAACCGTTATGTGATGAAGTCGAAGCATGATTTATTTTTTGATTGTCAATCTTATAAGCGATGGTCTTTTCCTACCAATATATCCCCCTAGGAGCATGCGCGTAGTACTTTGTTTCGATAACTAATAGAATTTTGCAATAAGTATGTGAGTTCTTTATGATTAATGTTGAGTCCATGGATTATACACACTCTCACCCTTCCACCATTGCTAGCCGCTCTAGTACCACACAACTTACGCCGGTACCATAAACCCACCATTTACTTTCCTCAAAACAGCCACAATACCTACCGATTATGGCATTTCCATAGCCATTCCGAGATATATTGCCATGCAAATTTCCACCATTCCGTTTATTATGACACGCTTCATCATTGTCATATTGCTTAGCATGATCATGTAGTTGACATCGTGTTTGTGGCAAAGCCACCATTCATAATTTTTCATCCATGTCACTCTTGAATCATTGCACATCCTGGTACACCGCCGGAGGCATTCACATAGAGTCATATTTTGTTCTAAGTATTGAGTTGTAATTCTTGAGTTGTAAGTAAATAAAAGTGTGATGATCGTCATTATTAGAGCATTGTCCCATGTGAGGAAAGGATGATGGAGACTATGATTCCCCCACAAGTCGGGATGAGACTCCGGACGAAAAATAAAAAAAAGAGGCAAAAAAAGAGAGAAAAGGCCCAAATATAAAAATGAGAGAAAAAGAGAGAAGGGACAATGCTACTATCCTTTTTCCACACGTGTGCTTCAAAGTAGCACCATGATCTTCATGATAGAGAGTCTCCTATTTTGTCACTTCCATAAACTAGTGGGAATTTTTCATTATAGAACTTGACTTGTATATTCCAATGATGGGCTTCCTCAAAATGTCCTAGGTCTTCGTGAGCAAGCATGTTGGATGCACACCCACTTAGTTTCTTTTTGAGCTTTCATACACTTATAGATCTAGTGCATCCGTTGCATGACAATCCCTACTCACTCACATTGATATCTATTGATGGGCATCTCCATAGCCCGTTGATACGCCTAGTTGATGTGAGGCTATCTTCTCCTTTTTGTCTTCTCCACAACCACCATTCTATTCCACCTATAGTGCTATGCCCATGGCTCACGCTCATGTATTGCGTGAGGATTGAAAAAGTTTGAGAACATCAAAAGTATGAAACAATTGCTTGGCTTGTCATCGGGTTTGTGCATGATTTATATATTTTGTGTGATGAAGATAGAGCATAGCCAGACTATATGATTTTGTTGGGATAGCTTTCTTTGTCCATGTTATTTTGAGAAGACATGATTACTTTGTTAGTATGCTTGAAGTATTATTATTTTTATGTCAATATAATACTTTTTCTTTGAATCTTTTGGATCTGAACATTCATGCCACAATAAATAAAATTACATTGATAATTATGCTAGGTAGCATTCTGTCACGCCCTCGATGCGGCTATATCTCCCACGTGTCGAAGCACGACTTAGAGGCATAACCGCATTGAAAGCAATGTTGCAAGTGAGGTAATCTTCGCAAACAACCCATGTAATATAACAAGGGAAAAGAGATACATAGTTGGCTTACAATCGTCACTTCACACAACTACATGAATAAAGCATTACATCATCCAAATACACTCAAGGTCCGACTACGGAACCAAAATAAAAGAAGAACCCCAAATGTAGCAAGGTCCCCGATCGACCCCAACTGGGCTCCACTACTGATCAACTAGAACGAAACAACACAAAGGACAAGATCTTCATCGAGCTCCTCCCGAGCTTGGTTGCGTCAACTACACGGACTCATTGGCACCTGCAAGCTGGTTTTGGAAGTATCTGTGAGCCACGGGGACTCAGCAATCTCGCACCCTCGCGATCAAGACTATTGAAGCTTATGGGTAAGGCAAGGTAAAAATGTGGAGCTGCGGCAAGCGACTAGCATATATGGTGGCTAACCTATTCGCAAAAGAGAGCGAGAAGAGATAGCAAAGCACGATCGAGAAACTATGATCAAGAAGTGATCCTAGAACAACCTACGTCAAGCATAACTCCAACACCGTGTTCACTTCCCGGACTCCGCCGAAAAGAGACCATCACGGTTACACACGCGGTTGATGCATTTTAGTTAAGGTCAACTTCAGGTTTTCTACAACCGGACGTTAACAAATTCCCATCTGCCCATAACCGCGGGCACGGCTTTCGAAAGTTCAAATCCATGCAGGGGTGTCCCAACTTAGCCCATCACAAGCTCTCACGGACAACGAAGGATATTCCTTCTAGCGGGAAGACCCAATCAGACTCGGAATCCCGGTTACAAGACATTTTGACAATGGTAAAACAAGAGCAGCAAAGCCGCCCGATGCGCCGACATCCTGATGGGAGCTGCACATATCACGTTCTCAGGGAAACACTGGATGAGACATCCTACGAGTAAAACCAACCCTCAAGTTTCCCCGAGGTGGCCCCGCAGTCTACTCAGTTCGGACCAAAACTTAGACAAGCACTCGCCCGAGGGGTTAAAATAAAGATGACCCTTGGGCTGGCCTATCCCAAGGGAAAAAGAGGCTAGGTGGCGAATGGTAAAACCAAGGTTGGGCCCTACTGGAGGAGTTTTATTCAAAGCAAACTGTCAAGGGGTTCCCATTATACCCAACCGCGTAAGGAATGCAAAATCCGGGAACATAACACCGATATGACGGAAACTAGGGCGGCAAGAGTGGAACAAAACACCAGGCATAAGGCCGAGCCTTCCACCCTTTACCAAGTATATAGATGCATTAATTAAAAAAAGATATTGTGATATCCCAACAAGTAAACATGTTCCAACAAGGAACAACATCTCCATGTTCCAACAAGGAACAAACTTCAATCTTCACCTGCAACTAACAACGCTATAAGAGGGGCTGAGCAAAGCAGTAAAATAGCCAAACAACGGTTTGCTAGGACAAGGTGGGTTAGAGGCTTGGTTCAATAATATAGGAGGCATGATAAGTAAGTGGTAGGCATCGCAGCATAGGCATAGCAAAAGAGCGAGCATCTAGCAAAGCAAAGATAGAAGTGATTTCGAGGGTATGATCATCTTGCCTGAAATCCCGCAAGGAAGAAGAATGAGTCCATGAAGAAGACAAACGGGCGTAGACGAACGGGTCCTCACAAATGCGACGTAACCGGAACCAACCCGAAGAAGCAAACAGCGGAAAGAAAGCACACAACATAGTAAACAAACCACACATGAACATGGTATGATATGCGAGATGCGGTATGCAATGCATATACATGATTTGACAAGGAATGATTGGACCTGGCCTCAACTTGGAAATCCAAGTGTGCACTGGAAAGGTGAGATGATTTCGCTTGAAAACGATATAAAGAACGCCGGAATCGGAGACACGGTTTGGAAATGGCAAGTAATTCAAATATCGCACCGGTCTGCGATATACAACAAGTAGCCATCTAAATGCAACAAGATGAACATGCTACATCACTCAAACATGGCAACAAAATACATGGCAAGAATCCATTCATGATGCTTAACAAAAGATGAACACCGAGCTACGGCCAATTCATCCATTAACAAGTTCAAACAAGCATGGAAAAATGCAATTGGTAAACAGATCTCAGACTTGGTGAAATTAACACTTGTCTGGAATTTCAGATCAGGTAGCACACTTGGGAGCATGAAACTATATGCTACAGGGCCTGAACATGGCAAAGTAAAGCATGGCATGGAGCTACTCAAAGAGATTAACAAAAGTCCCTTAGTGACCTTGAGCCAAAAGGGATCAGAAAATGCATTTGCAAGCATGTGAACATGGCAAAAACATAATCAAATCACAGACTTGGTGAAAAACTGGAGCATGCAAAACAGATATCAAGTAGGCATGTTTACGAGCTCGATGCACTCACTACAGAGCATGTCATGACAAACTAAGCATACAACCATCGAGAAAACATAATATAAAAGCTATACATGGCAAGAACAATAACATAGCATGCACGGATCAACAACAACATCCTTGGCAAAATCGCTAACAAGTAGACAATCTGCCCAGATTCACGAAATGACAAAAGTAGAGCTCGATTGACTCAAGCTAGGGTGTTCCATAATTGCAAACAAAGACATGGATGGATAGAGCACTACAAGATTAACAAATCATGCTTACTGATCATCCTCAAAAGAGGCACGGATCACTAGGAAACAACAAGAACATATGGCATATTGATAGAAAAACAGACAAGGACTTAGTGGAATTGCTAAGTCCCTGAAATCAGCATTAACGAATGTACCACTTTGCAAGCTTGTGCTAGTCACCACACATATCCCAAAAATACATGGATAGAACCTCTGGAAAGATAGTGTTGCATATAACAAAACACATGTAGAGCTCAGGGGCATATCATGCACACATAATTCATGGCAAAAATGACAAATAGCTATTTGGAGCAGCAGATCTGACAATTATCCCAAATAGCACTCTTCCAACAGCATTCCGGGCATCAAGATGAACTCAAATGAAAATGATGCACTGAGACGAAATGATGTGCTCTCTGAGTCGAACATTTTGATATTCTATATGCATGAATCGGAGGTATGGATGCAAAGTTAAGACATGATGAACATGGGCATATGAAACATGGAAATTTCAGGGACTTAGTAGAAATTATACCCCGCTGAAAAAGTCAACGCGGCGCGGAGAACGAGGATGGCGGCGGATCTTGCCGGAACTTCGCCGGAGGAGGAGAGGACGGCGGCCGGAGAGGACGGGGGGCGCCGGAGGAGAGATCCCAGCCGGATCCGTGTGGGGGCGAGGCGCGGCCGCCGGTGGCGCGGTGGTCGCGGCCGGGCGCGGCTCCGGTGCGGAGGCAGGCTCGCCGGAGTTGCCCCGGCGATGCGGCTCGGTGGCGAGGTCACGCATGGCGGCGGCGAGGCGGAGCCGGTGCAGTGGCGGTTGGATGCGGCGGCGCTGGGCGGAGGAGGCGAAGGCCTCGGGCGGCGGCGGCGCACCGGGCCGGGGGGCCGGATCTGGGCCTCCCGGGCCCGCACGGGAGAGGCGACGGGGCAGGCCAGATGGCGGCGCGCGGTAGGCTGGCGGCGGAGGGGGGTGACGTGTCGCCTCTCGGTTGGCCGGGGCGACATGGCGGTGGGATGGACGCGTCCGCCGGCGGGCGGACATGTCCGGCGGCGCGAAGAGAGGTGAGATCTAGGGTTTCATCCGAAAATTCGGGGAGATGCACATATTTATAGGTAGAGGGAGGTAGGAAAGTCCAAAAGAGGTGCGGTTTTCGGCCACGCGATCGTGATCGAACGACCGAGATGATGGAGGAGGTTTAGGTGGGTTTTGGGCCAAATTGGAAGGGTGTTGGGCTGCAACACACACGAGGCCTTTACGGTCCCTCGGTTAACCGTTGGAGTGTCAAACAAAGTCCAAATGGTACGAAACTTGATAGGCGGTCTACCGGTAGTAAACCAAGGCCGCATGACAAGTCTCGGTCCAATCCGGAAATGTTTAACCCCCACACATGAAAGAAAGGTAGAAAGGACCACCGGAGGAGAACGGAGCGCCGGAATGCAAAACGGACAACGGGGAAAAGCTCGGATGCATGAGACGAACATGTATGCAATTGAAATGCGCATGATGACATGATATGCAATGCATGACATGTAAGAAATGACAAGGCAACAACAACGAATAACTGGACGACACCTGGCACATCGGTCTCGAGGCGTTACACATTCCACATCAAAAATTTTGTTTTCATCATTTACCTACTCGAGGACGAGCATGAATTAAGCTTGGGGATGCTTGATACTCTCCAATGTATCTATAATTTTTGATTGTTCCATGCTATTATAGTATCTGTTTTGGATGTTTAATGGGCTTTAATATGCTCTTCTATATTATTTTTGGGACTAACCTATTAACCGGAGGCCCAGTGCTAGTTTCTGTTTTTTTGCCTATATTAGAGTTTCGCAGAAAAGGAATACCAAACGAAATCCAAATGGAATTAAACCTTCGCGATGATGTTTCTTGGACCGAAAGCAAACCAGAAGACTTGGAGTTGAAGACTAGAATGCCACGAGGTAGCCACGAGGCAAGAGGGCGCGCCCCCACCCTCGTGGGCCCCTCATAGCTCCACTGACGTACTTCTTCCTGAAAGCACAAGTGCTCCCTGGGTGATTTTGGTAATTAATGTCAACATATCTCTTGTTGGACTAATGCTTTCATCTAGTATGCTTCAGATAAGTTCAACAATGGAGTGGCATGCACTAGAGGATGTGGATCCCTTTCGAGATGATAAGGACAAAGGATTGGCTCAAGCTCAAAGCTCATGACTCTACATTTTCATTTTAGTGGTCCAAGATCACATTGAGTCCATAGGAAAGCCAATACTATTAAGAGGGGATGAGGTGTTTCTTAATGACTTGCTTGCTCAAAGTGCTTAGTGATATGCTCCAAAACCCTCAACTACCTTCCCACATCCACATATGACCTAAACCAAAAGTCAAACTCGGCCCCACCGATTCTTTCTATCCGACGCCACCGAGTTTCAAATGTCATAGCCACTGCCACAAACCCTAGGCAAATCGGTCTCACCGAGATGGGATTGTAATCTCTCTGTGTATGTCCATTACCAAAATCGGTCTCACCGAGTTTGAGCAATCGGTACCACAACTGTTACCCTTCGTGGGTTGAAGTCTCCATCAACGTGGATGTACGATAGCACCACCTATTAGAACCACGCCAAAAATCTCCGTGTGTCCAATTGCGTTTGCACACTCCAATCCCATCCCTTTACATTCTTGCAACTTGCATGATTTACTTTCCGCTGCTCATATACTCTTGTCATGCTTGCTTGATATGTATTGTGAATGTTTGAACTTGTGCTAAAACTCCACTTCAACTTAAAGAATTTAAAAACTGCAACTTTTCTTGCTAAGAGTCTATTCACCCCCCTCTAGACACCTCTTCTCGATCCTTTCAATTGGTATCAGAGCCTTGGTCTCCATTGCTTTGGTTTAAACACCTTTGGAGGAAGATGGATGAGTCTACGTTGGGGACTCTTAGATGTAGAGTGCCTACTCTTGATGGAGAGTATTTTCATGAATGGAAAAATGAGATGCTTGAGATTTTCAATGAATATCATTTGACCAAGTACATTACTACTCCTTGTGCTCGCATTGTTGATCCCTTGCATCCCACACCCTATGAGGATCTTGACATGATTCACAATCTTAGAACTATGATCTTGATGATGCGATGAGACACTTTTGTATTATGGCTAATCTTTGTGGCTACATGGCTGGAGGAAAGGAATGGGTCCTTGATAGTGGATGTACTAATCATATGACCACAGACAAAGATATGTTTCGTGAGCTTGCTGAAAACAACGGCCCTCAAAAGTATGTCACTTTCAGTGATAACTCAAAGGGTAAGGTGATTGGCCTTGGTAAGGTGGCCATCTCACATGATAGCTCCATACAAAATGTTATGCTTGTTGAATCTTGGCTACAATTTACTTTTCGTATCTAGACTTGCTGACTTTGGTTTCAATGTCTTATTTACTGAAGTAGATTACCAAGTGTTTCGTAGAAATAATCATAAAATGGTCTTTACCGGTACACATAGAGGTGATCTTTACATTGTTGATTTCACTAAAAAGGCTCAAGCTAGAACTTGCCAAATTGCTAAATCCTTGAAAGGTTGGTTGTGGCATAGAAGGTTAGGTCATGTGGGCATGCGAAATCTTGATAAGCTTATTAAAGGTGATCATATCCTTGGAGTAAAAGATGTTATATTTGACAAGGATAGACTTTGTAGTGCTTGTCAAGCAGGAAAACAAGTTGGAGGAAGCCACCCCGTGAAGAACATTATGACCACGAGAAGACCGCTCGAGCTACTTCATATGGATCTCTTTGGTCCCAATGCCTACAAGAGTCTCAGTGGTAACTCATTTGGTCTAGTTATAGTTGATGTTTTTTCAAGATTTACGTGGGTTTTCTTTCTTGATGATAAGTCACAGGTCCAAAAGATCTTCAAGAACTTCGCTAGGAAGGCCCAAAATCAATTTGAAGTGAAGATCAAGAAGGTTCGCAGCGACAACGGAACGGAGTTCAAGAACGCAAATGTGGATACCTTTCTTGACGAAGAAGGGATTTCACATGAGTTCTCGGCTACGTACACGCCTCAACAAAATGGACTTGTTGAGAGGAAGAACCGGACTCTTATTGAGATGGTGAGGACGATGCTTCATGAGTACAAGACTCCAAAGCACTTTTGGGCGGAAGCCGTTGAGATAGCTTGTATGCAACAAATTACTTGTATCTTTACAAGCTACTCGGCAAGATGGCATATGAGATCCTCACCGGTAACAAAACCCAAGTTGGATACTTTCAAGTATTTGGCTCAAAGTGTTACATTCTTGACAAGCATCGTCATTCTAAATTTGCTCCTAAATCTCATGAAGGTTTCCTACTTGGTTATGGCTCAAACTCTCATACTTACTGTGTCTACAAAAATTTCACCTGAAAGAGTGAAGAGACGGTAGATGTGAAGTTTGATGAATCTAACGGCTCGCAAGTAGAGAAATTGCCAATTGATGTAGGAGATAAAGACCCTTCGGAAGAAATCCAAGACTTGTCTATTGGAAAGATTCTTCCAACGGAGGTGAAGGAGAGTACCTCGTCCATCCAAGTGGAGGCTTCCACCTCACGACAAGGTGAACCAAGAGTTGACATGGAAGCATCCACAAGTGGGACACACCAAGATGAAGAAAACGAGGAAGTACACCAAGATGAACCTCATCAACCTCCTTCTCCACCACGGCAAGGAAATGACAACGTCAACAATGAAGAAGGACGAGATGATGAAGAAGATGTTCCACCCCAAACAAAACAAAAGCTCTCACGAGTTCGAGCAAGAGTCGCTAGAGACCATCCCGTCGAGCAAATCTACAATGGTATCCAAACCGGGAGAATCACTCGCTCTAAATCTCATTTGGCTAATTTTTGTGAACATTACTCAGTCATCTCTAGTATTGAACCTATGAAGGTTGAAGAAGCAATGGAAGATCCGGATTGGATAAACGCCATGCATGATGAGCTACACAACTTTGAGAGAAATCAAGTGTGGACATTGGTCGAGAAGCCCGACAACAGCCACAACATCATTGGTACCAAATGGGTGTTTCGCAACAAGCAAGATGAAGATGGTCAAGTCGTCCGCAACGAAGCTCGTCTCGTCGCCCAAGGCTACACTCAAGTCGAAGGTATGGACTACGGTGAGACATATGCCCCCGTTGCTAGACTTGAGTCCATCCGCATCTTGCTTGCCTATGCTAATCACCATGATATCACTTTATACCAAATGGACATTAAAAGTGCTTTTCTAAATGGTGAAATTGAGGAGGAATTTTATGTTAAACAACCTCCTGGCTTTGTCAACCCTAAGAAACCCAATCATGTTTACAAACTTCATAAAGCTCTTTATGGTCTTAAACAAGCTCCTAGAGCGTGGTATAAATGCTTCACCAAGCTCCTTATTGATAAAGTCTTTGAGGTTGGAAAGATAGATTCTACTCTTTTTACTAAAAGGGTGAATGGTGAATTATTTGTATGCCAAATTTATGTTGATGATATCATATTTGGTTCGACTAACCCTCATTTTAGTGAAAAGTTTGGGAATCTAATGTCGGAGAAGTTTGAGATGTCTATGATGAGTGAACTCAAGTTCTTTCTTGGTTTGCAAATCAAGCAAACTAAGGAAGGCACCTTTGTTTCTCAAACAAAGTACACCAAAGGACTTATTCAAGAAGTTCAACATGCAAGAAAGCAAAGGTATGAAAACTCCCATGCCTACTAGTGGACATCTTGATTTGATTAAGGATGGTAAACCGGTTGATCAAAAGGTTTATCGCTCTATGATTGGTTCATTGTTATATCTATGTGCCTCTCGTCCTGATATTATGCTAAGTGTGTGCATGTGTGCACGATATCAAGCGCCCCCCAAAGAATGTCATCTTAAGGCTGTGAAAAGGATAGTGAGATACTTAATACATACACCAAATTTTGGCATTTGGTATCCTAAGAGGTCCTCTTTTGATCTTGTTGGCTATTCCGATTCGGTCTATGCCGGAGACAAGGTTGATAGAAAGTCCACTTCGGATACTTGTCAATTTCTTGGTAGATCTTTTGTACCTTGGTCCTCCAAGAAACAGAACTCGGTATCCTTATCCGCCGCCGAAGCGGAATACATTTCCGCCGATTCATGTTGTGCTCAATTACTTTGGATGACCCAAACTCTTAAAGATTATGGGATCAATGTGAAACATGTTCCATTACATTGTGACAATGAAAGTTATATTTAATATTGCTCACAACCCCGTGCAACATTCCCAAACTAAGCATATTGAAGTTCGTCATCATTTCATTCGAGATCATGTTGCTAAAGGGGACATTGATCTTAAGCATGTTCGTATCGATAAGCAATTGGCGGATATATTCACCAAACTGCTTGATGAGAAAGTCTTTCGCCGTTTGAGAGGCGAATTGAACATCATTGATGCTTCAAAGTTGGAGTAGGAACTCCATTTGGATACATGCAAGGCATGAATCTATGACTAATCGTTGATATTTCTCTTATGATGATATTCATATGTCATGTATATTTTCACCCTTGCATGTTACCTAACCCTTGTAGGTACTTGGATGAATCTAAATCCATGAGATTGCAACTCACTCACATCTTGAGAAATCTCTACATTACCAAGTCTCTACACAATGGTGGTTGAAGACAAGGAAGCATGAAACCCTTCAACATACCCTTTGACAAATTTCATTTGGTATGAAATTTCATGATTGTCATTTTGGATACACAAGTGCTATTCCTTGCAAGACTAACCCATGTAGGTAGATGAACTCACTTAAAAGTGGTGCTCCCGACTACATCAACCTCGATCAACTCACACAAGTTTAACTACATGATCAAGATCAACACCACCACCCAAGGTATGTCGTTCCATCTTAGAGAAGCTTTACCCCAAGTCATAGGTCAAAGCAACTCAACAAGATGTGAATACATCAATTTCTTAAACGCAAAAATGGTAACACCATTTTGAGCTGAAACGATGAGTATGACTTATGATCAAGTGTTCTCACTTGACTCCTTAGTCAATATACTCTAACATAGGTGACCTTGTCACCGCCCAATTCTAGATGATGTTCTCTAGTGTTTCCTTGAGTTTTTGCATTTGTCCTTTGCATATTTATTCCCTTTCCTTTATTAAAAAACTTCATATAGATTTTCTTTTCTCTTTTTTGTTCTGTATTCCATGCATCCAATTCATTGCAAATCTTTCAGTTAATTCATTGCAAATGTTTGTGAGATCTTATTGGCCTAGTGAGCTGAGGTGACAACTGTTCTCTCTGTGTTGAACTCGGTCATACCGATATGTTGTTTTTGGTCAAACCGAACCAACTCAGTGCCACCGAAAACTACAACTCGGTATCACCGGTTTCACTGCAGAGAAGACAATTTGCCATCTATTCATGTAGTTTTATTCCAGCTCCACTCGATGATTCTTGTCCTCTACCAGCATCACAACCTATATGCTGCTTTGATCTATGACTCAAGGACCAAACCTATTTTGACTCACACTCCAGAAGATCCCTTCTTGGAAATTGATGTCAAAGGGGGAGAGAGATCACATCAAATCTTATTCTTTTCAATGGGAGAGAAAGAAAAAGGGAGAGAGAGAGAGAAAAAGGGAGAGAGGGGTAATTACTTCAAAGGCCCTAGATGCTTGGTGTTCAAGAGGAGAGAAGTCACATGTCTTTAAGAGGGGAAAGACATGTCTATGTTTATCTTTATGATCTGTTTCGCTCTGATTTTGTTTCCCTATGTTCTCCCATTATCCGGTATAAGATTTAGGGGGAGAAAGACTCCTAGGGAAGGAAATCTTTGAATTCATTGCATATCTTTACCTTTTGGGGACATGTCTACATCAAATAGAGTACTCGGTACTCACTCTCTACATGTCATCCCAGTCTTGGTACTCTTGTGGTTTCCTTTGGTTGCTCTAGCTTGTAGATGTACCTGTGTTATCGAACCTTGTTTACTCAGGTTCATCTCCTTCTAAGCCAACTCAAGACCACAAGGTAAGTATATGCATCACACTCATGTGCATGAGGATTTCTTGCTGATGTACATATTGTTTGCAAGAAAGACGCATGAGCATGTAGGTACATTTCCTATATACTTACATCATTTGCTCTGATGCATATAGCCAAGATACATGTAACACATTGCTTACTCTGTCATGCTTATGCATTCACATGCTCTTATATTCCATATTTACATGATTTCATACATATAGGGGGAGCCTATGCATGTTACATGTCTTTCCAAAGCTTTACTTGCTATTCTCTATATCTTTATCTAAAGCTTTGATGTATGTTGTCATCAATTACCAAAAAGGGGGAGATTGAAAGCACAAGTGCTCCCTGAGTGATTTTGGTAATTAATCTCAACATATCTCTTGTTGGACTAATGCTTTCATCTAGTATGCTTCAGATAAGTTCAACAATGGAGTGGCATGGACTAGAGGATGTGGAACCCTTCGAGATGATAGGACAAAGGATTGGCTCAAGCTCAAGCTCAGGACTCTACATTTTCATTTTAGTGATCCAAGATCACATTGAGTCCATAGGAAAGCCAATACTATTAAGAGGGGATGAGGTGTTTCTTAATGACTTGCTTGCTCAAAGTGCTTAGTGATATGCTCCATAGCCCTCAACCACTTTCTCACATCCACATATGTCCCAAACCCAAAGTCAAACTTGGCCCTACCGAAATTTTCTATCCGGCGCCACCGAGTTTTCTTGACATAGCCACTGTCAGAAACCCTAATCAATTCGGTCTCACTGATGGGATCTCGGTCTCACCGAGATGGGCTTGCAAACTCTTTGTTGCCTATTGAATTAATTTCGGTTCCACCGAAATATGAAATCGGTCCCACCGAGTTTTCTTGGCCAACTCTCTGTTTAGCTTATTACCAAAATCGGTCCCGCCGAGTTTGTGTAATCGGTCCAACCGAGATGAGGCTTTACCCTAACCCTAGCACATCGGTCCCACCGATTTGATCATGTCGGTCCCACCGAAATGCCTAAAGGTCACATTATGAACCAAATCGATCTGACCGAGTTTTATGATTCGGTCCCACCGAGTTTGGTGATTTGTGTGTAATGGTTAGATTTTTGCTGAGGCTATATATACCCCTCCACCCACTCTTCATTCGTGGAGAGAGCCATCAGAATATGCCTACACTTCCAACATACATTTTCTGAGAGAGAACCACCTACACTTGTGTTGAGGTTAATATATTCCATTTCAACCACATAAATCTTGATATCTAGCCTTTCCCAAGTTGCTTTCCACTCAAATCATCTTTCTACCAAATCCAATCCCATGAGAGAGAGCTGAGTGTTGGGGAGACTATCATTTGAAGCACAAGAGCAAGGAGTTCATCATCAACACACCATCTATTACCTTTTGGAGAGTGGTGTCTCCTAGATTGGTTACGTGTCACTTGGGAGCCTCCGTCAAGATTGCGGAGTTGAACAAAGGAGTTTTTACGGGCAAGGAGATCGCCTACTTCGTGAAGATCTACCCTAATGAGGCAAGTCCTTCATGGGCGATGGCCATGGTGGGATAGACAAGGTTGCTTCTTCGTGGACCCATCATGGGTGGAGCCCTCGGTGGACTCGTGCAACCGTTACCCTTCGTGGGTTGAAGTCTCCATCAACGTGGATGTACGATAGCACCACCTATCGGAACCACGCCAAAAATCTCCGTGTCTCCAATTGCGTTTGCACACTCCAATCCTTCCCTTTACATTCTTGCAGATTGCATGTCATATACTCTTGTCATGCTTGCTTGATATGTATTGTGAATGTTTGAACTTGTGCTAAAACTCCACTTCAACTTAAAGAATTTAAAAACTGCAACTTTTCTTGCTAAGAGTCTATTCACCCCCCTCTAGACACCTCTTCTCGATCCTTTCAATTGGTATCAGAGCCTTGGTCTCCATTGCTTTGGTTTAAACACCTTTGGAGGAAGATGGATGAGTCTACGTTGGGGAGTCTTAGATGTAGAGTGCCTACTCTTGATGGAGAGTATTTTCATGAATGGAAAAATGAGATGCTTGAGATTTTCAATGAATATCATTTGACCAAGTACATTACTACTCCTTGTGCTCGCATTGTTGATCCCTTGCATCCCACACCCTATGAGGATCTTGACATGATTCACAATCTTAGAACTATCAATCTTATTGTGAAAGGATTGCCTAAAAATTTGATTGCTAGCTTACCTACTCTTGATTGTGCCTACACCATATGGAGATTCCTTGAGGAACGATTTCCAAACTATTCCTTGAAAAACTTAGATGAGATTCTTCATAAGTCTATTGCCTTGAGTAAAATGAGTTCCAATGATCCCAAATTTGGTGATTGTTTATTTGAGCTTACAAATCTTATGAGTGCCAAAGGTGATGTTGGAATCATTAGCAATATCATTTCCGAAGTCATTAGAATTCATAGAGATGAACATTGTTACAGTCATACTTCTAATGAATCACTCTCTCTAGGAATTGATCCACCACATGACGATGTTGAACATGGATGCTATGATGAGGATGATGATAGTGACTATGATCTTGATGATGCGATGAGACACTTTGGTATAATGGCTAATCTTTGTGGCTACATGGCTGGAGGAAAGGAATGGGTCCTTGATAGTGGATGTACTAATCATATGACCAAAGACAAAGATATGTTTCGTGAGCTTGCTGAAAACAACGGCCCTCAAAAGTATGTCACTTTCAGTGATAACTCAAAGGGTAAGGTGGTTGGCCTTGGTAAGGTGGCCATCTCACATGATAGCTCCATACAAAATGTTATGCTCGTTGAATCTCTTGGCTACAATTTACTTTTCGTATCTAGACTTGCTGACTTTGGTTTCAATGTCCTATTTACTGAAGTAGATTACCAAGTGTTTCGTAGAAATAATCATAAAATGGTCTTTACCGGTACACATAGAGGTGATCTTTACATTGTTGATTTCACTAAAAAGGCTCAACCTAGAACTTGCCAAATTGCTAAATCCTTGAAAGGTTGGTTGTGGCATAGAAGGTTAGGTCATGTGGGCATGCGAAATCTTGATAAGCTTATTAAAGGTGATCATATCCTTGGAGTAAAAGATGTTATATTTGACAAGGATAGACTTTGTAGTGCTTGTCAAGCAGGAAAACAAGTTGGAGGAAGCCACCCCGTGAAGAACATTATGACCACGAGAAGACCGCTCGAGCTACTTCATATGGATCTCTTTGGTCCCAATGCCTACAAGAGTCTCAGTGGTAACTCATTTGGTCTAGTTATATTTGATGATTTTTCAAGATTTACGTGGGTTTTCTTTCTTGATGATAGGTCACAGGTCCAAAAGATCTTCAAGAACTTTGCTAGGAAGGCCCAAAATCAATTTGAAGTGAAGATCAAGAAGGTTCGCAGCGACAACGGAACGGAGTTCAAGAACGCAAATGTGGATACCTTTCTTGACGAAGAAGGGATTTTTGATGAGTTCTCGGCTACGTACAGGCCTCAACAAAATGGAGTTGTTGAGAGGAAGAACCGGACTCTTATTGAGATGGCGAGGACGATGCTTCATGAGTACAAGACTCCAAAGCACTTTTGGGCGGAAGCCGTTGAGACAGCTTGTATGCAACAAATCACTTGTATCTTTACAAGCTACTCGGCAAGATGGCATATGAGATCCTCACCGGTAACAAAACCCAAGTTGGATACTTTCAAGTATTTGGCTCAAAGTGTTACATTCTTGACAAGCATTGTCGTTCTAAATTTGCTCCTAAATCTCACGAAGGTTTCCTACTTGGTTATGGCTCAAACTCTCATACTTACTGTGTCTACAAAAATTTCACCCGAAAGGTTGAATAGACGGTAGATGTGAAGTTTGATGAATCTAATGGCTCACAAGTAGAGAAATTGCCAATTGATGTAGGAGATAAAGACCCTTCGGAAGAAATCCAAGACTTGTCTATTGGAAAGATTCGTCCAACGGAGGTGAAGGAGAGTACCTCGTCCATCCAAGTAGAGGCTTCCACCTCACGACAAGGTGAACCAAGAGTTGACATGGAAGCATCCACAAGTGGGACACACCAAGATGAAGAAAACGAGGAAGTACACCAAGATGAACCTCATCAACCTGCTTCTCCACCACGACAAGGAAATGACAACGTCAACAATGAAGAAGGACGAGATGATGAAGAAGATGTTCCACCCCAAACAAAACAAAAGCTCTCACGAGTTCAAGCAAGAGTCGCTAGAGACCATCCCGTCGAGCAAATCTACAATGGTATCCAAATCGGGAGAATCACTCGCTCTAAATCTCGTTTGGCTAATTTTTGTGAACATTACTCAGTCATCTCTAGTATTGAACCTATGAAGGTTGAAGAAGCATTGGAAGATCTGGATTGGATAAACGCCATGCATGATGAGCTACACAACTTTTAGAGAAATCAAGTGTGGACATTGGTCGAGAAGCCCGACAACAACCACAACATCATTGGTACCAAATGGGTGTTTCGCAACAAGCAAGACGAAGATGTTCAAGTCGTCCGCAACAAAGCTCGTCTCGTCGCCCAAGGCTACACTAAAGTCGAAGGTATGGACTACGGTGAGACATATGCCCCCGTTGCTAGACTTGAGTCCATCCGCATCTTGCTTGCCTATGCTAATCACCATGATATCACTTTATACCAAATGGACATTAAAAGTGCTTTTCTAAATGGTGAAATTGAGGAGGAAGTTTATGTTAAACAACCTCCTGGCTTTGTCAACCCTAAGAAACCCAATCATGTTTACAAACTTCACAAAGCTCTTTATGGTCTTAAACAAGCTCCTAGAGCGTGGTATAAATGCTTGACCAAGTTCCTTATTGAGAAAGTCTTTGAGGTTGGAATGATAGATTCTACTCTTTTTACTAAAAGGGTGAATGGTGAATTATTTGTATGCCAAATTTATGTTGATGATATCATATTTGGTTCGACTAACCCTCATTTTAGTGAAAAGTTTGGGAATCTAATGTCGGAGAAGTTTGAGATGTCTATGATGAGTGAACTCAAGTTCTTTCTTGGTTTGCAAATCAAGCAAACTAAGGAAGGCACCTTTGTTTCTCAAACAAAGTACACCAAAGGACTTATTCAAGAAGTTCAACATGCAAGAAAGCAAAGGTATGAAAACTCCCATGCCTACTAGTGGACATCTTGATTTGACTAAGGATGGTAAACCGGTTGATCAAAAGGTTTATCGCTCTATGATTGGTTCATTGTTATATCTATGTGCCTCTCGTCCTGATATTATGCTAAGTGTGTGCATGTGTGCACAATATCAAGCGCCCCCCAAAGAATGTCATCTTAAGGCTGTGAAAAGGATAGTGAGATACTAAATACATACACCAAATTTTGGCATTTGGTATCCTAGGAGGTCCTCTTTTGATCTTGTTGGATATTCCGATTCGGACTATGCTGGAGACAAGGTTGATAGAAAGTCCACTTCGGGTACTTGTCAATTTCTTGGTAGATCTCTTGTACCTTGGTCCTCCAAGAAACATAACTCGGTATCCTTATCCGCCGCCGAAGCGGAATACATTGCCGCCGGTTCATGTTGTGCTCAATTACTTTGGATGACCCAAACTCTTAAAGATTATGGGATCAATGTGAAACATGTTCCGTTCCTTTGTGACAATGAAAGTTATATTTAATATTGCTCACAACCCCGTGCAACATTACCAAACTAAGCATATTGAAGTTCGTCATCATTTCATTCGAGATCATGTTGCTAAAGGGGACATTGATCTTAAGCATGTTCGTATGGATAAGCAATTGGCGGATATATTCACCAAACTGCTTGATGAAAAAGTCTTTTGCCGTTTGAGAGGCGAATTGAACATCATTGATGCTTCAAAGTTGGAGTAGGAAATCCATTTGGATACATGCAAGGCATGAATCCATGACTAATCGTTGATATTTCTCTTATGATGATATTCATATGTCTTGTATATTTGCACCCTTGCATGTTACCTAACCCTTGTAGGTACTAGGATAAATCTAAATCCATGAGATTGCAACTCACTCACATCTTGAGAAATCTCTACATTACCAAGTCTCTACACAATGGTGGTTGAAGACAAGGAAGCATGAAACCCTTTAACATATCCTTTGACAAATTTCATTTGGTATCAAATTTCATGATTGTCATTTTGGATACACAAGTGCTCTTCCTTGCAAGACTAACCCATGTAGATAGATGAACTCACTTAAAAGTGGTGCTCCCGACTACATCAACCTCGATCAACTCACACAAGTTTAACTACATGATCAAGATCAACACCACCACCCAAGGTATGTCGTTCCATCTTAGAGAAGCTTTACCCCAAGTCATAGGTCAAAGCAACTCAACAAGATGTGAATACATCAAATTCTTAATTGCAAAAATGGTAACCCCATTTTGAGCTGAAACGATGAGTATGACTTATGATAAAGTGTTCTCACTTGACTCCTTAGTCAATATACTCTAACATAGGTGACCTTGTCACCGCCCAATTCTAGATGATGTTCTCTAGTGTTTCCTTGAGTTTTTGCATTTGTCCTTTGCATATTTATTCCCTTTCCTTTATTAAAAAAACTTCATCTAGATTTTCTTTTCTCTTTTTTGTTCTGTATTCCATGCATCCAATTCATTGCAAATCTTTCAGTTAATTCCTTGCAAATGTTTGTGAGATCTTATTGGCCTAGTGAGCTGAGGTGACAACTGTTCTCTCTGTGTTGAACTCGGTCATACCGATATGTTGTTTTTGGTCAAACCGAACCAACTCAGTGCCACCGAAAACTACAACTCGGTATCACCGGTTTCACTGCAGAGAAGACAATTTTCCATCTATTCATGTAGTTTTATTCCAGCTCCACTCGATGATTCTTGTCCTCTACCAGCATCACAACCTATATGCTGCTTTGATCTATGACTCAAGGACCAAACCTATTTTGACTCACACTCCAGAAGATCCCTTCTTGGAAATTGATGTCAAAGGGGGAGAGAGATCACATCAAATCTTATTCTTTTCAATGGGAGAGAAAGAAAAAGGGGGGGAGAGAGAGAAAAAGGGAGAGAGGGGTAATTACTTCAAAGGCCCTAGATGCTTGGTGTTCAAGAGGAGAGAAGTCACATGTCTTTAAGAGGGGAAAGACATGTCTATGTTTATGTTTATGATCTGTTTCGCTCTGATTTTGTTTCCCTATGTTCTCCCATTATCCGGTATAAGATTTAGGGGGAGAAAGACTGCTAGGTAAGGAAATCTTTGAATTCATTGCATATCTTTACCTTTTGGGGACATGTCTACATCAAATAGAGTACTCGGTACTCACTCTCTACATGTCATCCCTGTCTTGGTACTCTTGTGGTTTCCTTTGGTTGCTCTAGCTTGTAGATGTACCTGTGTTATCTAACCTTGTTTACTCAGGTTCATCTCCTTCTAAGCCAACTCAAGACCACAAGGTAAGTATATGCATCACACTCATGTGCATGAGGATTTCTTGCTGATGTACATATTGTTTGCAAGAAAGACGCATGAGCATGTAGGTACATTTCCTATATACTTACATCATTTGCTCTGATGCATATAGCCAAGATACATGTAACATGTTGCTTACTCTGTCATGCTTATGCATTCACATGCTCTTATATTCCATATTTACATGATTTCATACATATAGGGGGAGCCTATGCATGTTACATGTCTTTCCAAAGCTTTACTTGTTATTCTCTATATCTTTATCTAAAGCTTTGATGTATGTTGTCATCAATTACCAAAAAGGGGGAGATTGAAAGCACAAGTGCTCCCTGGGTGATTTTGGTAATTATTGTCAACATATCTCTTGTTGGACTAATGCTTTCATCTAGTATGCTTCAGATAAGTTCAATAATGGAGTGGCATGGACTAGAGGATGTGGAACCCTTTCGAGATGATAAGGACAAAGGATTGGCTCAAGCTCACAGCTCAGGACTCTACATTTTCATTTTAGTGATCCAAGATCACATTGAGTCCATAGGAAAGCCAATACTATTAAGAGGGGATGAGGTGTTTCTTAATGACTTGCTTGCTCAAAGTGCTTAGTGATATGCTCCATAGCCCTCAACCACTTTCTCACATCCACATATGTCCCAAACTCAAAGTCAAACTTGGCCCTACCGAAATTTTCTATCCGGCGCCACCGAGTTTTCTTGACATAGCCACTGTCAGAAACCCTAATCGATTCGGTCTCACCGAGATGGGCTTGCAAACTCTTTGTTGCCTATTGCATTAATTTCGGTTCCACCGAAATATGAAATCGGTCCCACCGAGTTTTCTTGGCCAACTCTCTGTTTAGCTTATTACCAAATCGGTCCCGCCGAGTTTGTGTAATCGGTCCAACCGAGATGAGGCTTTACCCTAACCCTAGCACATCGGTCCCACCGATTTGATCATGTTGGTCCCACCGAAATGCCTAACGGTCACATTATGAACCAAATCGGTCTGACCGAGTTTTATGATTCGGTCCCATCGAGTTTGGTGATTTGTGTGTAATGGTTAGATTTTTGTGAGGCTATATATACCCCTCCACCCACTCTTCATTCGTGGAGAGAGCCATCAGAATATGCCTACACTTCCAACATACATTTTTTTGAGAGAGAACCACCTACACTTGTGTTGAGGTCAAGATATTCCATTCCAACCACATAAATATTGATCTCTAGCCTTTCCCAAGTTGCTTTCCACTCAAATCATCTTTCTACCAAATCCAATCACATGAGAGAGAGAGAGCTGAGTGTTGGGGAGACTATCGTTTGAAGCACAAGAGCAAGGAGTTCATCATCAACACACCATCTATTACCTTTTGGAGAGTGGTGTCTCCTAGATTGGTTACGTGTCACTTGGGAGCCTCCGTCAAGATTGCGGAGTTGAACAAAGGAGTTTTTACGGGCAAGGAGATCGCCTACTTCGTGAAGATCTACCCTAATGAGGCAAGTCCTTCATGGGCGATGGCCATGGTGGGATAGACAAGGTTGCTTCTTCGTGGACCCTTCGTGGGTGGAGCCCTCCATGGACTCGCGCAACCGTTACCCTTCGTGGGTTGAAGTCTCCATCAACGTGGATGTACGATAGCACCACCTATCGGAACCACGCCAAAAATCTCCGTGTCTCCAATTGCGTTTGCACACTCCAATCCCATCCCTTTACATTCTTGCAACTTGCATGATTTACTTTCCGCTGCTCATATACTCTTGTCATGCTTGCTTGATATGTATTGTGAATGTTTGAACTTGTGCTAAAACTCCACTTCAACTTAAAGAATTTAAAAACTACAACTTTTCTTGCTAAGAGTCTATTCACCCCCCTCTAGACACCTCTTCACGACCCTTTCACTTCCGCCTATATATACTCTTATACCCTAGATCGTTCGCAGGGAGCCACGAAACCACTTTTCCACCGCCGCAACCTGCTGTACCCGTGAGATCCCATCTTGGGGCCTTTTCCCGCGATCTGCCGGAGGGGGAATCGATCACGGAGGGCTTCTACATCAACACCATAGCCTCTTCGATGAAGCGTGAGTAGTTTACCATAGACCTTCGTGCCCATAGTTATTAGCTAGATGGCTTCTTCACTCTCTTTGATTCTCAATTCAAAGTTCTCCTCGATGTTCTTGGAGATCTATTCGATGTAATATTCTTTTGCGGTTTGTTTGCCGAGATCCGATGAATTGTGGGTTTATGAACAAGATTATCTATGAATATTATTTGGTTCTTCTCTGAATTCTTATATGCATGATTTGGTATCTTTGCAAGTCTCTTCGAATTATCGGTTTAGTTTGGCCTACTAGATTGATCTTTCTTGCAATCGGAGAAGTGCTTAGCTTTGGGTTCAATCTTGCGGTGTCGTTTCCCAATGATAGTAGGGGAAGCAAGGCACGTATTGTATTGTTGCCATCGAGGATAAAAAGATGGGGTTTATATCATATTGTTTGTGTTTATCCCTCTACATCATGTCATCTTGCTTAAAGCGTTACTCTGTTTTTATGAACTTAATACTCTAGATGCATGCTGGATAGCGGTCGATGTGTGCAGTAATAGTAGTAGATGCAGAATCATTTTGATCTATTTGACACGGATGTGATGCCTATATTCATGATCATTGCCTAGATATTCTCATAACTATGCGCTTTTCTATCAATTGCTCGACAGTAATTTGTTCACCCACCATAATACGTGCTATCTTGAGAGAAGCCACTAGTGAAACCTATGGCCCCCGGGTCTCTTTCTTATTATATTGCACCTCTTTTATTTACATTGCATCTCATTTACTATTTTGCAATCTTTACTTTCCGATCTATACAACAAAAATACCAAAATATTTATTTTACTATTTTTATCAGATCTCACTTTTGCGAGTGACCATGAAGGGATTGACAACCCATTTATCGCGTTGGTTGCAAGGTTCTTATTTTTTTGTGCAGGTACTACGTGATTTGCATGTAGTCTCCTACTGGATGGATACCTTGGTTCTCAATAACTGAGGGAGATACTTACGCTACTTTGCTGCATCACCCTTTCCTCTTCAAGGGAAAACCAACGCATGCTCAAGAGGTAGCAGGCGCGCCCCACAAGCTTGTGGGCCCCCGTGGCACTTCCAACCCTAATTTTTCTTCTATAAATACCCAAATATTCCCCGTATACCAGAGGGCACACCAAAAATACTTTCCCGCTGCAGCAAGTTCCAGAACGACAAGATCCCATCTGGAGGCCTTTTTCGGTACTCTGTCGGAGGGGGATTCGACCGCGGAAGGCTTCTACATCAACCTTGTTGCCCTTCCGATGACGTGTGAGTAGTTTAACACAGATCTACGGGTCCATAGCTAGTATCTAGATGGCTTATTATCTCTCTTTGATCTTCAATACAATGTTCTCCTTGATGTTCTTGGAGATTTATTCGATATAATGTTCTTTTGATGTGCGTTTGTTGAGATCCGATGAATTGTTGGTTTATGATCAGATTATCTACGAATATTATTTGAGTCTTCTCTGAACTCTTTTATGCATGATTAAGATAGCTTTGTATTTCTCTCCTATCTATTGATTTGGTTTGGCCAACTAGATTGATTTTTCTTGCAATTGGAGAGGTGCTTTGTATTGGGTTCAATCTTGCGATGCTTATTCCCAGTGACAAAAAGTGACATGACACGTATTGTATTGTTGCCATTAAGAATAAAAAGATGGGGTTTGTTCATATTGATTAGATCTATCCCTCTACATCATGTCATCTTGCTTAAGGCGTTACTCCGTTCTTGTTAACTTAATACACTAGATGCATGCTGGATAGCGGTCGATGTGTGGAGTAATAGTAGTAGATGTAGGCAGGAGCAGGTCTACTTGTCACGGAAATGATGCCTATCTTCATGATCATTGCCTTAGATATCCTTATAATTATTTGCTTTTCTGTCAATTGCTCAACAGTAGTTTGTTTACCCCCCGTATGCGTTCTTTCAAGAGACAAGCCTCTAGTGAAAACTATGGCCCCTGGGTCTATTTTTTATCATATTATTTTCAGATCTATAACACCAAAAATAACTTGCTGCAATTTATTTACCTTTACTTTATTTTGCAATTTTACTTATCTTTTATACTTATCTCTATCAGATCTCATCCTTGCAAGTAACCGTGAAGGGATTGACAACCACTTTATCGCGTTGGGTGCAAGTATTTGTTTGTTTGTGTAGGTGAAACCATTGGTGACTCGTGTGTTTATCCTACTAGATTAATACCTTGGTTCTCAAACTGAGGGAAATACTTATCTCTACTTTGTTGCATCACCCTTTCCTCTTCAAGGGAAAAACCAACGCAAGCTCAAGAAGTAGCAGCGGTGTGTTTTTTGGGACCCGCTGAATTGTGGGTTTATGATTAGATTATTCATTGGAAGTAATTGAGTTATTTATCAACTTTATTATGTATGGTTGTTATAGCTATGAAATGCTTTCCGATATATGAGTTTTCTTTGGCCAAGTAGATGAGTAGATTGTCAGTGGAAGTGGTGCATAGTAGTAGGTTCAATCTGGCGGTATCCTCACCTCGTGATAGAAGGGGTAGCGAGGCACATATTTGTATTATTACTACTAAGGGTAAAACGATGGGGTTCGATCATATTGGTTGGTCTTATTTTGTCTACATTATGTCATCATGCTTCAAACATTATTCTGTTTGTGAACTTAATATGTAGAGAGGCAAGCATAGAAGTGAAGGGGAATGTCGCATGCAATTTCAAAACAATTCCTACAATCAAGATCTATCTAGGAGATGCATAGCAACGAGAGGGGGAGAGTGTGTCCACGTACCCTCGTGGACCGAAAGCGGAAGCGTTAGATTAACGCGGTTGATGTAGTTGAACGTCTTCACAATCCAACCGATCTAGTACTGAACGTACGGGACCTCCGAGTTCAGCACACGTTCAGCTCGAGGACGTCCCTCGAACTCTTGATCCAGCAGAGGGTCGAGGGAGAGTTCCGACAGCACAACGGCATGGTGATGGTGATGCTGATGTGATCCGCGCAGGGCTTCGCCTAAGCACTAAGACGCTATGACTAGAGGAGTAAACTGTGGAGGGGGGTACCGCACACGGCTAAGAGCACAACTGTTGTGCCATGAGGTGCCCCCTGCCCCCGTATATAAAGGAGGGGAGGAGGAGTCCGGCCACCAAGGGGCGTGCCATGGGGGGAGTCCTACTAGGACTCCACTCCTAGTAGGATTCGCCCCCCCCCTTTTCCTTTCTCATCGGAGGGGAAAAGGAAGGAGAGGGAGAGGGAGAGGGAGAGGGAAAGGGAAAGGGGCCCCGACCCCTCCCCTAGTTCAATTCGGACTCCCATGGGGGGGGGCGCGGCCACCCCTTGCGGGCTCCTCTCTCTCTCTCTCCACTAAGTCCCATGTAGGCCCAATAATTCCCCGGGGGGTTCCGGTAACCCCTCGGTACTCCTAAATATACCCGAACCTTTCGAACACCATTCCGGTATCCGAATATCATCGTCCAATATATCAATCTTTACCTCTCGACCATTTCAAGACTCCTCGTCATGTCCGTGGTCTCGCCAGGAACTCTGAACAAACTTTGGTCACCAAAACACATAACTCATAATACAAATCGTCATCGAACGTTAAGCGTGCGGACCCTACGGGTTCGAGAACTATGTAGACATGACCGAGACACATCTCCGGTCAATAACCAATAGCGGAACCTCTATGCTCATATTGGTTCCTACATATTCTATGAATATCTTTTATCGGTCAAATCGCAATAACAACATATGTTATTCCCTTTGTCATCGGTATGTTACTTGCCCGAGATTCGATCGTTGGTATCCTCATACCTAGTTCAATCTCATTACCGGCAAGTCTCTTTACTCATTCCGTAATGCGTCATCCCGCAACTAACTCATTAATTAGTCACATTGCTTGCAAGGCTTATAGTGATGTGCATAACCGAGAGGGCCCAGAGATACCTCTCCAATACTCGGAGTGACAAATCATAATCTTGATCTATGACAACCCAACAAACACCTTTGTAGAAACCTGTAGAGCATCTTTATAATCACCCAGTTACGTTGTGACGTTTGATAGCACACAAGGTGTTCCTCCGGTATTCGGGAGTTGCATAATCTCATAGTCAGAGGAATATGTATAAGTCATGAAGAAAGAAATAGCAATAAAACTTAACGATCATTATGCTAAGCCAACTGATGGGTCTTGTCCATCACATCATTCTCTAATGATGTGATATCGTTCATCAAATGAAAACACATGTCTATGGTCAGGAAACATAACCATCTTTGATTAACGAGCTAGTCAAGTAAAGGCATACTAGGAACACTCTGTTTTGTCTATGTATTCACACATGTACTAAGTTTCGCTTAATACAATTCTAGCATGAATAATAAACATTTATCATGATATAAGGAAATATAAATAACAACTTTATTATTGCCTCTAGGCATATTTCCTTCAGTCCCACAATTGCACTAGAGTCAATAATATAGATTACATAGTAATGATTCTAACACCCATGGAGTCTTGGTGTTGATCATGTTTTGCTCGTGGAAGAGGCTTAGTCAACGGGTCTGCAACATTCAGATCTGTATGTATCTTGCAAATCTCTATGTCCCCCTCCTTGACTTGATCGCGAATGGAGTTGAAGCATCTCTTGATGTGTTTGGTTCTCTTGTGAAATCTGGATTCCTTCGCTAAGGCAATTGCTCCAGTATTGTCACAAAAGATTTTCATTGGACCCGATGCACTAGGTATTACACCTAGATCGGATATGAACTCCTTTATCCAGACTCCTTCATTTGTTGCTTCAAAAGTAGCTATGTACTCCGCTTCACACGTAGATCCCGCCACGATGTTCGGCTTGGAACTGCACCAACTTACAGCTCCACCATTCAGTATAAATACATATCCGGTTTGCGACTTTGAGTCATCCGGATCAGTGCCAAAGCTTGCATCGACGTAACCATTTACGACAAGCTCTTTGTCACCTCCATAAACAAGAAACATATCCTTAGTCCTTTTCAGGTATTCCTCGATGTTCTTGACCGCTGTCCAGTGATCCACTCCTGGATTACTTTGGTACCTCCCAGCTAAACTTATAGCAAGGCACACATCAGGTCTGGGACACAGCATTGCATACATGATAGAACCTATGGCTGAAGCATAGGGAATGACTTTCATTTTCTCTCTATCTTCTGCAGTGGTCGGGCATTGAGTCTGACTCGATCAACTTCACACCTTTTAACACAGGCAAGAACCCTTTATTTGACTGATCCATTTTGAACTTCAAAACTTTATCAAGGTATGTTCTTTCTGAAAGTCCAATTAAGCGTCTTGATCTATCTCTATAAATCTTGATGCCCAATATATAAATAGCTTCACCGAGGTCTTTCATTGAAAAATTCTTATTCAAGTATCCTTTTATGCTATCAAGAAATTCTGTATTATTTCCAATCAACAATATGTCATCCACATATAATATTAGAAATGCTACAGAACTCCCACACACTTTCTTGTAAATACAGGCTTCTCCAAAAGTTTGTATAAAACCATATGCTTTCATCACACTATCAAAGCATATATTCCAACTCCGAAACCCTTGCACCAGTCCATAAATGGACCGCTGGAGCTTGCACACTTTGTTAGCACCTTTAGGATCGACAAAACCTTCTGGTTGCATCATATACCACTCTTCTTTAAGAAATCCATTAAGGAATGCAGTTTTGAGATCCATTTGCCAAATTTCATAGTCATAAAATGAGGTAATTGCTAACATGATTCGGAAAGACTTAAGCATCGCTATGGGTGAGAAAGTCTCATCGTAGTCAACTCCTTGAACTTGTAGAAAACCTTTCGCAACAAGTTGAGCTTTGTAGACAGTAACATTACCGTCAGCGTCAGTCTTCTTCTTGAAGATCCATTTATTCTCTATGGCTTGCCGATCATCGGGAAGTCAAACAAAGTCCACACTTTGTTCTCATACATGGATCCCATCTCAGATTTCATAGCCTCAAGCCATTTCGCAGAATCTGGGATCATCATTGCTTCCTCATAGTTCGTAGGTTCGTCATGGTCTAGAAACATGACTTCCAGAACAGGATTACTATACCACTCTAGTGCGGACCGTACTATAGTTAACCTACGAGGTCCGGTAGTAACTTGATCTGAAGTTTCATGATCGTCATCATTAACTTCCTCACTAATTGGTGTAGGCATCACTGGAACTGAGTTATGTGATGAACTACTTTCCAATTCGGGAGAAGGTACAATTACCTCATCAGGTTCTACTTTCCCCCCACTCACTTCTTTCGAGAGAAACTCCTTCTCTAGAAAGGATCCATTCTTAGCAACGAATATCTTGCCTTCGGATCTGTGATAGAAGGTGTACCCAATAGTTTATTTTGGGTGTCCTATGAAGACACATTTCTCCGATTTGGGTTCGATCTTATCAGGTTAAAGCTTTTTCACATAAGCATTGCAGCCCCAAACTTTAAGAAACGACAGCTTAGGTTTCTTGCCAAACCACAGTTCACATGGAGTCATCTCAACGGATTTATATGGTGCCCTATTTAACGTGAATGCAGCCGTCTCTAAAGCATAACCATAAAATGATAGTGGTAGATCGGTAAGAGACATCATAGATCGCACCATATCTAATAAAGTACGGTTATGACATTCAGACACACCATTACTCTGTGGTGTTCTAGGTGGTGTGAGTTGTGAAACTATTCCACATTGTTTCAAATGAAAGGACAAACTCATAACTCAAATATTCACCTCCATGATCAGATCATAGAAACTTTATTTTCTTGTTATGATGTTTTTCCACTTCACTCCGAAATTCTTTAAACTTTTCAAATGTTTTAGACTTATGTTTCATTAAGTAGATATACCCATATCTTCTTAAATCATCTGTGAAGGTCAGAAAATAATGATACCCACCACGAGCCTCAATATTCATCGGACCCCATACATCAGTATGTATTATTTCCAATAAGTCAGTTGCTCGCTCCATTGTTCTGAAGAACAGAGTCTTAGTCATCTTGCCCATGAGGCATGGTTCGCAAGCATGAAGTGATTCATAATCAAGTGATCCCAAAAGCCCATCAGCATGGAGTTTCTTCATGCACTTTACACCAATATGACCTAAACGGCAGTGCCACAAATAAGTTGCACTATCATTATTAACTTTGCATCTTTTGGCTTCAATATTATGAATATGCGTATCACTACGATCGAGATTCAACAAAAATAGACCACTCATCAAGGGTGCATGACCATAAAAGATATTACTCATATAAATAGAACAACCATTATTCTCTGATATAATGAATAAATGTCTCGCATAAAACAAGATCCAGATATAATGTTCATGCTCAACGCTGGCACCAAATAACAATTATTCAGGTCTAAAACTAATCCCGAAGGTAGATGTATAGGTAGTGTGCTGACGGCGATCACATCGACCTTGGAACCATTTCCGATGTGCATCGTCACCTCGTCCTTAGCCAATCTTCGTTTAATCCGTAGCCCCTGTTTCGAGTTGCAAATATGAGCAACAGAACCAGTATCAAATACCCAGGCGCTACTACGAGCATTAGTAAGGTACACATCAATAACATGTATATCGAATATACCTTTCACTTTGCCATCCTTCTTATCCGCAAAATACTTGGGGCAGTTCCGCTTCTAGTGACCAGTCCCTTGTTAGTAGAAGCACTCAGTTTCAGGCTTAGGTCTAGACTTGGACTTCTTACCTTGGGGAGCAACTTGCTTATTCTTCTTGAAGTTCCCCTTCTTCCCTTTGCCCTTTGGTCTTGAGAAGAATACCGTACTGTCCCAGGAGTTGGAAGAGTGCAAAGCCCAACTGGAAGCCGCACTAGCCGCAGCAGGGTAGCCCAAAGAGACCCCCTCTGGTAAGATACACTTCGAAAGATTAGTATTTTGCGGCGTGGGTGCAAATCTGACAAATCATATTGTAGATGGCGCCGGACTCGATCTGGAGAGACAACAACTCTTACGCCGGCTAAAGGCCGGTGAGAGTACGCTGACAAACGTGAGGCTAGAGAAGAATGAACCTCAGGATGCCAACACCAAGCTGGACGTTGAACTTAGAGATGTTCGTGGCCAGCTGTCGGACTCCACTAAGGAGAATCAGCGGCTTCGATGCGGCATATTTAGTAAGTGCTTAAGCGAATCTTTTGAAAAAAGAGTTCGGCGAGGAAGTCGACTAACAGAGTAATGTCTGTAGGTATGCTAATAAGTCGTCCTGCAGAGGAGATGCCCGGTTCTACGGGTGACCTTCTTCCCTTGCTATTGCAACTGCACGAGTGAGTTCGGCAGGCAATGCGAGGCGTTGCCCAAGCCTTATGGCCGTCCCACTCCATGCCCGAGGGCCTTGGAGAGCTTGCGGAGAAGCTTAAGGGAGCTCGGCGACGCTTCCGATTGTGGAAGATATCGGCCTACCGGCAAGGTGCTAGGGAGGCCTGGGCCATGGTGAAGACCCGGTTTATGAGGTCTGACCCAAACCACATGGCCGAAGTCGGACCTGTGGGGCCTGATGGGAAGGAGATCCCTGTAAGCTTAGTATACGGCCAAGTAGAATTGGCCGCAAAGTATTCCCAACAGGACTGTAAATTAGACAGCCTGTTAGATGGTATAGAAGAGGAATACAATCAGTCGGAGTGACTATGTAATTGTTAATTGACATGTGTAATGCCTTCTAGCCGGATTGTAGATCGTTTGTCATTGCCTACCTTTTCGCTTCTACCTCGGGACCTGACGGTCCGAAGTGTGTCCGAATACCCTACCGGTTATGTACGAACCGGGGTATGCATGGAGACCAAGCATAGGGGTCATTAGTGCTTTATCAGACAAGTGCCCAACTAGTTATGTTATATTACATGGTTAGTAAGAAACATCTTCCAGAGAGAATAGTTCCGTTAGGGGTTCCTTCCTCTGGGATGCATGCCCTAAAGTGCATGTCCGGACTGCAAATGCAGGAAAATCATCTGGGGGCATGTATATAAATAAGTAAAAAAGGTCGTCTTTTAGTTCACCGACCGAATATTCCCTTAAGAATGCTAGCTTTCAGCTTCACCCAGTCTGAGGTACACATCCGGCTGATCCGGCAGTAACAATCGCAGAGGTGCTCCCTTTACCGCCTAGCCGAACAATCAGGAACGTAGGGGTAAGCACAGGAGCCAGGCAACCCAGCTTGGCCAAAACTTAAGTCATATCGATGCATATAATGGTGAAGAAAAGGTACATGCGGAAGTTTGACGCATGTGTTGGGCGTGAAGCCCATATAAATAAGCTTCTGTTAATGAAGCCCCCAGGTTTAATGAGCGCGGGTAGCGCGTCACTTAATGAGCCTTTAAGAGCTATAATAGAAAAGAGGGGAAGGAGAGAAATGTAAGACGGAAAATGTAAAAAATGGACAGAGGAAAGAGACAAACACAGAGTCCGGCGCTAGGCATAGAATCTTCGGAGACGGGCAGCGTTCCATGGGTTCGGCTCGAGTCGGTTATCCGACGCATCTCGCAGGCGGTACGCTCCACCAATCAAGACTTGGTCGATTATGAATGGACCTTCCCACTTGGGCTTGAGTTTGTCCTTTTTCTTATCCGGCAGGTGTAGAACTAGTTCGCCAACATTGTAATTTTTGGCCCATACTTCTCTGCTTTGATATCTTCGAGCCTGCTATTGATAAAATGCGGAACGGGCTTTTCCCACGTCACGCTCCTCCTCCAAGGCGTCCAAGTTGTCCTGCCGATCGAGCTCGGCTTCTCTTTCTTCGTACATGCGCACTCGAGGTGAGTCATGAATTATGTCGCAGGGCAGAACTGCCTCTGCGCCGTACACCATAAAGAATGGTGTGTATCCGGTGGTGCGATTCGTCATGGTCCGCAGTCCCCAGAGTACGGAGTCAAGCTCCTCTACCCAGTGCGTGTTAGATTCCTTGAGGGACCGCACTAATCTGGGTTTAATGCCGCTCATGATAAGACCATTTGCATGTTCGACCTGGCCGTTAGTTTGTGGGTGATAGACGGAAGCATAGTCGAGATTGATGCCCATGTTTTTGCACCAAAGTTTTACCTCGTCGGAGGTGAAGTTTGTGCCATTATCAGTGATGATGCTGTGGGGGACGCCGTAACGGTGTACAACCCCGGATATGAAGTCTATCATAGGTCCGGATTCGGCCGTCTTAACAGGCTTAGCTTCTATCCATTTGGTGAACTTATCCACCATGACCAGTAAGTATTTTTTCTTGTGGGTTCCGCCTTTAAGGGGTCCAACCATGTCAAGCCCCCAGACCGCGAAGGGCCAAGTGATGGGGATAGTTCGAAGGGCGGTGGGTGGCATATGGCTGTGGTTTGCAAAATGCTGGCAGCCGACGCATCGTTGGACCAAGTCCTGAGCGTCTGCTCGGGCCGTCGGCCGTTAAAAGCCCGTTCGGAAATCCTTGCTTACAAGGGACCGAGCTGCAGCGTGGTGGCCACCGAGTCTGGCATGAATTTCAGCCAGCAAGTTCCGTCCTTCCTCTTCGGAGATGCACCTTTGAAGGACTCCGGTAGTGCTTGTCTTATAAAGCTCTCCCTCGTGGACTTTATAGGCTTTAGATCGCCGCACTATGCAGCGTGCCTCGTTTTGGTCCTCTGGGAGTTCTTGCCTAGTAAGGTAGGCTAGGAACAGTTCTGTCCACGGGGCGATGACCGCCATTATTACGTGGGCTGAAGGTGTAATTTCGGTGATAGGGCCTCCAATTATGTCAGATTGTTCGGCGTCGAGTGGTGCGGTTAGGTCCGGGCTGTTATCTGCGGTTTCCCCCTCCCATGCTACGGATGGCTTGAACAGTCTTTCTAAAAATATGTTGGGGGGGACTGCATCGCGTTTTGCTCCAATGCGTGCCAGGACGTCCGCTGCCTGATTGTTTTCTCGGGCTATATGATGAAACTCCAACCCTTTGAACTGAGCTGACATTTTTAGGACGGCGTTGCGGTAAGCTTCCATTTTTGGATCCTTGGCGTCGAAGTCTCCGCTTATTTGGGATATCGCGAGGTTTGAGTCCCCACGTACCTCTAGGCGTTGAATGCCCATGGATACTGCCATCCGGAGACCATGTAGGAGGGCCTCATATTCGGCTGCATTGTTGGAGTCCGTGTACATGATCTAGAGCACATATTGAACTATGTCTCCTGTGGGGGACGTCAAGACGACGCCAGCCCCTAGTCTGGCCAACATTTTGGAGCCTTCGAAATGCATGATCCAGTTTGAATATGTGCCGTACTCTTTAGGGAGCTCGGCCTCCGTCCATTCTTCGACGAAGTTGGCCAAAACTTGCGATTTAATAGCTCGCCGTGGCTTATAGGTTATATCGAATGGGAGGAGCTCGATGGCCCATTTTGCGATCCGGCCCATTGCGTCGCGGTTGTCGATAATATCGTTGAGTGGTACTTCCGAGGCTACTATTATGGAACACTCTTGAAAGTAATGTCGTAGCTTCCGGGATGCCATGAATACCGCGTATGCAATCTTTTGATAATGCGGGTACCGTGATTTGCATGGAGTGAGGACAGTGGACATGTAGTAGACCGGCCTTTGAAGGGGGAGTTTGTGTCCGTCTGTTTCCCGCTCGACGACGAGTACTGCGCTGACAACTTGATGGGTTGCTGCAATGTACAATAGCATTGGTTCGCCGGTGTTTGGCGCGGCCAGGACTGGGTTTGTTTCCAATATGGCTTTTATTTCATCAAGTCCGTCCGTGGCAGCATCTGTCCACTCGAAGTGTTCGATGCGCCGAAGGAGGCGATAAAGGGGCAGTGCCTTTTCTCCCAAGCGAGAGATAAAGCGGCTTAGAGCCGCCACGCATCCGGTTAATTTTTGTATTTGTTTGAGGTCCCTTGGGATATCCAGTTGCGACAAAGCTCGGATCTTGGCCGGATTTGCTTCAATTCCTCTACCGAATATAATGAAGCCCAAAAGCTTTCCGGCTAGAACGCCGAAGACGCATTTTTCCGGGTTGAGCTTGATGTCGTATTTTCGGAGGTTGTCGAATGTTAGCCTCAAGTCGTCTACTAGAGATTAGACATGTCTTGTTTGGACGACCACATCATCCACGTACGCCTCCACTGTCTTGCCGATCTGATTTGCCAGGCATGTCTGAATCATGCGCTGATATGTTGCGCCGGCATTTTTCAGCCCGAAGGGCACTGTGTTGAAGCAGAATGGGCCGTATGGTGTGATGGATGCTGTTGCGGCTTGGTCTGATTCGGCCATCTTAATTTGATGGTAACCGGAGTATGCGTCGAGGAAACACAACGAATCGTGTCCTGCGGTGGCATCGATAATTTGATCGATACGGGGGAGGGGGAAGGGATCCTTTGGGCAAGCCTTGTTAAGGTCTTTAAAATCAACACACAGGCGGCAGGATTTGTCCTTCTTTGGTACCATCACCAAGTTTGCTAGCCAGTCTGGGTGTTTTATGTCTCTAATGAATCCGGCCTCCAATAGCTTGGCTAGCTCCTCTCCCATAGCCTGTCTCTTGGATACGGAAAAACGCCGAAGGGCTTGTTTGACAGGTTTGAATCCTTTTAGGATATTTAAGCTGTGTTCGGCCAGCCTGCGTGGGATTCCTAGCATGTCTGAAGGGTGCCAGGCGAAGATGTCCCAATTTTCACGTAGAAATTCTCGCAGTGCGGCGTCCATATCAGGGTTTAATCGTGCCCCGATGGATGCTGTTTTATTGGGGTCCGTTGGATGGACCTGGAACTTGACTATTTCGTCTGCTGGCTTAAAGGATGTGGACTTGGATCTCTTGTCGAGTATCACACCATCCCTGTTAACTGTGGAGCGCAGCGCAGTCAGTTCCTCAGCTGCTAAGGCTTCGGATAGTGCCTCCAGGGCTGATGCGGCTGTCTTGTTTTCGGCGCGGAGTGCTATGTCCGGATCACTAGCGAGAGTGATAATACCATTCGGCCCGGGCATCTTGAGCTTCATGTACCCGTAATGGGGTATTGCTTGGAAAATTATAAATGCTTCCCGCCCTAGTAGGGCGTGATATCCGCTGCTGAACGGGGCCACCTGAAATGTGACCTCTTCGGATCTGTAATTATCCGGCGTGCCGAACAACACATCTAGTGTGATTTTCCCTGTGCAGCGCGCTTCCCGACTAGGGATTATTCCTCCAAAGGTTGTGCTGCTTCGCTCAACGCGGCTCCAGTCTAGTCCCCTTTTTTGAAGAGTTTCCTCATAAATGAGGTTCAATCCGCTGCCTCCATCCATGAGTACCTTGGTGAGGCAAAAGCCGTCCACTATCGGACTGAGGACCAATGCGGCTGGTGCTCGCGCTGTTCGGAATTTAGGTTCATCACTTGCGTTGAAGGTAATAGCTGTGTTGCTCCATGGGTTTATTGTTGCTACTTGATAGACTTCGGCAAGGCTGCGAAGTGTTCTTTTTCGCGTATTATTTGATGCGAAGGTCTCGAAGACTGTGAGAACGGTACTGGTGTCTCTGGGGTGGTTTTCTGTGGCCTCCGAAATTAAGAGGTCCTCCCCAATTTTGGCCACCTGCCGGGGTATCCAACATGCTCTAAGGCTGTGAGTTGGTGTGGCGTCCTCTGTACTGTGAATTTTACAGGGTCCATCAAGCCATCTTTCCAGTACGGTTCCATGCTCTATAGAGGGTTTTGGTTTTTTGGTGTTTAACCCGGGTGTCTTATGATGATGCACCCTCTTAGTTCGGACGGGATTGCTATTCAAGGCCGGATTATCCCAAAATTTTATTTCGGTTTTCCAGGCACTTTCCATCGCACAGTACTTTTGTACTATGGACGCCAAGTCGGCGAAGCGTGTAATATCACGACGACTTATGGCGTTAAGGATTCCCTCGTCCGTGCAATTACTGCAGAAGATTGATATTGCGTCTCCCTCACGGCAATCCTTTATCCTGTTCATAACCAGGAGGAATCTGGCCCAGTAATGATGTACTGTTTCCTCGGGCTTTTGCCTGATTTGGGAAAGATCGCTTATGTTCAGGTGGACGGGTGGCGTTGATTCTGAAACCTCGCCCAATCTAAGATTCAGAGGCCGAAGAGCTTCCGAACTCTGAGGTCCGGATTCTTGGATGCTATCCAATGAGTCTAGCCCGTTGCCTGATTTTAAGCTCAGGTCTCGAGTTACATCCTCCCCTCCGCGGGTATCCGGCTTGGAGGGGTCAGGAATTCGGACGTAACTAGTCCTTAGAATAGATGAAGGGTCGCCACACTGCACCTCCACCACGGCGACGTGGTGGGTGGCCTGCGGAGAGTTAATTCCTCTTAGATCGGGTTTAAGCCCAACCTGGTCGTAATCCGTAGTGACCCCCAGGGCGGCGATGCGATCCAAGAGCTCGTTTACGGAAGAGAGCTCCATTGTATCTAACTGCTCGGCGAGTTCCGAGCTGACGTGAAGATTGCTTTTGATGACCCGAGAGGTCATCATCGGCGCAACAGCCGAACAGGCAGTCATAAGAAAACCGCCGAGCCGGAGAGTTTGGCCGACAGCCAAAGCTCCCTTAGCAACGGTGCCGTCTTTAAAGACGGGAAGAGGCATCCTTCCTGATTGCAACGACACAGAGGAACTCTCAATGAAAGCACCAATGTCGGTGTCAAAACCGGCGGATCTCGGGTAGGGGGTCCCGAACTGTGCGTCTAGGCGGATGGTAACAGGAGACAAGGGACACGATGTTTTTACCCAGGTTCGGGCCCTCTCGATGGAGGTAAAACCCTACTCCTGCTTGATTAATATTGATGATATATGTAGTACAAGAGTAGATCTACCACGAGATCAAGGAGGCTAAACCCTAGAAGCTAGCCTATGGTATGATTGTTGTATGATGAAGTTGTCCTACGGACTAGAACCCTCCGGTTTATATAGACACCGGATAGGATTAGGGTTACACAGAGTCGGTTACAATGGTAGGCGATCTTGAATATCCGCATCGCCAAGCTTGCCTTCCACGCCAAGGAAAGTCCCATCCGGACACGGGACGAAGTCTTCAATCTTGTATCTTCATAGTCCTGGAGTCCGGCTGAAGGTATAGTCCGGCTATCTGAACACCCCCTAATACAGGACTCCCTCAGGAACGTAGCATGCAATTTCAAAAATTTCCTACGATCACACAAGATCTATCTAATATATGCATAGCAATGAGAGGGGGAGAGTGTGTCCACGTACCCACTTAGACCGAAAGCGGAAGTGTTAGGTTAACGCGGTTGATGTACTCGAACATCTTCATGATCCAACTGATCTAGTATCGAACGTACGGCACCTCCGAGTTCAGCACACTTCAGCTTGATGACATCCCTCGAACTCTTGATCCAGCAGAGGGTCGAGGGAGAGTTCCGTCAGCACGACGGCGTGGTGACAGTGATGGTGATGTGATCCGCGTAGGGCTTCGCCTAAGCACTATGATGCTATGAACGGAGGAGTAAACTATGGAGGGGGGCACCGCACACGGCTAAGAGAACAACTATTGTGCCATGAGGTGCCCCCTGCCCCCGTATATAAAGGAGGGGAGGAGGAGGCTGGCCACCAAGGGGCGCGCCATGGGGGGGAGTCCTACTAGGACTCCACTCCTTTCTCATCAGAGGGGGAAAGGAAGGAGAGGGAAAGGGGTGTCGGTGTCAAAACCAGGGGATCTCGGATAGGGGGTCCCAAACTGTGCGTCTAAGGCGGATGGTAACAAGAGGCAGGGGACATAATGTTTACCCAGGTTCGGGCCCTCTCGATGGAGGTAATACCCTACTTCCTTCTTGATTGATCTTGATGATATGAGTATTACAAGAGTTGATCTACCACGAGATCGTAGAGGCTAAACCCTAGAAGCTAGCCTATGATTATGATTGTCGTTGTTCTACGCACTAAACCCTCTGGTTTATATAGACACTGGAGGGGGCTAGGGTTACACAGAGTCGGTCACAAGGGAGGAGATCTACATATCCGAATTGCCAAGCTTGCCTTCCACGCAAAGGAGAGTCCCACCCGGACACGGGACGAAGTCTTCAATCTTGTATCTTCATAATCCAACAGTCCGGCCGAAGGATATAGTCCGGCTGTCCGAGGACCCCCTAATCCTGGACTCCCTCAGTAGCCCCTGAACCAGGCTTCAATGACGATGAGTCTGACACGCAAATTGTCTTCGACATCGCAAGGCGGGTTCCTTCTCTGAATACTCCATAGAAGATTTCGAACACAAGGATAGTGTCCGGCTCTGCAAAACAAATTCCACATACCACCATAGAGAGTATAATATTTCCAAAAATCTAATCTGTTGACAACTTTTCATTACGTGACATCACCCCATGGCCCGGTCATTATTCAAACTGTTTTTCTCAACCAGCTACTGCACATATTGCGAGGAGGTTTTCTTGGCACGTCTTGTCGAAGCAAAGATCATGTCCCCTTATCATGGGATTCTCATCAATACGGGTGTGGGTAACCCAACCGCGCCATCAATTATGGCGCTTGGGGAATAAGTGAGTTTACCAGGCAAGTGGGGAGGCGCAGAATCCCTACTGCCTTTATAAGGGGATAATGACTCCCTTTCGCACCCACGCTTTCTTCTTCCCGATCCATTCCCCTTCGCCCGAGCTCCAGCGCCCGAGCGTTCGTCTTCTCCGCCCACAAAGGCCTTCCGAAAATGTCCGGATCCGGAGCAGGAGGCAAGTGGATGGCCTCTACTGTCCAGGAGAAGCATATCAAAAAGCTTTAGGAGGATGGGTATCTGGCCAAAAAAATCGGCCACTGTCACCCGACGGCGGGACAGATCGTTCCTACTCCGGAACCCCAAGAGAGGGTTGTATTCGTCCCTCATTTTGTCCGCGGGCTAGGGTTTCCCCTCCACCCGTTCGTTCGTGGCATCATGTATTATTATGCGATCGATTTTCACGATCTGTCCCCCAATCCCTTCCTCAACATCTCGACATTCATCATCTTGTGCGAGGCTTTTCTCCACATCTCACCACACTTTGGCTTATGGCTGAAGATCTTTAATGTGAAGCCCAAGGTGGTGAGCGGCGAGCATGCCGAGTGTGGGGGCGCCATGGTGAGCATGATTCCCAACGTCACATGGCCAACAAGTACTTTTAATGATTCCGTCAAAGAATGGCAACAGCAGTGGTTTTACATTACTAAGCCGTGCGGCATGGAATGGGCCGCTGCTCCAGAGTTCTGATCCGGAGCCCCTCTGCGGCTTATGTCCTGGCCCAAGAAGGTCCTGAACTGGTCTTCGTCCAACAAACTGTCAATGCTCCAGATGTGCGTTAAAGATATGGAAGACAAGAACATCAAACTTGTCAATGTAGTCCAGGTGATGTTAGTTCGCCGGATCCTGCCTTGTCAGCACCAGACTTGCAATCTATGGGAATTCGATCCGGCCAAGCACCAGACCCTGCGAAAGCTCTTTGGCACCTCGCACGAAGACATCTTGAAGGTTCTTTCCAAGTCTGGAAAATCATGGCCGGACCCGGCCGAGGACCGCGGGTATCAATTGTCCCGCCCTGCAAGCTCAGTAAGTTTTTATGCATTTTGCCCGCATAACCCAAGGGAAATGCTTAATGTGTTTTCCTCAACTCCCCTAGGGCTGGACGAAGAAGGCGGGGCGGATCCACTGTCCGGCCCCGTTGCCCGAAGAACCGGCCGGCCCACTTCTGACGAAGATGCTGGCCCCGGCACCGTACAAGGCACCGAAGAAGAAGACCGAGAAGGAGGCCAAAAAGACCCGAGACGGCCTTCGTCGCCGCGGCACTTCGAGCACAATATCTGAAGGCTCCAACGTCCGTTCTGCCTCCGAAGAGGACGACGAGGAGGAGGAAGACGAATCCCCAGTGGGGGGGAGAAAGAAGAGGGCGGCCTCCATACACTTGGAGGCCGAGTCGCCTAAAAGGGGAAAAACTCCTCTTCCGGAAGAGTCCACTGCCGCCGCCGATAGCAGCCCGGCATGGGATCCCAGGGCCCAGCCCCTGGTGAACTCGTGAGTATAAAATCCGAACACGTTTATGCATCCAGACTCATCATGGCATAATATTTTAACCTGAGCTATATTTTTTGTAGTCCGGCGAGGTCCCGCACCGAACAATCCTCATCAGAGGATTCGCTGAGCTCGAATGCTATAGAGAGCGGGACGCCCCCGAAGGCCCCTTCCCCCAAATATGTGCATAACACCGAGCCTTCGTCCTAGAAGGACCCCGGCCAAGGAGGGGGGAAGAGATCGTGAAAGCGGCGCCTGGAGGTCAAACTTGTTGGGAAACGTAGTAATTCCAAAAAAATTCCTACGCACACACAAGATCATGGTGATGCATAGAAACGAGAGGGGAGAGTGTTGTCTATGTACCCTCATAGACCATAAGCGGAAGCGTTTATCAACGTGGTTGATGTAGTTGTAAACCTGCATGATCCGTCCCGATCAAGTACCGAATGTACGACACCTCCGCGTTCAGCACACGTTCAGCTCGATGACGTCCTCGCCTTCTCGATCTAGCAAGAGGGGCGAAGTAGTAGATGATTTCCGGCAGCACGATGGCGTGGTGACGGTGTTGGTGAAGAACAATCTCCGCAGGGCTTCGCCTAAGCACTACGAAAACTATGACAAAGGATAAACTAGAGGGGACGGGGTAGCCGGCACACGGCTTGGTGTTTCTTGATGTGCCTTGGGTGCTAGCCCTACCCCTCTATTTATATGTTGAGCCTTGGGGTCGAAACTTGGAGTAAAAGCCTCCATGAAGTCGGTTTCACCCGAAAGGCAAGAGTCCTTCTCGGACTCTAGGGCTAGACGCTAGGGTTCTCGGCGTCTGGACCCAGACGCCAGAGACCCTGGTGTCTGGCCCCTGGACTCCGAAAAACTTCCTTTTGCGCTTTCCAAAAACCTTGTGGGCTTTCCCCTATGGCCCAAATAAAGTGTTCTCGTACCCAAACATTTCGGGAAACATCCGAAACCCCTTCCGGTGAATTCCGGAACCCTTCCGGAGTCCAAACACTATTATCCTATATGTCAATCTTTATCTCCGGACCATTCCAGAGTTCCTCGTCATGTTCGTGATCTTATCCGGAACTCCAAAAACATTCGGTCACCAACATACATAACTCATAGTACTATATCGTCAACGAACGTTAAGCGTGCGGACCCTACGGGTTCGAGAACTATGTAGACATGACCAAGACACCTCTCTGGTCAATAACCAATAGCGGGACCTGGATGCCCATATTGGCTCCTACATATTCTGCAAAGATCTTTATCGGTCAGACCGCATAACAACATACGTTGTTCCCTTTGTCATCGGTATGTTACTTGCCCGAGATTCGATCATCGGTATCTCAATACCTTGTTAAATCTCGTTACCGGCAAGTCTCTTTACTCATTCCGTAATACATCATCCCGCAACTAACTCATTAGTTGCAATGCTTGCAAGGCTTATAGTGATGTGCATTACTGAGTGGGCCCAGAGATACCTCTCCGACAATCGCAGTGACAAATCCTAATCTCGAAATATGCCAACCCAACAAGTACCTTTGGAGACACCTATAGAGCACCTTCATAATCACCCAGTTACATTGTGACGTTTGGTAGCACACAAAGTGTTCCTCCGATAAACGGGAGTTGCATAATCTCATAGTCATAGGAACATGTATAAGTCATGAAGAAAGCAAAAGCAACATACTAAACGATCAAGTGCTAAGCTAACGGAATGGGTCAAGTCAATCACATCATTATCCTAATGATGTGATCCCATTAATCAAATGACAACTCATGTCCATGGCTAGGAAACTCAACCATCTTCGACTAACGAGCTAGTCAAGTAGAGGCATACTAGGACACTCTTTTGTCTATGTATTCACACATGTATTATGTTTCAGGTTAATACAATTCTAGCATGAATAATAAACATTTACCATGAAATAAGGAAATAAATAATAACTTTATTATTGCCTCTAGGGCATATTTCCTTCAGTCTCCCACTTGCACTAGAGTCAACAATCTAGTTCACATCGCCATGTGATTTAACACCAATAGTTCACATCACCATGTGATTAACACCCATAGTTCACATCGCCATGTGATTAACACCCATAGTTCACATCGTCATGTGACCAACACCCAAAGGGTTTACTAGAGTCAATAATCTAGTTCACATCGCTATGTGATTAACACCCAAAGAGTACTAAGGTGTGATCATGTTTTGCTTGTGAGAGAAGTTTATTCTACGGGCCTGCCACATTCGAATCCGTATGTATTTTGCAAATTTCTATGTCAACAATGCTTTGCACGGAGCTACTCTAGATAATTGCTCCCACTTTCAATATGTATCTAGATCGAGACTTAGAGTCATCCAGATCGGTGTCAAAGCTTGAATCGACGTAACTCTTTACGACGAACCTTTTGTCACCTCCACAATCGAGAAACATATTGTTATTCCACTAAGGATAATTTTGACCGTTGTCCAATGATCTACACCTAGATCACTATTGTACTCCCTTGCCAAAAAGAATGTAGGGTATACAATAGATCTGGTACACGGCATGGCATACTTTATAAAACCTATGGCTGAGGCATAGGGAATGACTTTCATTCTCTTTCTATCTTCTACCGTGGTCGGGCTTTGAGTCTTACTCAATTTCACACCTTGTAAAATAGGCAAGAACTCTTTCTTTGACTGTTCCATTTTGAACTACTTCAAAATCTTGTCAAGGTATGTACTCATTGAAAAAACTTATCAAGCGTCTTGATCTATCTCTATAGATCTTGATGCTCAATATATAAGTAGCTTCACCGAGGTTTTTCTTTGAAAAACTCCTTTCAAACACTCATTTATGCTTTGTAGAATAATTCTACATTATTTCTGATCAACAATATGTCATTCACATATACTTATCAGAAATGTTGTAGTGCTCCCACTCACCGCTGGCAGGCAAGTCTGGGGACCCCCGTCCCTAGAAAATCGACAGTAGCCCCCGGGCCCATGGTGTGCTCGGGCTTGGCTTTGCGACGTAGCCAAGGGTGAAGCCCGAAGCGCCGCGGGCCCCCAACACCTGTAGCCTCGGTTGACGCATGGCGGTTGATTGGACGTGGGCATCTCCACTTCCCCATGCTGCCTTTGAATCCGCCCGACTATGCGGCGCCGCTTCTTGCACAGTTATTCTTCCCTCTTCGCGCCTGGCTCTTCCAATCTTCCAATCTCCCTGCTTCCTCGTCGCCTTGCTCCGCCTTCCTAGTCCAACCAGTGTTCCGCTCGCTTTACCGCCATGGCACTGAAACGATCAGACAAGGGGAAGAAACCTCTGTCCTCGCCAACTGCGCCTCCATCCTTCGAGGCAAGGTGATCCCCATGCTTGCCTCCAGCTTCAATGAGTGGGGAGAGACGCCGGCCTGGCCTGCGTCTCGCTCTAGCATGGCTCGAGCAGTCACCGAGATCCCGATCTTCATTGACGCCCTTTGGGCCGGCCTGCTTCCTCCCTTCTCCGCCTTCTTCAACGCGGTGCTCGAGCACTACCAGATCCATATGCTTCATCTCGACCCTCAATCTGTGACCCTACTTGTTGTCTTCGGCTTCGTGTGTGAGGCCATGTGGGCCTCACCCCCTCCATGGCGCTCCTTCGCCACTTCTTCTCGCTACATCTCATCGGTGCCCGGCAGAGCTCAGGGTGCGTGGGCTTTCAGGCCGTGGCGGCGACAGTAGGCATGGGGATCGACTTCGAGCTTCCTTCATCCGCGAGCGAATTCCGCACGCGATGGGTGTTTGTTGATGTGGGCGCGCTCAACCCTCTGCTCCAAGCTCCGTTGGGGCCTGCCATTCCAAACTCCGACTGGGGTCACCAGAGGCTCACGAGCCCCTACCTTGCCCCCGTCTGGGCCAGACTGCGGTGGTTGAAGGACCTTGGTGTGACTGCGCCCATGGTGGTGAGGGAGTTCGTCAGGCGTCGAGTTGCCCCGCTTCAGCGTCATTCTCACCCGATGTGGGACTTGCTCAGCAGTCGGGACAACATGAGGTTTCAGGAGGAGGGGCTTCCTGTTGCTGCGCGGCACACTGTGCTCACAGTGCTATCCGGTGTCCCTCTGCCGGACGAGATGCCTAGGAAGAGCTGCGCATTGTACCGTAGCGAGAACAAGGTTACCTTTGTCGCGACCATGCCTTCCTTTGATGAGTGGGTGCTGCGCCCAATCGGCTTGGAGGGACCCCGCGAGAATCCCGTCATCATGGTCCCATTCTTCGCCGCCGGTGATGAGCCCGCCCCAGGTGATGGTGCGGGGGAGTGAGCTGCGACGGGGGCTTGCTGCTTAGGTGCTGAGGAGCACGTGCCGAGCAGTGATCTAGGGGCGTCGTCCTCGGGAGCTTGCGACGCCTCTCCTGAGGCGCCAGTCGCTGATGAGGTGTGGCATGCGGCTCCCGAGGCCGAGGCTTCAGGGGCCTCGGGAGGTTGCAGCGAGAGAGAGCAAGGATGTTCGCCGCAGCCGGGCTCCCCTGAAACCACTCCTCTTGGTTCTTCTTCGGCTCCGCCACTCTCCGGCCGTCACGTCCAGCGTTTCAGACGCCTTTGCGTGGACTTCGAGGAGCTCCGCAAGAGGAAGGGATCCCCTAGCGGTGGCACCGTCTTTGAACCGTTGAAACGACGGAAGTACATCGCCATCGACGAGTAAGTTCCTCTCCTTGGTGATCTTCTATGTGCCACCTTCCCTTCCTGACGATTGCCCCCTCAGGTCCCCTTCTGCTAAGGCCGCGAAACCTCCAGAGAAGCAGCTCCCTCTCATCCCATCGCACTCGCCAAGCTTCAGTGCTTCAGGCTCAGACGCTGCCCGCGGCATGGGATTAGCCTCGGGAGCTGGTCCGTCGTCCAGGCGCCCCGAGCTTGTGCCTTCGTCGTCCTTCCTACGCGGCCGTGCTCGGAGCGCAGCGGGCGTGCCAAGGGCTCCTTCCTTGGTCTCGGTTGGTGGATGGCTAGCCTCGATGCTGGAGCCTCCTTCAAGCAGCGAGCCTTGTTCGGTCCGGGCCCCTCGCGAGGGCCAGGTGGCACCTGGGGCCGCGCCAGCCCCCTAGCCCCAAAGCGGGAGATGGCGCCTCACTTGATGCTCCACCCGCAGCCCCCGAGGCGGAGGACGAGATGGGGCGAGCATTCGAGCTCGAGCGCGGGCGCAACGTGGTCCGCCAAGAGCTCTTCCAGGAAGCGATGGGCGCGATGAACCGCCTTGGTGAAGAGCTTGCTGGCGTCGACTCGCGTCTTGAGGCCGAAGGTCTTTGGTTGGTGGAGGAGTGGCGCAAGCTGCGAGTGGCCATCAACCTTGGCCGTTATCATCGCGACCTCGAGAATGCGAAGGCCGAGGCGTCCCTCAAGATTGCCAAATGAGGCCCGCTCGCGAGCTTTGGAGGAAGCTCGCGAGGCCGATCGCCGTTGCGAGGCTGCGGAGGAGCGCGCGTGAGAGCTCCAGGCCTGGAGCGCGTCCCTTGAACAGCAAGTTGAGGCACACGGGGCCGCCCTTGTGTCGATGAGGGGGACGCCTATGGAGGAAGAGGAGATCCGGCGGCGCGAGGAGGCGCTGGCCCTGGAGGCCGTGGAGCACAGCCTCGAGCTCGAGCGACTGGAGATGAGGGAGCGTCAAGTTGCTCAAGCTGAAGATGCCGTCGGGGCCCGCGAGGCCAGAGTCGAGGAAGAGACCAATCGCCAGGTGGCCGTGGTTCGCACTGATCTGGAAGGTAGATACGGCTTGAGGTTGGAGCTCGCTGGACAGGAAGGCGCGGACAGGGCCGCCGCCCTCAGGCCCAGGCTGGACGAGGCCGAAAGGCGTGCTGAGGCCACAACCGCCACCCTGGTTACGGCGCAGGCGAACCTGGCCTCCGCCCGCGCCGAGCTGCTTTCCCTCCGACGGCGAATTGATGATGCCGAGGCCGTCGCTCGGCAAAACAGAGAAGAAGTGCTCCAACGCCGAACGCTGGAGCGCGAGCATGCCCCTATGCTTCAGGATCTTCGGAATAGGGCCAACGCCGCCCTGGGCTATATCTGCGACAAGAACGCCCCAACCCCTCAGTCGAGTGACTACGCCAGCCACCTGACCTTCTTCACCGAGGTGGTGACGCACCTGGAGGCTCAATCTGCCAGTGCTCGGCAGCTTATGGAGGAGAGGGGTCGTGGCCTGCTTCAACGCGCCTTCTCCTATGTCTTCAGCCACCTCCTGAACGCCGACCCCAACTTCGACTTTGATGCCGCCATTGCTCCTGTGCCCGTTGCCGTCTGAGGTGACTTGGCGCGTTGGGTAGAGGATCATGTCGACGCGTTGGTCAGGGCCTTCACCTCGGAGAACGATGGGGTGGTGGTCGTCACAGACGAAGGTGACATGGTCAACGATAGTGATGAGGGCGTCGCCGAAGGCGGTGATGATTTTGACGAAGGTGATGATGATGCGACCGACGCGTCCCTGGACGACGCAGCGAGCGATATCTCTAGCTGATCCCATATTCTCCTGTTGTTTCATTCTACACGCAAAACTCGGGCGTGGCCCTTGGAAAACTTGTGAGAGCATTTTGAGAGGGGGAGCCCCTCGTGTAAGCAAATCATAGTTTTTACTTTCCTATGAAATGTGGGTATGTGTCCTCGTGATCTCCTGAAGCTGGGGGTGAGTTTCTAGACGTGGATTACCTTAGTCATCGCCTGCTTAGGGCTGGGTCGTGAGGCGACGAGTTCCCGAGAATCCTACGGAGCCTATCGCCCTGTTTGAAGGGGGGTCCCGGAAAGGGTGAGCACCAGGCGTATTGCTAGTGCATGCTTTGCGCGGTCCAGCTCGCGAGGAGCTTTGCGAGGGAGAGGCGATGGACGTGGGTCCGAAACCAAACAAGATCCAGAAGGCGAGAAACGGATCGAACGAGAAAAGGCACCCCCCGCGCGCAATGATAAAAATTCAGCTTCAACTTAAGTCCAGAATCAGAAAGCAAAGCCACAGAAAGAGAGATCCAAAGCAAAAGACCGCGTCTGGCACCTAGTCTAGTCTTAGGGTCTTCAAGTCTTCTCACCAGCGCGGAGCTAAGTGCTGTCCACTAGGCATGGGATGGAGCCCCAGGGCCTGAGGCCGGCGCTCCTAAGACTCCAGGGCGTGTACAGCCCCAACTCATTATTACGTGAGAGTATCACGGGCGGCGAGCTTCATAGGCACCGGGCCTTCTTCACAGGTACTGGCCTTGCTTTATATCGCCAAACGAGGGCCCCGCCTTGCGCCACTCTTGACCTCCTTTGAGCCGGCCGGAGACCAGGACGGCACAAAGGAGGGAAAGAGGACGTCAGCGGTTCCCTCGGCGACCACGGGTCCTCTGCCGGAGGAAAGGTCGTTGAAGCCACCCCAGCAGAGGGCCTACCTCTGGGTGTCCCCTGGTTTCGTGTGCCTTGGGGAGGGGCCTTGCTCCTGGCTCCCTTTCGGAGGCCCCCAGCGTGTCTCCCTTGTTGAGACGGGTGCCACCATGCCGGGGTCGTCGACCGGTGCTGCAACCTGATTCATCGGTAGCCCATGGTTAGCATAAGCCTGTTCTTGAGAGGTTAGCGGTACCCTGTAGTTGTCGTCGCCGGCGCATTCGCTATGGTTCTCCGCTGGCTCTTGGAACGCTTCGACTCCTAGCGCCCCTTCTCCCCAGTCTTCTCCAACGAATGAGCCGACATCGTCCCCTGGTGCGTACCCTTGGTCCATCATGCGGGGCACGTAGGCTTCCGGGGCCGTCACCCCGAACACCTCGCCGTGGTGCCCCACACTCCATGTTGCTCCGCCCATGATGGCGTCCTGGGGATGATAATACGGCATCCGGCTGGGACCATGAGGGGTGACGCTTGCGATCGTTCTTCTCGACGGCGGCATAGGGGGATTGGAGCCCCCTACGCCGCCAGCCGTGCTGATGTTGGCGAAGCCCCCAGGCATAGTCGATGGCGCGCAGATGTGGTGAGGCTCGCCGCGCGACCTTGCATTGGCCTGGGGGGAGTCGATAGCTGAAGGGTGGCGCTCCCGACGCCGCTGCGTCCAGCAACTCAGCAACACGCTCAAGCAGCGTGTCCCGGCCGCCCTCCAACAGCCTGCATCGCAGCAGCTCCCTTGCCACTGTGAGTGCCGCCCGCATGTTCTTTTGCTCCCGCCGTGAGTGCGGCGCCATTGCAGCGGCGTGACTTGCTGCTCTCGCCGTAGCTTGTGCTTGCCGCAGTGTGAGGGTGGATGATGCCTAGCCCCGCTACCAACGCCCGGCAGAGCTTGGTGATGCCCGCGCCACCTGGGGTGCGGGGTCAAGATCTTCATGGGCAAGAGGCGCCGTCCAGGCCGGCCAGGCTGCCCAGTGGTCAGATCCGGCTCTTGGGTCACCAGACATCGTAGCCGGTGAAAGTCGGAGAGCTGATTGGTGGAGAAAAGGCTCCGGCACACCCCTACCTAGCGCGCCAAATGTCAGGGTATGGTGTCCCGGCAAACCCTTATGGTTCGAACACTGGGGTGCGCGCGAAGTCTTTCCCTCCAACCAATCTACGCTCTAGCTTGCTAGGATCTTGCGGACGAACTCGACGAACTCACAACACAGAAGGACACAGGGTTTATACTAGTTCGGGCCACTCTTGTGGTGTAATACCCTACTCCAGTGTGCTGGTGGTGGATTGCCTCTTGGGCTGATGATGAACAATACAAGGGAAGAACGGCCTCCTGAGGTTGTGGCGTTCTTGAGCTCGGTGAGCTTGTGTGCGTGGGGATGGTCTCTCTCCAGCTCAGATGAGATCCCCCTCCCACTGTGGTGGCTAGTCCTATTTATAGAGGCCCTGGTCCTCTTCCCAAATATCGAGCGGGAAGGGAGCCAACAATGGTGGGCTAATTTGAAGGGGGACAGCTAGTACAAGCTATCCTGACAAAAGTAGTCTTCACCTGCACAAAGTTCTGGTGGTGACACTATTCTGGGCTCCACGGTGACCTCCGTCTTGCAGTCCATGGTCTTGGTCTTGTTGCACCGGAATGACAACCTTTGCCCGAGGCCTCGGTACTCCGCGGCTGCGCTTGCCCCCTTTGCACCAAAGAGGAAACAAGGACACTGTGCGCGCTGGCGCCCGCCTGGTGTCGATCGTCACGGCTCACGTCACAAGAACCTCGTGAGGTTTGCCTCGCCTTGATATCTCTGCTCCTCGTGAGCCTTCCTAGTTAGGCCACTCCGAAGGAGGTCTTGCGTCGTCCGCCTCGCGAGGCTTGGCCCCTCGCGAGGGTCTTGGCTGCTTCGTTGGTGAAGAAGGGTCGTACAGCCTGCTGGCTTAGCCACGCTGCGGGCCGCAGGCAGGCAAGTCTGGGGACCCCCGTCCCCAGAACACCGACAAGTACTTTTCCTACAAGATGGAGGAGAATAGCTCAACTCAGCCAATGAGCATATGTCTGGGTACTACAATCGCTTGAATCAAGTGGGAGTTAATCTTCGAGATAAGATAGTGATTGACAGAGTTCCCTAGTCACTATCACCAAGCTACTAGAACTTCGTGATAAACTATAGTATGCAAGGGATGACAAAAACGATTCCCGAGCTCTTTGCGATGCTGAAATCAGCGAAGGTAGAAATCAAGAAATAGCATCAAGTGTTGATGGTTGACAAGACCACTAGTCTCAAGAAAAAGGGCAAGGGAAAGAAAGGGAACTTCAAGAAGAATGGCAAGCAAGTTGCCACTCCCGTGAAGAAGCCCAAAGCTAGACCTAAGCCTGAAACTGAGTGCTACTACTACAAAGGGAATGGTCACTGGAAGTGGAACTGCCCCAAATACTTGGTGGATAAGAAGGATGGCAAAGTGAACAAAGTTATATTTGATATACATGTTATTGATGTGTATTTTACTAGTGTTCGTAGTAACCCCTAGGTATTTGATACCGGTTCAGTTGCTAAGAATAGTAACTTGAAATAGGAGTTGTAGAGACTAGTTAAAAGCGAGGTGATGATGTGTGTTGGAAATGATTCCAAGGTTGATACGATCACCATCGCACACTTTCAGGATTGGTGTTGAACCTAAATAAAAGATATTTGGTGTCTGCGTTGAGCATGAATATGACTGGATCATGTTTATTGCAATATAGTTATTCATTTAAGTCGGAGAATAATTGTTGTTCTGTTTACATGAATAAAACCTTTAATGGTCATACACCCAATGTGAATGGTTTATTAAATATCGATCATAGTGATACACATATTCATAATATTGATGCCAAAAGATACAACGTTCATAATGATAGTGTAACATACTTGTGACACTGCCGTTTAGGTCATATTGGTGTAAAGCACATGAAGAAACTCCATGCGGATGGACTTTTGAAATCACTTGATTATGAATCATTTGAAACTTCTGAACCATGCCTCATGGGAAAGATGACTAAAACTCTGTTCTTCGGAACAATGGAGCGAGCTAATGACTTATTGGAAATAATACATACCTATGTATGCGGTCCGATGAGTGTTGAAGCACACGGCGGGTCTCGTTATTTTCTGACCTTCACAGCTGATTTGAGTAGGTATGGGTATATCTACTTGATGAAACACAGGTCTGAAACATTTTGAAAAGTTCAAAGATTTTCAGAGTGAGGTGGAGAATCATCATAACAAGAAAATAAAGTTTCTACGATCTGATCGCAGAGGCGAATATTTGAGTTACGAGTTTGGCCTTCATTTAAAACAATGCAAAATTATTTCACAACTCACGCCACCTGTAACACCATAATGTAATGGTGTGTCTGAATGTCGTAACCATACTTTATTAGATATGGTGTGTTCTATGATGTCTCTTACCTATTTGCCACTATCATTTTGGGGTAATGCATTAGAGACAACTACATTCATGTTAAATAGGGCACCATCTAAATCCGTTGAGACGACACCGTATGAACTGTTGTTTGGCTAGAAACCTAAGCTGACGTTTCTTAGAAGTTTGGGGATGCGACGCTTGTGCCAAAAGGCTTCAGCCTAATAAGCTCGAACCCAAAGTGTAGTGCATCTTCATAGGATACCCGAAAGGAACTATTGGGTATACCATCTAGCACATATTTGAAGGCAAATCTTTGTTGCTAATAATGAGTCCTTTCTAGAGAAGGAGTTTCTCTCGAAAGAAGTGAGTGGGAGGAAAGTATAACTTGATGAGATAATTGTACCTTCTCTCGAATTGGAAAGTAGCACATCACAGAAAACCGTTCCAGTGATGCCTACACCAACTAGAGAGGAAGCAAATGATAATGATCATGAAACTTCAGATCGAGTAGCTACTGAACCTCGTAGGTCAACCAGAGCACGATTAGCACGAGAGTGGTACGGTAATCCTGTCCTGGAAGTCATGTTATTAGACTAAGGCTAACCTACGAACTATGAAGAAGCTATGATGAGCCCCGATTCTGATAAATGGCTTGAGGCCATGAAATCTGAGATATGATCCATGTATGAGAATAAAGTGTGGACTTTGGTGGACTTGCCCGATGATCGGCATGCCATTGAGAATAAACGGATCTTCAAGAAGAAGACATACATTGATGGAAATGTCACCATCTACAAAGCTTGACTTGTCACAAAAGGTTTTCGACGAGTTCAAGGGGTTGACTACGATGAGACTTTCTCACTCGTAGCGATGCTTATGTCAGTCAAAATCATGTTAGCAATTGCCACCATTTTATAATTATGAAATCTGGCAAATGGACGTCAAAACTGCATTCCTTAATGGATTTCTTAAAGAAGAGTTGTATATGATGCAACCAGAAGGCTTTGTCAATCCTAAAGGTGTTAACAAAGTGTGCAAGCTCCAGCGATCCATCTATGGACTCGTGCAAGCATCTCGGAGTTGGAATATACACTTTGATGAGGTGATCAAAGCATATGGTTTTATACAGACTTTTGATGAAGCCTATATTTATAAGAAAGTGAGTGGGAGCTCTGTAGCATTTCTAATGTTATATGGGGATGACATATTGTTGATTGGAAATGATATATAATTTCTAGATAGCATAAAAGGATACTTGAATAAGAATATTTCAATGAAAGACCTCGGTGAAGCTGCTTATATATTAGGCAACAAGATCTATAGAGATAGATCCAGACACTTGATAAGATTTTCAATGAGTACATACCTTGACATGATTTTGAAGGAGTTCAAAATGGGTCTGTCAAAGAAAGAGTTCTTGCCTGTGTTACAAGGTGTGAAGTTGAGTAAGACTCGAAACCTGACCATGGCAGAATATGGAGAGAGAATAAAAGTCATTCCCTATGCCTCAGCCATAGGTTCTATAAAGTATTCCATGCTGTGTACCAGACATGTTGTGTGCCTTGCCATGAGTTTTACAAGGGGATACAATAGTGATCCAGGAGTGGAACTGTAATGCCCCGGATGTAACTTGCCATATTTGTACTCCGACTCTTGCCATTTCCGGCTTTAAGTTATGAGATTGCCCTTCGTGGTTGGGTTCTTGTCTTCGTTTTGCATCTTGTTCATGTCATGCATTTCATATCCTGTCATCATGTGCATCTCATTTTCATACGTGTTCGTCTCATGCGTCCAGCATTTTCCCCGTTGTCCGTTTTGCAATCCGACACTCCTACGTCCTCCGGCGCACCCCTCTTGCCTCTTTTCATGAGCGGGTCTTAAACGTTCTCGGAATGGACCGAGATTTACCAAGTGGCCTTGGTACACCACTGGTAGACCGCCAGTCAAATTTCGTGTCATTTGGAGTCCGTTTGATACTCCAACGGTTAACCGGGGAACCGTAAAGGCCTCGTGTGTGTTGCAGCCCAACCCCCTCCAAACGGCTCAATAACCCACCCAAACCTCTTCCATGTCCTCCGCCGTCGGATCACGATCATGTGGGCGAAAACTACACCTCATTTGGACACTCCTACCTCCTCCTAGCTATAAATATGTGCCCTCCCGAGATCCCCGCGCAGATAAACCCTAAAAAAAATCGCTCCCGCCGCCACCGGATGAATCGCCGCCGCGCCCGGACCACTGGTGTGCCGCCACGTGGCAGCGCCACCGCCCGCCGCCACCGCCGGCCCGCCCGATCCCGGGTCGGGCCCCCGAGCCCGCGCGCCGCCGCCCCGCTTCCTCGGTGCCCTCCGCCGCCCGCGCGCCCGAGCCACCACCACTGCGCGCCCGCCTGCTCCGGCCGCCGCCTGCTCCAGTCGCCGCGCCGCACTCCGCTGCCTCACCGCTCCTCCGCCGCATCATCGCCCGTGGGCCGCCGCCCTTGCCCGCGCTGGCCCGTGCCTCCCCGTCGCCGCTCTACCTCGTGCCAGATCCGGCGACCCCAGAGCTCCAGCGAGCTCCCCGCAAGCTCCGGCCGCCACGTCCCCTCCTCTCCGGTGAGAGATCTGGCCATCCTCGTTCTTCACAAAAAACCCTAGGTCTGTTTCTGAGAGGGTAATTTTCGTTTAAGTCATTTCTCTCTAACATTTGCAGGCCCTCTTCATTGCATCATAACTCCATGGCCGTAGCTCCGTTTCGTGCGCATGATATATCAAAATGTTCAGCATGAGATGCTCTTCATTTTGTTTCACTAGGTCATGCTCATCTGAGTCCATCTCGATGCCCAAATCGTGGATGCAAGGCTGCTATAAATTGTTAGTTGTTGTTACTTATCAGAGTATGAGGATTTGTCTTTTTTGTCTCATTTGTTGTGTGCTGCATATGGGCATGAGCTCTACATGTCTTCCTGGGAGAAGGAATATCCTTTGTTGACCGTGAGAGCTTGTGATGGGCAAAGTTGGGACACCCCTGCAGGGTTTGAACTTTCGAAAGACGTGCCCGCGGTTATGGGCAGATGGGAATTTGTTAATGTCCGGTTGTAGAGAACTTGAAACTTAACTTAATTAAAATGGATCAACCGCGTGTGTAGCCGTGAGGGTCTCTTTTCGACGGAGTCCGGGAAGATAACACGGTCTCGTGTTATGCTTGAACGTAAGTAGGTTTAGGATCACTTCTTGATCGTCATTAGCTTCTCGACCGTGCTTTGCTTCTCTTCTCGCTCTCTTTTGCGTAAGTTACCCACCATATATGCTAGTGCTTGCTGCAGGTCCGCCTTACTACCCCTTTTCCTACCCTTAAGCTTAAATAGTTTTGATCGCGAGGGTGTGAGATTGTTGAGTCCCCGTGACTCACAGATACTTCAGAATAGATGGAGGTGCCGATGATGCTAGTGCAGGGGACGCTACCGAACTCAAGTGGGAGTTCGACGAGTATTCGGGTCGTTAGTTTCCTTTCTGGATGATCAGTAGAGGAGTCCAGTTGGGTCGATCGGAGATCTAGCATTTGGGGTTGTCTTTCTTTATTTCGGTTCTGTAGTCGGACCTTGATTGTATTCTGGATGATGTATGATATATGTATGTATTGTGTGAAGTGGCGATTGTAAGCCAACTCTTTATCCCTTTCTTATTCAGTACATGGGATGTGTAAAGATTACTCCTCTTGCGACATGCCTACCATGCGGTTATGCCTCTAAGTAGTGCCCCGACATGTGGGAGATATAGCCGCATCATGGGTGTAACAAGTTGGTAATCAGAGCCTTCCCCGACTTAGAAGCCCCCTGCTTGATTGAATCGCTGGCATTGTTGAGTCTAGATCAAAATGTTTTGAGTCTTAGGATTATATATATCAAAGAGTAGGATTCTTTTTACTCCTCAGTCCCTTCGTCGCTCTGGTGAGGCCTTGTGAAGTAGAGTTTTGACTCTTCTCTCCTCAAATTTCACAAAAAAAATTAGGATCACACGGGTATCTTGGAATTGTTCCGATGGTTTTGTGACAAGAACATTGTTCTTGGTGCCTCCTGACATTTAGGGGTTGTGGCAGTGTCCCGGGGAGTTGAGCTCCGAGGTGTTGTCGTCAAAATTTTATCGTTGCAGTTCTGGAATACCTGAGTTCGCCAACATCGAAAATCTCTTTTATGCAGTTGTTGGTGAGATAACCTTGACGCCACCCAGTACTGGGGCGGGAGTTCGGGAGTATTGCCATAACTCGTATAACGGATGCTTTTCGAAGGTTGAGGTAAATGATTTCCGAAGGTTTCTTCGTTATGTGTTGAAGGATGGATACAACTGGATGTAGGATTTGCTAGTTTTGGGTGAGATATTATGCTTCCCCTGTATCCCCAACACCCGATTGCATAACCAGAAAGTTTCGGGAGTTTCATAGGTGGGAATTCAAGGAGCTCTAGTTTTTTCTTCCCGCAGATACTTGGTTTGTGATTGGGTAATCCTTACCAATTATTTGTTCATATCCATACCTTGTTGCTTTATTTCATCTACCTTTTATCTAAGTGGATTCTCAATTTATGGAAGTGTGATGATTTACTTTGGAATTCATTCGTTCATTCTTGTTCGAATGTTAAGGCTATATCTTGCAATTTCAATCCATTGATTCAGCTTGAATATATGCCTATCAAGATGCTAACGGATGTCAACCTCTTCAGGATGGCTCCTCCAACGCGTCAGAATCCGGACCCTCCGCCACCACCTCCACCTCCGGAGGCATGGCAAGCTGTCATGGCAGCCACCAATGCCAACACTCAGATGCTTTTGCAACTCTTGCAAGAGCGCAACCAAGGGCAAGGAAATAAAGGAAATCAAGGCCAAGGAAACAATCAGCCTCAGTTTTCTACCCTCAATCAGTTCCTCGCAAACCAGCCAAAATCCTTCAGCAACTGTGTCGAGGCCACAGACGCCGATGACTGGCTCGTGGATATCTGCAAACATTTTGAGTGTAGCAATGTCAGGCATGAGGACTTTGTCAAGTTTGCTTCGTTTCAACTCAAGGATCAGGCTGCTGAGTGGTATCAACAATACAAAGATTCCAGAGGAGGTCGTGTGATTACCTGGGATGATTTCCGCCGAGATTTCAAAGCTCACCACATTCCACAAAGTGTTGCTGAGAATAAGCGTGAGGAGTTCCACAATCTCAAGCAAGGCAGCATGTTTGTTTACCAATACAATATCCTGTTTCAGAGGCTCACTCGCTTCGCTAAACAAGACGTCCCTGATGAAAAGAGCATGATTTATCAATTGAGAGGTGGCCTCAGAGAAGATCTGCAATTAGCTCTCGTGCTTCTTGAGCCGACTAAGTATGTTGAATTTTACAACATGGCACTAAAGCAAGAGGCTGGTCAGCTCAAGTGTGATGAATATAAGAAGAGAGTCAGGGATGTAGTTCAATCCTCTTCTTCAACTCAAGTGGCAGCTAAGCAACAGAAGTTCTGGTTGCCTCATCCTCCTCCGTTTCGTCGGTCTTACCAGCAGAAGAGTAAAGGTGGCAATGGATCTTCCCCCCCCCCCCACCCCTGCTATCAGAACAAAGCGCAGTCTCATACTCGAAGGTCAAGTGCTCCTTGTCACCGTCCGCTCTCAGAGGTTACTTGCAACAAGTGTCAGCAGAAAGGGCACTATGCAAACAAATGCTTCAAACAAAGGCGCCTTCCACCTCCTCCTCCTGTGAGATCTGCCAGCAATGCAGTGGTCAAGCATAATTCCAAGTCAGCTAAGGTCAACATGATGAACGCAGCTCAGGCAGAGGATTCTTTAGAAGTGATCATGGGTAATCTTCCAGTCAATGACTTTCCTGCTAAAGTACTTTTTGATACTGGTGAATCGCATTGTTTCATTTCAAGACCATTTGCATCTAAGCATGAGTTGCTTTTTCAAGATTTGCCTAGGCAGTTATCAGTTGTCTCTCTGGGTAAATTCATGAATGCAATTTCCATGGTTTCGAATGTTTCTATCAAGATGGGCGACTATAAATTTCTGTCTTCTCCAATTGTTCTTGGTAACTCGGATATTGATCTAATTCTCGGCATGGACTGGCTTTCTAAGAACAAGGCTCAGCTTGATTGTGCTGCCAGGCAGATTCAATTGACACACTCTTATGAGGATGTGATCATCTATGCTGCTCGTGATGATACCATTCGACTGTTTTCTCTCAATGAGAAGGGCGAGTTGAATGCCATCTCTCATATTCCAGTTGTTTGTGAATATCAAGACGTCTTTCCAGAAGAGCTTCCAGGAATGCCTCCTCACCGGCCAGTTGAATTCGTTATCGATCTTGAGCCTGGCACGGAACCTGTTTGCAAACGTCCTTACAAGCTTGGACTAGAAGAGTTGAAGGAGTTGAAGAAACAACTCGATGAACAAGAGCGCATGGGTCTGATCAGACCGAGTTCATCTCCATGGGGTTGTGGTGTTCTTTTTGTCAAGAGGAAGGATGGAACGGAACGACTCTGCGTCGACTACCTCCCATTGAACAAGAAGACTATAAAGAACAAGTACTCACTTCCCAACATCAATGAGCTTTTCAAGCAACTCAAGGGTGCCCAAGTATTCTCCAAGCTTGACCTCCATATGGGTTATCATCAGATTTGCATTCGTGAACAAGATATCCCCAAGACAGCATTCAGAACAAGCTACGATTCTTATGAATATACTGTCATGTCTTTCGGCCTTGTCAATGCTCGTCCAACGTTCTCTCGCATGATGAACTTCTGTCACACCCTATCTAGTTCAAGCATTAGAGTGTGCATCATGTTTAAATTTCCCTTAAATTTGAAATGGGGAAGGCAGAAACCCCCAACACCCCCCTGGAAACAACTTGGGTTTACTAAAATTATTTTCAATGAACCTGAAATGCCCTTCTAAAAAGTTCACCCTCTTTTTCTTGCATTAGAACCTCTGGCAAAATTGGTGCACAATTTTCTAGGTCAACAGAAGGTCTTTGAATTAAACCATAAGTATTTGAATTTGGGCATTTAAATGCTATAAAATAATTTAAATGCTCAAATAATTCTGGAAATAAATGTTTGCTGTTGGAAATAATCTAAACAGAGCCCACAATTATTTTCAGGATTTTTGGAAACGTTTTAGTATTTTAATTAAAGCCCAAGAGTTGCAGTTAAATAGATAAACATAAACAAATTAGAAAAAAAAGAGAGAGAGGGAAGCTACCTGGGCCTTACCTGTGCTGGCCCAGCCCACCTGGCTCGGCCCAGCCGACTGGCTGCCAGTCGTCGTCCTCCTCGCGCCAGAAGAACACGGAGCGCGTGGCCGGCGCCCGCGGCCACACGCCGGCCACCTCCTGCTTCCGCCGACGCCTTGGAGACATCCAGGGATGCCACGCGACCCCCACATCCCCCTCTCATCCTCTCGCACTCTCCCCCTCGTCTCTCTCACTCTCCCCCCTGATGGCCGAGCGCGAACCTCGCCGCCGATTGCCATAGTTGCCACCAGAGCCACCCCCTCGCCCCTCTGACGAGCCCAATAGCTCCGCCTCGTCGTCCTACACCTCCCCGCCGACCCACGCGACTCCAACCGCCGCCGAACACCGTCTTCGCCCTCGTCTTCAACCTCGGTACCCGCCGGACGCCGTTCATCAATTCACCTCGCTCCGGTCGCCCCCGAGCCCACTGAGCTGCTCATCGACCTCCCTATGACCTCCTCTTCCTTTTCCCCTAGCTCCCGTGCTCGTTTGGCCCCTGTAGCCGCCATCTCCACCCCACCCGAGAGCTCCCAGCCGCCGGCCATGGCGCCGTCGTGGCCAGAGCCACAGTGGCTCGAAGCCAAGCCCACCGTTGAGCTCAGCGCAGCACCAGGAACCCGTAGCCACCACCAGCTCCTTCTCCCGTGCACCGTAGCCTCGAAACCAACCCCACCCGAACTCCGGCCGCCGCCACGAGCTCGATTCCGGCGAGCTCGGTCCACCCCAGCTCCTCCCACTTGCCCCACTAGATGTGCGCGAGCCCCAGCTACGCGTATCACGTCTCCGCTGTTGATTTGGTCACCAGGGCACCAAATCCGAAGCCCTCCGCCGTCTCGGCCTCGCCGGCGGCTCAACGCTGGCGGGATTAGCCCCGCCGACCAGGGGTTTGACCCCAGTTTGACTCCCCTGAGTCAATGACAAGTGGGCCCCTCTGTTAACTAAATCAGATTAGTTTTAACTAAAAATAATTAGCTTAATTAACTACTGACACGCGGGACCCACCAGTCAGGTTTGACCTGGACGTCCCCATTGACCACTGACGTCACCCTGACGTAATGCTGACGCAGTAATTAAATTACTGGAATTATTCTTATACAGGAAATTCCAGAAAATAGTCAAAACTTATAAAAATCATAGAAAATCAACCCTAGCTCCAAATGAAAAGATTTATATATGAAAAATGATCAGAAAAAATCAATCTATCCATCTGTAATGGTTTCATGCGTGACAAAACAAGTTTACCTTGCTGTTTAAGCAGAATAAGGAAATGCACTATTAAGGCCATGTTTAATAAGCTAATAATTGAATCTTTGATTCAAATAAGTTCAATCCTTTCTGTTATAGCTTGCATTAGGCCAAGACACATTCATATTGCCATATCATAGCATGCATCATATGGTTGCATATCGTCATGTGTTGATTGTGTTCCGATGTGTTCTTCGTGGTAGGTTCTGCCTCCGAGGATATTCACGAGTATCCAGCTGAAGGGCAGTATCCCACTACCACTCCATCAGGCAAGCAACCATTGATCATTCTGATACAACCCATGTTCTCGCTTCTGCTCTTGATTACTGCATTAAGACAACGCGTTTCAATCTGCTGTGTGCTACGGTAGTTGAACCCTTATCCTCTGCATGACCTGTCATTGCCACAGTAACTAGATGAAACCCACTAGCATGTGTAGGAGTTGATTGAGCCATGTATGTGATTCCTACCTTGCTATGCCTACTATGCTTAGAGTTGTGTCAGGTCTGGTTCATCTGGGTGATGGGCTAGAGTGAAATGCTTATGTCGGTAATGTGAGGGATGTGTTGAACATGTTTTGGTAAAGGTATCGATGAGAGGCCATGTAGGAGTACATGGTGGGTTGTTTCATTGAGGCCATCCCTAAGAACTGAGATCTGTATGTGTGATTTAAGATGCAGTTACTACCGTACATTGGGCCCGAAACTAATGGACCCTCTCGGCTTCTTAATCACCCTAGTACTCTGTCCAGGAATTGCAAATAGTTTCTGGTGTTTGTAGGTTATGTGTTGGTGGCCATGTGTAGCGCTGACCCTAGGGGTGGGCTATGTTGCGGTAGATACACCGTGGCACGGTGTACCGAGTCACCCGTTTGGTGTCTCGGGAACCCTGTTCACATCGTTCGGGGCCGTAAGTGGAAACCTCGGCCGGACTCCCTGCGGATGGAACCTGGATAGGCGATAAACCTGGACTAGAGACTTAAGTGTTTAGGTAGGCCGTGGCCGACACCCTCGCTAGGCTTCTGCTTGAAGGTTGCCGAGTACATGTCGTGTAAACGGCGGTAAGTGGTGAAAGCGTTTATGAAGAAGTACACCCCTGCAGGGTATAAAACTATTCGAATAGCCGTGTCCGCGGTAAATGACTACTTGGTTGCCTATAAGTTCATAGACAAGTTAATGGATACTACTAAAAGACTCAAGATAAGTGTGAGTACCGAGGATGGCCCTCTCGTAGGATGACGAGGGAGGATCCCCGGTGGAGTATTGTGTTGGTGAGTAGTGGACTCGTGTGCGAAAACTATTTTACTGGTGGAGTTCCGTAGGATAGCTTAGCCAAGAGTCAAAGCTGGCTTGCTGCATTAACCCCACCACCCTCTTGAGAATAAGCATGTTTAGTAGGTTCTGATGTAAGACTTGCTGAGTACCTTTGTACTCATGTTTGCTTAATTACTGTTTTCAGACGACAACACCGCCCCCTCCGATGGGTTCTACGTAGACCTTGACGTCGACGAGTGACTAGCCACCCAGGTGGTGATCCTGGCCATGGAGGGCCCTATGTAGATAGACAGGCTTCGAGAAGCCTTCTTTCTTTCTAGAGTCTGTACTCAGACTAGTTGCTTCCGCATGTGCCTGTATGATTGTATGACTTGAGTGTCGGGTCATGTGACCCCTATCTGTATGAACTTGTTATGTATGGCTCTCTGGAGCCTTTAAATAAAGTACTTGAGTTGTAGAGTTTTGTTGTGATGCCATGTTGTATGTACTCATATCGGGCATATTGTGTGTATGATTGAAATGCTTGGTATGAGTGGGATCCGACAATCTAGTTGTTTATCCTTGGCAGCCTTTCTTATGGGGAAATGTATTCTAGTGTTCCTCGAGCCATAGTAGTCTGCTACAGCCCGGTTCACCGGAGTCCTGCTAGCCCAGCACTACTGCTCAGGACACTTGACTAGCTGGCATGTGTTTCACTTCATTCCTATGTCTGTCCCTTCGGGGAAATGTCACGCGGTGATATCCGGAGTCCTGCCTAGCCTGCTACAGCCCGGGTTCCCCGGAGTCCTGTTAGCCCAGTGCTACAGCCCGAAATCACTCGCTGATGACCGACATGCTCGATGTGATTCATGTATGCCTGTCTCCAAGGTCTGTGCCGCTTTGGGTTCACGACTAGCCATGTCGGCCCGGGTTCTCTATCATATGGATGCTAGCGACACTATCATATACGTGAGCCAAAAGGCGCAAACGGTCCCGGGCCATGGTAAGGCGACACCCGTGGGATACCGTGTGTGAGGCCGCAAAGTGATATGAGGTGTTACCGGCTAGATCGATGTGACTTGGAATCGGGGTCCTGACAGCGTTGGCATCAGAGCCGGACTGCCTGTAGGTTCGTTGAGCCAAGCTAGTCGATGTCGAGTCTAGAAATGCTTTAGTTATATGTAGGGGAATTGATTGTGGGAGGGAACGTAAGGCTCTTTTACTCCTTTACCCTATGCCTCTGATCTGAGTCATTCTCTTCTCATTCAACGTGGTTTAAGGACTAGGCTCTCTTCTTCTATCAGGTTCACGTGTTACTAATCCATAGTAGCTTATAGGATTGTTGTTACAAGTTCCAGTTCAGTTTCTACTATTCTTAGTATGTTGCTAATTGGATCAGAACCTTGATATGATGTTGTTGAGTGGTATTGCGAACTGTTGTGGATGTCCCAAATCTTTTACTGAGCATTTACAACCGTTATGCTTTCCAATTCTCCCTAGAAATTCTGATGTCTTTGCATTATGGTTGTGCTTTCAGATGGCCAACCGTGTTCACAACCAAGTGGTTCGCCTGACCCGGTGCCTTGACATGCCCGGTCATACTGCTATGTTAGTCCGGGTAATGATCGAGACGGGTTACCGTTGGTATCCCGAATACACCGTCGAAGAGCAATTCCGAGACTTTAATCAAAGCCAATATTTCTGCACCGTCAGGATATTTCCTTCTTATCCTGGATGTACCGAGCCCCTTCACTGTTCCTATGGACTGGGGTTACTGTTGAGATGGCTATGCAAGATGCTGCCTATTCCATGATGACCATTATGTGAGTCCGGACTGGCCTGCTTCGGAACACCGACTTCCGTTACATGCCAGCTTCACTTCCGGGAGCGCAAGGGTATATTCAGGCTATCTATGCTGACTCCACTCAGGAGGACTCATTAACTCGTACCACTGCTGAGATGCTCGAAGGTAAGGACCGAGAGAATCGGGCCTTGAGGCTGGAGCTTTTCAATACCCGTGCTGATCATTGGGCCACATTGACTCGGTTTGCACCTGCGGTGCAAGCTGGATGTATGGATACAACGGATCTGTATCTTGTGAGATCAGCTCTGCCACACATGGTGGATTGGCGTGATGTGGGAGGCATCACCCCACCCCGTGGTCCCCGCAGGCCACCGTTTGTTGGTCCAAGACCTCATCCTAGCCCCTATGGTCCATAGGCTCCTCAGGACCGTCTGTTCCGGATGGTCACGTTGAACTTCCAGGCTACGGAGGTGACTTCTATGAGGACTACTACGGAGCTGTCTGAGTTAGTAGTAGTACCACTAGTATTGTAGTAGTTGTATCTCCACTGTCCTGCGTGACTTGTGGACTACGACTTAGTGTGTAGTCAATTTCGGAGGTGTAGACAAATAATGTATAGGAGCTTGGAATGCCTCCGATGAGATGTAACGTCTTTCATCATAGTTGTACTGTAGCCTGGGCTTGTACTAAACTATGTATGATGTGTATGACCGTTGGTATATATATGGCAGTTTTATATTACCATGACATACGGATGAACATCTCTGCATTCTGTGTTATCCATTACATACTGCACTTCCTTGCTAAGTTTGAGCCATCCTTATCTAAACCATTGTCTTGTTTTCTCCTAGGATGGTCAACACCCGCAGCAACCCTGCTGCCTCGGAGCAGGGGGAAGCCAGTGCAGCTAGGGGTGAAATTCTGCCTCACCCGCCTTCTCTGGCCGAAGTAATGCTGGAGGCGGAAAGAAACAAGCGTGAGACTAACCACCTGCTAGAGCGGATTGAGTAGAACACCGCACGCCACCCGCGAAATGACTTGGTGTCGATCAATGACTTTATCAAGCTGTACCCACCAAAGTTTAACCATTCCGTCGAACCCCTCGACGCGGATGACTGGCTTCGCAGCATTACCCACAAGCTACGTTCTGCCAACGTAGCCGAAGCCGACAAGGTTACCTATGCTGCCTATCACCTCGAAGGCCCTGCTAGCCTTTGGTGGGAAAACTTCGAAGCTATGTGCCCGGTCGGCCAAATCACTACTTGGACTGAATTCAGTGAGGCTTTCCGTGAGCATCACATTCCGGAAGGTCTCATGGATCGCAAGAGGGAGGAGTTCTGCAATTTCACCTAGGGAAGACTGACTGTGGATGCATATAGTCGTGAATTTGGAAATATGGCACGCTATGCTCCCAAAGAGGTATCTACTGACGCTAAGAAGCAAGCAAGGTTCCGCAAGGGACATAGCCCTGAGATTCGCCGCGATCTTCGTCTGCACGAGTGCACCTCCTTTCAGAAGTTGGTCAATAAAGCCATCAGTGCTGAGACGGGCCAGACTAATTATGACGCTTCACGCAAGCACTCCCGTGATTTTGGCTCTTCATTCGGCTCTGGAGCTCAGAAGCGCCGGGTGTGGATTCCAAGCACAGCACTGCCACCCAGGTTCATCCCGAGGCCATCCTTTGAGGTGCTCGTCCTAACCAGCAATTTGCACCGCCCAAGCCCTATGGTGGCCCCGCTGCTAATGCTGCTCCACGCCCCAATATGGTGACATGCTTTAAGTGTGGAGAGCCGGGTCACCATAGTCAAGAGTGTCCCCAGAACAACAACCCCATTCAGACTAGAAAGTCCGTTGGCCGTGGTAAGCCCGCGGGAAAGACATTCTACGCCAAGCCGGTCACCACTGCCCGTGGCCATGTCAACTATGTTTCAGCCGAGGAGGCTCATGAGGATCCCAATGTTGTTCTTGGTACGCTCCATGTTAACTGCCATCCGGCATCTGTTCTTTTCAATACTGGAGCATCTCATTCATTCATATCCGAGAACTATGCTCGATTGCACAACACGACATTCTGTGACATGCCCTCTACCATGGAAATTCAAACTCCTGGCTCTAGATGGCAAACTTCTAGAGTAAGCCATGGGAACGAAATCCTTGTCGATAGACTTGTCTTCCTTGCATCCTTAATAGCTCTCAAGTCCTTGGACATAAACATCATCTTGGGTATGGACTGGATGTCAGCTCATTATGCTAAGATCGATTGTGCCACTAGAACCGTTCAACTTACTCACCCATCGGGCAAGACAGTCAATGTCTTAACTCGAGTGGCCAAGCGCCAGCTTTACTCCTTAAATGCCAACCCCCTTCCAGACCTTGAGGATGTTCCGGTAGTCCGAGACTTTCCGGATGTCTTTCCAGAAGAACTGCCAGGTGTTCCACCTAACAGGGATGTCGAGTTTGTGATAGACCTTGTTCCAGGAACCGTTCCAATTTCTAGAAGACCCTACAAGATGGCACCCTTAGAACTAGCCGAGCTTAAGAACCAACTCGATGAGTCCTTGAAAAAGGGTTTCATCCGTCCTAGTTCCTCTCCTTGGGCTTGCCCCATCCTCTTCGTTAAGAAGAAGGATGGAACGGATCGAATGGTTGTGGATTATCGACCTGTCAACTTGGTCACCATCTAGAACAAATACCCTCTTCCCAGGATCAATGATATGTATGATCAGCTCGCTGGATCCTCAGTCTTTTCCAAGATGGATTTGAGGTTGGGCTACCATCAAATAAAAATCAGAAACGGGGACATTCCCAAAACGGCCTTTGTTACTCGTTATGGCCAATACGAGTACACCGTGATGTCCTTCGGTTTAACCAATGCCCCAGCCACCTTCTCCCGGTTAATGAACTCGGTTTTCATGGAGTACTTGGACAAATTTGTCGTAGTATACCTCGATGACATACTCATCTACTCCAAGAATGAAGAGGAACATGCCGAACATCTTAGGCTGGTATTGATGAAACTTCGAGAGCATCGCCTTTACGCCAAATTCTCCAAGTGTGAATTTTGGTTACCAGAAGTGACCTATCTAGGCCATGTAATCTCTGGTAAGGGTATTGCTGTCAATCCCGAGCGAGTTCAAGCCGTCCTTGATTGGACTCCATCTGAGACAGTTAAGCAAGTTCGGAGCTTCCTTGGCTTAGCGAGCTATTGCCGCCGCTTCGTCGAGAATTTCTCCAAGGTTGCTAAACCTCTGACTGAACTCCTCAAGAAAGATAAAAAGTTCGAGTGGACTCCACAGTGCGAGTTCAGTTTTCAAGAACTGAATAGACGCCTGACATCTGCTCCCGTACTGGTACCACCAGATTTCTCCAAGGACTTTATTATCTATTGCGACGCCTCGTGACAAGGACTAGGTTGCATACTCATGCAAGATCGTCAGGTAATTGCCTATGCTTCACGGCAATTACACCCACATGAGGAAAATTATCCCACACATGATCTAGAGCTTGCAGCTGTAGTCCATGCCCTTAAAACTTGGCGACATTACCTCCTCGGTAATCGTTGCGAGATCTTTACCGATCACCAAAGTTTGAAATATATCTTCACCCAACCAGATTTGAATCTCAGGCAAAGACGTTGGGTTGAGTTGATCTCGGATTACGACTTAGGAATAACTTACACCCCGGGCAAAGCCAATGTCATGGCTGATGCGCTAAGCCATAAGTCCTATTGTAACAACCTGATGTTACAACAAAGTCAACCACTTCTCCATGAGGAATTTCATAAGCTTAATCTTCACATTGTTCCTCGATGATTCCTATCCACCCTGGTGGCCAAACCTACCCTTACGGATCAGATCATCAAGGCACAGAAGGTAGATCCGGGAATCTCCCGTATTAAGAGAAACATTAAGAAAGGAGTCGTGAATTCTTTCTCCATTGATGATCAAGGTGTCGTATACTTTGGAAATCGCCTAGTGGTTCCAAAGGCACGAAACCTGAGGCGGCTGATCCTTAAGGAAGCTCATGAATCCCCTCTCACCATTCATCCCGGTAGCACTAAAATGTATCAAGACCTACGCCAGAGGTTTTGGTGGACTAGGATGAAGAGGGAAATCGCTCATTACATTGCTAATTGCGACGTTTGTCGTCGTGTTAAAGCAGAGCATCAACGGCCTGCTAGCACCCTTCAACCTTTGGCTATTCCTGAATGGAAATGGGATAAAATCAGTATGGATTTCATCACTGGGTTTCCCAGGATCAAGAGAGGGAATAATGCCATCTTCGTCGTGATCGACCGACTTTCCAAAGTAGCCCACTTTCTACCTATTCGTGAGAGTATCACCGCTAGCCAGCTAGCCGATTTATACATCTCCCGAATAGTGTCTCTTCATGGTGTTCCATTGGAAATTAACTCAGACCATGGGAGTCTCTTCACCTCTCGATTTTGGGAAAGTTTCCAAAATGCTATCGGAACTCGTCTCTCTTTTAGTACCTCCTTCCATCCTCAATCAAGTGGTCAAGTAGAGCGAGTCAATCAAATTCTGGAAGATATGCTCCGAGCCTCTGTCATCTCGTTCGGAATGGGTTGGGAGAATTGCCTCCCATTCGCGGAGTTTGCTTATAACAATAGTTATCAAGCCAGCTTGGGCAAGGCTCCTTTCGAAGTTCTCTATGGACGAAAATCTCGAACGCCTCTTAACTGGTCATAAACCGGGTAAAGACAACTCTTTGGCCCGGATATGATTCAGGAAGCAGAAGAGCAGGTTCGCGTTATTCGTGAGAAATTGAAAACAGCCCAATCTCGTCAAAAGAGTCAATATGATCGTAAACATAAGCTTATGACTTATGAAGTTGACGAGAAGGCTTACCTTCGGGTTACTCCGTTAAAGGGAACCCATCATTTCGGTATCAAAGGAAAATTGGATCCTCGTTACATTGGACCCTTTCGCATTCTTGCAAAACGAGGAGAAGTTGCCTACCAATTGGAACTACCTCCGCATCTTTCCAGAGTTCATGATGTCTTCCACGTTTCTCAACTCAGGCGTTGCTTCGCGGATCCCATCCGTGGAGTGGACCACGAAACGCTTTATCTACAAGATAACCTCTCATATCGACAATATCCCGTTCGTATCCTTGATCAAGCCGAGCGTACCACTCGACGTCATAATATCAAGTTTCTCAAGGTTCAATGGTCACACCATTCCGAGAAAGAAGCCACTTGGGAAAGGGAGGATCGTCTTCGAGTCGAGTACCGCACCTTCTTCCCGGAGTATCCTAAATCTCAGGACGAGATTCTTTTGAGTGGGGGTGAGTTGTCACACCCTAGCTAGTTCAAGCATTAGAGTGTGCATCATGTTTAAATTTCTCTTAAATTTGAAATGGGGAAGGCAGAAACCCCCAACACCCCCCTGGAAACAACTAGGGTTTACTAAAATTATTTTCAATGAACCTGAAATGCCCTTCTAAAAAGTTCACCCTCTTTGTCTTGGGTTAGAACCTCTAGCAAAATTGCTGCACAATTTTCTAGGTCAACAGAAGGTCATTGAATTAAACCATAAGTATTTGAATTTGGGCATTTAAATGCTATAAAATAATTTAAATGCTCAAATAATTCTGGAAATAAATGTTTGCTGTTGGAAATAATCTAAACAGAGCCCACAATTGTTTTCAGGATTTTTGGAAACGTTTTAGTATTTTAATTAAAGCCCAACAGTTGCATTTAAATAGAAAAACATAAACAAATTAGAAAAAGAGAGAGAGAGAGAGGGAAGCTACCTGGGCCTTACCTGTGCTGGCCCAGCCCACCTGGCTCGGCCCAGCCGACTGGCTACCAGTCGTCGTCCTCCTCGCGCCAGAAGGACGCGGAGCGCGTGGCCGGCGCCCGTGGCCACACGCCGGCCACCTCCTGCTTCCGCCGACGCCTTGGAACCGTCCAGGGATGCCACGCGACCCCCACGTCCCCCTCTCATCCTCTTGCACTCTCCCCCTCGTCTCTCTCACTCTCCCCCGTGATGGCCGAGCGCGAACCTCGCCGCCGATCGCCGTAGTTGCCACCAGAGCCACCCCCTCGCCCCTCCGACGAGCCCAATAGCTCCGCCTCGTCGCCCTGCACCTCCCCACCGACCCACGCGACTCCAACCACCGCCGAACGCCGTCTTCGCCCTCGTCTTCAACCTCGGTACCCGCCGGACGCCGTTCATCGAGTCGCCTCGCTCCGGTCGCCCCCGAGCCCACTGAGCTGCTCATTGACCTCCCTGTGAGCTCCTCTTCCTTTTCCCCTAGCTCCCGTGCTCGTTTGGCCCCTGTAGCCGCCATCTCCACCGCACCCGAGAGCTCCCCGCCGCCGGCCATGGCGCCGTCGTGGCCAGAGCCACAGTGGCTCGAAGCCAAGCCCACCGTTGAGCTCAGCGTAGCACCAGGAACCCGTAGCCACCACCAGCTCCTTCTCCCGTGCACCGTAGCCTCGAAACCAACCCCGCCCAAACTCTGGCCGCCGCCACGAGCTCGATTCCGGCGAGCTCGCTCCACCCCAGCTCCTCCCACTTGCCCCACTAGATGCGCGCGAGCCCCAGCTATGCGTAGCACGTCTCCGCCGTTGATTTGGTCACCAGGGCACCAAATCCGAAGCCCTCTGCCGTCTCGGCCTCGCCGGCGGCTCAACGCCGGCGGGATTAGCCCCGCCGACCAGGGGTTTGACCCCAGTTTGACTCCCCTGAGTCAATGACAAGTGGGCCCCCTCTGTTAACTAAATCAGATTAGTTTTAACTAAAAATAATTAGCTTAACTAACTACTGACACGCGGGACCCACCAGTCAGGTTTGACCTGGACGTCCCCGTTGACCACTGACGTCACCTGACGTAATGCTGACGCAGTAATTAAATTACAGGAATTATTCTTATACAGGAAATTCCAGAAAATAGTCAAAACTTCTAAAAATCATAGAAAATCAACCATAGCTCCAAATGCAAAGATTTATATATGAAAAATGATTAGAAAAATTGAATCTATCCATCTGTAATGGTTTCATGCATGACAAAACAAGTTTACCTTGCTGTTTAAGCAGAATAAGGAAATGCACTATTAAGGCCATGTTTAATAAGCTAATAATTGAATCGTTGATTCAAATAAGTTCAATCCTTTCTGTTATAGCTTGCATTAGGCCAAGCCACATTCATATTGCCATATCATAGCATGCATCATATTGTTGCATATCGTCATGTGTTGATTGTGTTCCGATGTGTTCTTCATGGTAGGTTCTGCCTCCGAGGATATTCACGAGTATCCAACTGAAGGGCAGTATCCCACTACCACTCCATCAGGCAAGCAACCATTGATCATTCTGAGACAACCCATGTTCTCGCTTCTGCTCTTGATTACTGCATTAAGACAACGCGTTTCAATATGTTGTGTGCTACGGTAGTTGAACCCTTATCCTCTGCATGACCTGTCATTGCCACAGTAACTAGATGAAACCCACTAGCATGTGTAGGAGTTGATTGAGCCATGTATGTGATTCCTACCTTGCTATGCCTGCTATGCTTAGAGTTGTGTCAGGTCTGGTTCATCTGGGTGATGTGCTAGAGAGAAATGCTTATGTCGGTAATGTGAGGGATGTGTTGAACATGTTTTGGTAAAGGTATCGATGAGAGGCCATGTAGGAGTACATGGTGGGTTGTTTCATTGAGGCCGTCCCTAAGAACTGAGATCTGTATGTGTGATTTAAGATGCAGTTACTACCGTACATTGGGCCCGAAACCAATGGACCCTCTCAGCTTCTTAATCACCCTAGTACTCTGTCCAGGAGTTGCAAATAGTTTCTGGTGTTTGTAGGTTATGTGTTGGCGGCCGTGCGTAGCGCTGACCCTAGGGGTGGGCTATGTTGCGGTAGATACACCGTGGCCGGGTATGCCGGGCGCCCGTTAGGCGTCTCGGGACCCTGTTCACATCGTTCGGGGCCGTATGTGGAAACCTCGGCCGGACTCCCTGCGGATGGAACCTGGATAGGCGATAAACCTGGACTAGAGACTTAAGTGTTTAGGTAGGCCGTGGCCGACACCCTCGCTGGGCTTCCACTTGAAGGTTGCCGAGTACATGTCGTGTAAGCGGCGGTAAGTGGTGAAAGCGTGTATGAAGAAGTACACCCCTGCAGGGTATAAAACTATTCGAATAGCCGTGTCCGTGGTAAAGGACTACTTGGTTGCCTATACAGTTCATAGACAAGTTAATGGATACTACTAAAAGACTCAAGATAAGTGTGAGTACCAAGGATGGCCCTCTCGTAGGATGACGAGGGAGGATCCCCGGTGGAGTATTGTGTTGGTGAGTAGTGGACTCGTGTGCGAAAACTATTTTACTGGTGGAGTTCCGTAGGATAGCTTAGCCAAGAGTCAAAGCTGGCTTGCTGCATTAACCCCACCACTCTCTTGAGAATAAGCATGTTTAGTAGGTTCTGATGTAAGACTTGCTGAGTACCTTTGTACTCATGTTTGCTTAATTACTGTTTTTAGACGACAACACCGCCCCCTCCGATGGGTTCTACGTAGACCTTGACGTCGACGAGTGACTAGCCACCCAGGTGGTGATCCTGGCCATGGAGGGCCCTATGTAGATAGACAGGCTTCGAGAAGCCTTCTTTCTTTCTAGAGTCTGTACTCAGACTAGTTGCTTCCGCATGTGCCTGTATGATTGTATGACTTGAGTGTCGGGTCATGTGACCCCTATCTGTATGAACTTGTTATGTATGGCTCTCTGGAGCCTTTAAATAAAGTACTTGAGTTGTAGAGTTTTGTTGTGATGCCATGTTGTATGTACTCATATCGGGCATATTGTGTGTATGATTGAAATGCTTGGTATGAGTGGGATCCGACAATCTAGTTGTTTATCCTTGGCAGCCTTTCTTATGGGGAAATGTAATCTAGTGTTCCTCGAGCCATAGTAGTCCGCCACAGCCCGGTTCACCGGAGTCCTGCTAGCCCAGCACTACTGCTCAGGACACTTGACTGGCCGGCATGTGTTTCACTTCGTTCCTATGTCTGTCCCTTCGGGGAAATGTCACGCGGTGATATCCGGAGTCCTGCCTAGCCTGCTACAGCCCGGGTTCCCCAGAGTCCTGTTAGCCCAGTGCTACAGCCCGTAATCACTCGCTGATGACCGACATGCTCGATGTGATTCATGTATGCCTGTCTCCATAGGTCTGTGCCGCTTTGGGTTCACGACTAGCCATGTCGGCCCGGGTTCTCTGTCATATGGATGCTAGCGACACTATCATATACGTGAGCCAAAAGGCGCAAACGGTCCCGGGCCATGGTAAGGCGACACCCGTGGGATACCGTGCGTGAGGCCGCAAAGTGATATGAGGTGTTATCGGCTAGATCGATGTGACTTGGAATCGGGGTCCTGACAACTTCACCTTCAACCCTTACACAAATGATTTCGTCCTGGTGTATCTCGATGATATTTTGGTCTTTTCCAAGAATAAGGAGGATCATGCCAAGCATTTGAGATTGGTACCCGACAAACTCAGAGAGCATCAGTTCTATGCGAAGTTTTCAAAGTGTGAGTTTTGTCTTGATGAGGTTCTCTACCTTGGCCATATCATCTCCGCCAAGGGCATAGCTATTAATCCTGAGAAGGTATCTGCAATTGTGAATTGGGAACCGCCTTAGAATGTGAAGCAGCTCCGCAGCTTTCTTGGGCTTGCAAGCTATTGTCGAAGATTTGTTGAGAATTTCTCTAAGATTGCAAAGCCTCTTTACAACCTCCTCTAGAAGAATGTTAAGTATGTCTGGACGCCTGAATGTGACATCGCTTTCAACACCCTGAAAGAGAAGTTAGTCACAGCTCCTGTCTTGACTCCTCCTAATGAATCCAAACCATTTGAAGTTTTCTGTGATGCCTCCCTGCAAGGTGTCGGTGTTGTGTTAATGCAAGAGAACAAAGTTGTGGATTATACCGATCGCCAGTTGAAGCCCAATGAAAAGAACTACCCCACTCATGACCTCGAGTTGCCGGCAGTTGTCCATGCTCTATTAACGTGGAGACATATCTTGTTGGGAAGGAAAGTGTACATATTCCCTGATCATACTAGTATGTATACACGTGCAATGCACGTCTTAATAGTATTGTTCCTATGATTCTAGTAAAAGAAAAAACATATAGTACTTTGCAATGAATTCAGAGAAAAAAATAAATATTGTTGGTGTATGCATGCAAAAATGAAGTAATAAAAAATTGGTAATTGGCATGATACAATGCCTATGGCCTAGTGACACCCAAAAATTTCCATGGGGAAAAAATTGAAGATTTACATGGTGGAACCCACTAATTTTATGCTTTTTTTTATCCTCCTAGACAATACATCTCTCGTACTCGGCCAAGGGTGGAGCCAGGATTTAGATATGAGGGAGGAGAAAATTCAATGTTCACAAAAGTTATGGAACATCAGGATATGTTAGGTCTCACGATAGCATTGATGACAAATTATCAAAATATATTTCTAGAACTACAAAAGAATGTTACATTTCCGTTAACTTAAATTGAACTATACAACCAGAAGTGTTGAACAGGTTGATAATGTGAATTTTACAACTATTTTTCTTTGCAATCATGTAATGTCAAAGAAAATTGTCTTCACTATATTTCAAAAATATGTCTTGAAGACAACTGGAATAGAATTAAAGCAATTAGCATTTACCATTAATGTTTTTGCCACTGTCATTCATATGGTGATATGTGCCATGAATTATAAAGTGGTGGTTTTCTGCTAATGAAAATTGGTATTGTTGTGGTCTTTACATTTCACTAGGCTGCAGCAAAAAACGCCCTAAGTAGTCCAGTCGAACACGCACGTAGATCAATCAATCGATCAACTGTCCAAGGGAAAACAATAGTTAGCTACACCTACATGTATGGGTCACTCGGCTTTGGTCTTCTCTATATTCGGTGTAGTTGGTTCCATGAATATATTTTTGGACGGACTAACGATGCAATTAGCTGCGGTCATTAGCCGTTGTACAGTATAGAACCTGCTAAAAATGTTCACTCGTCACCGCCCCTGTCTCGGCTCTTTGCCTTATGCACTGGCACATACACCATGGCGAGAAGAGAGGAGGCATGACGTGATTATTCCAGAACCCAGAAGATGCAAGTGAAGAGAGGAGGTGTGACGTGATTGTTCTAGAAACCATCAGATGCAAGTGTGGGATACTGTTCATTGCGAATCCGTTGAGTCTCAACCATTAGATTTATGAGATCAACGGCTGGGATTGATGATGTTACTACAATTCAAAACTCGTACACTATATAGTAGTATAGATAGTATAGATAAGAGCCTCAAGTACATCTTCACTCAGCCCAACCTCAACCTCAGGCAGACTCATTGGGTCGAAATGATTCAAGAATACAATCCGAGTATTGAATATACTCCAGGCAAGGCCAATGTCATTGCAGATGCTTTGAGCAGGAAGGCTTACTGCAACTGCCTAATTCTCAAGCCCTTCCAACCGGACCTTTGTGAAGCTTTCCGCAAACTGAATCTCCAAGTTGTTCCTCAAGGCTTCCTTGCTAACCTCCAAGTCTCTCCTACTTTGGAAGATCAAATTCATGAGGCACAACTTCTTGATGCAATGGTGAAGAAGGTGAAAAATGGGATTGCCAAGAGTCAACCCAAATACAAGTGCTATCGCCTTGATGACAAAGATACTCTATTCTTCGAGGATTGAATTGTGTTCCTAAAGGTGATCTACGGAAATTCATTATGAACAAGGCGCACAATTCCCTCCTATCCATTCATCCTGGAAGTACAAAGATGTACCATGACCTCAAGAAGTCGTATTGGTGGACTCAAATGAAGCGAGAAATTGCTCAGTTCATGAATGAATGTGATGTCTGCAGAAGAGTGAAAGCAGAACACCAATGCCCAGCTAATCTCCTCCAACCTCTTGCCATTCCAGAATGGAAGTTGGCCATATTGAGATGGACTTCGTGACTGGATTTCCCAAGTGCAAATGTGGAAATGATGCTATCTTTGTTGTCATCGACAAGCTTACAAAAGTGGCTCATTTTCTTCCTATCAAAGAATCTATCACAGCAGCTCAGTTGGCAGAGCTATACACCTCCAGGATTGTCTCCTTGAACGGCGTTCCACAGTTGATATCTTCAGATCGTGGAAGCACCTTCACCTCTAAGTTCTAGGGCTCCTTCCAGAAGGCCATGGGCACCAACATTCGCTTCAGCACAGCCTTCCATCCTCAAACTAGTGGCCAAGTCGAGCGAGTCAATCAAATTCTTGAAGATATGCTCAGGGCTTGTGTCATTTCCTTCGGTATGAAGTGGGAAGATTGTCTTCCATATGCCGAATTCTCCTACAACAATAGCTTCCAAGTGAGTTCAGGCAAGGCCCCATTCGAGATTCTCTATGGCAGAAAGTGTTGTACCCCTCTTAATTGGTCGGAGACTGGTGAACGCCAACTTATTGGCAATGACTTAATCACAGAGGCTGAAGAAATGTGTAAAGTCATCCATGAAAATCTCAAACCCGTGCAATTGCATCAGAAGAGTTACTATGATAGCAAGCATCGTGACTTGGCTTTCGAGATCGGAGACCATGTCTACCTCCGCGTCTCTCTAATGAAAGGTACTCGTCGTTTCGGTATCAAAGGGAAGCTTGCCCCTAGATACATGGGTCCTTTCAAGATCGTTGGCAAAAGAGGCGACCTCGCCTATCAACTTGAGCTTCCATCCAACTTCCCAAATGTGCACGATGTGTTTCACGTGTCACAGCTTCGCAAGTGCTTCAAGACTCTTGAGCGCACCATCAACTTCGAAGAGATTGATCTCCAAGAAGACATGTCTTATCATGAACATCCCGTTGCTATTCTTGAAGAAATCGAGCGCAAGACTCACAACAATTCTATCAAATTCCGAAAAGTGAAGTGGTCACATCATTCCGACCGAGAAGCCACCTGGGAACGCGAGGACCACCTCCGTTCTTAGTATCCGGAGTTCTTTCAGTCCTAGATCTCGGGGTGAGATCCTTTCGTAGTGGTGGAGTGTTGTAACGCCCCGGATGTAACTTGCCATATTTGTACTCCAACTCTTGCCATTTCTGGCTTTAAGTTATGAGATTGCCCTTCGTGGTTGGGTTCTTGTCTTCGTTTTGCATTTTGTTCAAGTCATGCATTTCATATCATGTCATCATGTGCATCTCATTTGCATACGTGTTCGTCTCATGCGTCCGAGCATTTTCCCCGTTGTCCGTTTTGTAATCCAACACTCCTACGTCCTCCGGCGCACCCCTCTTGCCTCTTTTCGTGAGCGGGCATTAAACGTTCTCGGAATGGACCGAGATTTGCCAAGTGGCCTTGGTACACCACCAGTAGACCGCCTGTCAAATTTCGTGTCATTTGGAGTCTATTTGATACTCCAATGGTTAACAGGGGAACCGTAAAGGCCTCGTGTGTGTTGCAGCCCAACCCCCTCCAAACGGACCAATAACCCACACAAACCTCTTCCATGTCCTCCGTCGTCGGATCATGATCGCGTGGGCGAAAACTACACCTCATTTGGACACTCCTACCTCCTAGCTATAAATATGTGCCCTCCCTGAGATCCTCGCGCAGATAAACCCTAAAAAATTGCTCCCGCTGCCACCGGACGAATCGCCGCCGCGCCCGCACCACTAGCGTGCCGCCATGTGGCAGCGCCACCGCCCGAGCCCGGGTCGGGCCCCCGAGCCCGCGCGCCGTCGCCCCGCTTCCCCAGCGCCATCCGCCACGCGCCCGCCTGCTCCGGTCGCCACGCCGCACTCCACCGCCTCGTCGACCGTGCGCCGCAGCCCTCGCCCGCGCTGCCCCGCGCCTCCCTGTCGCCGCCCTACCTCGTCCCGGATCAAGCGACCCCAGAGCTCGGGCGAGCTCCCCGCAAGCTTCGGCCACCGCGTCCCCTCCTCTCCGGCGAGAGATCCTGCCATCCTCATTCTTCGCGACAAACCCTAGATCTGTTTCTGAGAGGGTAATTTCATCTATGTCCTTTCTCTGTAAGACCGTAGCTCTGTTTCGTGCACATGATATATCAAAATGTTCACCATGAGATGCTCCTCATTTTGTTTCATTGGGTCATGCTCATTTGAGTCCATCTTGATGCCCAAATCATGGATGCAAGAGTGCTATAAATTGTTAGTTGCTGTTACTTATCAGAGTATGAGGATTTGTCATTTTTGTCACATTTGTTGTGTGCTGCATATGGGCATGGGCTCTACATGTGTTTTGATCTATGCCATGCCATCTTTACAGTGGTGCTTGCCATGTATTTTTCTGATCTTTGTGGTGACTAGCACAAGCATGCAAAGTAGCCTTCGTGTTATTGCTGATTTCAGGGACTTAGGATTTTACTGTCATTTCCCTGCTGTTATTTTTATGCCATGTAAACATGTTGCTACAGTGAGATCCGTGCTTGTTTTGAGTTGCTTTAGTAAGGATGTTTTGGATGTAAGGTTATGCTCTATCCATCCAAGTCCCTTTTTGCAATTATAGAGTGGCCTAGCATGTCTTAATCTTGCGCTATGTTTGCTATAAAATGTTCCTGGCAGATTGTTTACATGTTAATCAATTTTGCCATGGTTGTTGTAGTTGATCCATGCATGCTATGAACTTGCTCTTTCCATGGTTAGTTTCTTGAACATGTCTTCTTGCTGATGCTATGCTTATCTTGTCATGCAATACCTTGTGGTGAGTGAATCGAGCTCGCAAAGATGCCTTCATAATTCTGTTTATGCCATGCTCTATTTTCTGCTAAGTCTGAAATTGTTAATAAAACTTGCTATGTTTACATGGGTGCCATCTCTGTGCCTTTTTGGCTCATGTTCATTAAGGGACTTTTGTTCTATGCATTTAGTAGATTCATTTCGTGCCTTGTTTTGCTATGATATGTTCCTGTATCATGTTGTTTGCTTGCTCTAAACATTGCTTCTTGATGTTATTCCTGACATGTTAGTATCTTCACCAAGTATGTGAAGCTGATATCTTTTGCACTTTTACCATGCTTGTTTGAACCTGCTCTGTTGTGATTTAGCCATAGCTCAGTGTTCATGTTTTGTCAAGCATCTTGAGTAGATCAGCGCCATATGCTTTGTTGCTATGTTGGAGAGCGGTAGCTTAGTTTCTTGTTGCATTCTAGATAGCATCGTGCTGTTAATCGCGGAATTGTGCCATTCTTGTTTTGCTTGCCATTTGCAAACCGTGCATCCGATTCTGGTGATCTTTATATCGATTTCGACCGAACTCATCTCATCTTTCTAGCAACACACTTGGTTTGCCAAGTTGATGCCTTGTTCATCATTTTCCTTCCGGAGCACGCATATGCATTGCATATCACATCCCGCATGTCATGCCATGTTTTGCATCATGTTGCTTGTGCATTGCACCGTGATTGATTGTTGGTCCTTTGCTTGTGTTTTTTCTTTGCGTAGAGCCGGGAGAGGAGTACGTGATCGAGGAACATGTTGAGTACGCTTACGAGGATCAAGCTTTCGTCAACTCTGAGAACTTTGCAGGCAAGATGACCATACCCTCGAAATCACTTCTATCTTTGCTTGCTAGTTGTTCGCTCTTTTGCTATGCCGCGATACCTACCACTTGCTATATCATGCCTCCCATATTCCCATGTCAAGCCTCTAACCCACCTTTCCTAGCAAACCGTTGTTTGGCTATGTTACCGCTTTTGCTCAGCCCCTCTTATAGCGTTGCTAGTTGCAGGAGAAGTTGAAGTTTGTTCCATGTTGGAAGATGGATATTGTTGGGATATCATTATTATCACTTATTTAATTTTAATGCATCTATATACTTGGTAAAGGGTGGAAGGATCGACCTTATGCCTGGTGTTTTGTTCCACTCTTGCCGCCCTAGTTTTCGTCATACCGGTGTTATGTTCCTTGAATTTTGCGTTCCTTACGCGGTTGGGTGTTATGGGAACCCCTTGACAGTTCGCCTTGAATAAAACTCCTCCATCAAGGCCCAACCTTGGTTTTACCATTTGCCACCTAAGCCTTTTTCCCTTGGGTTCCATGGACTCAAGGGTCATATTTATTTTTAACCCCGGGGCCAGTGCTTCTCTAAGTGTTGGTCCAACCTGAGCGATGTCCGGCGCTGCCTGGGCAACCAGGGTCTATGCCAACTGTCGGTGTCAAAACCGGCGGATCTCGGGTAGGGGGTCCCGAACTATGCGTCTAGGCGGATGGTAACAGGAGACAAGGGACACAATGTTTTACCCAGGTTCGGGCCCTCTTGATGGACGTAAAACCCTATGTCCTGCTCGATTAATATTGATGATATAGGTAGTACAAGAGTAGATCTACCACGAGATCAAGGAGGCTAAACCCTAGAAGCTAGCCTATGGTATGATTGTTGTATGATGAAGTTGTCCTACGGACTAAAACCCTCCGGTTTATATAGACACCAGAGAGGGTTAGGGTTACACAAAGTCGGTTACAATGGTAGGAGATCTTGAATATCCGCATCGCCAAGCTTGCCTTCCACGCCAAGGAAAGTCCCATCCGGACACGGGACGAAGTCTTCAATCTTGTATCTTCATAGTCCTGGAGTCCGGCTGAAGGTATAGTCTGGCTACCCGAACACCCCCTAATCCAGGACTCCATCAGTAGCCCCTGAACCAGGCTTCAACGACGACGAGTCCGGCGCGCAGATTATCTTCGGCATTGCAAGGCGGGTTCCTCCTCCAAATTCTTCATAAAATTTTGTAAACACCAAGAGTAGTGTCCGGCTCTGCAAAATAAAGTTTCCACGTATTGCCACAGAGAGAATAATATTAACACAAATCTAATCTGCTGACGTATTCCGCAGCGTGACATCACACTACGGCCAATCCTTTATTCAAATCGTTTTCACTTCTCCACCTCAGCGTGTTTTGTGAGGCGGTTTCCTTGGCACGTCTTGTTGAAGCAGAGATCGTGTCCCCCATTTACGGGATTCTCATCAATACGGACATGGGTAACCCAACCGCGCCACTTATCACGGCGCTTGGGAGGCAAGCGAGTTTTACTAGGCTGGTGGGGACACATAGTCGCGTCTGCCCATATAAGGGGATAAGGATCCACCTTTTTACCTACGCCTTCTTCCTCCTTTGCCTATCCATCTTCTGTGCAACCAAGCTCCAGCGCCCAAGCCCGCACTTCCTACCTCAACCTTCTCCAACAATGTCCGGAGCGGGAGGCAAGTGGATGGTCTCCTCCGTCATGGAGGGCCATGTCAAAAAGCTAAGGAAGGCCGGATACTTGTCCAAAGATATCGTGCACCGGCTTCCTGAGGAGGGGCAGCTTCTCCCCACCCCAAGGCCCCATGAGAGGGTAGTATTTCTTCCCCACTTCCTCCGCGGACTGGGTTTACCTCTCCACCCATTTGTCCACGGACTCATGTTCTACTATGGCCTAGATTTCCACGATCTGGCCCCGAACTTCATCCTCAATATCTTGGCGTTTATCGTCGTGTGCGAGGCCTTCCTCTGCATCCGCCCCCATTTCGGCCTCTGGCTCAAGACCTTCAACGTCAAGCCAAAGGTGGTGCGCGGCAACCAGGCGGAGTGCGGAGGTGCCATGGAGGGCAAAATAGCCAACGTCCTATGGCTCGAGGGCTCCTTTGTGGAGAACTTAAAGGGGTGGCAGTCAGGGTGGTTTTACATCACCGAGCCATGCGATCCAAAGTGGATCGCAGCCCCTGAATTTCGATCCGGACCCCCTACGCGGCTCACGTCCTGGAAGGAGACAGGCTTGTCGTGGGGCGACGAAGAAGAGGTGACCGGACTGTAAAAATGCATCCAGTCCCTGGTGAACAAGCAGCTCAAGCTTGTCAACGTAGTCCAGGTCATGCTTGTCCGCCGGATCCTTCCGTGTCAAGAACGGGACTTCAATTTGTGGGAGTTCAACCCGGTGCAGCACCGAACTCTGAGCAGGCTCTTTGACACGACATACGAAGATGTCTGGAAGGGGCTAACCAAAGGCACTGAGGCTCCCACATCCGCCTCCGAAGACCGCGGATTCAGCTCGCAGTGTCCTGCTGGCGAGGTGAGATATTTTCATCTTTTATAGGATGTTAAGTTTTTTTTCATAGTTTGACTCTATGCGGGATCTAAACTCCCTTACCTTTGACAGGATTGGCAGGCGAAGTCTGGACTGATTAACTGTCCGGCTCCCTTGCCCGAACACCCAGCCCCTGCTCTCCTAGTGAAGCTGCTGGTTCTGGCACCTTATGTGGTGCCGGAGAAGAAGGCCAAGAAGAAGAAGGCCACGGGGACTCGAAAGAGTTCCCGACATATGGTGGTGTCGGACTTGTCGTCCGACGAGTCTGAGACGTACTCCTCCCGTGAAGATGAGGAGGAGGAAGAAGAAACCTCTCCCCCACCAGCGGGGGGGAGGAAAGAAGAGGAAGGCCGCCCCAGTAGGGGAGGCCGAAGGGTCCAAGAAGAGGAAAACCCCTTCGCCGGACTACGCCCCCGACGCCGACGAGGACGAAGAGGAGTGGTCGGACAGGGCCAAGCGTCCGGCGAAATCGTAAGTGTTCGGATACCAGAGTAACTCATGATATTCCTTTTGTTGCACAGCTTTCCCTAATGTCGAATATAATAATGAAGCCCGCCCAAGGACGGGCTCGACGAGTCGTCGAGCGGCTCCCTGGATTCATCGGACGTGAATTCAGTTCCGCCCGCTGCCTCCCCTTGTGCCGCGGATGATGCCGAAGTGGCATCGTGACAAGCTCCGGGGCAAGAGGAGGTGGTCCAGGAGGAGCCGCGAGGCAACCTCCCGGACTCCAGGAGTGAAGGGGACAAGACCCCCCAGGGCTCCAAGTCCGGCTTTAAGCCGGACACCGCACCGGAATCATCAACGGTTTCGGACCGTGACAGGCGAACTCCTGCCAAGAGGAGCAAGCCTATTGAGCCGGCGTCCTCCGTCCAACCGGAGGCGCCGGACAATCTGCTGGAGGAGCTTAAGGGCGCCTCCATCGACGAGGAGGACCGTACCATCATGAGTACGGTGGTCCAGAAGGTTCGGTCCGCCAAAAGCGGATTGACTGAAGCTTGTGCTAGCCTTCTAACAGGCTTCGAGGTAAGTAAAAAATATGTAAAAATATTACTGCATAGACAGTAGCCCCTGATGCTCTATTTGGCGTTCGGAAAGAAAAGCTGAATAGAGGATCTATTAAATATCGCAGGAGTCTAACTAAAAAGGAGTCAATATACGTATGCAGGCTTCGCTGCTGGCCACCGCCGCACTGACTGTGGAGGTGGGTGCCCTGAAGCAGGGCCTCGAGCGGACCGAGCAAAAGCTCGGCCTTGCCAAACGGCAGCTCGAGGAGAAAGAAGGTAAGAGATACCTTATAGAAAAAATGCCTATAAGAAGACGCAATTGCAAAAAATGACAGGAGTATACTGCTTATTTGTAGGGGCCACAACTGAGGTGGCGACCCTCAAGCAGGCGCTGTCCGAGGCCGAGAAGAAAGCAGCCATGGAGCGCACCGAGCGGGAGAAATTTGAGGTGCAGGTCGGCGAGGTGCAGCAAGAGCTTTAGGCTCTCATGAAAAAACATGAGAGTTTGGAGCTCGACTCGAAGATGCGAGCGTCCGAGCTTGCTGCGGCCCTTAAAACTGCCAAATCTGCCAAGGCCGAAGCCCAGAAGGCCCTCCAGGAATTGGATGCGGTGAAAAATATAGCGGCGGGTAAGGCATTCTCTATGCAAAGCAGACATATAGAAGTAAACTACTTGTTACTTACCCGAATCCGGAGCTCTCCAGGGGCATTCGCAGATCTTCCCTGCAGCGTATCCGATGCCGCCGCATTCTACCAAGCCGAGGAAGGCAGCTCGACGAAGAAGGTGTTCTGGTCTCAGTACGCTGAGGCCGGACACCCTGTGCCTTTGAGCGACCAGCTGAAGCAGCTGGTCGAGCTCCACAAGGCGGTCGAACAGGCCCTGAAGGGCTTCATAGCTCGGCTGTGGCCTGCAGAGGCCCTGCCTGGGAGCTACTTCGGACTGGTGCGGCGGCTGGTGGAGGCTTGTCCAAGGCTCGAGGTCATCAAGCGCTCCGTCTACATCGAAGGTGCCCGTAGGGCCCTTGCCCGTGCAAAGGTGCACTGGGGTAAGCTGGACGGTGAGAAGCTTGTGAGGGATGGGCCGCCGCCGGGGAAGGAGCATCGCAAGCCCGAGAACTATTACAAGGATGTTCTGGCTGGTGCCCGCCTTATGGCGGATGAATGTACCAAGGATGTAATTTTTGAATGAACTCACTCGTGTTATCCTGTGCGCTGAAAACTTGTTCATATGCGCTAAGCAATGCTTGTTGAATTTAAAATATTACTTTCTGTGCGGTCGTTTATCAAAAAATTGAGAGATGGCCAGTCGTCGGCTTCTGCCCCCATGCCACTAGTGCTGGGGTGTTCGGGATAAACCTGAGCGCTCTTTTTCCCATGATTGGGTCCGCCGAGGGAGGTTCTCAGCACAACGAACAAGGCAATCGGACTATAATGCTTGAACACTCTCACTTAGCCATAGAACTCTATAATTTTAAATTTCGGCGAAGCCCCTAGTATTCGGAAGACCGAGTTCGGGGCACTATCCACGCCTTGGCCGGACAAAGCCGGTTCCTCGCTCGAAGCAGCATAAGTCTTTAAGGACTCGAAAAACCTCTCGAACAGCGACCGATCTCTCGCCTCATCATGACAGTCAGTTTTAGCTTTCTCTACTGAGGTGCTCAGCCCAGCTCAACTAGGGCACAATCGCAGTAGTTCTCCTAGTGCTACCTTAGCCGATATAGCGGAACGTAAGGCACCAAAACATAGGAGCCGGGCAAACCCAACTATTGACCCAAATCATGATTCTGAGCCGATGCATATAGTGCTATAAGTTCGGGGTGCCGCACTTGTGAAAGTGTACGGACTTCTCACGCCATATTGATGGGTACTGAAGCCCCTGGCGTATTTTTGCCGTACCACGGTGTACGGATGCAACATGTTATTAATAAACATATATATAAAAAGAGGATAATGCAAAAAATAGACAAAAAGCTATGCATTGTTTATAGAAAGACTGCTATGAAAGCGGAACGATACAAATAGTGCAATAAGCAAAAGAAATTGGACTATTTAACATGTCCTGGCCAGGGGCAGGCCGCGGAATTGAATTAAAAAATAGGTATACTGCTCGTAATAGAGACCACCTGGGAGTTCCATAATGCGGCGTGGCTTGTCTGCTTTCCTGGATCTTGCATCGTTTGTGCAGCAGTTGAATTGCCGAACGGGTCGTCCGAAGTATGGAGTCCTGAGAGTAAGGAAGAAAGAAAAAAAAAAGGAATCCGGCAGCCCCTGGTGTGGTTTAAGCCGTTTTCAGGCGTGCCGTGATAGTGCCCCTTCCCCTGTGCCCATGGTATTTCAAGAGCGTAGTTATGTACGCGAAGCACTGGTTTTGCTATATCGTGAGGACTAGGGTTGGGGCCGCATTGCTACGCTAGCTCAGAATGTGCCAGGCGGTCTTGTTGTAGGGTACTCCGGGCGCGTTTGACAGTGTCCGGCTTTTTAACGGCCGAACTGGAGAACTGCCTAGAGAGGCTGCTTTGTACTTCTGCTGCGAGCGCTGCCGTGTGCTTCTCCGTTCGGAGGCAGTGTTCGGTGTTCCCATTGACCGTGATTACTCCTCTAGGGCCTGGCATCTTGAGCTTGAGGTATGCATAGTGCGGTACCGCGTTGAATTTTGCGAATGCGGTTCGCCCGAGCAGTGCGTGATAGCCACTGCGGAACGGGACTATGTCGAAGATTAACTCCTCGCTTCGAAAGTTATCCGGAGATCCGGAGACCACTTCCAGTGTGACTGAGCATGTAAAGTTGGCTTCTACACCTGGTATGACGCCTTTAAAGGTCGTTTTGGTGGGCTTGATCCTCGAGGGATCTATGCCCATTTTTCGCACTGTATCCTGGTAAAGCAGGTTCAGGCTGCTGCCGCCGTCCATGAGGACTCTTGTGAGATGAAATCCGTCAACGATTGGGTCTAGAACCAATGCAGCGAAGCCGCCGTGACGGATGCTAGTGGGGTGGTCCCTTCGATCAAAGGTGATTGGGCAGGAGGACCATGGGTTGAACTTTGGGGCGACTGGCTCTATCGCATATACGTCCCTTAACACACGCTTCCGCTCCCTCTTGGGGATGTGGGTTGCGTATATCATGTTCACCGTCCGCACTTGCGGGGGAAATCCCTTCTGTCCACTGTTGTTCGGCGGCCTGGGCTCCTCCTCGTTGTCGCTATACAGCCCCTTGTCTTTGTTTTCGGCTCTTAACTTGCCTGCCTGCTTGAACACCCAACAATCCCTGTTGGTGTGATTGGCTGGCTTTTCGGGGGTGCCATGTATCTGGCACAAGCAGTCGAGTATTCGGTCCAAACTGGACGGGCCCTGAGTATTTCTTTTCAATGGCTTTTTCCGTTGACCGGATTTGTAGCCCCGGAATCTGGCATTAACTGTCGTATCCTCGTTGTTGTCGCTGTTAACGCGGCGCTTTTGTTTGTTCCGACGTGACCTGTCACTTTTGTCCTTGGTATTTGAATTACCAGGGTTCTTGGTTAAGTTGTTGCTGCGAGCTAGCCAGCTGTCTTCTCCCGCGCAAAAGCGGGTCATGAGTGTCGTGAGGGCTGCCATAGATTTCGGCTTTTCCTGTCCCAGGTGCCGGGCCAGCCACTCATCACGGATATTATGCTTGAAGGCCGCTAAGGCCTCTGCGTCCAGACAGTCGACTATCTGGTTTTTCTTTGTTAGGAACCGTGTCCAGAATTGCCTGGCTGATTCCTCTGGCTGCTAAATTATGTGGCTTAGGTCATTGGCGTCCGGTGGTCGCACATAAGTGCCCTGGAAGTTGTCAAGGAATGCGGCTTCCAGGTCCTCCCAAGAACCGATTGAGTCTGCTGGCAAGCTGTTAAGCCAATGCCGGGCCGGTCCCTTAAGTTTGAGTGGGAGGTATTTGATGGCGTGTAGATCATCACCGCGGGCCATGTGGATATGAAGGAGATAATCCTCGATCCATACCGCAGGATCTGTTGTGCCATAGTACGATTTGATGTTTACGGGTTTGAAGCCCTCAAGGATTTTATGATCCATTACTTCATCTGTGAAGCATAGTGGGTGTGTGGCGCCTCTGTATTGGGCTATATCACGACGCAGCTCGAAGGGGCTTTGTCTGTTGAGTTCGGCCCGGCCGGATTCATTGCATCCGGAGTGACGATCACCGTCACGTGCAGTGGGGTGCCTGCGCGATCCGTAGATCGATCTTGTTTGCCTTACCTTGTCCTCCAGTATGTCGCGCAGGTCGGGCGCATTTTCCCTCTGCCTTAGTATGCTTGACGCGGCGCCGGGGCATGGCTTGAGTGGAAGGCCGAGAGGCCTCTCTGTCGCGGCCACGAGGTGGCCGGTTGGCCATGTCATGCGCTGGTGATGTAGGTGCTTCCTCCTCTAGACGGGGTAGCAGCCTGCGCTTTGGGTAACTCTTGGAGGGGCGTTCGAGTTCATACTCTTTGGCCGCAAGGACTTCAGTCCATCTGTCAGCTAGCAAATCTTGATCGGCTCTAAGCTGTTGCTGCTTTTTCTTGAGGCTGCTTGCCATGGCCATAAGCCTGCGTTTAAAGCGCTCTTGTTCGGCGAGATCCTCTGGCACGACGAACTCGTCGTCGTCGAGGCTTGCCTCATCTTCGGAGGGAGGCGTATAATTATCGTCCTCAACCTCTTGGTCCGCCGCCCTCTCGTGAGGGATGGCTTCTCTGTCCTCCTGTGCTGAATCTTGCTGGAGGGGGTGTCCTTCGGTGCTATCCGGAGTAGTATTATCTCCCGTGCCGGAATCACCATTTTTGCTTTGGCGGGATTTAGAGCGGCGCCGCTAATGCCGGCGCTTGGGCTGTTTCTTAGAGGTATCGTCCCCCACTGTTTCATCGCCATCTCCATCCTTTGGAGTGTCCACCATATATATTTCATATGACGAGGTGGCCTTCCAGCGCCCTACAGGTGTTGGTTCTTGTTCGTCTCCTGCATCGTCGTCCATGCCGTTGATGTCTTCGGAGTCGAAGTCAAGCATGTCGGTTAAGTCGTCGAGAGTGGCTACGAAGTGGGTGGTGGGTGGGTTTTGAATTTCTTCATTGTCCGTATCCCAACCTTGCTGACCGTAGTCCGGCCAGGGCTCTCATGATAAACAGAGAGACTTTAGGGAATTCAGTTTGTCGCCGAAGGGCGAGTGCTGAAAGATGTCCGCGGCGGTGAACTCCATTATCGCGCCCAATCGGATTCGATCGGCAGGGGCGCGGGGGTCTCGGAGTTTGGAGAGGAATCCGCCTCCTCTGAGATCGCAGCCCCTGAGGCAGCGTCCAACCGCTGATCCTCGATCGGCGCAGTAGGCTCCGAATCAATGGTCGGAACCGATGCGTGTGCGGCCTCCAAGGCGTTGTTCGGCGGCAGAGCTATATCATGCCCGTCGAGACAGTGTGGCGTGCTTGGCTGTGGCTCGAATCCATCGAAGATCAAGTCCTCGCGGATGTCAGCCGTGTAGTTTAGGCTTCCAAACCTGACCTGATGGCCAGGGGCGTAGCTTTCGATCTGCTCAAGGTGGCCAAGCGAATTGGCCCACAGTGCGGAGCCACCGAAGACGAAGATCTGTCCGGGGAGAAAAGTCTCACCCTGGACTGCATCGTTGTTGATGATCGAAGGAGCCATTGGGCCTAAAAGCGACGGCACAAAGGAACTCTCAATGAAAGCACCAATGTCGATGTCAAAACCGGTGGATCTCGGGTAGGGGGTCCCGAACTGTGCGTCTAGGCGGATGGTAACAGGAGACATGGGACACAATGTTTTACCCAGGTTCGGGCCCTCTTGATGGAGGTAAAACCCTACGTCCTGCTCGATTAATATTGATGATATAGGTAGTACAAGAGTAGATCTACCACGAGATCAAGGAGGCTAAACCCTAGAAGCTAGCCTATGGTATGATTGTTGTATGATGAAGTTGTCCTACGGACTAAAACCCTCCGGTTTATATAGACACCGGAGAGGGTTAGGGTTACACAAAGTCGGTTACAATGGTAGGAGATCTTGAATATCCGCATCGCCAAGCTTGCCTTCCACGCCAAGGAAAGTCCCATCCGGACACGGGACGAAGTCTTCAATCTTGTATCTTCGTAGTCCTGGAGTCCGGCTGAAGGTATAGTCCGGCTACCCGAACACCCCCTAATCCAGGACTCCCTCACCAACCCTGAGAACGAGATATGTGCAGCTCCTATCGGGATTTGTCGACACATTCGGGCTGCTTTGCTGGTCTTGTTTTACCATTGTCGAAATGTCATGTAACCGGGATTCCGAGTCTGATTGGGTCTTCCTGGGAGAAGGATTATCCTTCGTTGACCGTGAGAGCTTGTGATGGGCAAAGTTGGGACACCCCTGCAGGGTTTGAACTTTCGAAAGTCATGCCCGCGGTTATGGGTAGATGGGAATTTGTTAATGTCCGGTTGTAGAGAACTTGAAACTTAACTTAACTAAACTGAAGCAACTGCTTGTGTAGCCGTGAGGGTCTCTTTTCGGCAGAGTCCGAGAAGAGAAGACGGTCTCGTGTTATGCTTGAACGTCAGTAGCTTCAGGATCACTTCTTGATCGTTATTAGCTTCTCGACCGTGCTTTGCTTCTCTTCTCGCTCTCTTTTGCGTAAGTTAGCCACCATATATGCTAGTGCTTGCTACAGCTCCACCTCACTACCCCTTTTCCTACTCTTAAGCTTAAATAGTTTTGATCGCGAGGGTGTGAGATTGCTGAGTCCTCGTGACTCACAGATACTTCCAAAAAGATGCAGGTGCCGATGATGCCAGTGCAGGGGACGCTACCGAACTCAAGTGGGAGTTCGACGAGGATTTGGGTCGTTACTATGTTTCCTTTCCAGATGATCAATAGAGGAGCCAGTTGGGTCGATCGGGGATCTAGAATTTGGGGTTGTCTTTCTTTATTTTGGTTCCGAAGTTGGACCTTGATTGTATTCTGGATGATGTATGATATATTTATGTATTGTCTGAAGTGGCAATTGTAAGCCAACTCTTTATCCCTTTCTTATTCAGTACATGGGATGTGTAAAGATTACCCCTCTTGCGACATGCCTACCATGTGGTTATGCCTCTAAGTCGTGCCCCAACACGTGGGAGATATAGCCGCATTGTGGGTGTTACAGGACCACTGGATAGTGGTCAAAATTATCGTTAGGTACCTAAGTGGACTAAGGAAATGTTTCTCAGTTATGGAGGTGATGAAGAGTTTGTCATAAAGAGTTACGTTGATGCAAGCTTTGACACCGAGTCGGATGACTCTGAGTCTCATTCTGGATACATATTGGAAGTGGGAGCAATTAGCTAGAGTAGCTCCATGCATAGCATTGTAGACATAGAAATTTGCAAAATACATACGGATCTGAATGTGACAGACCCGTTGACTAAACCTCTCTCACAAGAAAAACATGATCACACCTTAGTACTCTTTGGGTGTTAATCACATGGCAATGTGAACTAGATTATTGACTCTTGTAAACTCTTTGGATGTTGGTCACATGGTGATGTGAACTATGGGTGCTAATCACATGGCGATGTGAACTAGATTATTGACTCTAGTGTAAGTGGGAGACTGAAGGAAATATGCCTTAGAGGCAATAATAAGGTTGTTACTTTATATTTCCTTATTCATGATGAAGGTTTATTATTCATGCTAGAATTGTATTGATCGGAAACCTAAATACATGTGTGAATACATAAACAAATACTGTGTCCCTAGTAAGCCTCTACTAGACTAGCTCGTTGATCAAAGATGGTTAAGGTTTCCTAACCATAGGCATGTGTTGTCATTTGATAATGGGATCACATCATTAGGAGAATGATGTGATGGACAAGACCCATCCATTAGCTTAGCATAATGATCTTTTAGTTTATTTCTATTGCTTTCTTCATGTCAAATACATATTCCTTTGACTATGAGATTATGCAACTCCCAGATACCGGAGGAATACCTTGTGTGCTATCAAACATCACAACGTAACTGGGTGATCATAAAGATGCTCTACAGGTATCTCCGGAGGTGTTTGTTGAGTTTTCATAAATCGCGATTACGATTTGTCACTCCGAGTATCGGAGAGGTATCTCCGGGCCCTCTCAGTAATACACATCATAAGAAGCCTTGCAAGCAAAGTGACTAAATAGATAGTTACAGGATAATGTATTACGGAACGAGTAAAGAGAGTTACCGGTAACGAGATTGAACTAGGTATGAAGGTACCGACGATTGAATCTTAGGCAAGTAGCATACCAATGGACAAAGGGAATTACGTGTGTTGTCATAATGGTTCGACCAATAAAGATCTTCATAGAATATGTAGGAGCCAATATGGGCATCTAGGTTCCGCTATTGGTTATTGACTGAAGAGGTGTCTTGGTCATGTCTACATAGTTCTCGAACCCGTAGGGTCCGCACGCTTAACGTTCGTTGATGATATAGTGTTATATGAGTTATATGTTTTGGTGAGCGAATGTTGTTCGGAGTACCGGATGAGATCACGGACAAGACGAGGAATCTCAAAATGGACGATGGTATTTGGACACCGGAAGTGTTTCGGGACGTACCGTGAAGGAATCGGGTCACCGGAAGGGGTTCCGGGCACCCCCCCCCCCCGGCAAGATATGGGCCTTATGGGCCAAAAGAGGGTACAGACCAGCACACAAGGGGGCTGGTGTGCCTGTGACGCCCCCGATTCAATCGTACACTAATCATACATGCAAATGTGTACGATCAAGATCAAGGACTCACGGGAAGATATCACAACACAACTCTAGACACAAATTAAAATAATACAAGCTTTATATTACAAGCCAGGGGCCTCAAGGGCTCAAATACATAAGCTCGAATACACAAGAGTCAGCGGAAGCAACAATATCTGAGTATAGACATGAGTTAGACAAGTTTTTCCTTAAGAAGGCTATCACAAAGCAACATTGATCTAAAATGCAAGGCCTGCTGCCTGGGAGCCTATCGGATTTCGGGTTCCGGCTGACCCTTGAGCTTCGAACACTAGGGTGCGCGCGGAGCTTTCGTCTGCTACCTACCTGCACCCCTCCGCCTTGCTAGGATCTAAACTAAGGAAAGAACAACACAAGAGACAGAGGGTTTATACTGGTTCGGGCCACCGTTGTGGTGTAATACCCTACTCCAGTGTGTGGTGTGGTGGATTGCCTCTTGGGCTGATGATGATGAACGATACAAGGAAGAACAGCCTCGCGAGGGTCTGTTCTTGGCTGGGGCGATGAACTCCTGGGAGGAGCTCAGTTGCCCTTCTCTCTCTCTCTCTCTCTCTCTTTCTTTTTGCCCTCGGTCCTCTCTCTCTGTCTAGCGGGTGGCTGGTCCTATTTATAGGGGCCCTCGTCCTCTTCCCAAATATCGAGCGGGAAGGGAGCCAACAATGGTGGGCTAATTTGAAGGGGGACAGCTAGTACTAGCTATCTTAACAAAAGTAGTCTTCGCCTGCGCAAAGCTCTGGTGATGACACCGTCTTGGGCTCCACGGTGACCTCCATCTTGTAGTCCTCCTGGTCTTGGTCTCGTTGCACCGAAATGGCAACCTTTGCCTGATGCCTCGGTACTCCGCGGCTGCGATTGCCCCCTTTGCACCAAAGAGGAAAGGAGGACACTGCGCGGGCTGGCACCCGCCTGGCGCCCTCGGTCGTCATGGCTTGCGTCACGGGCACCTCGTGAGGTACCCCGCCTTGATCTCTCCGCCTCCTCGTGAGCCAGCCTGACGAGGTCGTGACTGAGGAAGCTCCGCATCGTCCGCCCCGTGAGGCTTGGCCCCTCGCGAGGGTCTTGGGTTTGTGTTGGTGAAGATGGGCCGCGCTGGGCCCCCTTTTGAGCCAGGCTGCAGGCAGGCAAGTCTGGGGACCCCCGTTCCCAGAACACCGACAGTAGCCCCCGGGCCCAAGGCGCGCCCGGACTTGGCCGTGCAGGGAGGCGGAAGGGCAAGAGCGAAGCGCCGCGGGCCCTAACAGTCTGCGGCCTTGGGCGCCGCGTGGCGGTTGATTGGACGTGGGCGCCTCCACTTCCCCATGGCGCCTTGGAAACTGCACGGATTGGACAAGTCCCTGCATGCAAAGTGGGTCATGATTACCTGCGATCGTGGAGGTAGGTGGTTGGCCTCCGCCGGCCATAAGTACGGAACAGCGCGCGCCCTTCCAGTCCATCCCTCCTTGCTTCTCCTTCTTCCCGATCCTTGCTCCGTCTTGTTGCGATGGCTCCGATCCGCCGGTTCTCGACGGCAGAGAAGGGAAAGGCTCCCCGAGAGGAACCAGACCCACTCCCGCCGAAGAAACGGCTCGCCCCCGTGGCTCGGACGAGGGGGCCCTTCAGGTGGTGTCGAGGCCTTTGTGCGAGCGGGCACCGCCGGGGTTCCCGCTTCCATTGTACGCCCACGTCAAGGACCCTGAAGGAGCTGATGCTGACCGCCACGGGCGGCGCCACCGTCGGCGCCGGCGGGTCACGAAGGTGTGGGTCGTCCCCCCTGGGGTCCACACTGAGGGCTCCTCCCGAGAGTTCATGCTTCACATCGCCATTCCTCTTCAGTCTTGGATCCGCCTTCCTCCCTTCTTCGCCTCCATCATCCCGCAGGGGGAGCCCCTGGAGCTCTGGCTGCAGCACGCCGGCTGCAGCACCCTCGCGACCGAGGCAGAGGTCGCGGTCGTTGCCCCGGGCGAGGTCTACATGACTCGGGGCTGGAGAGAGATCGCCCGGGTTTGCAGGGTAAGGGGCGTCTTCGCGGTCCACTTGGATTACGACGGTGCTTCGGTGATTCTCTTCATGGTCTTCGATGCGAGCGGGCGCCGGCTGGAGTGCTGCCCCGGGGAAGGTGGCCAGGACCCTACCGCGACGAGGACTGGGCCCACCAACCGCTCCCTTGGCGGCTCCTCAGGTGGTGGAGGCGTCGGAGGTTCCAGCGACTCTGGCGAGCTCTTCGCGACTCCGGAGACGAGCGACGATAGCTACGAGCCCCCGAGCCGGCGTCGCTCCTGGAGCAGGGCGGGCTCGTCAGGCCGCCGCCGACCCTGATCTAGATGGGGTTGGCCTCGGTGCTTGACGGCCCACTGTTGATGATGGCGTCTTTTGCTGGGACGCACGTAGTTTGTCTCCCTTTAGGATCTATTCCCTGCGAGGAATCAAAAACGCGTCCCGTGGGGGCTTGTAAGGTGCCTATGATCCTGTTTTGTTAATATAACCCCTGTCGTAGAATTGTGCGAGTTGCTCATTCCGTCTTAGCTCCGTCCTCCCTTTCGAACCTCACGAGGGCTTGGTGCTCTGCGCCGACAGGTCCCAGTCCCAAGGCGGCTTCAGCCATCGCTGGTATGCCAGGTCGCGATGCCGTGGTCAAGGCCAGGAGGTGAGCGACCCGGAGTCCGGTAAGAGCCCCTGAGTCGCGATGCTCAGGAGGTCCCCTTTGGCGCCCAAGCAGCCATCGTTTGGTGAGGAAGGAGAGTGGCGTCGCTAACACGGGATGGCATTAGGTGCGGGGATGGTGCCACGGTAGCTGGCGCTTCCGGGTGATGACTTATCTCGAGGATCAGGGGCCGCTCTCTGGTGTGCCGCCGGGTCCGTGCTTCGGCAGGCGCGAGGTTGCTCGGCGAGGTCCTCGCGTGTCTCTCCCCTCTCGCCTTTGTTCCCCTTTCTGCTCTACGTCCTCGGGTCCCGGCCCTCGAGCGGGTCTCAGCCGTCGCTGGTATGCCAGGTCGCGATGCCATGGTCAAGGCCAGAGGGTGAGGGCTGGAGAGCCGGTAGGAGCCCTGAGTCGCGATGCTCAGGCACCCCCCTTTAACGTGCGAGCGGTTCGCGCGGACGAGTGCGAAAGAGACATCGTAAGGGCCTTGCCTGATGCAGCTCCTTCAGGAGTTCTTGCAGGTCCATCATAGAAAAAACAAGGGGTTGCCATGACAATTGACAGTCAGCCGTTTGCTTCCGAGGGGTAGTGAGGCACTGAAGGCTTGACGAGGTGACGCTGTGCGGGGCTGCCGCGGCCAGAGCTCAGCCATCCAGGTTTGTCGGCGTTGCAGGGCGGACCCATGCGCAAGCGTCGTGCCGTTTGGGAGCAACTCCGTTAGTTGGCATCAGCTGAGCAGGCAACTAGGTAAAACACATTAGCCGCGAAGGAGTGGATTCGTTCAAATAGATGCTGGGAATGCGGACATCACTGGGTCAGGCCCGAGCGACTTGGGGATCATGCAGCCTGAGGGGTGCCTCCAACAAGGTAAGCTAACAACATGGAATAAAAAAGGGATACACGCCGCAGGGACGGACCCACGCAGCCTGGGAATAATGCAGCCCTGGGGGGGCGCTCCCAACTGGAAGTAAGACTAGAAAGGTGTTACCCGATGATGTTGAGGACGAAGGAGCGTTGATGTAGCAGGCTAGGTGGGCTGCGGGAGCCGATCCTCACGAGCCCCCAGGCGCAGGGGCCTCGGGAGGCTCCGGAGGCGCTGGCGGCTCCTCGCGGGCCATCTCCATCCCTGCCTGGGCAGCGGAACGCCTGGCCTCTCGTGCCTCCGTGATGCCCCTCATGAGGCGCTGGTACACATCAGCCGCACTCGGCAGGCCGTAAGGCATGCGAACATAGCTGTGGGGTGGGCCTCCGCAGCGCCCCACTCGCGAGGGCCAGAGGCGCTCTAGAGAGGCGACTCGGTTGAGCCCTGGTATGTCGATGCAGACGCGCAGCCCACCATCCTTGCCTGGATGGGGAGCCACTGCTGGTAGGCGGCGGCCGCCTTTCATGACTCTTGACTCCTGTAGCTCCTGAATGACCTTGCTGATGAACTCCTGAGGGTCTGGATCTCCTTGCCTTGCTCCTTCTTGAGGGAAACGTGCTTCGAAACACGCCTCCATGTGGTGCCCAAGCGCCTCCCTCGTGACCCTAGCTAGGTTGGTGGCCCTCCAGGGGAGAGCCCCCGAGCCCTGCCTGAGGAGGGCGTTGGGCGCGCTTTCCTATGCGATGGAAGGAGGTTCCCCCTGGGCAGGCACGGGCCCAGAGGGGCCTGCCTCCTGAGTGGTGGGCTGGACGATTTCTTCTTCTTCTTAGGGCGGTCTCGGGAGGCCTCCTGCTTCCACGATCCGGGTCTTCCAGTGACGCGGCCTGAAAGGCTCGTTCCAGGGAACACACCGCGTCCTTCTCTTCACAGGGCACCATGATGACTCCGCCACCTCCTGGCATCTTGAGGACGTTGTAGCCGTGGTGATTTATGGCCATGAACTTGGCCAGCGCTAGGTACCCAAGGATGGCGTTGTACGGCAGGCGAATGTGAGCGACGTCGAAGTCGATGAGCTCGGTGTGGTAGTTGTCGCGCGCCCCGAAGGTGACAGGGAGGCGGACCTGCCCAATCGGGACCGTGGAGCCGTCGGTGATACCGGAGAAAGGCTTGGTTGGCTGAAGCTGGCTGTAGGGCACTTGGAGGTTGTTGAACGTTTCCACGGACAGGACGTTGAGCCCTGCCCCGCCATCGATGAGGGTCTTGGTGACCACCACGTTGCTGATGATTGGGGAACAAAGCATCGGGAGGACTCCGGCTGTAGCCGCACACTTGAGCTGATCTGCCGAGTTGAACGTGATGGCGCACGCCGACCACCTGAGGGGGCGCGTGGCTTCGAGCCTGGGGAGGACTGCGTTCACTTCGCGGGCGAACTGCTTGAAGATGCGCTGAGAGGCTGGGGCTTGTGCCCCGCCCAAGATGCAGGCGATCGCGCGCGCCTCCTGGAAGCCCCCAGCACCCTCGTCCTGGTGGCGGTCTTCGTTTCTTCTTGGCTGCAGCGGCAGCGGTGGGAGGCCTGCGTTGTCTTGCGGGCGATCCTAGCGAGGCTAATCCCTCCAGTCCCCCTCGCGAGGCTGATCCCTCCAGCCTCCCTCGCGAGGCGGGTCTTGCCAGCGATCCTCGCGAGGTTGGTCGCGCCACCCTTGGTGTGGGCCATGGTCTTCCCAGCGTCCTGCGTTCCTTCCTCCTCCCCGGCCGTAGCCCCGGTCACTGCGGTCAGGGCGACGACTGATCCTTCCTTCTTGTACGGCTCGGAGCTCTTGACATTCGTTGGTGTTGTGGGTGTGGAGGTCATGGTACACACAGTACCGGCCGCCCTTGGAAGGTTCGGGCTGATCTCTGCCTCGCTTGGTGTCTAGTTCTGCCGCGAGCACGGTAGCCCCCCTTGCGCTTCACATCCTTGGTCTTGGGCTTCTTCTCTTCTGGGTCTGCGGCAGGCAGCTTGAGGAGGGAGAGACGCCCTTCCTCGGCCCTGGCGCACTTGGTTGCCAGGTTGAATAGCTCCAAGGAGGTGCACAGGTCTTCATGCATCGCCAGCTCCTCCTTCATCTTGACGTCGCGCACGCCGTCGGAGAAGGCCGAGATGATGGCCTCCTCGGTCACCTTGGGAATCTTGAGGCGCGCGTTGTTGAAGCGCTGGATGTACTTCTGCAGGGTCTCCCCGGGCTGTTGCTTGATGCGGCGCATGTCGCTTACGGCAGGTGGCCGGTCGCGAGTGCCTTGGAAGTTGGCGATGAAGCAGGTGCGCATCTCGTCCCAGGAGGAGATTGTGCCTGGAGCCAGGTTCAGGAGCCAGGTGCGGGCCCCGTCCTTGAGTGCCATGGGGAACTAGTTCGCCATGACCTTCTCGTCTCCGTTGGCAGCTTCGATGCCCAGCTCGTAGAGATGGAGGAACTCCGCAGGGTCAGCCGTGCCGTCGTAGCGAGGAGGCAAGTCTGGCTTGAACTTGCCGGGCCACGCGACGCTGCGTAGCTCGGCGGTGAAGGCGCGGCAGCCTGCTGTGGCCACGGGAGGCCTTGGATGACGGGGAGCTTGGTCTTGCATGTCCCCACGCGCTGCAGCTGGGTGCAGAGCGGGGTCTTGACGCGCGGGAGCGGGAGCATGGTCGCGACGTGCTGGAGCAGGGAGCGTCCGGGCAGCTTCTTGTGGGTGAGGGACTTCTTGACAGCTCTGCTCTTGCTGCGCTGGCGCCTGCCAAAGCGGGTTCCACCCAGGGGCCACGCGCCTTGGATCCATGGCACCTTCCTGAGGAGGAGGCGGTCGGGGCGCCGCCGGAGCTTCATTGCCCGCGCGGGGTGGGGTGCGGTGTAGCGGAACGGACGGCGCAGGAGAGCCCCCTGCGGCGCGGACGAGCTCGGTGACGCGGTCCAGCCATTCTTCGTAGACGTCGTCGACGGGGCGGTAGCGTAGGAGCTCGTTCGCGGCGATGAGTGCAGCTCGAGCCTCCATGGGCGCGCGGAGCGCGCGGGACGAAGAACCAGCTGGGGTGAGCAAGGGAGTTGCGGTGCGGCCGTCTTGCCGCATGGACGGATGCTGGGACAATGCTTGCCGCTCGTCCCCCGCCGGGCCGGTGGCGGCGTTGACGGCAGGTGACGGGGAACGGTGAGGGCGCCCGCCGACAGGGGCCGTCTGGGCGACGCGGGAAGCGAGCGCGGCCCGGCGCTCGGCGCGGGCCCAACGAGCGTCAGACATGGGCGTGATGGTCGAAGGAGAACGGGGTGGTGGAAGACGAATCCCGGCGCACCCCTACCTAGCGCGCCAAATGTCGGATTTTGGGTTCCGGCTGACCCTTGAGGTTCGAACACTGGGGTGCGCGTGGAGCTTTCGTCTCCTACCTACCTGCACCCCTCCGCCTTGCTAGGATCTAAACTAAGGAAAGAACAACACAAGAGACACAGGGTTTATACTGGTTCGGGCCACCGTTGTGGTGTAATACCCTACTCCAGTGTGTGGTGTGGTGGATTGCCTCTTGGGCTGATGATTATGAACGATACAAGGAAGAACAGCCTCACGAGGGTCTGTTCTTGGCTGGGGCGATGAACTGCTGGGAGGAGCTCAGTCGCCCTTCTCTCTCTCTCTCTCTCTCTCTTTCTTTTTGCCCTCGGTCCTCTCTCTCTGTCTAGCGGGTGGCTGGTCCTATTTATAGGGGCCCTGGTCCTCTTCCCAAATATCGAGCAGGAAGGGAGCCAACAATGGCGGGCTAATTTGAAGGGGGACAGCTAGTACTAGCTATCCTGACAAAAGTAGTCTTCGCCTGCACAAAGCTCTGGTCATGACGCCGTCTTGGGCTCCACGGTGACCTCTGTCTCATAGTCCTCCTGGTCTTGGTCTCGTTGCACCGAAATGGCAACCTTTGCCTGATGCCTCGGTACTCCACGGCTGCGCTTGCCCCCTTTGCACCAAAGAGGAAAGGAGGACACTGCGCGGGCTGGCACCCGCCTGGCGCCCTCAGTCGTCATGGCTTGCGTCGTGCGCACCTCATGAGGTACCCCGCCTTGATCTCTCCGCCTCCTCATGAGCCAGCCTGACGAGGCCGTGCCTAAGGAAGCTCCGTGTCGTCCGCCCCGCGAGGCTTGGCCCCTCGCGAGGGTCTTGGGTTTGTGTTGGTGAAGATGGGCCGCGCTGGGCCCCCTTTTGAGCCACGCCGCATGCCGCAGGCAGGCAAGTCTGGGGACCCCCGTTCCCAGAACGCCGACAGAGCCTCCTAACTACTCCAAGTCGTCAGCGGCCCTCATGTAGTAGTAGGCACCCTCGAGGTAGCGGTGGTCATCAGTGGTGTCGTCTGGCTCCTGGGATCCGTCATCTGGTCGCAACAATCGGGTATGGGGGAAAAGAGGTAGCAAAGCGGCCGTGAGTACTCATCCAAAGAACTCGCAAGACTTATATCAGATCTAAACTAAGTATGCATCTGTATCAAAGGAAATGGGCTGTATCTGTGGACTAAACTACAGAATGCCAGAAAGAAGGGGAAAGCCTAGCCTATTGAAGACTAGCATCTTCAAGCATCTTGCATCATATAAAAGAGTGCAGATCAACATAATGTAAAGTAGTAGTGTTATCAACCTCGGCCAGAGATCCTTTCTCGACTCCCTGCGAGAAAGCAATCCCAGAGCCATACTATCCATTTCTCATAACCATTTCTCATCTCAAGTATCCAGTTCTAGTTGTATCGATCGGGATACAACTCCAAGAGTCTGTTACCGTAGGACAGGCTATTGATAGATGTTTTCTTCCCTGCAGGGGTGCACCAACTTACCCAGCACGCTCGATTAACTCCGGCTGGACACACTTTCCTGGGTCATGCCCGGCCTCAGACAAATGATACGCCGCAACCCGACCTAGGCTTCATAGAGAGGTCAGCACGTCAGACTAAACCTATGCCCCCAGGGGTCTTGGGCCATCACCCTGGGAACTCCTGCACGTTGCATGGGCGGCCGGTGAGCAGACCTAGCTACCTCCTTAAAAAGGCAGGAGCTTACTAGTCCAACTCGGCACGCGCCGCTCTGTCGCTGACGTCTAATAAGCTTCGGTTGATGCATACGACGCAGAACGCCCATACAATGCCCACGTGATGGTTAGTGCTATCAGGCTAGAGGCCCCTCGGATCAAATATCCAAATCGTTAGTGCGTTGGTAGTGCGGTCACGAGTAGAGACTCACGAAAGATGTTACCCCGTTGCCCCGTCTCGAGTACTTGCGGCAAGGGCTAAGAATGCCCGGCCACGCCTCGTAAGTATCTCGCGGGCACCTTACAGGTCAACCCGACTCCACATCGCTCTCTATTAAGCTCACGCGGGTACCCCTCAGGGCCGACCCGTCTCTAATAACATGGTTCAGAGTAAAGTCATAGTGACCATAGTAACTGTGTGTCTAACACCAAGGGGAAAACCCGAGGAATCACCCCCGGTGAATTCCACTCGATGTAATCATCAAGGTGAATGTAAGAGGATCCACCCTCGAGGTTCACACTTGAAGGGTTGCATGACAGAGCCGTATCGGAAGTGGTTAAGGAGGAAATCACCCTCGATGACCATGATCGAATAGCTACACTACAAATGTCTCATCAAGAGCGATGTAAGAGGTTCCACCCTCGGCACTCGATGGTAACCCTGCAGAGTCGTACAACTAAGGGGTGTGATGTGCGGTGTCGGGGCCTGGACGTCGATCACATTGATCAAGTCATCGAACATAAAGCGAGGCAACTGGGACAAGGTGGGGGTCATTGATGGATCACTAACCAACCTATACTAAGCAGTTTAGGATAAGCAGGTAAGGTAACAATAAGTAGCTAACAAAAACAGGCTATGCATTAGACTAGGATCATATAGAAAGCAGTAGCAGTTCTAATGCAAGCATGAGAGGGAAAGAAAATGGGCGATATCGGAATGCTCAAGGGGGGTTTGCTTGCTTGGAAGCTCTGCTGAAAAAGAAGAACTGTCGTCGTCGACGTAGTCGATCACAAGGGCATCAGCATCAGTCTCGGGGTCTATCGGAGAGAAGAGGGGGAAGAAACAGTAAATACAGAGCAAACAGATGCATCACTAAGCATTACATGACGATAGGTAGAGCTAGGGTTGTCCTAACATAGTACTACACATTGTAGACGAAGGGGATAAACATCCGAGGATGAATTCCTGGTGTTAGAGAAATTCCGGACAGATGAAAGAGAGGGGACAGTTCCATGTTCAGCATGTTAGGGGAATGTGACAGGTGAATGGACCGCGCATTCGGATTCGTTGGATTTTTCTGAGTAACTTTCATATATAAAGTTTTTCGATCCGAGCTACGGTTTAATTTCTATGAATTTTCAAAGTTTTAAACATAGTCCGGAATTAATTAAATTAACAGAAAAAAAAATGACGTCAGCATGACGTGTTGATGACCATGGCAGTCAACAGAGCGGTTGACCGGGTCAAACCTGACCACCCAGTCTAGGGGGGCCCACATGTCATAGACAAAGAGCTAACAGAGTTTTAATACTAACTAAAGAAAGTTATTTAGCAAGTAGGCCCCACCCGTCAATGACTAATTAACTAAACTAATTAGTTTTAGTTATTAAAACATTTTAATTAGAGGATTAAGCAGTGGGACCCGCGTGTCAATGGCACTGAGTGCCCAGTCAGCACAGTTGACCGGGGTCAACGGGTTAGCTGGGCCCCGTAGGACCCACTGGCAGTGACCCAGGGGTGGACCCCACACGGCACCAGCTCAGCGGAGCCACCGGAGTGGCTCCAGCGAGCTCGCGCACGGCGACCGAACGCCGGCGAGGTCAGAAATCGCCTACGTTCACCGTTTCACGTGATTTTTCTTGTGTTCGAACAAGTGGAGCAGCGCATGTCTCGTAGTGCCAGCGGTTGGACGCGGAGGTGGCCGGAGATGGCCGGAGTCGACCGCAGGGTCAATGTCGGTGTCAAAACCGGCGGATCTCGGGTAGGGGGTCCCAAACTGTGCGTCTAAGGCGGATGGTAACAGGAGGCGGGGGACACAATGTTTACCCAGGTTCGGGCCCTCTCGATGGAGGTAATACCCTACTTCCTGCTTGATTGATCTTGATGATATGAGTATTACAAGAGTTGATCTACCACGAGATCGGAGAGGCTTAACCCTAGAAGCTAGCCTATGGTATGATTGTTGTTATCCGACGGACTAAAACCCTCTGGTTTATATAGACACCAGAGGGGCTAGGGTTACACGGAGTCGGTTACAAGGGAGGAGATCTACACATCCGAATTGCCAAGCTTGCCTTCCACGCAAAGGAGAGTCCCATCCGAACATGAGACGAAATCTTCAATCTTGTATCTTCATAGTCCAACAGTCCGGCCAAGGGATATAGTCCGGCTGTCCGAGGACCCCCTAATCCAGGACTCCCTTAGTAGCCCCTGAACCAGGCTTCAATGACGACGAGTCCGGCGCGCAGATTGTCTTCGGCATTGCAAGGTGAGTTCCTCCTCCGAATACTCCATATACAAACTCCACATGCCACTGTAGAACAAACTCCACATACTCCACATACCACTGTAGAGAGTATAATATTTCCACAAATCTAATCTGCTGACAACTTTTCATAACGTGACATCACGCCATGGCTCCGGTTATTATTCGAACTGTTTTTCTCAACCAGCTACTTCACATATTGCGAGGCGGTTTTCTTGGCACGTCTTGTCGAAGCAGAGATCGTGTCCCCTTATCACGGGATTCTCATCAATACGGGCATCGGTAACCATATCCGTACTGCCTAGCTTGCCTTCCACGCCAAGTAGAGTCCTATCCGGACACGGAACAAAGTCTTCAATCTTGTATCTTCATAGTCCAACAGTCCGGCCAAAGGATATAGTCTGGCTGTCTGGAGACCCCCTAATCCAGGACTCCCTCAGTAGCCCCTGAACCAGGCTTCAATGACGATGAGTCCGGCGCAGTGTTGTCTTCGGCATTGGAAGGCAGGTTCCTCCTCCGGATACACCACAGAAGAGTTTGAATAAAAGGATAGTGTCCGACCCTGCAAAATAAGTTCCACATACCACCGCAGAGAGAATAATATTTCCACAAATCTAATTTGTTGACACGTTTTGGCAACATGACATCATGCCATGGCTCGGTGATTATTCGAACCGTTTTGTTTAACTAGCCCCGCACATAACGCGAGGCAGTTTCTTGACATGTCTTGTCAAAGAAGAGATCGTGTCCCCCTTATTATGGGATTCTCATCAATACGGGAGTGGGTAACCCAACCGCGCCATCAATTACGGCGCTTGGGGGATAAGCGAGTTTTACTAGGCTAGTGGGGGCGCGTAGTTTCGGCCGCCCTTATAAGGGGATAAGGTTTAACCTTTTTCTACCCACGCCTTCTTCCTCCTTGCTCATCCATTCTTGCGCACTCGAGCTCCAACGCCCAAGTCCACATCCTTATCCTCAACCTTCTCCAAACATGTCCAGAGTGGGAGGCAAGTGGATGGCTTCCTCCATCACGGAGGGACACATCAAAAAACTGCGTAGAGCTGGATACTTAGTGGCGAATATCGTGCATCGGCTGCCCGCTGCGGGGCAGATCGTCCCTACCCCGGAACCTCACGAGAGGGTAGTTTTCCTCCACCACTTCATCCGCGGACTGGGGTTTCCCCTCCATCCATTCATCTGCGGTCTTATGTTCTAGTCGGGCTGGACTTTCATGATCTGGCCCTGAACTTCATCCTCAACATTTCGGCGTTCATCGTCGTGTGTGAGGCTTTCCTCCGCATCCGGCCCCACTTCGGCCTGTGGCTGAAGACCTTCAATATTAAGCCGAAGGTGGTGGGAGGCCAACAAGAGGAATATGGCGGAGCCATGGTGGGCACGATGCCCAATGTTATATGGCTCGAAGGCTCCTTCATGGAGACCATAAAGGGGTGGCAATCGGCGTGGTTCTGCATCACCGAGCCGCGCGACACCAACTGGGTGGTGGCCCCCGAGTTTCGATCTGAAATCCCCACACGGCTCACCTCCTGGAAAGAGAAGGGCCTGTCCTGGGGTTCATCGGTGGAGCTGGACGGACTCTAGAAATGTATCCGGAATATGGCAAGCAAGAAGCTAAAGCTTGTCAACATAGTCCAGGTCATGCTCTTCCGTCGGATCCTCCCGTGTCAACAACGGAATTTCAACCTGTGGGAGTTTGACCCGGCCCGCCACCAGACTCTAATAGATCTCTTCGACACGACACACAAAGACGTCTGGAGGGTGCTGTTCAAGGGCACTGAGGTCCCTCCCTCTCTCACCGAGGACCGCGGGCTAAGCGGGAACCGCCCTGTGAATCCGGTAAGTTTTGTACATCTGGTAGGATATTTACTTCCCATAGCATAACCATGTGCGGGGTCTGAGTTCCCATGCCTTTGACAGGACAGGGTGAAGGCATCGGAGCAGATCGACTGTCCGGCCCCTCTACCCGAAGACACTGCGGACGCTCTCCTGACGGAGATGCTGACTCTGGCTCCTTACAAGGTGCCGGAGAAGACCAAGAAGAAGGCCAAGGGAACCCGGAAGAGCTCCCGACGCCAGGTGGTATCGGACTCATTGTCCAATGACTCCGCGGCGCACTCCTCCCCCGAAGACGAGGAGGAAGATGAAGATGCTCCCCCTCTAGTCGGGGGAGACAAGAAAAGGAAGGCCGCCCCAACCGGGGGGGCGAAGGGTCCAAGAAGGGAAGGACTCTCCTTCCGGACTACTCCACCACCACCGCCGAAGGAGAAGACGAGTGGCTGCTCAGGGCCAAGCCCCTGGCGAAGTCGTAAGTATTCTGATACCAGAGTAACTCATAGCATACCTTTGTCACACTGCTTCTCCTAACGCCGAATTATGATTATGCAGATCGCCCCGAGCTCGTATCGACGTATCCTCATCGGACGGCTCCCTGGACTCGTCGGATATGGATAGCGATCCACTTCTGACCGCCACCTCCCCTTGCCCTACGGACAATGCCAAGGTATTGTCTCAAGAGGCACCAGGTCAAGGGGAGACAGTCCCGGAGGCGCCTCAAGGCGACCTTCCGGACTCTGGGAGCAGAGGGAGCAAGGCTCCCGAGGGCTCTGAGTTCGGCCCTCAGCCGAACACCGCGCTGGAACCTCCAGTGGTCCCGGACTCGGGCAGACGACCTCCTTCCAAAAGGGGCAAGACGCATGTGCCGGTGACCTCTGTCCATCCAGAGGCACCGGACAACCTGCTAGGAGCGCTTCGCGGCGCTTCAATCGATGAAGAGCACCGCACTATTATGAGTGTGGTGATCAAGAAGGTTCAGTCCGCAAGAGCGGGCTGACTGAAGCCTGTGCCAGCCTTCTAACAGGCTTTGAGGTAAGTGTTCAAAATGTAGGAAAAATATTACCGCATAGACAGTAGCCCCTGATGCTCTGTTTGGTGTTCACAAAGAAAAGCCGAATAGAGGATCAAATAATATCTGCAGGAGTCTAATACTAGTATGTCTGTATGCATATGCAGGCTTTGCTGCTGACCTCTGCCGCACTGACTGCGGAGGTCGCCGCACTGAAGCAAGACCTCGAGGGGTCCGAGAAAGAGCTCGGTCTTGCCAAGAGGTAGCTTGAGGAGAACAAAGGTAAGTAATACCTAGTCTATAGATATGTATATATACAAAAAGGATGCGATTGCAAAATGACAGGATCATCTTTAATTTACCAGGGGCCACGACCAAAGTGGCAACCCTGAAGCAAGCGCTATCAGAGGCCGAAAACAAAGCGGCCCAGGAGCGCACCGAGCGGGAAAAACAAGAGGCACGGGTGGGCGAGGTGCAGCAAGAGCTCCACGCTCTCGTGACGAAGCACGAGGCGTTGGAGCTTGACTTGAAGACGCGAGAGTCCGAGCTTCCCGCGGCCCTTGAGAATGCAAAGAGTGCCAAGGCTGAAGCCCAAAAGGCCCACCAGGAGATTGATGCGATGAAGAAGATAGTGGCGGGTAAGGCGTTCAATATGCAAAGCAAGCATGTGAAAGTAAATTACTTGTTACTTACCCGAGTCTGGAGCTCTCCAGGAGCATTCGCAGATTTGCCCCGCAGCGTGTCGGATGCCGCGCAGTTTTACCATGCTGAGGAGGGAAGCTCAATGGAGAAGCTGTTCTGGTCTCAGTATACTGGGACCAAACACCCAATGCCTCTGAGCGACCAGCTAAATCAACTGGTCGAGCTGCACAAGGCGGCCGAACAGGCCATGAAGGGCTTTATAGTCCAGATGTGGCCTGGCGACGCCCTTCCCAACAGCTACTTTGGCCTGGTGAGGCGGCTTGTGGATGCATGCCCACGGCTGGAAGTCATCAAGCGGTTCGTCTGCATCGAAGGTGCACGTCGGGCTTTCGCCCGTGCAAAGGTGCACTGGGCCAAGATGGACGTTGTGAAGCTGGTGAAGGAGGGGCTACCGTAGGGCAAGGAGCATCGCCACCCCGAGATGTACTATGAGGGTGTCCTGAAGGGTGCCCGTCTTGTAGCGGATGAGTGTGCGAAAGATGTAATATTTGAATGAACTTGCTCGTGTGATCCTGTATGATGAAAACTTGTTCATATGAGCTATGCAACGCTTGTTTGAATTTAAAATATTACCTTCTATTCGGCTGTCTAAGAAATCTGAGAGATGGCTAGTCATCAGCTTCTGCCCCCACGCCACGACTGCTGGGGTGTTCGGGATAAACCTGAGCACTCTTGTTCCCATTTTTAGGTCCTTCGAGGGAGGTGCTCAGCACAACGAACAAGGCAATCGGACTATAATGTGTTATCACTCTCACTTAGCCATAAAATTCTATAATTTTAAATTTCGGCGAAGCCCCTAGTATTCGAAAGGCCGAATTCGGGGCGCTATACACGCCTTAAGCCAGACAGGGCCGACTCCTCGCTCTAAGCGGCATAAGTCTTTAGGGACTTGAAACCTCTCAAACAGTGACCAGTCTCTCGCCTTATCATGACAGTCAGTTTTAGCTTTCTCTACTGAGGTGCTTAGCCCAGCAGAACCGGGGCACAATCGCAGTAGTTCTCCCAGTGCTACCTTAGCCGATATAGCGGAACATAAGGTACCAAAACATGGGAGTCGGGCATACCCAACTATTGACCCAAGACATGATTCGGAGCTGATGCATATAATGCTATAAGTTTGGGGTGCCGCACTGTCGAAAGTGTTCGGACTTCTCACGCCGTATTATGGGGTATGCTTAAGCCCCTAGCGAATTGGTCGTACCAGAGTGTACGGGTGCTAGATGTCATGAATGAACATATATATATATATAAAGGAAGAATGCAATAATAGTCTTAGTGCTATGCATTGTTTATTCAAAAAGGTGCGTTAAAGCAGAATGATACAAGTAGTGCGATAAGCAAAAAGTAGGACTATTTGACATGTCCCCTCCAAGGGCAAGCTGAGGAATAGTATTAAATCAAGTATTTCACTCGTTATCGTAATCCACGTGGGGGTTCTGTAGTGTGACGTAGCTTTCTGCCTCCTTGGTTGCTGCATCATGTGTTCAGCAATCATGCTGCCGGACAGGGTTTCCAGAGAATAAAGTCATGAAAGAGAAAAATAACAAAGCGGGAAGCCCCTAGTGCAGTTTAAGCCGCGTCTTGGAGCGTGCCGTAGTCGTGGCCCCCTCCCCGCCTGTGCCCATGGTATCTTCAATGAGTAATTATGTACGCGTGGCATGGATTTCACCATTTGGCTGGGACCGGGGTGGGGGCCGCATTACTATGCGAGCTCGGAACGTGCCAGGCGGTCCTGTTGCCGATTACTCCAGGCGCGCTTGAAGGTGTCCGGGTCCTTAATCGCCGAACTAGTGGATTGCCTTAAGAGGCTGCTTTGCGCTTCTGCTGCGAGGGCCGCAGTGTGCTCCTCCGTGCGGAGAGAGCGCTCTGTGTTTCCATTGACTGTGATGACCCCCCGAGGTCCTGGCATCTTGAGCTTGAGATATGCATAATGCGGTACCGCATTGAATCTCGCAAATGCGGTTCGCCTGAGTAGTGCATGGCAGCCACTGCGGAACGGGACTATATCGAAGATTAACTCTTCGCTTCGGAAGTTATCCGGGGATCCGAAGACCACTTCCAGTGTGACTAAGCCTGTGCAATGGGCCTCTACACCTAGTATGACGCCTTTAAAGGTCATTTTTGTGGGTTTGATCCTTGAGGGGTCTATACTCATTTTGCACACTGTGTCCTGATAAAGCAGGTTCAAGCTGCTGCTGCCATCCATAAGGATTCGAGTGAGGTGAAATCCGTCGATGGTTGGGTCTAGGTCTAGTGCGGCGAATCTGCCATGACGGATACTAGTGGGGTGGTCCCTGCGATCGAAGCTAATCGGACAGGAGGACCATGGGTTGAACTTTGGGGCGACTGGCTCCAACGCATATACGTCCCTGAGCGCACGCTTCCGCTCCCTCTTGGGGATGTGGGTTGCGTATATCATGTTCACCGTCAGCACTTGTGGGGGGAACCTCTTCTGTCCTCCGGTGTTCGGCTGCCGGGGCTCCTCCTCGTCATCGCTATCTGACCCCTTATCTTTGTTTTCGGCATTTAACTTGCCGGCCTGCTTGAACACCCAACAATCCCTATTGGTGTGGTTGGCTGGCTTGTCGGGGGTGTCGTGTATTTGACACGAGCTATCGAGTATACGGTCCAAACTGGATGGGCCCGGAGTGTTTTTTTAATGGCTTTTTCCGCTGACCGAGTTTAGAGCCTTTGAATCCGGCATTGACTATCGTATCCTCGGTATTGTTGATGTTAATGCGGTGCTTATGTTTGTTGCAACATGACCTGCCGTTGCCGTCCTTGGTATCCGAAGTACCATGGTTTTTTGATATGTTATTGCTGCGAGCCAACCAGTTGTCCTCTCCCGCACAAAAGCGGGTCATGAGTGTCGTGAGGGCTGCCATAGATTTCGGCTTTTCCTGGCCAAGGTGCCGGGCGAGCCATTCGTCGCGGATGTTGTGCTTAAAAGCTGCTAGGGCCTCTGCATCCGGACAACCGACGATTTGATTTTTCTTTGTTAGGAACCGTGTCCAGAATTGACTGGCCGATTCCTCTGGCTGCTGAATTATGTGGCTCAAGTCATCGGCATCTGGTGGTCGCACATAAGTGCCCTGAAAGTTGTCGAGGAATGCGGCTTCCAGATCTTCCCAACAGCTAATGGACTCTGCTGGCAAGTTGTTGAGCCAATGCCGAGCTGGTCCTTTGAGTTTGAGTGGGAGGTATTTGACGGCGTGTAGGTCATCACCACGGGCCATGTGGATGTGCAGGAGGAAATCCTCGATCCATACCGTAGGATCAGTTGTGCCGTCGTATGATTCAATATTTACGGGTTTGAAACCCTCTGGGATTTGACGGTCCATTATTTTGTCTGTGAAGCATAAGGGGTGTGTGGCGCCTCTGTACTGGGCTATATCGCGACGCAGCTCAAATGAGTCTTGCCCGCTGTGTTCGGCCCGGCCGGACTTACTTTTACTGTATCCGGCGTGACAATTGTCGTCTCGCATAGTGGCGCGCCCTCGTGATCCGTAGATCGATCTTGCATGTTTTGCTTTGTCCTCCAATAGTCTCGCAGATCTGGCGTATTTCCCCATTCCTTTTTATTTGAATGGTGTCGGGGTGCGGGCTAAGCTTTTGGCTGGAATGCCTCTCTGTTGCGGCAACAAGGTGGCCGATCAGCTGCGTCATACGCCGGGGATGTAGGTTTTGGTGCTTCCTCCTCCAGTCGGGGTAGCAACCTGCACTTTGGGTAACTCTTGGAGGGGCGTTCGAGTTTATATTCCTTGGCCGCCAGGACTTCAGTCCATCTGTCAGCTAGCAAATCTTGATCAGCTTGAAGCTGCTGCTGCATTTTCTTAAGGCTATTTGTCGTGGCTATAAGCCGGCGCTTGAAGCGCTCTTGTTCGACGGGATCCTCAGGCACGACGAATTCGTCATCGTCAAGGCTTGCCTCATCTTCGGAGGGAGGCATGTAATTATCATCCTCCGCCTCTCCATCTACCGCTCTCTCAGGAGGGCTGGATTCTCCATCCTCCTGCTCTAAATCTTGCTGGAGGGGATTGTTGTTGTCTTCGGCACTGTCTGGAGTGCTATTATCTCCGGTGCCGGTATCACCGCTTTTGCCTTGGCGGGACTTAGAGCGGCGCCGCTGACGTCGGCGCTTGGGTTGCTTCTTGGAGGGGTCATCCTCCGTTGTCCCATCGCCATTGCCTTCTTTGGGTGTGTCCACCATGTATATGTCATATGATGAGGTGGTTGTCCAGTGCCCTATGGGCAGTGGTTCCTCTTCGCCTCCAGCATCGTCGTCCATACCCTCGATGTCTTCTGAGTCGAAGTCGAGCATGTCAGTTAAGTCATCGACAGTGGCTACTAAGTGGGTGGTGGGTGGGCGGTGATACGTCTCCGTCATATCTACTTTTCCAAAAACTTTTGCCCTTGTTTTGGACTCTAAACTTGTGTGATTTGAATGGAACTAACCCGGACTGACGCTGTTTTCAGCAGAATTACCATGATGTTGTTTTATGTGCAGAAAACAAATATTCTCAGAATGACCTGAAACTACACGGAACATCTTAGAAAAAACAATAAAAAATCCTCGCCAAAGATGAAGACCAGGGGGCCCACACCCTTCTCACGAGGGTGGGGGCGCCCCCCTAGGGCGCGCCCCCTACCTCGTGGGCCCCCGGATGCCCTCCGACGCCAACTCCAACTCTATATATTTGCTTTCGGAGAGAAAAAATCAGAGAGAAGAAATCATCGCGTTTTACAATACGGAGCCGCCACCAAGCCCTAAAACCTCTCGGGAGGGCTGATCTGGAGTCCGTTCGGGGCTCCGGGGAGGGGGATTCATCGCCGTCGTCATCATCAACCATCCTCCATCACCAATTTCATGATGATCACCGCCGTGTGTGAGTAATTCCATCGTAGGCTTGCTGGACGGTGATGGGTTGGATGAGATTTATCATGTAATCGAGTTAGTTTTGTTAGGGTTTGATCCCTAGTATCCATTATGTTCTGAGATTGATGTTGCCATGAATTTGCTATGCTTAATGCTTGTCACTAGGGCTCGAGTGCCATGATTTCAGATCTGAACCTATTATGTTTTCATGAATATATGTGAGTTCATGATCCTATCTTGCAAGTCTATAGTCACCGACTATGTGTTATGATCCGGCAACCCCGAAGTGACAATAATCGGGACCACTCCCGGTGATGACCATAGTTTGAGGAGTTCATGTATTCACTATGTGCTAATGCTTTGTTCCGGTTCTCTATTAAAAGGAGGCCTTAATATCCCTTAGTTTCCAATAGGACCCCGCTGCCACGGGAGGGTAGGACAAAAGATGTCATGCAAGTTCCTTTCCATAAGCACATATGACTATATACGGAATACATGCCTACATTACATTGACAAATTGGAGCTAGTTCTGTGTCACCCTGTGTTATGACTGTTACATGATGAACCGCATCCGGCATAATTATCCATCACTGATCCGGTGCCTACGATTTTTCCATATGCTGGTTCTCGCTTATTTACTTTCCCGCTGCTACTGTTACAATCACTACAAAATACCAAAAACATTACTTTTGCTGTCTTTACTTTTGTTGCTGCTACCACCACTATCATATTACTTTGCAACTAAACACTTTGCTGCAGATACTAAGTTTCCAGGTGTGGTTGAATTGACAACTCAACTGCTAATACTTGAGAATATTCTTTGGCTCCCCTTGTGTCGAATCAATAAATTTGGGTTGAATACTCTACCCTCGAAAGCTGTTGCCATCCCCTATACTTGTGGGTTATCAAGACTAATTTCTGGCGCCGTTGCCAGGGAGCATAGCTCTATTCTTTGAGTCACTTGGGATTTATATCTGCTTATCATTATGAAGAACTTGAGAGATCCAAAAACCAAGATCTATCCCTCAACTATGAGGGGAGGTAAGGAACTGCCATCTAGCTCTGCACTTGATTCACCTTCTGTTATGAGTAAGTTTGCGACACCTACACCTGCTTCCGCTATTCGTTCTGATATGTCGCATGTTATTGATGATGCCACTTCTGCTATGCATGATACTTATGATGAAACTGCTTCTATGCCTGATACTATTGTGCCCCTTGGTGAATTTCTTGATGAACAAATTGCTAGGGCTAGAGAAAAAGAAATTATTGAATATGCCTGTTATCCCTGAGGGCTTTCTTTTTGATATGGAATCTTGTGCCGCTATTTTACCTTGCAGAGATAGATATGAGCTTAAGAGGTTATTAATTAAATGGAACAAAGAATCACTTAGAGATAAAATGAAACCTGGCCCTGCTTTTGCTACTTCACCTATATGTGTTCCTGATAAGGATTATGAATTCTCTATCCTGATCTTATTACAATTGACTGGACGTCGTTTTATGGCGTATAAATGGGAAACTGTTGTTGCACATCTTACTAAGTTAAATGATATAGCGCCCTGTTTACTAATGATGAGAGATCGCGTTACTTTTATATACTCAAAATATTTCCGTTCTCATTAAAGGGTGATGCTAAGATATGGTTTAATTCTCTTGATCCTGGTTGTGTGCGTAGTCCCCAGGATATGATTTATTACTTCTCTGCTAAATATTTCCCTGCTCATAAGAAACAAGATGCTTTGAGGAAAATAAACAACTTCATGCAAATTAAAGAAGAGAGTCTCCCACAAGCTTGGGGGAGGCTTCTCAAGTTACTTAATGCTTTGCCTGATCATCCTCTTAAGAAACTAGAAATACTTGATATCTTTTATAATGGACTAACCGATGTTTCCAGAGATTACCTGGATAGTTGTGCTGGTTCTCTTTTCAGGGAAAGAACACCGGATGAAGCTAAAATACTATTGAATAATATGTTGACAAATGAAAATAATTGGGCACCTCCTGAGCCAACTCCTGCTCCAATTACTGAGCCTATTCTTAAACCAACTCTGAAGAAGAGAGGTGTTCTATTCCTCAGTCCCGAAGATATGCAAGAGGCAAAGAAATCTATGAAAGAAAAAGGTATTAAAGCTGAAGATGTTAAGAATTTACCTCCTATTGAAGAAATACATGGTCTTAATTCACCGCCTGTTGAAGAAACATAAGATCTCAATTCTTTATTTATTGAAGAACCTCCTGATCCCGATATCCCGACACAGGTAGTAAAGGTAAATTCTCTCTATAGATTTGATGAAGGAGATATCCCTCACTATAAGCCTGCTAGGCAATGCTTTGATGAGTTTGATAATTTTATTGTCAAACAAGAAAATTTCAATGCTTATTTTGGTAGACAATTGAAATATGATTCCGATATGCTTAAGTACTTGGGTGATAGTATGGCTAATATTAAAGGAGAACTTAAACTTGTTAGCAAACATGCTTCTATGGTTACCACTCAAGTAGAACAAGTACTTAAGGCTCAAAAAGAAGTGCTTGATGAAATGAATAGTAAGAAAAATGATTATGTTGTTAGAGTGGCTACTAGAAGTGGTAGAATGACTCAGGAACCTTTGTATCCTGAAGTCCACCCTAAGAGAATTGGGCAAGATTCTCAAAGAAATAATATTGATGTTCCTAGTTCTTCTAAAAAAGAAGAAGAAAAATGATAGAACTGTGCAAACTTCTAGTGAACCTATTGCTGAACCACCTGATATCCAAATGATATCTCTATGTCTGATGCTGAAACACAATCTGGTAATGAACATGAACCTAATGAAAATATTAATAATGATGTTCATGATGGTGCTCAACCTAGTAATGACAATGATGTAGAAATTGAACCTGTTGTTGATCTTGATAACCCACAATCAAAGAATCAACATTTTGATAAAAGAGACTTTATTGCTAGGAAACATGGTAAAGAAAGGGAACCTTGGGTCCAGAAACCCATGCCTTTTCCTCCGAAACCATCAAAGAAAAAGGATGATGAGGATTTTGAGCGCTTTTCTGAAATGATTAGGCCTATCTTTTTGCGTATGCGATTAACTGATGTGCTCAAAACAAATCCTTATGCTAAATATATGAAGGATATCACTACTAATAAAAGAAAGATACCGGAAACTGAAATTTCCACCATACCAGAATATCAAAGAAACTTGGAGATCCCGGAGTACCTACTATACCTTGCTCCATTAAAAGAAATTATATTAAAACTTCTTTATGTGATCTTGGAGCCGGTGTTAGTGTTATGCCTCTCTCTTTATATCGTAGACTTGACTTGAATAAGTTGACACCTACTGAAATATCTTTGCAAATGGCTGATAAATCAACTGCTATACCTGTCGGTATTTGTGAGGATGTGCCTATTGTAGCTGCAAACGTTACTATTTTAACGGACTTTGTTATACTTGATATTCCTGAGGATGATAGTATGTCTATTATTCTTGGAAGACCTCTTCTTAATACTGCAGGGGCTGTTATTGATTGCACTAAAGGCAATGTCACTTTTCATGTTAATGGTAATGAGCATATGGTACACTTTCCGAGGAAACAACCTCAAGTTCATAGTATCAACTCTATTGGAAAAATTCCATCGATTATATTTGGAGGTTTTGAATTTCCCCTTCCTACTATCAAAAATAAATATGATATACTTATTATTGGGGATGTGCATATCCCCGTTGAGGTAACCTAGTGATATTTGAAATTTCTCCGGTTTCATGATTATCGGAATGAGTTTGTTAACAAGACTTGATCAACCTTGTTAGTGGATTCTTTTTTATGAGCATGAGATGTATGAAACTAGAAGCACAACCTTCTGTACCCTCTCTATATTTTCTGTTAATTAGTAGAAATAAAGTAAAAGTAGTATTTTTCTGTCTGTTTCCTGACTTACCCGTGCAATATAAAAATATCCCGGAAATAAAAGTCCTCAGAATGACATGCCAATTTAATATGATTTTTTCGAGAATATTTGAGGATTTACTGTGCAAAAATTACCGCGGGAGGAGCTGTCACCTAGCCACGAGGGTGGTGGGCGCGCCCCCCTGCCTCGTGAGCCCACGGTGGCCCTCCTCCACTTATCCCAGCACCCATCTTCTTCCTCTGTCTCACACAAACCCGAAAAACCAACTCAAGCACGAGTTCCAGCCACTTTTCCTGTGATTTTCGATCTCCTTGCTCAAAGCACCTCTCGCAAAACTGCTTGGGGAGATTGTTCCTTGGTATGTGACTCCTCCATTGGTCCAATTAGTTTTTGTTCTAGTGCTTTATTCTTTGCAAATTTTTGCTGCATAGGTGACCATGTTCTTGATCTTGCATGTCAAATTTATATGGTTCCAAGTAGTTCTAATGCTTGATTTAGGCTCTAGGCACTTGTAGGAGTAGTTGCTATCAATATTATTGAGTTTGGTTTACTTTTATTTTGAAGTTACTAAAAATTTCAGAATTTTTCAGAGAAAAACAATATGCTTAGGAAGATGTTCCAAGGTGGTTCCTCTAAGAAGCAAGGACCCAGGATTGCTATGCGCGATGCTGACGAGGATCCACCAAGAGACGCTCCAGTACGGCCTTGCGAATGGCCATCGGAAAATTTTATGGACCGTGCGGGAATTAAAGAAGAATTCAAAGCATATTTGCGCAATGCCGGTCTTGAGGATTTTGAGGCTAACAAATGCCCCCAGTATCATGATCTCACAAGTTCATTTGTGCGGAGGTTTGAGTATTCATCTTCGCGTAATTCTCCTTTAGTCATGTTTGATCTCTATGAAAAATCTTATACCATGGACTTAGAGGATTTCACTTCTGCTTGCAAACTTCCATCATGGGGTAGTGTTAGGGATCCTCCTAAATGTGAATTTAGAAACTTTCTTGCTAGTATAACTGTGGGGGAATCTAGAGATATAACGCAGGCTACCATAGGGAGCATTCACTTTCCTGCTATACATTATTTTTCTCTCTTCATCGGTAGATGCATAAATGCTAAGGATGAAGCATGTCACATGTGTGTCCCTGATCTTAGCATTCTTAGGAGTGCTGTGTTAGGAGACCAATCTTATCATATGGGAGCCATTGTAGCTCGTAGGTTGCATCATAATAGACATAATGGAGATTTCTTTGGAGGAATTTATGCAACCCGCTTAGCTCATTTTCTTGAGATAGACATTCGTGAGGGTGATACGGAGTTGCCTCCTGCATATTGAGATTATGACTCTATGGCTTCGCAACAGTTTGTCGAGAGGCCTGAATCACCTCTCTTATATCATTTAATTTTTGATAAACGACGTGTTTTCCGTATTACTCTCCCTGCTCCTTCCTTCTTTGATTCACAGACAAAAGGAAGATATGTTATTACCAGAGAGGAGGCAGAAGAGTACGAGAGGAGAGCGGAGGCAGCTCGACTCCACGCTGCAGCTCAGCAGGCGATAACCGTTGCACATCAGTATGATCCCAACTATTCTTCATCGCAGTACGACCCCAGCTACACTTACGGGTATCCACCAGACTATCCCTGGTAATAGACCAACTTAGGCCAAAAGCCTAAGCTTGGGGGAGTACATATTTCTCACCGACATTACATTTATGTTCACACACACTCATTACTAGATGTCGGTGCTCATACTTTTTCACTATAATATCCATGCTAGTTTATGTTCTTTTTCCTGCTTTCTTCTTGTGTGTTTGTTAAACCTTAAGAAAAACCAAAAAAATAGTAGTAGTTTATTTTTCTGCTGTAGTAGTAATAATTAAAAAGGAAACCCAAAAATATTTCCCGTTCTTCTTTTGCTTGTTGGGAGCTTTCCCGTGTAAATAGTTTTATTTATTTTCTTTTCTTTGGGGGTCGGTAGGAGAAGACCATAATTAAATTGTTGAAGTGGCTCTTATATGCATTATTGTTGATTTAACCAAGAGCCCATATTGCCTTGTCTTCTCCTGTTTATTGAATGCTCGCAGATTCCAGCTTAGTCCAATGCACGTGCACTCTTATTATTATTCACACCATTCGGTCGTGCAAGTGAAAGGCAATTATGATGATATATGATGGGCTGACTGAGATGAGAAAAGCTGGTATGAACTCGACCTCTTTTATTTTTGTAAATATGATGAGTCCCTCGTTCTTGATTCAACTTATTATGAATAAACATGTTTGCAATGACAATTAGAGATCATAGTTGCTTGTGCCATGCTTGATTAGCTATGAGTTATAATGGTTTACCTTGTGTGCCAACATGCTATTGAGATGATTATGATGTGCTATGATGGGGTGGTATCCTCCTTTGAATGATTTAACTGACTTGACTTGGCACATGTTCATGCATGTAGTTGAAACAAATCAACTTAGCCTTCACAATATTTATGTTCATGGTGGATTATATCCTACTCATGCTTGCATCCAATGTTTATTAATTTTAATGCATGTACATGGCTGTTGTCGCTCTCTAGTTGGTCACTTCCCAGTCTTTTGCTAGCCTTCACCTGTACTAAGCGGGAATACTGCTTGTGCATCCAATCCGTTAAACCCCAAAGTTATCCTAGATGAGTCCACCATACCTTCCTATATGCGGTATCAAACTGCCGTTCCAAGTAAATTTGTATGTGCCAAACTCTAAACCTCCAAATAAACATTCTGTTTTATATGCTCGAATAGCTCATGTATCAACCAAGGCGGTCCTTATCTTCCGTGTTGGGCGGGTTATTCTCAAGAGGAGTGGACTCCGCTCCTCACTCACGAGAAAATGGCTGGTCACCGGGATGCCCAGTCCCATGCTTTATGCAAACTAAATCAAAATTAATTGCAAACAAAACTCCCCCTGGGACCTGATGTATGTTGGAGGGACTCGTTGTTTCGACCAAGCCATGGATTGATGCTTGTTAGTGGAGGGGGAGTATAAACTTTACCATTCTGTTTGGGAACCGCCTATAATGTGTTTAGCATGGAAGATATCGCCATCTCTTAGTTGTTACGCTGACAATGAAAGTATACCGCTCAAAATACAATTTATCTCTATTTCAAAATCGAGCTCTGGCACCTCTACAAATCCCTGCTTCCCTCTGCGAAGGGCCTATCCATTTACTTTTATGTTGAGTCATCACCCTCTTATTAAAAAGCACTAGCTAGAGAGCACAGCCGTCATTTGCATTCATCACTATTAATTTATATTGGGTATGACTATGATTGGATCTCTTTTACCATGAATTACAATGTCTAGTCAGTCCTTGATCTTTAAAGGTGCTCTGCATTTATGTTTTGTGGTCTCAGAAAGGGCTAGCGAGATACCATCTTGTTATATCATATTATGATTGTTTTGAGAAAGTGTTGTCATCCAAGATTTATTATTATGGCTTGCTAGTTGATTATGCTATTGATATGAGTAATTGTGAGATCTGAGAATTATTGCAAATGTGGTTAGTCATGATATATGCTGAAAACTTGAATGCAGGCTTGACATAGTTACAACAACAAGAGCAAACAGAGTTTGTAAAAGTTTTTCTTTCATTCAGTTTGTCAACTGAATTGCTTGAGGACAAGCAAGGGTTTAAGCTTGGGGAAGTTGATATGTCTCCGTCGTATCTACTTTTACAAACACTTTTGCCCTTGTTTTGGACTCTAAACTTGTATGATTTGAATGGAACTAACCCGAACTGACGCTGTTTTCAGCAGAATTACCATGATGTTGTTTTATGTGCAGAAAACAAATATTCTCGGAATGACCTAAAACTTCACGGAATATCTTAGAAAAAACAATAAAAAATCCTCGCCAAAGATGAAGACCAGGGGGCCCACACCCTTCTCATGAGGGTAGGGGGCGCCCCCCCCCTAGGGCGCGCCCCCTACCTCGTGGGCCCCCTGAATGCCCTCCGACACCAACTCCAACTCTATATATTTGCTTTCGGAGAGAAAAAAATTAGAGAGAAGAAATCATCATGTTCTATGATACGGAGCCGCCGCCAAGCCCTAAAACCTCTCGGGAGGGCTGATCTGGAGTCCGTTCGGGGCTCCGGAGAGGGGGATTCGTCGGTGTCGTCATCATCAACCATCCTCCATCACCAATTTCATGATGCCCACCGCCGTGCGTGAGTAATTCCATCGTAGGCTTGCTGGACGGTGATGGGTTGGATGAGATTTATCATGTAATCGAGTTAGTTTTGTTAGGGTTTGATCCCTAGTATCCATTATGTTCTGAGATTGATGTTGCTATGACTTTGATATGCTTAATGTTTGTCACTAGGGCCCGAGTGCCATGATTTCAGATCTGAACCTATTATGTTTTCATGAATATATGTGAGTTCTTGATCCTATCTTGCAAGTCTATAGTCACCTACTATGTGTTATGATCCGGCAACCCCGAAGTGACAATAATCGGGACCACTCCCGGTGATGACCATAGTTTGAGGAGTTCATGTATTCACTATGTGCTAATGCTTTGTTCCGGTTCTCTATTAAAAGGAGGCCTTAATATCCCTTAGTTTCCAATAGGACCCCGCTGCCACGGGAGGGTAGGACAAAAGATGTCATGCAAGTTCTTTTCCATAAGCACGTATGACTATATACGGAATACATGCCTACATTACATTGACGAATTGGAGCTAGTTCTGTGTAACCCTATCTTATGACTGTTACATGATGAACCGCATCCGGCATAATTATCCATCACTGATCTGATGCCTATGAGTTTTCCATATACTGGTTCTAGCTTATTTACTTTCCCGCTGCTACTGTTACAATCACTACAAAATACCAAAAACATTACTTTTCGTATCGTTACTTTTGTTGCTGCTACCACCACTATCATATTACTTTGCTACTAAACACTTTGCTGCAGATACTAAGTTTCCAGGTGTGGTTGAATTGATAACTCAGCTGCTAATACTTGAGAATATTCTTTGGCTCCCCTTCTGTCGAATCAATAAATTTGGGTTGAATACTCTACCCTCGAAAGCTGTTGCGATCCCCTATACTTGTGGGTTATCAGGCGGGGAATTTCTTCGTCATCCGCATCCCAATCCTACCAGACGTAGTTCGGCCAGGACTCTCCTGACAAGGAGAGAGACCTTAACGAGTTCAGTATGTCACCGAAGGGCGAATGCTGAAAGATATCCACGGAGGTAAACTCCATGATCGGCGCCCAATTGGATTCGACAGGCACGGGTGCAGGCGGTTTGGAGTCCGTGGCCGGAGAAGGATCTGGTAGTTCGACAACACGGCTCTCGTGAAAGGTAAGGTCGATCCTCGGCTCGATCGCCGCTGAGAGTATGGCCTCCATGGCGGGGTCTATCCACCCGTCCATGGATGGCGCGATTGGCTCCAAATTGAGGGTCGGATCAGTCACCGGTGCGATATCCTGAGCACTGTCCGACGGCAGAGCTAAATCATGCTCATCGAGACCATGCAGCGCACTTGGCAGGGCTCGAATCCGTCGAAGATCAAGTCTCCGCGGATATCGGCCGTGTAGTTTAAGCTTCCAAACCTTACCTGGTGGCCAGGGGCATAACTTTCGATCTGCTCCAGATGGCCAAGTGAGTTGGCCCGCAGTGCGAAGCCACCGAATACAAAGATCTGTCCGGGAGAAAAGTCTCACCCTGGACCGCATCTCTATCAATGATTAAAGGAGTCATCAAGCCTAATGGCGACGACACAGAGGAACTCTCAATGAAAGCACCAATGTCGGTGTCAAAACCGGCGGATCTCGGGTAGGGGGTCCCGAACTGTGCGTCTAAGGCGGATGGTAACAGGAGGCAGGGGACACGATGTTTTACCCAGGTTTGGGCCCTCTTGATGGAGGTAAAACCCTACGTCCTTCTTGATTTATTCTTGATGATATGAGTATTACAAGAGTTGATCTACCACGAGATCGGAGAGGCTAAACCCTAGAAGCTAGCCTATTGTATGATTGTATGTTGTCCTACGGACTAAAACTCTCTGGTTTATATAGACACCGGAGGGGGTTAGGGTTACACAAGGTCGGTTACAAAGGAGGAGATATCCATATCCATACTACCTAGCTTGCCTTCCACGCCAAGTAGAGTCCTATCCGGACACGGGACGAAGTCTTCAATCTTGTATATTCATAGTCCAACAGTCCGGCCAAAGGATATAGTCCGGCTGTCCAGAGACCCCCTAATCCAGGACTCCCTCAGGGACACAAGAGACTCTTTGTTATTTGGTTGCAGGGTTGCTTGAGAGAGACCATCTTCATCCTATGCCTCCTACTGATTGATAAACCTTAGGTCATCCACTTGAGGTAAATTTGTTACTGTCCTACAAACCTCTGCACTTGGAGGCCCAACAACGTCTACAAGAAGAAGGTTGTGTAGTAGACATCAAGCTCTTTTCTGGCGCTGTTGCCGGGGAGGTGAGTGCTTGAAGTTATATCTTGAGATCTTGCAATCAAGTCTTTTAGTTTCTTGTTTTATCACTAGTTTAGTTTATAAAAGAAAATTACAAAAAAATGGAATTGAGTCTACCTCATACGCTTCATCTTTTTAATATCTTTCGTGAGTATGATGGAAAGGAAAATTGTGCCAAAGTGTTAGAAGAAGAATGCATTAAAATGTTTGGCACTAAATCTTTGAATGATGAGCATGATTGCAATGTTGTTAGTATGAACTCCTTGAATATCCATGGTACTAATGCTGATTGCACTAGTTATGATGAAAATGTCTCCTATAAACATGTCAATTTTCGTGGAGTGCATTGGGTTTGTAAGTACACACCAAATACGGAAGATAGATATTGCAAGAGGCGTAAGTACTTAGAAACTAAATTGTTGCAAGAAAGGCTAGATGACTGTGCTGAAAATTTAAATTTTCTTGGCCGTACTTGTGGACTTTGCAATGAACAGGGTCATTTAGCTATCTGATGCAAATTGTTTCATGATCTAATCGTGTCCAAAAATTGTGATGACTTGATTTCCCTTGCACATTATAATGAACTCAGTTTTCTTATGGGTTACGAAGAAATGAAACGTATAACTAAGTATCTTCCAGAATTTGCCCGTTATAAACTTCTTGGTTTTAATCTTGAGGAAATTTATATGTATTGTGCGGTGAATTGCATTGAAATTCCTTATATTGCCAATTACATAAAGAAAAGAAAACAAATAGAGGATGAAGAGAATACTAACGAAAGGGAAGAGACTTCCCAATACCCTTCTATTATTTCTTATGATGAATCAGGTAATGAGGAGGAGCCTCCTATTCAACTAATCTCATTAATAAGGAGCTCCAAAAAGAGGATTGAACCCACACATGATGTGGTGAAGAAGAAGAAAAGAAAAGGAAGAGAGGTAAAAAGATATCTCTCCCAAATAATGCTGCTCATATTACTACTGTGCCTCATGAAAATATAATTGTGGAAGATAATGATACTTCTTATGATCTTGAAAATCTTTTTGGCACTTGCTTGGAAGAATATGATAATTACTATACTATTGGTGCTATCCATACTATTAATGATGAGAGTGATTATGCATATGATATGAAAAGGCCCAAGCTTGGGGATGCTATGTTTGATGAAGATGATGATTTTGAGAATATATTTGCTGCAATTAATGTTTGTCCCAAGCTTGGGGATGCTATGTTTAATGTAGATGATATTTTTAGTCTCCCAAGTTTTGATATGCAAATTTATAATGATGATAACATGCCTCCTACTTATGACGATTATTGTGATGATACTTATGCTATAAAAAGTAGTGATTATATTATAAAACTTCTCATGATTATGATTACCCCTTTTCTTAACATTACTCTTTTAATGTGGAAACAATTTATAGTATTCGAGTCTCTTATGATACTCCCACTATTCCGAATGAGAAGAATTTTGCTTATGTGGAGAGTAATAAAAATTCTATGCTTATGCATCATGAAAATAATGCTTTAGGTGCTGGTTATATTGTTGAATTCATTCATGATGCTACTGAAAATTATTATGAGGGAGGAATATATGCTTGTAGGAATTGCAATAATATCAAGTTTCCTCTCTATGTGCTTAAAGTTTTGAAGTTATGCTTGTTTTACCTTCCTATGCTAGTTGATTATTGTTCCCACAAGTAGTTTGCTCACAAAATGCCTATGCATAGGAAGTGGGTTAGGCTTAAATGTACTAGTTATATTCTTCATGTTGCTCTCTTTATGTTTCAATTCTTATCTTTTATGTGAGCATCATTGAAATCATCATGCCTAGCTAGGGGCGTTAAACGATAGCGCTTGTTGGGAGGCAACCTAATTTTATTTTTGTCCCTTGCTTTTTGCTCCTGTTTAGTAATAAATAATTCATCTAGCCTCCTGTTTAGAACCTTTGGGAAGACTTGGGGAAAGTCTTTGCGATCATGCTGTAAAAAACAGAAACTTTAGCGCTCACGAGAATTGCTGCCATTTTTTATTGGAGAGTGATATTTAGTTAATTCTTTTTGCAGATGACTAATAGATAAATTACTCACGTCCAGATATTTATTTGAGAATTTTATGAGTTCCAGAAGTTTGCATTAGTTACAGATTACTTCAGACAGTTCTGTTTTTGACAGATTCTGTTTTTCATGTGTTGTTTACTTATTTTGATGAATCTATGGCTAGTAAAAGAGTTTATAAACCATAGAGAAGTTGGAATACAGTAGGTTTAACACCAATATAAATAAAGAATGAGTTCATCACAGTACCTTGAAGTGGTGTTTTGTTTTCTTTCGCTAACGGAGCTTACGAGTTTTCTGTTAAGTTTTGTGTTATGAAGTTTTCAAGTTTTGGGTAAAGATTCGATGGACTATGGAATAAGAAGTGGCAAGAGCCTAAGCTTGGGGATTCCCAAGGCACCCCAAAGTAATATTCAAGGACAACCAAAAGCCTAAGCTTGGGGATGCCCCGGAAGGCATCCCCTCTTTCGTCTTCGTTCATCGGTAACTTTACTTGGCGCTATATTTTTATTTGCCACATGATATGTGTTTTGCTTGGAGCGTCATTTCATTTTATTTTATTTTGCTTGCTGTTTGAATAAAATACCAAGATCTTAAATTCTTAAATGTTAGAGAGTCTTCACATAGTTGCTTAATAATTCAACTACTCATTGATCTTCACTTATATCTTTCAGAGTAGTTTGTCATTTGCTCTAGTGCTTCACTTATATCTTTTTAGAGCATGGTGGTGGTTATATTTTGAAGAAATAGATGAATTCTCGTGCTTCACTTATATTATTTTGAGAGTCTTAAATAGCACGGTAATTTTCTTAAATAATCCTAATACTCTAGGCATCCAAGAATAGTAAAAACTTTCATATAAGTGTATTGAATACTAAGAGAAGTTTGATGCTTGATGATTGTTTTGAGATATGGAGGTAATAATATCAAAGTGGTGCTAGTTGAGTAGTTGTGAATTTGAGGAATACTTGTGTTGAAGTTTGCAAGTCCCGTAGCATGCACATATGGTAAACTTTGTGTAACAAATTTGAAACATGAGGTGTTATTTGATTGTCTTCCTTATGAGTGGCGGTCGGGGACGAGCGATGGTATTTTCCTACCAATCTATCCCCCTAGGAGCATGCGTGTAGTGCTTGGTTTTTGATGACTTGTAGATTTTTGCAATAAGTATGTGAGTTCTTTATGACTAATGTTGAGTCCATGGATTATACGCACTCTTACCCTTCCATCATTGCTAGCCTCTTCGGTACCGTGCATTGCCCTTTCTAATATTGAGAGTTGGTGCAAACTTCGCCGGTGCATCCAAACCCCGTGATACGATATGCTCTATCACACATAAACCTCCTTATATCTTCCTCAAAACAGCCACCATACCTACCTATTATGGTATTTCCATTGCCATCCCGAGATATATTGCCATGCAACTTTCCACCGTTCCGTTTATTATGACACGCACCATCATTGTCATATTGCTTTGCATGATCATGTAGTTGACATCATATTTGTGGCAAAGCCACCATGCATAATTTATCATACATGTCACTCTTGATTCATTCACTACAAAAAAAGACACATCCGTGACATTTTGGGCCGAATGAAAAAAAATTCTGTCATACATATGACACTTCTATGACGATAATTGTAACAAAACCCGGTATCATCATAGATGTGGTGGGCTCCTACTTCTATGACAAAAAATCATGATATAAAATGGGATTTTCTTCCTGGGCGGGCCGGAGACGTAGCTGCATGACATTCTTTGGGCCGTCCATGACGGAAAAAACCGTGGTAGAAGCGAGGGCGAGGAAAATTTCAGGGAGTTCCCGGTTACGGTGGGAGGTCGAGGGCCGAGTGATGCGCGTTTCTCTCGTACACATACGGGCGTGTGTGCGAGGCGTTGGCTCTAACTGAACCCGAGCGAGGCGTTGGGCTCTAACTGAACCCGAGCGATTGCACTGCAGGCTATGCGTTACTGAACCCGAGCGATCGATCGATGGCTGTTAACTGAACCCGATCGAGCGATTCCTTCGTTACTGCTGCTAACTGGAGCCGATCGATTGGATGAACAGTGAGTGTTGCGGGGGGGTGGATGAACAGTGAGCGCTGGCATTGCCTCTGGATGAACAGGACCCATTGGTGTGGAGGGCTGGATGAACAGTAGACGGTGGAGGGGTGCCCGTGGAGGGGTGGTTGAACAGGACCCCGTGGTGTGGAGGGCTGGATGAACAGTAGACGGTGGAGGGGTGGTTGAACAGTAGCTGGTGGAGTAGCGCGAAGTGGAGGCTGGATGAACAGGAGCCCGTGGAGGCTGTAGGAGGTCGACGGTAGCCCGTGGAGGCTGGAGGAGGTCGACAGTGGAGATGAATAGTATCTCATGGAGTCCCGTTTTGCGGTACGCCACACCCTCCCGATGAACAGGACCCCTGTTTCAACCATAGGAGGTCCGTTTCGTCCATTTTGCGGTACACCACACCCCTCCCAATCAATAGGACCCCCGTTTCAACCATAGGAGGTCCGTTTCCTCCGTTTCCCGGTACGCCACACCCCTCCCGATCATCAGGGCCCCCGTTTCGACCGTAGGAGATCTATTTCCTCCGTTCTGCGGTACGCCAGGCCTCGTTTCCATCGCCTGTTTCGTCCAAGCCCTCCCAATGAAAACGACCACGCATTCCGTTCCGACCCAGCCGGTTGGCTCCCACACGTTCCGTTGCCTACCGATGAACACGATGCATTCCGTTGCCTCCTGATGAACACGACGCATTTCGTTGCTTCCCCATGAACACGACGCATTCCGTTGCCTCCCCATGAACACGATGAGGACGTTGTTTCTCCGTTCCGATCCAGCCATGTACACGAGCCCTGGCCGTACGTATGCGCGAGTAGGCGTTCGAGACCCTGCCCATATGTACACATACGTGGCCATATTTTCTTTCTTGCACCCTGGCCGATGTATGTACGTGTACATGCTACGTGCGCGCCTCTACTACGACACATGCGCGCCTCTACTACGACACGTGCACGCCTCTACATCGACCAGTATGTACGTACACGTTCGCAACCAGAAGGACAACGCTACGTACGCTTCGACCAGGTGGGTCCTGACTGTCAGGCACTTCCTTGCCTGCGAAGATGTAGCTGGTGGGTCCCAGCAGTCAGGGGGGCGAATCGTTTTGTTTTGTTTTTGCCTGGACGCACTTCCTTGCGTGCGAAGATGTAGCTGCTGGGTCCTAGCAGTCAGGGGGTGAATTGTTTTTTTTACCCGGACGCACTTCCTTGCGTGCGAAGGTGTAGCTGGTGGGTCCCAGCAGTCGGGGGGAGAATCGTTTTTTCGGACGCACTTCCTTGCGTGCGAAGATGTAGCTGGTGGGTCCCAGCAGTCAGGGGGGCGAATCAATTTTTTTCGGACGCACTTCTTTGCGTGCGAAGATGTAGCTCGTGGGTCCCACCAGTCAAGGGGCGAATTATTTTTTTCATGAAATACAGTGGCCCGTCCGGTGGGTCCCCGGTGTCAGGTGGAGGAATAATTATTTTGCGCGTAATAAGGAGGCACTTCCTTGCGGCTGCAGTGGACCCAACTGTCAGCCTCTCCACGTACAGTCCACGTCCGATGGAAGTCGTTCCTTGACCACGTTGACCATGCTGCGCCGAGAGCACCAGGGTCGTGGACGACGGCGAGGCCTAGGAAGGGGACGACGTGGAGCCGGGGAAGACGCGGCAGTGGATGCACATGCGGAGAGGGGTACGAGGGTTCACTGGTTCGGCTGCGCTGCCGTCGCCATAGAATAACAGGGGGTGTGGGTGATTGGAGGGATGGCCTGGCCAGCGGTGGGAGTAGTACGGGGCAGTGAGGCCTCCGCGGCAGCACAGCCGGCCATGGGAGGCAGGAGCAGGCGGCACGACCGGCGTTGCTTTGGGCGGCTGGAGCAAGTAGACCAGAGGTTGAAGAAGCACGACGGCCGTTGGACGGACATTGTACGGTCACTGCAGCTAGAATCGTTTATATTGACTAAGTTGACAAAGCCCTTGGTACGTCAACTTAGTAGGCCCACAGGCCATCTTCCGAAATGGTGCGCCCCAGATGTCAGGGGGAGGAATCATTTTTTGGGCGGGTGAAGCTAGAATATCCGAGATTGAAGAAGAAGCATGGCATCCATTGGATGGACATCCAACGGCCACTGCTGCTAGAACTATGTGTTCACTATAAGTTGACAAAGCTTTGCATACGCGTCAACTCTGTTTTTTTAGCGGACGCGTCAACTTAGTAAGGCCAGAAGTGTGTGGCAGAGAACTTATAGCCCATTTGAGATTTGTAATAATGTGTATACCATTTTTGAATGCTAATGGAATTTACTACTGCCCATTTACAGTTTGTTAAAAGTACATCCCATTTCAACCAACCGTTCAAAACAGAATTCAATAAAATTTCCCACATTTTGATGGGATCCGAAATATTTTTATCCCAAAATTTCTAGTCAGATTAAATACAATTTCAATATAAATTTATATTACGTAAAAATCCAACGAAACATTGCGCTCGCAACAATTAATGAAATTAAAATTTTCAATATCCAAAAATAATATTTTATAAAGTAATCACGTGTTTGGTGCATTTTTTATAGTTACTGCCCAGTTTTTATAATTGCATCCCATTTATTATTTCTTAAAGCCCATTTTCTTGTTAAGCCTAATGCATCCCTTCTAGGAAAGCTTTGCAGCCCAGCGGGGCGGAGAATAACAACTTGACCTTGCCTGGGTATTCCTAAAAAAAAGTATAGCTGGGCTAGCCATTTTCAGATTGAAAAAAAATAATATCTTGGCTGGATATCTGGCCTGGGCTAGACGGGCCCCAGCTCGCCCAGTTAATACCTGCAGCGATGTTTTCGTTGTTGTTCAGAGGAGAAAAATTAATATCTGGGCTAAACATCGAAAAACTCTGTAGTGCTCACACCTCAAAAACACAAATACTACTCGAGCTGCTTGGTCCTAGCTGTCGGCCGCTTCTTCTGAAATTCTCTCGTTTATTGACTACATAGGTTGACAATGGTGTGGGGCCGTGATGTCAGGAAACCAGGAGGAAGCAAAATATATTATAGTTATATATATATATATATAATAAGGAGGCACTTGCGTACGTGAGGCTATGGACCTGGTGGGTCCCCATTGTCATCCTCTCCAAGTAAAGTCATCTCCTCGCCCGCGCGCGCTTTCCGCCCAAAACAGTCAGCGCCGCCCGCCCCGCTTCCCGGTGCAGGTGATTGCTCCACCTTCAAACGACACAAGTGTCGTCCATCCGTCCATCTGCCACGCACATTAATGATACGCGGTTGTCGAGGCGGCTACTCCAGTGCCACACGTCCGTCCCTCCGCCCGCCCACCATTGCTATATAAACTGATGCGCCGGCCATAGCCGCAGTCATCCACATTCGTTCCCTTTCTCCTGTCCACACCACTACTACCCACCATGGCTTCCTCGCGCGCCAGCGCTCTTCGGGACGGGCGAACGATGGACCACAAGGAGATGGCAGCCATTGCTGCCAACCGGCTGGCCGGCAGGCAGCCGGAGGACGACGACGTCCCAATGGAGAACATGGTAGTCGACGATCCGGCGCCAACCCCCTCCTCTATGCCATCCTCGCCGGTGCATTGCACCATGACCATCAGCGAGGCCCATGCACAATATATGGACAGGGTGAGGCAGATGCGTGAGGAGCAGTTCCGGGAGGCGCAGGCTGACGCCGCGTACAACCACCATCTCCTCCAGGAGCACCTGCAGGCGGAGGAGCAGATCGCCACGGAACGGGCGGAGCAGGAGGCGCTGCTTGACTCGTACCGCTCCTCCCACAAGGGCCGCCTCGAGCGCTGCTGGTACCGTGCGCAGGTGGCGGAGGCTGCGGTCGCCTACAAAGAGGCTAGCAAAGAGGGCGATGAAGCGGGCGAGGTGTTGTTTGGCGAGACCGAGGACGAGGCAGAGGACAATGCCGGCTCTGACGAGTCCCCGCTCCACCCGCGTCGACGAGGCCCTGCTCCGCAGAGGCCCCGCGGTGCCAACAACGAGGCAGAGGACACCGCCGGCTCCGCCGAGGCCCTGTCCCGCCAACAACGAGGCATAGGACATCACTGGCTCAGCCGAGGCCCCACCCTACTGGCAATGAGACAGAGGACATCGCGGGCTCCGTCGAGGCCCCGCCCCGCTGCCAACGAGGCCGCGCCACACAGAAAACGAGGAAGAGTAGAACACGGTAGGTCGCCGCCGCTCGGGTCCAATTAAGGCCACCGCTGCTACCCTCTGGTTGAAGACAAGCTAGGCGGGTTGACCATTGATGGCCGGTTAGCTTCTTGGCGGCGACGTGGAGTCGGAGAGCTACGCTAGAGAAGAACGCTGCTTCTACTTAACTGCTGGTGCAGTTGGCTGACTGACACGTGGGCCCAACAGGCCACATGTCAGTTACGCAACTGCACTTGCAGTTAAGTCACTGAAACTTCTGTTCAGCTCAGCGGGACACACATGGGTTGCTTCGGTTAATTAATTATACCTCCAGCGCACCCCTTTTTAGTTGAAGAATGTATGAAATGTAATGAAATCCGGCATGTTTATATGAAATCCGACCGTGTATGAATGAATTTATTTCGATTAGTTCGAATTCCTGTATCACTGGCATTGGATGAACATGCAAAACAATACGTACTAGCATTATTCCCAGGGTGATCACCTTGTTTGCAGCAGTTTCACATGTACTCCTTCCGGTCCTTTCTAGTCTAAATACAAGTTTTGTCTGCAGTCAAAGTATCTCTACTTTGACCAATCTTATACAAAAAAGTATGCACTTTCACAATGTGCAAAGTAAAAAGGAACAGAAGGAGTACAAAGAGTTTGAGCAGCTTTTTAGCATTTCTGTACATTGCAATCAAACACACAGGCCTGGCAATTCATAGAGAACATTCAAAACAATCGATGATTATGCATCTCAGTGACTCACATGTCAGAGGCAATATTTACTTCACAACTAAAGAATAAAGAAAAAATTGATCAACGTTGTTGACAGCAAAGGGCGTCCCATTCGAAAATATCAAACACATGTCTTGCTAAAATCAATGAGCAAAATTTGACAAGGTTGTCCCATTCCAAAATATCAAATGCCTACGATTGTGGAATGGGCAGGGTTTGCCATCAGTTCGGACATTGACATGGCACCTCGTGCTAAATAAACCATCTATTCTTTTTGTGCAGTTCCACCAAAATCAACCAAATTCACGCGTAGCTTGTATGATTTCACCCTTATATGTTACAACGCCTTGAACTTATCGGCACCTCCTTTCTTGTGGTGGAAATAAATGATTCGATGTATTTATGAACATTTCGTGCAGTTCCCGTTGAAATCAAGCTGAGCACCCCTGTTTGCACAAATACAAAAAAGTGATTAGTATAAAGCAAACTGTACTATGAATTGACAGTTTCAACAGGCACATACATGGTCCATGTAGAGCACACTTTTAGAAAAATGGAACTCACCAGAAAGAATCCTAGAACAACATTGTACTCGCCCATCACAGCAAAAAATGGAGATTTGTCGGTCCTTCTGAGCTAAAGTTAGTTTGGTCTTGTGGGGAGTAATGTAACCATCCTTCAACTTCTCCTTCTGATGAGAAGATAGACAGGGCTTCTTCATCCTGGCATAATCGGAACTAGTCACTTCACGTACTCCATATTCTTCTTCAGAGGAAGATGATCCTGTTGTGCAAAAACAAGATGACTACTAAATGCCAGCATCCTTGTTTGCTCGAAAAAAGGAAAGGAAATATTTAAAACAACACAGATGAAGCACTTCTCAAGGACAATACCACTTTTTCATGACAGTATCTAAATAGTAGCACAACACCAATAGAGATAACAAAGCTCAATCATATGGATGAAATCAGTGGGCGAGTACCAACCTTTGTCAGGAGGCTTATTGTGTAGAGCATACAGATGAAGCACTTCTCCGGAACCATCTGTTGCTATCTACGGTGGTGGCCATGCTTACTATATACTCCTCGATTAGCTTAATGTTTCCAACATCTTCTTGTGCTGTTCCACTGAAATATATGGTATCTTCAAAGAAGATCCCTGTTTGCACAAGTTGAGATAATTACAGATTACATTAAGCGTGGCATAAAATCAGTGGCAAAACAATTGCTCTTTCCAGCCATAGAAATAAATTAAGATGCAAAACTATATCATTACTTGTGTCATCACAGTTCCAGTGCTTCATTACAGCACCGGGAGTTGATTTTTGTTTTTCTTCTGCTTGTTCTTCCCCTTCATCACTTGGTTCAATAACAGACAAGCTTCGCCTTCAATGTAAGATTTGGCATGTCAATTAGGGAGCACAAGTATAGTACTAAACTTAATTTTCTGATGAAAGTGGCAAAATACAGGCCAGCAGTTGTGAAATATCCTTATCTTACCTCAATGGGATATTACGATGCACATACAGATTGGAAGTCTTGTCTCCATTTGTGAAGTTCACTAAAATCAAGCAACATTATCGTACAAGTAGCACAGCATATGAAAGCACACTGCAGAATCATGTGAAAGAAGGCTAGTACTGACCTCTCATGATGTGGAATTCAAACAACTCACAAGAAGAAGATCTGAACCAAATTCGCCTTAACGGATAGGAAGTAAGATCTCCTCTTGTGCAGTTCCACTAAGATCAAGCAATCAAGCAACGTTGTCGGTGTGACATTTTGGTTGAACTACACAAAACACTCTTAAACAAAAGTGTTTTGTGCAGTGCAACAAAAGGTCACAATGGCAACGAGGTGAAGTAGATAACCCTGTTTACACAAAGGTACAAAGGAAACAATTAGTGGTCAATAACGGTGGATGACACAGAAGCCAACAAAAAGAAGCATCTACCTTATCTAAATGGGAAAGAAAGCAAGACAGTAGCATTTCTCAAACGGTGGCATTGATTAATATTAACATAGAGATTATATTAACAATAAAATTCGTTAAACATGTAATTTGCTTTTAACTGTGGCATAGCATCAATTTTGCAGCGGCATTATTAGAGGGTGTTTGTTTACAGGGACATTTTGGTGTAGGGACTAAAAAAACTTTGTGTCAGTCCCATCTAAACCATCAGGAGGGACTTTTAGGGACTAAAAGCGAGAATTTGGGACTAAAGAAAGAAGGCCCCGAGGGAGTCTTTTTGGTTTTTTCAACAGTTGCCCCTGCCACGCATCGCACCTTGTCTCTATTAGTTCATTACTAGGGGTAACATGGTCTTTTAGCATGTCATTTAATAACCACTAGTCCATGTTTAGTCCCTGGAACCAAGCAGGTAGGGACTAGGGAGTTTTTAACCAAACAGGGCCTTAGATTAACAACAGCTAATGAGTTGCACGGGACAGTGGACACACCAGCACCATGTGCATCTACCGATGTACTGTGGTCATGCACAGTCTCTTGCAACAACGAACAAACAACCAAGGAGCATATTTGTGTTGGTCCCAGTTTTGTTATCTTTAGACACCTTTCCTTATGTGAGCACAGCAAATCTAGTCCTGCTCAAACTCTACAGCCTTGTCCCTTCCTTTCCTTTTTGAACTAGTACTTTCGCCCCTTCCTTTCATCTTTGAACCACGTCCTAGATTTATGCGATACAACTTTCCCCACTACTTTCCCCCATTCCTTTCCTCTTTGAACCACATCCTAGATTCATGCTATACAACTTTCCCCCTTCATTTCCTCTTTGAACCACGTCCTAGATTCATGCTATATACATCTTTTCCCACTCCTTTCCTCTTTGAACCACGTCCTAGATTCATGGTATACACGCAGCTAGAGCAATGCATGTGGAGTAAGTAAATTATACCTTAAGGTTCTTGGGGCGTGGTTCGGTGGGCGATGGGACGGCGGCGAAGAAGAAGGGCTCGGAGGCCCTCCCGCGCCGCCGTTGGGCAGAAAGTGAACAGTTGCGCCGATAGTCCCTCGCCGACGGCGACAACGTTAAGCCTCCTTCCCTTCCCGGCAGACGGATCCTGCCGGCTCTTTGAGCAGCAGTGAGGGGAGAGAGAGGCCAACGAAGTCTTCTTTAGATCTGGAGAGGGCGAGAGAGTGTGAAGATAGCAACTACAACCGCTGAGGCTCCAGCGGGAGAGGGCGAGAGAGTGTGAAGAGAGCAACTACAAGCGCTGAGGCTCCAGCGTGTATATATATACTGGAGAGAGAGAGTGAAGCGTGCAAACCCTAGAAAACATTTTGACCAGTCAAAGAATCCTCCTGGCACAAATTATGCTCAGGTGTAGTTATCGAACCCGAGACCTCAAGTTTGATGAGCGAACAGGCTAACCAGCTACACAACCCTCCCGTTATGTTTAATGAGAGGGAAATAACCTTTTATACATTCCTGCATTCGTGTGACAAGCATGTCGTGTTTTTTTTGTGTGTGTGGGAGTCATTGGGATTTCAATCATAATCGTGTCATGTGGCTTTGGTGGTAAGACTATCCACAGTGGTGCAGAAATAATGCAGCCTTAGTCACCTTACCTCTCTTCACGTAGTACGTTGGGTCCCACTAGTCAGAGAGTGAAACAAACAAATTAATAAGAAAAATTAGAAGCGCCAGCGGTGTTTCTTACCTCACACATCTCGCTACTGCTCGGGAACACTGTCCAATTGATCCCTCTGTTCGCTCACGTACTATTTTAAGTGAATCCTTATTGTAACATGCACACAAATTTTGGGAACTTGTATTCGACTTAAGTCAGTGTGCCACCGTATTTCGTATACTTACTATTCCCTCCGTCTAGGTGTAATAAGTCATGTTAGAAGGTGCAACGGGACCAAGGTGCGTGAGTGTGTGTGTGTGTGTGTGTGTCTGTGTGTGTTTAACAGCATGTGTGTGTTAGAGAGAGCGACAGATTGACCTACTCCTACAAAGAGATGTTGTGTAGTGTACGATTTTAGCCGTGAGAGTCAGTGCATCCTCTCGTTTCCGGGCGTGTCCGGTAGGGACATGCGGACAGCTGCCACGCCCGCTCCTAACCAGCCTGGCCCACCCAAAGCCCCTCCATCGCCCGTGCGCGCTTCCCGCTCGAAACGGACAGCACCGCTCCAAAGAATTGGTGCCGCATTCATGCCCGGGCAGAGCGGACGCGACCTCTCACTGGCGCAAGAGTGATGGTTGCTTCGTTCATCCAACTTACTGCTGGGTCTATGTGATTTGACGGCTGTGACGCCCGGATAATTAGGCTACAGTAATCCCACGTTAATGTCGCCACGTCACTTCGATTACGGTTGCTAATCTCGTATTAGTTCGAAACCGATTCTAATTCAAATCCAAAATCGAGCAAAAAATAAATGTTTTCAAATATTAAAACTAAAATGTTCGGAGTGGTCGAAGTTTTGCATAGGTAATTAAGGTGGAGAAATCACACTTTTATAAAATGTTTGGATACTCTAAAATGATTAAAACAGTAGCAAAAACTATTATTTAAACGCTTTGAAAATATTAAAACAAATGAAAACTATTTTATTTAATGTTCCCAATTTAATGTGGTTGTGGTATATTTAGAACTACCAATTTAGGATCTTTGGAATAATTAATAAAACTAAATAAAATTAAGAGATAAATGAAAACAGAAAAGAAATATATAAAAGGAAAATTAACAAAAAAAAGTAAAAGAGGGGGAAAAGGCCCCAACCCCCACCCTCGATGGGCCTTGGCCCAGCTAGCCGCCGAGCTGGCCGGCCCACCACGTCTGGATCGGGATCGGGGCAAATGTGCCCCTAAACCCATTCGCCGCCGACGTCGCCCGGAATTCCCAGCCCCCCTGATCCGCCACCACCCACAGGGGCGCTCGCGCGCACGCATGAGTCCTCGAGGGAGATGAGCTCCCTCGTGCCCGACGCCGCGCCGACGACCCCTCTGACTGCCTCGCCGCCCTTCCCCGCCGCCCGCCGTCATCGTCGCCGCCTCCCCATCTCCGTCACTCGTCCTCGACCTCCTCCCCGACGGCCCGCATGAAGCCACGCCGCCCCGACCCCAACGTCGCCCGCCGGCCTCGACCTCCTCGTCGGACTCCGTCGAGCCTCGCCGGCGAACCCCTGCAACGCGGGTGAGGACCCCGACCCACTCCGCCTACCCCTTTTTCTTCCCTGTCCCCGTCGCTAGCGCCGTCCCCGCCCGCTGTCCGCCATGACCGCGCTCCGGCCGCGTCCTGCCTTGACGCTCGTGCAACGCGCGCGCCCGCGGCGCCCTGCTTCCACCGGCGTGCTGTGCGTGCGCCGCACCTGTCCTTCGCCGTTGCCCACTACATCTGGTGCTCTGCTCCGTTGCGGCTCACTACGCTGCTGCTACTAGCTGTCGCCTAGCCGCGCGCGCATCGCCTCCGCCTGGCCTCGCCGGCGCTCCGGCCGCCGCCGGCTCTCTCACATGGCCCCGGCCACGCCTCGCTACCAGGGCGGGTGGCGACTTCGCCCGCTGCCCACTTGCCCGCTCACCCGCTAAGCCCCATTAGGCCTATGACATATGGGTCCCAGTGCCCAAAAAGAAAAGAGCAGAATAAAAAAAGGAACTTAAAAAAATATTAATTAATTAACTTAATTAATTATGTTCAATTAACCTAATTGCATATTAGTCTAACTGAACCTATTTATTTAAAACGTGCCTATGATAGAATGGCCCCACACGTCAGGTTGACCGTGGTCAACTGTGCTGACTGCTGATGTCGTGATGACGTCATGCTGACATCATAATCCTAATTTTGAATTAAATTAAATCTGGTAATTCAGAAAATGTTTAAAACTTAGATAATTCATATAAAATAATCCGTAACTCGGATGAAAAAACTTTCTACATGAAAGTTGCTCAGAACGACGAGACGAATCCGAATACGCACCCCATTCGTCCGCCACACATCCCTAGCATAGCGAACACGCAACTTTCCCTCTACAATTCATCTGTCCAAAAATGCGAAACCTCAGGGATATTTTTCCGGATGTTTCCCCCCTTCGCCGGTACCACCTCATACCGCGTTAGGGCACCCCTAGCACCGCGTATTATCATGTTATGCCTTGTGATGCTTTGATTGCACTATTATTTATTGTGTTCTCCTCCGCTACTTCTTTCCGGTAGACCCCGAGACCGCTGCCGGTACCCCTGTTGTTGACTACGGTGTTGACGACCTTTCTTGCCAAAGCAACCAGGCAAGCCCCCCCCCCCTTGATCACCAGATATCGCCTACTCGCCTCTATACTGCTTGCATTAGAGTAGTGTAGCATGTTACTGCTTTCCGTTAATCCTATTCTGTTGCATAGCCTGTCATTGTTGCTACAACTGTTGATACCTTACCTGCAATCCTAAATGCTTAGTATAGGATGCTAGTTTACCATCAGTGGCCCTACATTCTTGTCCGTCTGCCATGCTATACTACTGGGTCGTGATCACTTCGGGAGGTGATCACGGGCATATGATATAAACTTATACTATTACATTACTTATGATACTGTTTGGAGATGGGGGCTGAAGGGGCAGGTGGCTCCATCCAGGTAGTGGTGGGCCTGAGTTCCCGACGGCCCCCGACTGTTACTTTGAGGCAGAGCGACAGGGCAGGTTGAGACCACCTAGGAGAGAGGTGGGCCTGGCCCTGGTCGGCGTTCGCGGATACTTAACACGCTTAACGAGATCTTGGTATTTGATCTGAGTCTGGCTACTGGCCTATACGCACTAACCATCTACGCGGGGACAGTTATGGGCACTCAACGTCATGGTATAAGCCGAAGCCTTCGTGACGTCAGCGACTGAGCGGCGCGCGCCGGGTTGGACTGGAACGCCTGCTCTTGTATAAGGGAGGCTAGGTCTGCTCACCGGCCGCATACGCAACGTGCAGGTGTGCCATGGGCGATGGACCTAGACCCCTGCGCCATAGGATTTAGACCGGCATGCTGACCTCTCTGTTGTGCCTAGGTAGGGTTGTGACGTGTTGATCTTCCGAGGTTGGGCATGACCCAGGAAAGTGTGTCCGGACAAAGGGGATCGAGCATGTTGGGAAATGTGGTGCACCCCTGCAGGGAAGTTAATCTATTTGAATAGTCGTGATCTTCGGTAACAGGATGACTTGGAGTTGTACCTTGACCTTATGACAACTAGAACCGGATACTTAATAAAACACACCCTTCCAAGTGCCAGATACAACCCGGTGGTCGCTCTCTAACAGGGCGACGAGGAGAGGACCGCCGGGTAGGATTATGCTACACGTTGCTACTTGGTGAACTTACCATCTACTATCTTCTCCTACTGCAAGATGGAGGTTACCAGAAGCGTAGTCTTCGATAGGACTAGTTATCCCCCTCTTATTCCGGCATTCTGTAGTTCAAACCACATATGATATCCTTATTCCATTTGATACCAATGCATACATATGTAGTGTAGCTCCTTGCTTGCGAGTACTTTGGATGAGTACTCATGGTTGCTTTGCTCCCTCTTTCCCCCTTTCTGTACCCGATTGCTGCGACCAGACGTTGGAGCCCAGGAGCCAGGCGCCACCGTCGACGACTACTACTACTCGGGAGGTGCCTACTACTACGTGCAGCCCGGTGACGACGACCAGGAGTAGTTTAGGAGGATCCCAGGCAGGAGGCCTGCCCCTCTTTCGATCTGTGTCCCAGTTTGTGCTAGCCTTCTTAAGGAAAACTTGTTTAACTTATGTCTGTACTCAGATATTGTTGCTTCCGCTGACTCGTCTATGATCAAGCTCTTGTATTCGAGCCTTCGAGGCCCCTGGCTTGTAATATGATGCTTGTATGACTTATTTTATTTATAGAGTTGTGTTGTGATATCTTCCCGTGAGTCCCTAATATTGATCGTACATGTTTGTGTGTATGATTAGTGTACGATTGAATCGGGGGCGTCACAATGGCTCATTGGTCTTTATTACCGAGGTGGTAGGACTGCTGGATGTCCCACACTTTCGGCGAAAGGAGGTACTACTACAAGATTACAATTTTCTCCATTCTTACAGTGGAGGCGTGCAAGAGCAGTGAAAACACGCAGGCTTAGTGATTACATGGCCCACCTCACACTATCACCGTGCGACACCTAACTCTTTACATAGTATTCCCTCCGTTCCTAAATATTACTAGATGAGTCCCCGTGTGTTGCCGCGGAACAGCGGTATATCTCTCTGCGCAAAATTATCGATTTCAAGAACTAAAAAAACTCTATAACTGCATGACAAATGTGGTAGCCAAACTAAATAAAATCCCATCATCATTTAGATCATCCCACATAAGGAAAAAAGATCAGCCAACTCCTACTGCATAATGGGATTATATTTTTCTTTTTGACATGTTAATGGGACTTAAAAGCTCACTTACATGCATGCTACCGGTGCATGCTTGCATGCAGACATGTTGATGTGATTTAAAACCCACTCACATGCATGTGCCACGGTATTTCTGCATGCTTGCATGTGGCTTAGTGCGGAGCCTCTCAATGTCTAGATCAGACGGCTATTATGGACTGATTTACTTCATCTAACGGCTACATCAATTTTGATGATGTGGCTCAAGGAGAGGATAGAGAATTCCTAGTAGTGGGGGCTAGCTATTACTAGTAGATAAGTCTTTGTAGAGATTCCACTACATACGGAACAAAATGAATGAATCTACACTTAAAATGCATCTATATACATCCGCATGTGGTTCATGGTGAAATCTTTACAAAGACTTATATTTAGGAACGGGGGAAACACCGTACTAAGCAAGCTTCTCCTCATTCTGCGAGTTGACAGGACAGATCAAAAGTAATCCAGTGTATAGAGCCTTGCCTCTAAGGTAGGCCCCACATGGTTTGCCACTTTTTTAACATAACACGTCAAGTCGCAATTTGTTTGTTCACCCGTGGTAGACGATCCTCCCTCCACCAAATGGACAACCAGTACACGTGCCAACTTACCACATGGGCTGCCTTTTTGTACATAAATGAGCTCTACCGTGTACCCGCGTGGGTGTGGTTGGGAAAGAGACGGAAGTACGTGCGCCGTGCATGAACCTCTTCTCTTCGTGCACGTCCCCCACCTACGTGGGTGTGTGTGAGAGATACAAACCGCGTTCGTGAGTGTTTTTGTTTTGGAGTGGGGACGGGGTGGGGGTTGATTTAGTGAATTATTTGTGGGAATATGTGTCGATGACATCTCAAACAAAATTTTGCATGCAATGTGTGTGAAATGGAGGCCTATCCATATCATACATAGAGGGTCGGGCAATCCACGAGAAGAGAGGGAGGGGTCATAGCTATCGATAGAGTCGAAGAGAGGATCAAGTGGGTGGGTGCGAGATCGATGAAGAGAGCCATCGAAATTGTGTGTGTGTGCAAGTCAAAGATATAGGGCGACTGGCCTACCGGAACATTAGAGGGCACATGTCAAGTTTGTGTGTGGCAGGGAGACATGACTAGAGCGCTCGATGTATCGGTGTGTGTGGGGGGGGGAGGGGTAGGCAGAGGCCTAACTATAGAGGTAGAATGACTCGTATATGTGTTGAGAAGGAGAGACCCGGCTATGTCTTGAGGGAGATCGGTCGACATCCATACATAACTGAAGGACGGGAAATATGATGGGACATAGAGAGAGAGAGAGAGGAGAGAGAGAGGGAGGGAGAGGGAGCGAGAGGGGTAGAGTGCTGGATGGGTGGCGGAGTTGCTTCTCGAAGATGGTGGGAGAGGCCTACTAGACAAACTGAGGGTGGAACTGCAATGTTATCAATAAGAGTGGGGATGTGTTTCTGTGTGTTCCTGTGCGTGATAGATCTGTCGGGACGCATCCATGGATGATGAAGGGGAACCATGTGTTTGGTAAGCAAACCTAACTAGATCAGTAGATCAATTGTTGTTTGTCGGAGGAAGGGAGAGACACAACTAATGAGGTAGATCGATTGGCGTGTGGGTAAAAACGAGTTATAAGGACCTTTCTAGCTATATGTATAGCGAGAGATCGGTTGGTGTACGTCCATTTGTTAGAGGCAAATAAGGCCCAGCGAGACGGATAGACAGAGTGAATGGAGCCAGGAGGTGGTGCGAGAGGCCCGACTACTATCTAGATAGGGGGAGGAGTGTGCGGTTGTGAGATCGATGAAAAGAGGGGTGAGAGTTTACACGTGTGTCTGACCGTATGAGAGACATGAGGCAAGGACACATAAAGGAGGAGATTGAAGGTGTGTGTGTATGTTGTAGGCAGGCATCGCTGGAGAGGTTTATCGATCGGTGTGTGTCGAAAAGGAGTTGTGGAGACTCTGGGAGAACGACCTAAAGAAAAAAATGAATGTGCCTAGTGTATAGAATGCCGAGGGAGGGGGAGGGCGAGGAGGGCGTGTGCATGCACAAGAGAAAGTTAGTGGAAGCTACAAAGGTTAGAGGATTGTGTGGGTGTAAGAGACTAACAAAGATCATAATTTGATATGAAAGCGGATTCATATATTTGAATAGGAGATCATAGTGTTTTAAACATTGCATGCATGAATATAGTGGTGATACACGTGTTGTGCACATGTTATACCATAATGTGATAATGCATGGCGTTTGCAACTCACAGCTAAATGCCGAACAATCTAAACCATACTATACATCAAACAATCTCACATTCTATTTGAATTTGTGATAATGTGTGGCATTTGCAGCTTACAACTAAATATCGAACAATCTAAACAATACTATATATCAAACATTCTCACATTTTATTTGAATTTGTGGTAATGTGTGGTGTTTGCAACTCACATCTAAATACTTGTAGGAGTTGGGGCGGGGCACCATACATAATGTGATAAACACATTATACATATGAGACATGGTTTAGATTAGGAAGATCTAGGTAGAGCTAGAAATGTAATGTGACTTGAAATCAAAATAAAGTGGATTCAAAAAATCTAGTTCGAGTTCATATAGTACACATAGTTCATATGTAACTCGAGACTAATCATGTGGTGTGCTGTGAAGATAATACACAAACGATGGTTTAACTTGACAATAATGATGATTGTAGATCTTATTAAAATAGAGAAACAAATTCAAATGCTTTGACTTCACAACAATCATTACTGTAGATCTTATTCAAACAGAGAAACGAATTCAAATTTAGTTCATATTGAAGCGGTAGTATATACGTTTGGAATGCACTAAAACGTTCATTTGAGTAGTAGGTTGCATGCATTATACACGTAGAGAAATAATTTAATTGAACATAACATGAAATCAAAGTTTTGAATGACATTTGTAGTGCGCATTGACTTGGTACAGTACACGTTAGGCTTGTCTGGAAATTTCAACCCGCGCCTTGTTAGCCCGAAATATTTAAGATATATCTTTGTCTCATTGTGCTCCGACAACTCCCTCCATCTCAACCCGCGCCTTGCTATTCCGAAATTACAACGCGCGCGAAAACTCCCACCTGCTCTGAAATCCCGACACGCGAAATGCCCGTGGTACCCCTATACCGAAAGAACCACCTCAAATCGGTGGGGGTACTTTCGTAACTTACCCCACATTTCGGACAAGCGCGTCTCTAAGCCATGGTTCCCCACTGCCATCCCATCCGCCCACCCATTCGTACACCGAGGCCGCGAAAACCCGCGATGGAACCCCACACCCTGCTCCGTCCGCCACCTAGCCGGAGCCTCTTCCCCGACAATGTCGTCCACAGAAACACCTCGACATCCCTCATCCACCGTACCGGATGAGGATCCGTTGTCGATCTCATCGTCCCACCGATTCAGCCACCCTGTCCTCCACCTCCAAGGAGCTGCCCCGGCGTTCCCCTCGTCTTTCGCGCCACCTCCATTCCCACACCACCGTCTTCACCCGCACCACCTGAAGAGCATCATCATCACCATTTCCTTGGATGAAGTTGCGGCCTAATCGGCGCCACCAAAGAGGTTGTACACTAATCGCCGCATTTTCTTCTTGATTCGATCTCACGCTGCTGCCGGCGCTCGGTCCCGAGTCAACACGGCACCGCTCCATCCACGGCGGCGTCGCCGGCCACTTCCTCCATGGTGTCGCAACCTCGGCGGTGACGTCCACGTCAGTAGGAGATGTTACTGCTTTAGCTCTCACTCGCGCTGCTGCTCTGCTCTTGCTCTCGGTCCCCTGCCTGGTCTGCTCTTGCTATTGCTCTTGCTCGCGCTGCTGCTCTTGCTCTTGCTTGCGATGCTGCTCCGATTTAGCTACACTTCAGTCGACTGAATCGACTTTTGGGTCAGTCGATTTTCAGGGGGTGGGGGGCTCGCTGGGGTGAAGGAAGAACCAGCCGCAGCGGGGAGGGGGGCTCGCCGGAGAGGTACCCCACTATCTATCTTAGGGTTCAGGATGGGGGCGGTGGTCGCCGGCATTGGCGGGGTGGTGACGTGGGGATCGCCGGAGAAAAAGCTCATCACGGGGGGGGGGGGGGGCTAGAGGGATGGCCGGGCCGGCAGCGGACCGGTGGTGGGGAGTGTTTTCGGGGCGGGCGGGGCGGCGCACCGCCGGCCGCGGGCGGCAGGGGGCTGCTGTTTGGCCGGTGGTGGCTGGCGGCTCAGGGGGTGGAGGTTGAAGATGAACCTCATGCCCTTGATTTCGTATCCAACGGCTGCAAAATCGACTAACCAGAGATGAAAAATTCAGTCGACCGACGTGTAGCCTCACCTTGCTAGTGCGTTCAGTTTCGACAATAAAATTCAGTGTCGACAGTTAGTTCAGTTTCGACAGTTAAGTTCAGTTTCGACAGTTAAGTTCAGAGATGAGCGGCTGATGTATTTTACATCTAGCACTTTGTGGTTATGTATTTTACGTCATGTATTGGAGATGCAATTAGAATTCCACTCAGGTTAACGTTGTTCGTTGTCTCTCTTGTCCTGCTTCAGCCTCGGCATCGTACAACTCACCGGAGCTGCTCCAACGATGAAACCCTCCATCACAGCAGAGCAGTACCTCGGGCTCCATCTCCAAACGCCTAAGATCTTCTTCCCCTCCTCCGACAGCAAAGTCAGCCAGAGCATCCTCACTGGCCAACCCAATCACGCTGAGATCGACATGGCTTCGCCAAAGAGGTCGTACACTTGTTGCATCTCTTTTTTACTCTACATGTTATATATATTGTCCACTGAGCACACGGATTTGTTCCTTTAGTGTCTCCTTGAAAGAAAAAACGTAGGAATTTTAATTTTCACTTGTCCTCCTTTTCAAATTCCTATTCATGAAGCACAAGACTAAGAGATAGTAGCATAATAGCGTTATAACCGTACATTTTCTTGTGGTTTGACTTAATCTCACCATGCTTCTTTGTATCATGTGATCTTCCAATTGTTGTGAATCAAACACCCAGATTGGCAGAAATCCTGTGTTTTTAAATTCTCTGTTTTGCACGTGCATTCCTATCATATTCCTGTCTATTTCCTATCCATGCATTGTTGGAACCCTCCAATTCAAATGAGCCCTTACAGAATTACTTCTCTTACAGATAGTTGTCAAAGAAAACCTTGTGTGGTTTGTCCCGCTCCTGCTGCGCCGTCGTCCACCCCAGCTCAGCTGCTCCAACGACAGAAGGGTCCAGCACAGCAGGGATGCGGCCTCCAAACTGTCTTTCACCGCCTCAGATCTTCTTCCCCGCCGCTAGCAGCCATGAAAACTGCATTACCATCATCAACCGAGCAGATGACCTTGAGGACTACACGGGTCCGCAAGAGAGGTCGCACTCTTTCGTGTCTGCTTACGTTATGCATCGCTTAATATTACATGCTACTTTATCATCGTGTTCACCGATTAGACTCCGAGTCAGCTCCAAACTAATGGTCAAACTTGAGTTTTTAAATGGTTGTGGGGTACATATCGGGGCAGCTATCAATAGTATCTATCTACTATCTGGTTAATCTCCGGTGTCTACTATGAGTTTCATGTTGGGTGGGAAACAAACAGTAAAGAAGCCATTATCTGTATTTTTTAACTGAAGCCATTATCTGCCTGCTATTATTGGTTTTGGGTCTATCCACATGTTGCTACCATCACTCTGGATTTCTGCATGCACTCCTTACATAATCTCACTATGTTTTATTCCTATGCATGAGAGTTATTGTAAACAATGGAACTGAACATGTAGAGCAAAAGAGACGAGCCTTGCATGGCAATAAAATTTCATGCAGACATCGCTCCATGGTAGGCGCAAAGGCAGCCCCCCCTCCATGCATTTCGGATTATAATCGAGAGGAAGATATCTGTTCTGAGGGGGATTCAGAAGGAGAAGACAACTCCTATTTACCCCCTGAGGTCTTCACTCTAACTTGGCATGCTGATGTTCGTTATATCATGCATATGGTGTCTTGCATTGCTTACTTTATACATCAAATATGTCATCTGCTTAGTTTAGACATCCTTTGTGTGAATTCCATCTGTTTAGTTTATTCATCGTTTATGTGAATTATGCAACGCCATCTTGTTTAGGCAGGCATCATATATGTGAATTTTGCAATGCCATCCTGCTTAGCTAGTCATCTTATATGTAAATTATATCAGGCCATCCTTTTTTCCGTTACATATTACATTTGTCAACAATGTTAGTACATTCAACTGCTCTTCGTGTGCATCAACCATTTGACACGGTGATGGCAAATTCTGGAGTGAAAACAAGGTCTTCAGAGCAGACTATGCTATCTGACGAAGCGCATATCTCACTGGTTATGGATAGCTCCTCAGAGGAGGATTCAGAGACAGATGACCAGTCCTACCCTCCCCCCCCCAGGTGTATGCTCTAACTTGGCAGGGTTATGTTGCTCATATCGTGCATATGGTGTCTCGCATTGCTATGTCATTTGATTAGTTTAGACATGCTTTGTGTGAATGCCACATGTTCAGTGTCTAATTACCATATATGTGAATTATGCATTGCCATCTTGTTGCAAGACATTATATATGTGAATTATACAATGCTATCTTGTTGCAAAGGCATTATATATGTGAATTATGCAATGCCATGCTGTTTAGCTAACCATCATGTATGTGAACTAAAACATGCTATCATTTTTTTGTATTACATGTTCGATTTGTCGACAACGTTTGTATATTCAACTACTCTTCCTGTGCATCAGCCATTTGAAACGGTGATGGAAGTATCTGGAGTGAAAACAAGGTATTCAGAGCAGACAATGCTACCTGCTGAAGCAGACATCTTGCTGGTTACAGAGAGCTCCTCAGAGGAGGATTCAGAGACTGATGACCAGTCCTATTTTCCCCCTGAGGTCTATGCTCAAACTTGGCAGGGTTATATTACCCATGTCATGCATGTTGTCTTGCATTGCTTAGTTTTTACATCATATATGGATTGCCATCTGCTTACTTGCTTACTATATAAATCATATATTTTGATTATATCATGCCATCATGTTTACATAGTACATACACATCATCTATCTGAATTATGGCATGGCAACCCATTTAATAAAGACATCATATAGTTATATCATCTCATCCTATTTAGTGTTTACAGTCATCATATTTTGAATTATGGCATTCTATCCGTGAATGTATGTGAATTATGGCTTGCCAACCTATTTAATAAACACATTATATAGTTATGTCATGTCATCCTGTTTACATAGTCTCATATTTTGAACTATGTCTTTCCATCTTTTTTAGTTAGCCATCATAATGTGAAATTGTGTCATGCTATCCTGTTTAGTTAGCCATCATATATGTGAAATTGTGTCATGCTATCCTGTTTGGTTAGACAACATAAATATGAATTATTTCATGCCCTCTTTTATTCCCCACTATCCATTGCACCTATCTATCATACAATGTCTATACTTTCAATTACTTTTCTTGTTTATCAGCCATTTGAATTGGAGAGCGTGATGGCAGTATCTAAGGGAGTAACAACACAGTCTTCAGAAAAGATAGTGCTACCAGTTGATGCAGATAGAACCACAGTTGTACTTGCCCAAGGACCAGATCCACCACACATAACCCAGACTCTCGCAGATTGTACCCATACCCAGTTGGACAGAGAACCAGCTACACCCCTTCTAACCCCAACCCCGGTATATAGTAACCCAGTTCCAGTTGACACAGCACCGTATCCACCACAGAGCACCCAAACACGAGCAGTTAGTAAGGGAACTGCAGTGCCCAAAGCACGAGGACCACCACTCCGAATCCCAACTCAACACTTAAAGGAGAAGAAGATTTGTTCTCAGGTCAGGTTCTGTAGCTATGGTTTATACTCCTTTGCTCTTGCATTACTGCATTTACTCATACCAACTATTTTCAAATTTGAAGGATGGAATTGAAACTCCAATGGTGCAACAGGTATGTTTTAAACCTGTTTCTTTAACTGGTTTGCTGTTGTAACCTGCTCTATGTTGATTTCAGTTTCAATTGAATAAACAGTTATGTTCTCATGTCATGCACATTACAAGTGTTGTTATTGCTCTATAGTTACCCACACTTATATTCTGTCTATTCTGCTTTGTCTTGAACAAATATTATTTGAACTGTGTCTCTATCTTCATTTGGCAACAAAAACTAGAATGATATAGACCATAAAGTGACCATGGTACATAGATATATGTTTGTTTCATGTTGTTATCCTGTCCACTTTACTACTGAACTCATTTACCAAAATGAGTTTCATATATAGTATGGTAAACATGTGATGTGTCTGCTTGTTTCTCTTTTAAATGTGGACAAATATTGGAGAACAGTACCACGTTATCCAATGGTAAAGGAAGTAATGCAGATAAGTTTCAAGATAGTGAGATATCCTTGTTGGTCTCCAAGAAAGATGATAAAAACTATCTTGACGCCAGTGAGGGAACCCAAAAGTCATGTCTTGATGTAGTGTTCGAGTTACCGGCCACTACTGCTGGCACAAGCTCTTCGAACTCGCTGCCTGAATTAGTTCGTCTTCTTGAGTCTCAACTTCAAGTTGAAAGACATCGATCAGATGTGCTGCGACAGGAAGCTGAAGGACTGAGGAAGTCCCTGTAGAATTCAGATGCATATTTTCTGGTGCAACAGCAAGTGCTGGAGGATTTAAGCGCCAAACAAGAGAAAGTTAATAAGCTTGCTAAACATCTTTCCAGCATTATGGGTACCCAGGATATTGTTTCTTGAGATCTTCTGAAGTGGTTTCAGTTTTGGATTTGATTTGCTGCGGCGTTTATTTGTGCTGGTCGCCAACTTTGACAACCAGTGTATATGATATGCTGCTTTGTTCCCTATATTTGCACTGGTGGCGAACTTTGATGCCCAGTGGATGTAATATGTGTAATAGCCGTGATAGCCTAGAGTTAGTTGCTTGCTTATTTATTTCCTTGTTGTCTTGTTTATTTGTTTGCTTGTAGTCATTGCAGTTCTTTTTCCGCGGTTAGCTAGTGGCTACAATAACCTATTTTTTAAAACTAGGCCACAATAACCATGGGCTAATATTTATTGTAGTGACACTGGGCCTCCTACTGGCCGTAGAAACAGTGGGCCTTCTACGGGCCGTAGAAACAAATGGGCCTTCTACGGGCCGTAGAAACAATGGGCCTTCTACGGGCTGTATCATCAATGGGCCTTATACGGGCCGTATGATCGATTGGCCAAACATGGGCCAAACAGAACGCATTATGGCCGTAAACAGGCTAGAGTTGGAATCGTCCGTTCATGGGCCGACCATAAGGGCCATCATTAATAGGCCGTATTTGATGACACTATGAAAATGGCCCAGCATATTAATGGACCACAAACGGGCCGACTATAACCACGGGCTAAATTTGGCCCACAAGCAGAAAATGACAGTAACGGGCCGTAAGTAAACGAATGCTGGAAATAGCCCAAGAATAAATGGGCTCTGAGAAGGCCGAAAGATAACATGGGCTGGAAACGGCCCAACGGAATAACGGGCTGTTAATGGGTATAAAGTGATACACTATTCATTATGGGCCAGTTTCACCACGTGTCGTTAATGGGTGTAAAGTGATACACTATTCATTACGGGCCAGTTTCACCACGGGCCGTTAATAGGCCAAGAGTTACATAGGGCCTCATATGGGCCGAAAGACGTCATGGGCCATACATGGGCTAGAAGTGAAAACGGGCTGGAATCATATTGGGTGGCCCAGATGACGCTACTGGGCCTAATTCGGATAGGGCGTAACGGGCCTTGGGTTTGTGGGCTGTAAATGGGCTATATGCGAACAGGCCGTTAACAGGCTTTACATGGGCTGGCCCGCCACCTTTTGACCAAGTCAAACGGGCCGGCCTTTTCACAGGAATGGGCCTTTGTTGGGACATGCCACGTGTCGACGTATCATAGGCGCCTTCTGTCCAATGAGTGGCTGACATTTGTCCCAACGATGAACCGACACGTGTTTCCTTCAGCCAATGATGATTTTACACGTGCAAAATCCCCATTGGTCGGGGCTGTTAACGGGTTATCGGATCCAAAACCCGACCTGATAGCTTAACGGCGTTCTGTTACGATGGATGCCACGTGTCGGTCACCCTTGACGAAAGCACTTCTGTGACACGGGATTTATCGTCATGGAAGTGGACACTTCCGTGATGATAATTTTGGTAATGTCATGGAACACTTCTACGACAGCACAGGTATGACTATCTTGATTCTGTCATAAAATCGTCATGGATGTACATGCATGACAGAAAATGCGACCTACTGTGACAAACACGTATCATCACGGAAGTGTATTTTTTGTAGTGATTGCATATCCCGGTACACCGCTGGAGGCATTCATATAGAGTCATCATTTGTTCTAGTATCTAGTTGTAATCATTGAGTTGTAAATAAATATAAGTGTGATGATCATCATTAATAGATCATTGTCCCCAAAAAAAGGGAAAGGCCAAAAAATGGATGGCCAAAAAAAACAAAGGCTAAATAAAAAAATAAAAAATAAAAATAAAAGGGACAATGCTACTATCCTTTTTTCCACACTTGTGCTTCAAAGTAGCTCCATGATCTTCATGATATAGAGTCTCTTGTTTTGTCACTTTCATATACTAGTGAGAAATTTCCATTATAGAACTTGGCTTGTATATTCCAACAATGGGCCTCCTCAAGTGCCCTAGGTCTTCGTGAGCAGGCAAGTTGGATGCACACCCAGTTAGTTTCTTTTGTTGAGATTTCATACATTTATAGCTCTAGTGCATCAGTTGCATGGCAATCCCTCCTCCTTGCAATAACATCAATCGATGGGCATCTCCGTAGTCCATTGATTAGCCTCGTTGATGTGAGCCTTTCTCCCTTTTTGTCTTCTCCACATAACCCCCATCATCATATTCTATTCCACCCATAGTGTTATGTCCATGGCTCGCGCTCATATATTGCGTGAAAGTTTATAGGTTTGAGATTACTAAAGTATGAAACAATTGCTTGGCTTGTCATCGGGGTTGTGCATGACGAGAGCATTCTTGTGTGACGAAAATGGAGCATGACTAAACTATATGATTTTGTAGGGATAAACTTTCTTTGGCCATGTTATTTTGAGAAGACATGATTGCTTAGTTAGTATGCTTGAAGTATTATTATTTTTATGTCAATATGAACTTTTATCTTGAATCTTTCGGATCTGAATATTCATACCACAATTGAGAAGAATTACATTGAAATTATGCCACGTAGCACTCCGCATCAAAAAAAAATCTGTTTTTATCATTTACCTACTCGAGGACGAGCAGGAATTAAGCTTGGGGATGTTGATACGTCTCCAACGTATCTATAATTTTTTATTGCTCCATGATATATTATCTTCTGTTTTGGATGTTTATGCGCTTTATTATACACTTTTATATTATTTTTGGGACTAACCTATTAACCTAGAGCCCAGTGCCAGTTTCTGTTCTTTTCCTTGTTTTAGAGTATCGCAGAAAAGGAAAATCAAACCGAGTCCAATTGACCTGAAACTTCACGGGACTTATTTTTGGAAGGAAAGAAACCCGGGAGACTTGGAGTCCACGTCAAGAAAGCTTCGAGGAAGCCACGAGGTAGGGGCACGCCCACCCCCCTGGGCGCGCCCTCCACCCTCATGGGCCCCTCATGGCCCCCCTGACGTACTTCTTCCGCCTATATATATATATCCATATACCCTAAAACGATCGGGGAGCACAATAGATCAGGAGCTCCGCCGCCAGAAGCCTCCGTAGCCACCGAAAGCCAATCTAGACCCGTTCCGGCACCCTGCCGGAGGGGGAATCCCTCTCCGGTGGCCATCTTCACCATCCCGGTGCTCTCCATGACGAGGAGGGAGTAGTTCTCCCTCGGGGCTGAGGGTATGTACCAGTAGCTATGTGTTTGATCTCTCTCTCTCTCTCTCGTGTTCTTGATGTCGCATGATCTTGATGTATCACGAGCTTTGCTATTATAGTTGGATCTTATGTTTCTCCTCCCCCTGTACTTTCTTGTAATGGATTGAGTTTCCCCTTTGAAGTTATCTTATCGGATTGAGTCTTTAAAGATTTGAGAACACTTGATGTATGTCTTGCCGTGCGTATCTGTGGTGACAATGGGATATCACGTGATTCACTTGATGTATGTTTTGGTGATCAACTTACGGGTTCCGCCCATGAACCTATGCATAGGGGTTGGCACACATTTTCGTCGTGATTCTCCGGTAGAAACTTTGGGGCACTCTTTGAGGTCCTATGTGTTGGTTGAATAGATGAATCTGAGATTGTGTGATGCATATCGTATAATCATGCCCACGGATACTTGAGGTGAAATTGGAGTATCTAGGTGACATTAGGGTTTTGGTTCATTTGTGTCTTAAGGTGCTATTCTAGTACGAACTCTAGGGCTGTTTGTGACACTTATACGAATAGCCCAACGGATTGATTGGAAAGAATAACTTTGAGGTGGTTTCGTACCCTACCATAATCTCTTCGTTTGTTCTCCGCTATTAGTGACTTTGGAGTGACTCTTTGTTGCATGTTGAGGGATAGTTATGTGATCCAATTATGTTATTATTGTTGAGGGAACTTGCACTAGTGAAAGTATGAACCCTAGGCCTTGTTTCAACACATTGCAATACCGCTTACGCTCACTTTTATCATTAGTTACCTTGTTGTTTTTTATATTTTCATATTACAAAAACCTTTATCTATTATCCATATACCACTTGTATCACCATCTCTTCGCCGAACTAGTGCACCTATACAATTTACCATTGTATTGGGTGTGTTGGGGACACAAGAGACTCTTTGTTATTTGGTTGCAGGGTTGCTTGAGAGAGACCATCTTCATCCTACGCCTCCTACGGATTGATAAACCTTAGGTCATCCACTTGAGGGGAATTTGCTACTGTCCTACAAACCTATGCACTTGGAGGCCCAACAACGTCTACAAGAAGAAGGTTGTGTAGTAGACATAACGGGACCCTTCAAAAATAATGATGCAAAGGTGACATAGCTAGCAGGGGCCACACTAGCAGACTCCATTTCATAGCTGATGTCGTGGAGCCAGTCATCAGCATCAAGGGGTTGAGTTGAGCTACGGTAGATATTTGGGTTGAGGTGCATGAAGTTCTGCATAGTTATTGAGGTTGGCTGTTGATTCATGTTCGGACGAAGAAACTGAGCCCTCATGCGGTTCAGCTCAAGTTGTTGCATCATTCCAGCAAAGAATTCGGGCGGTGGTGGATCGTTGGCACCACGGCCACGACTAGCGGGTCTAACCATCCTGCTAACATGTAACACGGGGTAGTTCAGCATTGAGCATTTGCAAAAACAAGGATCATTCATGATGAAACATGCATAATGAAAGAGGTACATTTGATACCACTACGTAGTCAACATGACAGTGTGTGTACTATTCAGAATACTATTGTAAGGAATAACTATGGCTTATCCAACTTTGGGGTGAATGTGGTCACGGGATCCTAATGTTAGAGTTAGTAAATTCGTTTAACCCGAATGGAAGAGAGATCAGAGTCCCAGAGTATAGACAAGGAATAAAAGGTCCTAATACCACCCAATGGCGACGTGGGCCCATAAGACACACAGCCAATGTTAGTAAAAGTTTTTCAGTGACTAGACTCAACTTCGGCCAAGGAGTTAGAAAGGGGGATCCTACATGCAGTCGGTTCTGATACAAACTTGTGACGCCCCTGATTCAATCGTACACTAATCATACATGCAAATGTGTACGATCAAGATCAAGGACTCACGGGAAGATATCACAACACAACTCTAGACACAAATTAGAATAATACAGGCTTTATATTACAAGCCAGGGGCCTCGAGGGATCAAATACATAAGCTCGAATACACAAGAGTCAGCGGAAGCAACAATATTTGAGTACAGACATGAGTTAGACAAGTTTTGCCTTAAGAAGGCTAGCACAAAAGCAACATTGATCGAAAAGACAAGTCCTCCTGCCTGGGAGCCTCCAAACTACTACAAGTCATCAGCGGTCGTCACATAGTAGTAGGCACCCTCGGGTAGCAGTGGTCATCAGTGGTGTCGTCTGGCTCCTAGGATCCGTCATCTGGTCGCAACAATCGGGTATGGGGGAAAAGAGGTAGCAAAGCAGCCGTGAGTACTCATCCAAAGTACTCGCAAGACTTACATCAGATCTAAACTAAGTATGCATATGTATCAAAGGAAATGGGTTGTATCTGTGGACTAAACTGCAGAATATCAGAAAGAAGGGGAAAGCCTAGCCTATCGAAGACTAGCATCTTCAAGCATCTTGCAGCATATAAAAGAGTACAGATCAACATAATGTAAAGTAGTAGTGTTATCAACCTCGGCCAGAGATCCTTTCTCGACTCCCTGCGAGAAAGCAATCCAAAGCCATACTATCCATTTCTCATATTCTCATCTCAAGTATCCAATTCTAGTTGTATCGATCGGGATACAACTCCAAGTGTCCAGTACCGTAGGACAGGCTATCGATAGATGTTTTCTTCCTTGCAGGGGTGCACCAACTTACCCACCACGCTCAATTAACTCCGGCCGGACACACTTTCCTGGGTCATGCCCGGCCTTGGACAAACGATACGCCGCAACCCGACCTAGGCTTGATAGAGAGGTCAGCACATCGGACTAAACCTATGCCCCAGGGGTCTTGGGTCATCGCCCCGGGAACTCATGCACGTTGCATGGGCGGCCGGTGATCAGACCTAGCTACCTCCTTAAAAAGGCAGGAGCTTACCAGTCCAACCCGGCACGCGCCGCTCAGTCACTGACGTCTAATAAGCTTCGGCTGATGCATATGATGCATAACGCCCATACAATGCCCACGTGATGGTTAGTGCTATCAGGCCAGAGGCCCCTTGGATCAAATATCCAAACCGTTAGTGCGTTGGTAGTGTGATCACGAGCAGAGACTCACGAAAGATGTGACCCCGTCGCCCCGTCTCGAGTACTTGCGGCAAGTGCTAAGAATGCCCGGCCACGCCTCGTAAGTATCTCGCGGGCACCTTCCAGGTCAACCTGACTCCACATCACTCGCTATTAAGATCACGCGGGTACCCCTCAGGGCCGACCCGTCTCTAGTAACATGGTTCAGTGTAAAGTCAGAGTAACCATAGTAACTGTGTGTCTAACACCAAGGGGAAAACCCGAGGAATCACCCCCGGTGAATTCCACTCGATGTAATCATCAAGGTGAACGTAAGAGGATCCACCCTCGAGGTTCACCTTGAGGGGTTGCACGATAGAGCCGTATCCGAAGTGGTTAAGGAGGAAATCACCCTCGATGAGCACGACCGAATAGCTACACTACAGAGGTCTCATCAGGAGCGATGTAAGAGGTTCCACCCTCGACACTCGATGGTAACTCTGCAGAGTCGTACAACTAAGGGGGTGATGTGCGGTGTCGAGGCTTGGACGTCGATCACGTTGATCGAGTCATCGAACATAAAGCGAGGCAACTGGGACAAGGTGGGGGTCACTGATGGATCACTAACCAACCTACACTAAGCAGTTTAGGATAAGCAGGTAAGGTAACAATAAGTAGCTAAAAAACAGGCTATGCATCAGAGTAGGATCATATAGAAAGCAGTAGCAGTTCTAATGCAAGCATGAGAGGGAAAGAAAATGGGCAATATCGAAATGCTCAAGGGGGGGTTTGCTTGCCTGGACGCTCTGCTGAAAAAGAAGAAGTGTCGATGTCGACGTAGTCGATCACAAGGGCATCAACATCGGTCTCGGGGTCTATCGGAGAGAAGAGGGGGAAGAAATAGTAAATACAGAGAAAACAGATGCATCACTAAGCATTACATGATGATAGGCAGAGCTAGGGTTGTCCTAACGTAGTACCACACATTGCAGACGGAGGGGATAAACATCCGAGGATGCATTCCTGGAGTTAGACGAATTCTGGACAGGTGAAAGAGAGGGGACGGTTCCATGTTCAGCATGTTAGGGGCATGTGACAGCTGAATGGACCGCGAATTCGGAATCGTTGAATTTTTTTTGAGCAACTTTCATATATGAAGTTTTTCAATCCGAGCTACGCTTTAATTTCTATGAATTTTTAAAGTTTTAAACATATTCTGGAATTAATTAAATTAACAGAAAAGAAAAATGACGTCAGCATGACGTGTTGATGACCTCAGTAGTCAATAGAGCGGTTGACCAGGTCAAACCTTACCACTGGGTCCAGGGGGACCCACATGTCATAGACAAAGAGCTAACAGAGTTTTAATACTAACTAAAGAAAGTTATTTAGCAGGTAGGCCCCACCCGTCAGTGACTAATTAACTAAACTAATTAGTTTTAGTTATTAAAACGTTTTAATTAGAGGATTATGCGGTGGGGCCCACATGTCAATGGCATCGAGTGCCCAGTCAGCATAGTTGACCGGGTTCAAGGGTTAGCTGGGGCCCGTAGGACCCACTGGCAGTGACCCAGGGGTGGACCCCACACGGCGCCAGCTCAGCGGAGCCACCGGAGTGGCTCCAGCGAGCTCGCGCGCGGCGGCCGAACGCCGGCGAGGTCGGAAATCGCCTACGGTTTACCATTTCGTGTGATTTTTCTTGCGTTCGAACAAGTGGAGCAGCGCGCGTCTCGTAGTGCCAGCGGTTGGATGCGGAGGTGGCCAGAGATGGCCGGAGTCGACGGTGGGGTCAACGTCCGCGGTAGCGCAAGCAGGCGAAGGGGGCAGGGGCGCGGCAGGTCACGCGAGGTGCGTCGGGTGAGCGGAGCGTGACGAGCGCGGGCGGCGCTAGCAGCTACAACGGCAGCAGAAGCAGGCGAGGGAGGAGGCGCACGGGGGCGACGCGGTCGCAGCAGCAAGCCGATCGGGCCACGGGCGTGCTAGTGAACGGACGGCCAGCAGCAAAGCAGCAGCTGCAGCAGTAGCAGAGGGGGTGGAGGGCACGCGCGCTAGCGAGGCGCGGGCGGAGCGCGACACCAGGCAGCGGAGGGAGACGGGGACTGCAGCAAGATCCGGCCATGGCGGCGACCGAGGCGCGGCGACGTTGCGATGGAGGAGCAGCTAGCTAGGGTGATATGCGGGCAGCCAGAGGGAGGGAGGAGAGGCGGATGCTCACGGAGGGGCACATGAAGGCCCGGCGAATGGTTAGGAGCAACAGTGGCGAATCGGGGTAGAGGCGTTCGTCGGAGCCGAGGGAGAAGGCCACGTTGTGGCGGCGTTTGGCGGCCCTCGGTGTCCTGAGGCTCGTCGGGGAAGGAGGATGAGGTCGGGGTGGCCCTCCTGGACGCTTCGGGAAGACGAACCGAGCTCGATGTCCGCCTGGTCCGCGGCGGGCGGCGACAGCGACGAGCCTGCTCGGAGAAGCTCGGGCAGAGGGGAAGAGAGAGTGAGGGAGAGGGAGAGCGAGGGGGAGTGGGGTGGTGCAAGTGGAGGCGGGGATCAAGGAGGCGAGGAGGCGCATGCCTTATCCCCTCCCTCGCCGTCGACGGCGAGGCGGTCCGGGGCGACCGCGCCCCTGGAGCGACGGGGTCGGTCAGACAGGAAGGCGACCCAGGGGGGTAAGGTGGGCTGGTCAGTGCAATGGGCTAAGGCCCCGGGAGGCAGGGGGCTTCTCCTTCTTTTTCTCCTTGCTTTTCCTTTTTCTTTTTTAAAGCTTTTCTGTTTTAGCTATTTTAGGCCACTTAGGCATTTTGCAAAAATGTTGGTTCACCACCAATATTACCAGAAAAATATGTTCCACATGATGAACATTTTAGTTTTCATGTCTGAGCATTTTTGAATTTCACACGTAAATTCAAATTGAATTCAACTGGAATTTCAAATGGAATATTGATCAAAGTGACCAAGCACTGTTATAGCAAGAAGATTAGCTTGATCTCAGGGATTACTGTAGCATCATTACACCATGGTGTTACAGTGCCCCTCCCTTGTTTGGCAAGCCCCGGGGAAGGAAAACGGGGAGGGCTAGCCCCTCCTGCCTTTCCCTCTCATGGGATTAAGGAAAAGGGGGGCGCCACCCTCCCCTGCCTTTCCCCGCACTCCAAATAAGGAAAATAGGGGGCACGGCTTGGGAGGGGCCCCAAGTAGGATTCCTCCTACTTGGGTGCCTCCTTTGGCTGCTCCTCCCTCCCAACTGTATATATGTGGGAGGGGGTGCCTAGCACACACCAGACAATTGCCTAGCCGTGCACGGCGCCCCCCTCCACTGTTTACACCCCCGGTCATATTTTCGTAGTGCTTAGGCGAAGCCCTGCGGAGATCACTTCACCATCACCGTCACCACGCTGTTGTGCTAACGGAACTCATCTACTACCTCGACGTCTTGCTGGATCAATAAGGTGAGGTACGTCACCGAGCAGAACGTGTGCAGAACGTGGAGGTGCCGTGCGTTCGGTACTTGATCGGTTTAAGCGCGAAGAAGTTCGACTACATCAACCGCGTTGTGAAAAGCTTCTACTTATGGTCTACGAGGGTACGTAGACACACTCTCCCCCTCTCATTGCTATGCATCTCCATGGATAGATCATTGCTTGTGCGTAGAAATTTTTGGTTTTCCATGCAACGATTCCCAATAGGGGGTCCCTTCCCCTTGGCACGCTAAGGGAGGAGGTGTCCTCCACTTGCAATTCGGCCCCCTTTAGCTTCCCCGAGAAGCTAATGGTGGCACCACCCCCAATGGGCCTCTAAGGACCATTAACTTTTCCCCAATAGGCTTTTTAGCATTTTTATTTAGCCCATTGACATTAAATAATTCCTACGAGCCTCGTAATAATTATTAGATCTCTTTATTCCTTATATTATGTCTTCAGAAACTTTTTTCGCCTATATACCAATTCCCGGTATTACCTGGCATTCCCCAAAACACTTCTCGTAACCCCGAACGCTTCTGGTTTCTCTTGCAATTATTTCTTTTATTCTCGGAACTATCCTGGCAATATTTTCTCATATTCCTCACCCCACTAGAACTCAACAGATCATAATTTCTTAAGCGCGTGACCCTGTAGGTTCGGTGGAATATAGACAATGAACAAAACTTCCTTTCGTTCAATGATCAAGATCAGAACCGTGAGCATCCATGTTGACCCCTATATCCACACGAATGATATTTGAGTGAAACTTTGGTTATCATATGCTATTTTGCTTCGCGCTACTTGCAAAACTGAGTTGGGATATATCAGTATCCTCTTTAGTCATTTTCATGCTCATTATACTTGTCTCCTCGTTACCGTTTTTGTTCTTCTTTCTCGTTGTCATGTTCCAGCATCCCTGTGAGCTAGTCACCTGTGTCTGGCCATATTATGATGGATGTCGTTACACCGAGAGGGCTTTAAGAATATCTCTCCATCATCGGAGGAGCAAATATCACTCTTGAGTTATCTTGTTCCTTGTCAATCTTTCTGATGAACCTGTAAGTTTTTGTTATGATCATCGTGTTACCGATGATGTTGGAGCAACCCCAAGTGCAATAAAATGTCCATATAATCTCTTTGCTTTGAAGATGGCATGCCACCTGATTCATGTGTTTTCCTATTTCCCTGTTTTCAAAATCCGACAAATCGGAGAGGCCCTTAAGGCCTGCAGCAGAGTGCAACAAACCAGACAAAGGTGACAGATGGGCATTGAAAACTAATGATAGTGGCATGCAACCAGAAGTTGCCCAAAAATAATGTTGAGCCTAAAAATAAAACAGAGGGATTAATAGTCTTAGTGATTTCTTTCCAGTTTATCGCAAGTCGTGTTTAGTTACTACTAGAATTGGTACAAATTAATTGGTAGACCATGAATTGATACAACATGAATTTTCTACCATCTACTTCATGCATAGGTTGTTTCTCGATTGGAACAAAAGTTAGACAACATATAATATGACATAATCATTGTGTGCTTATTTTTAAAGCAAGGGTCATTACAAAGCAGCAAATTCCTAATTTTTTAGACAGACTTAGTAAACATGAAAATAGGGAGTATTGTCTCGGGGCTCAGGAATGACACCTATGGGATCACAGGGAATCCCTACTACGGTTGGTGGGGCGCGGGGCTGTACAAAGAGCGGGTTTAGAAGATCAACGGGGGGGGGGGGGGTTTAACCAGGTTCGGGCTGCAAACGATGCATAATACCCTAGTCCTGCTTTGTGTGTATTTGGTGTTCTTGAGCTCTTAAACTAGCTGCGGTGCATGCCCAGTCCAAAAATTCCGACTCCTCCCTCAGTACGCCTCGGGCCTCCTTTTATATGTGAAAGGGGTCGGCACAGTGGCATACAGGAGGCGGAAAGTATGTACAGTGTACAAGTCTATCGCCTGGCACTGTAGGACAAACGCATTTAATGCGCTACCGACATGCCCTCTTGCTTTATTGGGGACGGCAAAGAAGCTCGTCCCGTCCGTCGCCGCATCGCCTCGCTCCGACGCGCGTCCAAGCTGACGAGGCATGCAGCGCCATGCTGGCTGGCTGGCTGCTGAGCTGGTGCGGTGGTAGGGTCTTCACGAAGATCTGCATGCCACCACACAGGTGCTTGGCTAGTTGGCCTAGAAGCTGCATGCTGCCACACAGGTGCTTGCCTAGTTGGCGGGCTGACCTCCACGTCAGAACGGGTGCGAGGCAGTGAAACCTTGGTAGGTGTGGGCCTGGCCCCGGACCTGCAGATGTTCCCGGCAAGGGTCTTGTCGGGGTCTCGTGGGCATCCACGGCAAGGGTCTTGCTGGGGGCCTTTGTATTCTGGTTCTCATCTAGTCTTGCAGGCCTTTGGTCTTCACAAAGATCTGCATGCCACCGTGCAGGCGCCTCCTGAGCCTTGGTTCCGATGTCGTCAATGGTGTCAGGACTCTCAGGCTCAAGGGTGGCGGTCTTGCTGGTGTTGGGTAAGTTTCCCCGGCAAGGCTCTTGCCAAGGCCACGTAGGCCACCCCGGCAAGGCTCTTGCCGGGGGAAGCCCACCTTGCTCTTTTGTTCTTCATGCCTCTGGCTTGAGTGCTGCCCTGGTAGTCTTGTTCTTTGCTTCCTCTGCCCCCCGCCCAAGCATGGCCGCGGGTGTGGCTACAACTGCCCATGCACAAGTAAAGGGGTACAGAAGGGCCCCTACTTTTGTACACCGACAGGAGCCCCCGGGCCTGGGCCACATATAAGTGTGAAGCGTTGTTGGGCCAGGCCCAGAACGGTGTGCGGGCACGCGTGGTAGAGTTTTAACCGTAGTAATCCCTTCGCCAGTTGCGCTTCCCCATGACCCGCATTGAGTGCGTGATGTGGGGGTCATGCAGGGAATGACCGCAGCATGCGTGCGTCATCCCGTGGTGAATAGTAAAGAGGCGGCCCGCGTCTTCCCCATAAGAAAAGGGGAAACTGTAGGGCCGCTGCTCATTTACTATCCTCGCCTCTCTCAACCTTGGAACCGTTGTTCCATGTTTCCCACCACGCCCGTCTTTTTCACCACGTACGCCACATGCATGGCGCGGGGTAGGTGGCGGACGCGTGGAATATGGGAAGGCGCGCCATGGCCGATACCCATGCGCCTTTGATTGGTGCGGGGAGGGTGGTCGATGACCTCGCTCATCGCCAACTTAATGAGCCGGACATGAAAGGGCTCTTCAGAGGCGTGGAGCCGGTCTTCAGCTTCCATGCTTGGCTATAAAGAGGGAACTTAGGAGGAGGAGGAGAGGCATCCTCTCATGCCTTCCCTTCGTCCCCATTCTCCATCCACTGTCATGCCGAGAGGGCGTGGCCGCGGCCGTCCTTCTGTGGAGGCGACTAGGTCCTCCTGCCTCCAAACAGCCGTGACAGTTAAGGAAGAGCCACATGAGGTAGTCCTGGATTAGGGGGTCCTCGGACAGTTGGACTATATCCCTTGGCCGGACTATTGGACTGTGAAGATACAAGATTGAAGACTTTGTCCCGTGTCCGGATGGGACTCTCCTTTGCGTGGAAGGCAAGCTTGGTGATTCGGATGTGTAGATCTCCTCCCTTGTAACCGACTCTGTGTAACCCTAGCCCCTCCGGTGTCTATATAAACCGGAGGGTTTTAGTCCGTAGGACAACAACAATCATACCATAGGCTAGCTTCTAGGGTTTAGCCTCTCCGATCTCGTGGTAGATCAACTATTGTAATACTCATATCATCAAGATCAATCAAGCAGGAAGTAGGGTATTACCTCCATCGAGAGGGCCCGAACCTGGGTAATCATTGTGTCCCCCGCCTGCTGTTACCATCCGCCTTAGATGCATAGTTCGGGACCCCCTACTCGAGATCCGCCGGTTTTGACACCGACATTGGTGCTTTCATTGAGAGTTCCACTGTGTCGTCATCATAAGGTTTGTTGGCTCCTTCGATCATCGGCAACAATGTGATCTAGGGTGAGGTTTTCCTCCCCGGACAGATCTTCGTATTCGGCGGCTTCGTACTGCGGGCCAACTCGCTCGGCCATCTGGAGCAAATCAAGAGCTACACCCCTGGCCATCAGGTCAGGTTTGGAAGCTTGAACTATACCGCCGACATCCGCAAAGACTTGATCTTCGACGGATTCGAACCTATGTCAGGTGCGCCACACAGTCACGATGAGCATGGTTTAGCTCTTCCAGCAGACAGTGTTCGGGAGATCACACCTGTAGCTACTGCGGCCCTCAATCCGGAATATATCACGCCGTTCGAGGACGGGTGGATGGACCCGCCACGGAGGCCGCATACTCAGCGGCGATAGAGCCGAATACTAACTTCACCTCCTATGAGAACTGTGTTGCCGGACACTCGGATTCGTCCCCGGCCACAGACTCTGAACTGCTCGCGTCTGTGCCCATCCAATCTGATTGGGCACCGATCATGGATTTCACCTCCGCAGATATCTTTCAGCACTCGCCCCTAGGCAACATGCTAAACTCATTACAGTCTCTCTCCTTGTCAGGAGACCCTTGGCCGAACTATGTCCGGCTCGACTAGGAAGCGGACGGCGAAGAAATTCGTTCCCCACCCACCACCCACTTAGTAGCCACTATAGACGACCTAACCGACATGCTCGACTTCGACTCCGAAGACATCAATGGTATGGACGACGATGCGGGAGACGAACAGGAACCACCGCCCACAAGGCGCTGGACTACCACGTCATCGTATGATATATACATGGTGGACACCCCCAAAGAAAGCGATAGCAATAAGGCAACGGAGGATAATCCCCCCGAGAAGCAATCCAATAACCGGCGTCATCGGTGCCGCTCTAAGCCCCGCCATAGGAAAAACAGCGATACCGGCACAGGAGACAATAACGCTGCAAATAGTGCCAAAGACGAAGACAATCCCCTCCAGTCAGGCTTTGAGCAGGAGGATGGGCAAGCCAGCCGCAAGGAACAGGCAACAGACGGAGAATCAGAGGATGACAATTACATGCCTCTCTCCGAAGATGAGGTGAGCCTCAGCAACAAAGAATTCATCATGCCTGAGGATCCGTCGAACAGGAGCGCTTCAAGCGCCGGCTTATTGCCACAGCAAAAAGCCTGAAGAAAAAGCAACAATAGCTTCAAGCTGAGCAAGATCTGCTAGCAGATAGATGGACTGAGGTCCTGGCAGCCGAGGAACACGAACTCGAGCGCCCAATCAAAAGTTTCCCAAAGCGCAGGTTGCTACCCCAACTTGAAGAGGAAGCATTAAAGCCTGCGCTTCCAGCATATGATGCGGCAGACCGGCCACCTCGTGGCTGAGACAAGGTGGCATATAAGCCCGAAGTCCAGCCCGCACCCCATCTCCAGCCAAACAAAAACAGCAAGGCCCGGGGTAACATACAGGACCTGCGAGACGTATTGGAAAACAAAGCAGGACACAAAAAATTGATCTTTGGATCATGAGGGCGCGCCCCAACACATGATGACAACCGTCATGCTGGATCTACCAAAAGCAAATCCGGCCGGGCCGAACACAGCAGACAAGACTCGTACGAACTGCGTCGTGACATAGCCCTGCACAGAGGCGCCGCACACCCCCTATGCTTCACTGATGAAGTAATGGATCATGAATTCCCAAAAGGGTTTAAACCCGTGAACATTGAATCGTACGATGGTACTACTGACCCCGCGGTACGGATAGAGGATTTCTTCCTCCACATTCACATGGCCCGCGGGGATGATCTACACGCAATCAAGTACCTCCCGTTAAAACTCAAAGGACCAGCTCGGCATTGGCTAAATAGCTTGCCAGCAAACTCCATCAGAAGTTGGGAGAACCTGGCAGACGCATTCCTGGACAACTTCCAGGGCACTTATGTGCGACCACCGGATGCTGATGATTTAAGTCACATAACACAACAGCCCGAAGAGTCAGCCAGGAAATTTTGGACTCGGTTCCTAACCAAAAAGAACCAAATTGTGGACTGTTCAGATGCCGAAGCCCTAGTGGCCTTTAAACATAACATCCGTGACAAGTGGCTCGCTAGACATCTCGGCCAAGAGAAGCCAAAGTCCATGGCAGCCCTCACAACACTCATGACCCGCTTCTGCGTGGGCGAGGATAATTGGTTGGCCCGTATCAACAACACAGCAAGCAACCCTGGCACATCGAAGGCCAGAGACAGCAACGACAAGCCACGTCGCAATAGATACAAGCGTTGCAACAACGGCGACAACACCGAAGACACAGCAGTCAATGCCGGATTCAGTGGCTCTAAATTCGGTCAGCAGAAAAAGCCGTTCAAAACAAAAAATCTGTGCCCGTCCAGTTTGGACCGCATACTCGACCGCTCGTGTCAAATTCACGGCACCCCCGATAAGCCAGCCAACCACACCAATAGAGAATGCTGGGTGTTCAAACAGGCCGGCAAGTTGAATGCCGAAAGCAAGGAAAAGGGGCTGCATAGCAACGACGAGGAGGAGCCCCGGTCGTCGAACACAGGAGGACAGAAGAAATTTCCTCCCCAAGTGAAGACGGTGAACATGATATACGCAACCCATATCCCCAAGCGGGAACGGAAGAGTGCACTCAGGGACGTCTACGCGATGGAGCCAGTCGCCCCAAAGTTCAACCCATGGTCTTCTTGTCCAATCACTTTTGATCGCAGGGACCACCCCACTAGTATCCGTCATGGCAGTTCTGCCGCATTGGTCCTTGATCCTATCATTGACGGATTCCGCCTCACTCGAGTCCTTATGGACGGTGATAGCAGCCTGAACCTGCTTTATCAGGATATGGTGCGCAAAATGGGTATAGACCCCTTGAGGATCAAACCCACAAAAACCACCTTCAAAGGTGTCATACCAGGTGTAGAGGCATGTTGCACGGGCTCAATCACACTGGAAGTGGTCTTCGGATCTCCGGATAACTTCCGAAGCGAAGAGTTTATCTTCGATATCGTCCCCTTCCGCAGTGGCTATCACGCACTGCTCGGATGAACCGCAATCGCTAGATTCAATGTGGCACCGCTTTATGCATACCTCAAGCTCAAAATGCCAGGACCTCGCGGGGTTATAGCAGTTAACGGAAACACAGAACACTCGCTCCGCACGGAGGAGCACACTGCGGCCCTTGCAGCAGAAATGCAAAGCAGCCTTTTGAGGCAAACCGCCAATTCGGCAACAAGGTCCACAGACACATTCAAGCGAGTCTAGAATAACCTGCAACAGAATCGCCAGGCGCATTTAGAGCTCATCTAGTCCTAGTCAAGCGACGAAATTTACTCCGCGCGTACATAACTACGCACTAAAGATACCATGGGTATAGGCGGAGTCACGACTATGGCGCGTCCCACAATGCGGTTCAACCGCCTCAGGACCCGTATATATTTATCATTTTCTTCCTTTCAGGACCCTATTCTCTGGAGGCCCTCTCCGATAGCTAAATCATCGGACCCATCACGGGAGGGAAGCACCAAGGGAGCAAGAAGCTTTGACGTACAAGGGAATACCCAGGTGGTCCCTCATACCGATCGTTATACCTGTTTAACATACCCGCACGCAGCTCGCCCTTGGATCGGACATGTCAGATAGTCCTATTTTTGCTTATTGTACTACTTATATACATACGCTTTGACGTATCCTATAAATAACAATGCACAGCGTCAGCTTATTATTACATGTCTTCATCTTCCTTTTTCTTTTCCTTGTTTGTCTATTCACGACAGGTTTCTCCCATACATTCTGGTACGTTCAGTACGCCAGAGGCTTCAGTGTACCCCATAACACGGCAAGAAAAGTCTGAACACTTTCGACAGTGCGGCACCCCGAACTTATAGCATTATATGCTTCAGCTGCGAATCATGTCTTGGGTCAATAGTTGGGTTTATCCGGCTCCCATGTTTTGGTGCCTTACGTTCCGCTATATCGGCTAAGGTAGCACTAGGAGAACTACTGCGATTGTGTCCCGGTTCTTCCAGATGAGCACCTCAGTAGAGAAAGCCGAAAACTGGCTGTCATGATGCGGCGAGAGCTGGTCGCTCTTCGAGAGGTCTCAAATCCCTAAAGATTTTTTCCACTTCAGGTGAGGAGTCGGCCTTGTCCGATTTAGGCATTCATAGGGCCCCAAGTTCGGCATTCCGAATACTAGGGGCTTCGCCAAAATTTAAAATTGTAGACTTCTATGGCTAAGTGAGAGTGATAAAGCCTTATAGTCCGATTGCCTGGTTCATTGTGCTGAACACCTCCTTCGAAGGACCCAAAAACTGGGATAAAGAGTGATCACATTTATCCCGAACACCTCAGTACTAGCTACATGCAGGCAGAAGCCGACGACTGGCCAACTCTCAGATTTTATGAACGGCCGCACAGAAGGTAATATTTTAAATCAACAAGAGTTATATAGCATAGACGAACTCGTTTTTCATATTACAGGATCACATGAGTACATTCGTTCAAATATTGCATCCTTAGAACATTCCTCCGCCACAAGGCGGGCACCCTTCAGGATTCTATCATAATAATTTTTGGAGCGGCGATGCTCCTTGCCCTCCGGCGGCCCCTCCTTCACCAGCTTCTCGGCGTCCATCTTCGCCCAGTGCACTTCCGCTCGGGCAAAAGCCATGCGCGCACCCTCAATGCAGACGGACCGCTTTATGACTTCAAGACGTGGGCAGGCATTCACAAGCCGCCTCACCAGGCCGAAGTAGCTGCCAGGCAGGGGCTCGCCAGGCCACATCCGGACTATGAGGCCCTTCATGGCCTGTTCGGCCGCCTTGTGGAGCTCGACCAATTGATTCAACTGGTCGCTCAAGGGCATCGGATGTTCGGTCCCAGTATACTGAGACCAGAACAACTTCTCCATCGAGCTCCCTTCCTCGGCCCGGTAAAATTCCGCGGCATCAGACACACTGCGGGGAAGATCTACGAATGCTCCTAGAGAGCTCCGAACTCGGGTAAGTAAAAGGAAAGTTTCCTTCACATGCTTGCTTTGCATAATGAATTCCTTACCCGCCACTATCTTCTGGACTGCCTGAAGCTCCTGGAGGGCCTTGTGGGCTTCGGCCTTGACATTTTTTGTGTTCTCAAGGGCCTTCGCAAGCTCAGACCCTTGCCTCTTAGAGTCACGCTCCAAGGACTCATATTTTTTGACGAAATCCTAGAGCTCTTGCTGCACCTCGCCGACTCGAGCCTCTTGCTTCTCACGCTCGGTGCGCTCCTTGGTCGCTTTGTTTTCGGCCTCGGACAGCGCCTCCTTCAGGGATGCCACTTCGGTCGCGGTCCCTAGCAAAATTCATGATGATCATGTGACTTAACAACCACATTCTTTTTTATTCCTTATCAATATATGGACGGGTATCACTTACCTTTGTTCTCTTCGAGCTGCCTCTTGGTAAGGCCGAGCTCTTTTTCGGACCGCTCAAGGTCCCGCTTTAGTGCCGAGACCTCCGCAGTGCGAGCGGCAGCGGCTAGCAGCGAAGCCTGCTTATTCACATAAGACACATTCTGATTAGACTCCTGTGATTAATATTTGATCCTCCGTTCGACCTTTCTTTGCGAACGCCAAACAGAGCATCAGGGGCTACTATCTATGCTATAGCATTTTCTTATAACTTGATTACTTACCTCAAAGCCTATTAAGAGGCTGGCAGAGGCTTCAGTCAGTCCGCTTTTAGCGGACTGAACCTTATCTACCACCGCACTCATGACAGTGCGGTGCTCTTCGTCAATGGAAGTGCAGCGAAGCTCTTCCAGCAAGTTGTTCGGTGCCTCTAGATGGACAGAGGCCATCGCCACAGACGGCTCGCCCCCCTTTGTGAGGGGTTGCCTGACAGAGTCTGGAATCACGGAAGGTTCCGGCGCAGTATTCGGCCGGGGGCCGGACTTGCCGCCCCCGTCATTTGGGCCCATGGGAGCCTTGCCTCCCATGCGCCCGGCGTCTGGGAGGTCGCCTTGGGGCGCCCCCAGAACTACCTTCCCTTGGCTTGGTGCCCTTCGGGACAACACCTCGGCGCCGTCCGTAGGGTGGGGGGAGGAGGCGGTCGGGAGTGAATCATTGTTCATCTCCGACAGGCCCAGAGACCCATCCGAAGAGGATACGTCAAGACAGTCCTTGGGTGGGCTGCATGATCATGTTCGGCATGATAAGAAACAATAAAACGAAATATACTAGAACTGTTATGGTATCCGGATACTTACGACTTCACCAGGGGCTTGTCCCTGGGCAACCACTCCTCGTCGTTGAAAGCGGCCGTGGTGGAGCGGTCCGTAAGGAAGGCACTTCCTTCTCTTATCCCCCCCCCGGGCTGGATGGGGGAATTTTCCTCTTCCTCCTCCTCGTCTTCATGGGAGGAGGGCATCTCGGTGTTATCGGACGATGATTCTGATACAACCTTGCGCCCGAGACCGTTCCTGGTCCCCGCGGCCTTCTTATTGGCCTTCTTCTCCAGCGCCTCATAGGGCGCTGGAACCAGCATCTCCGTCAGGAGAGTACTCGCTGGATCTTCGGGCAGTGGGGTCGGACAGTCGATCCGCTCCGCTGTCACGTTCCATTCCTGTCAAATAATGTGGAGACTCAGATCCCTCACATAATTATACTAGGGAAAGAAACACCTTATGAGATATAAGGAGCTTACCGGATTAGCAGGGCACTTTGTGCTGAGTCCGCGGTCCTCGGTAAGGGAAGGAGGTACCTCGGTAGACTTGAACAGCACCCTCCAGATGTCCTGGTGCGTCGTGAGCTCTCACAACGTCTGGTGCTTTGCCGAGTCGAACTCCCACATATTGAATGCCCGTCTTTAACACGGGAGGATCCGGCGGAAGAGCATGACCTGGACCACGTTGACAAGCTTGATTTTCTTGCTTATCATGTTTTTAACACAGTTCTGGAGTCCGGTCACCTCCACCAATGAACCCCAAGATAAGCCCTTCTCTTTCCAGGAGGTTAGCCGCATGGGGATGCCGGATCTTCGGGGGCCGCCACCCAGTTGGTGTCGCGCGGCTCGGTGATGTAGAACCATGTCGATTGCCACCCCTTCACGATATCCACATAGGAGCCTTCGAGCCAAGTGATGTTGGGAATTTTTCCCACCATGGAGCCTCCGCACTCCGCTTGCTGGCCGACCACCACCTTCGGTTTGACATTGAAGGTCTTCAGCCACAGGCCGAAGTGGGGCTTGATGCGGAGGAAAGCCTCGCACACGACGATAAACACCGAGATGTTGAGGATGAAATTGGGGGCAAGATCATGGAAGTCCAGCCCGTAGTAGAACATAAGCCCGCGAACAAATGGGTGGAGGGGAAATCCCAGCCCGCGGACGAAATGCGTAAGGAATACAACCCTTTCGTAGGGCTCGGGGGTAGGAACGATCTGCCCCGCGCTTGGAGACGGTGCGCGATATCCGTGGCCAGGTATCCGGCTTGCCGGAACTTCATGATGTTCTCCTCCGTAACGGAGGAGGCCATCCACTTGCCTCCCGCACCGGACATGTTCGAGTGTTTTTTCGGAGAAGATGCGAACTTGGGCGTTGGAGCTCGAGTGCGCGAGAATGGATGGGCAGGGAAGAAGAAGGCGTGGGTAAAAAAGAGGAGTCCTTATCCCTTTATAAGGGCGGTAGAACCTGCGTGCCTCCCCACTTGCCTGGTAAAGCTCGCTTATTCCCCAAGCGTCGTGATTGATGGCGTGATTGGGTTACCCACGCCCGTATTGATGAGAATCCCGTGACAAGACGTGCCAAGAAAACCGCCTCACAATATGTGCAGTAGCTGGTTGAGAAAAACGATTCGAATAATAACCGGAGCCATGGCGTGATGTCACGTTATGAAAAGTTGTCAGCAGATTAGATTTGTGGAAATATTATACTCTCTATGGTGGTATGTGGAATTTGTTTTGCAGAGCCGGACAGTATCCTTGTGTTCAAAATCTTCTATGGAGTATTCGGAGGAGGAACCTGCCTTGCAATGCCGAAGACAATCTGTGCGTCGGACTCGTCATCATTGAAGCCTGGTTCAGGGGCTACTGAGGGAGTCCTGGATTAGGGGGTCCTCAGACAGCCATACTATATCCCTTGGCTGGACTGTTGGACTATGAAGATACAAGATTGAAGACTTCGTCCCGTGTCCGGATGGGACTCTCCTTTGCGTGGAAGGCAAGCTTGGCGATTCGGATATGTAGATCTCCTCCCTTGTAACCGACTCTGTGTAACCCTAGCCCCTCCGGTGTCTATATAAACCGGAGGGTTTTAGTCCGTAGGACAACAACAATCATACCATAGGCTAGCTTCTAGGGTTTAGCCTCTCCGATCTCGTGGTAGATCAACTCTTGTAATACTCATATCATCAAGATCAATCAAGCAAGATGTAGGGTATTACCTCCATCGAGAGGGCCTAAACCTGGGTAAACATTGTGTCCCCTGCCTCATGTTACCATCCGCCTTAGACGCACAGTTCAGGACCCCCTACCCGAGATCCACCGGTTTTGACACCGACACAAGACGCCCAAGGCGAAGGTCATGCTTGAGGCGGAGGCGCCGGACGGGGCCGCGGTCGGCAAGGTGGTCGAGACAGAGGTGGGCGCGGAAGGGGGACACCAGCATCGTCCCCATCTCCGCCACCATCTCCTCCTGCTTCGTCGAGCGGCCATGTAGGGGACACGGTGCTGGAGTTCATCCTGAAGTTGCATGAGCCGCTGCGTAGCCGCCTTCGCCTTCCCGAGGCGTTCGCAAGGGTGCTGGAGATCGACCAGCCGCCAAGGTTGAGGCCTCACATGAAGGGGTGTTGCAATGGCGACATGTGGGTGAACACAAGGTTCCCCATCCCTCATGTAATGCTCCTTCGTCAGGGTTGGAAAACCTTCACACGTGCCCACTGCTTGATGAAGGGGCATGTTCTCCTCTTCAAATTAGTGGAGAGCGACCTGCCCTCCGTCAAGGTCTTCGGGCGCTAGGGACACAGGTTAGGGTGCTGCGCGGAGGGCTCGGCCAATGACGAGAGCTCCTCCTCGAGCGACGGCGACGGGGAGGGGACCAGCGGGGAGGATGATGTCGACGGGTCCGACTAGACGTCGGACGCCCCGTCCCTAGGCGACGCTGGCGGTAGCACCATCTGCACCTGGCTTTCTCCCCGGCAGGATGATCTGCCGGGGGCGGGGCAGTTCTTGGCGGCGGCTCCTCGAGCCAGCTCCTTGAATTTCTCGGGGTCGCTGCTTCTGGCGGCTAGCGCTGGATGGCCGGAGAAGACGAAGAAGGCGGGTTGCGGGCCATCAAGTCGGAGTATGATGGCATCGACGCCTTCGTCTCATATTGCCGGCCCGCTGCCTCATCTTCCGGCTTCTTCCCCGGCACCTTCATCACCAGCCCTCTTCTGGGCGGCCGCCGGGACGCTCTTTTGGTGTCTTCTGCTGCTCGTACCTCGCCTAGGCACTCCTTTTGCCCTCTTGTTGTCCCGATCCGCTTCCTAAGGAGAGGGAAAAGAAAGGGATTACGTGCATCTAATCCTTTTTTAGATCTTAAGCCTACGGGCACTTGTTCAATTTAGACTTTGTAACCCCTCGCTCATGTTTACATTCCATATGAATTGTACTTGTTTAATCAGCGCATTAATGAAAAAGGGTGTTTGCCGGGTTCTTTTGTCCGTGAGCGAGGCCCACACTAAGGAGTGAGTCCTTGTTATTTTAAATAAACAACGTCGCCCGGCAACAAACCTTGCCGTCCTCCCACTTTATACCATGAATATACCCACGCCCTTGGCGGGGGGTAAGGGTAAAGTAGGATCGGGCCCTTCGCTTGTTTCCCTTCCACCGCAACTACAACCAAATTCCGGCCCGAAAGGGATTTCGGGCATAGGAAGGAGGGAGCATGGTGTCATAGAAACAAACAAAGTTTCGTACGTTCAAGTTTCATACGGAAACGCATGGCGGGGGAGAGAAAGCTTATCTGAATTTGCAGCCCCTGGCAACCTTGGCTTGTCGGGGTCGGGGGTGTCGATCTGCCTTCTTTCCTCCAAACGGCTCTACAGAAGTGCCTGTGCAGCCTGTGAACTAGGAACGGACTGGAAGAGACAGAAAGACACGAACTTGACCTCTATGCTAGGGGTTAGTTGCCGCCAAGCACTATCAACCCTAACAGAGAGAGAGAGACTCAACCTAGCATGCATGCTAAATTCTAGGGTGCCAGCACTTCATTTATTTATCGCTTGCTCAGGGTTTGCGCCTGGCTTTGTACAAAGGGTTACATGCCTTGCTGGCAAGGCTTGTACAGAAAGTGGTCCGCCGGGGGACCCAGCGACCGTGCCTTATAGGTGAAACTTGCGAAGATGTTCGGTGTTCTAGGAGTTGCTCACTGGAATACCATCTTCGGTCTCCTGGCGGACTGCGCCGGGCCTGGTGACTTGTATTACCCGATAAGGGCCTTCCCACTTTTGCATCAACTTGTTGGAATTCTTGGCGGATTGAACTCGCCAAAGAACAAGGTCGCCTTCCTCAAGGCTTTGGGCATGAACCTTGCGGATATGGTAGCGGCGCAAGGCTTGCTAGTAGCAAGCGGCTTGCACAGCAGCCTGAAGACGATCTTCCTCAAGGAGCGTCGCATTATCTTGGTGCAATTGCCCTTGCTCAAGCTCATCATAAGCGAGCACTCGAGGTGACCCGTATATGAGTTCCATGGGGAGAACTGCTTCTGCCCCGTATACCAGGGCAAAGGGTGTCTGGCCAGTGGCTCGATTTGGCATCATTCTAATCAACCAAAGAACCATTGGCAACTCATCAATCCGGCGCCTTCCTCACTTGTGTAGCCTGTCAAAAGTCCTGGTCTTGAGGCCTCGCAACACCTCTGTGTTTTCCCTCTCAGCTTGGTCGTTACTTGTGGGATGAGCAATAGAAGCAAAACAAACCTTGCTGCCGAGGTCTTGGATATACTGCATGAAGGTGCGTCTTGTGAACTGTGTGTCGTTGTTGGTGATGACTCTGTTTGGCACACCAAAATGGCAGACTAGCCCCTTGAAGAACTTGACGGCTGATTGTGTTGTCACCTTTCTCAGCGGTTCTACCTCCGGCCACTTTGTGAACTTGTCGACCACGACGTACAAGTACTCAAACCCCCGACAGCACAGGGAAAGGGGCCCAGTATGTCGAGCCCCCAGACCAAAAATGGCCAGGAAAGAGTAATTGTTTGAAGGGCTTGGGTTGGTTGATGAAGCTTCTTTGAATGGAACTAGCACTCTTCACACTTGGTTAGTAGGGCAGTTGCATCCTGGAGAGCGGTGGGCCAGAAGAAACCTTGCCGGAATGCTTTGCCGGCAAGGGCTCTTGACCCTATGTGGGAGCCACACATGCCTCCATGTACCTCTGCCAACAGCCTCAGTCCGTCCTCCCGAGGAATGCACTTCAATTTCACGTTGTTCGATCTCCTTCTATATAGGGCATTGTCCACAAACTGGTACATGCTGGACCGACGGGCTACTTTCTCTGCCTCTTCATGTTCCTCGGGGAGCTCCCCTGTTTGGAGGAAATGGACGCTGTGATGTGCCCATGCCGGAGCCTGGGACTTGACGGCAAGGACCAAAGGCTCATCTTCGGTCGTAAGGGCAGCCGCCTCTACGGTCAGGACTTGAGGCCCTGCCGGAGGTTGCTGCTCTCCAGCAAGCTTGGGGCACCCGGCAACGTCCTTGCCAGCGGCTCCTGGGATCTCGGCGGGAAACTACTGGTTGGGGCCTGTGAGGGAGTCCTGGATTAGGGGGTATCCGGACAGCCGGATTATATCCTTTGGCCGGGCTGTTGGACTATGAAGATACAAGATTGAAGACTTCATCCTGTGTCCGGATGGGACTCTACTTGGCGTGGAAGGCAAGCTAGGCAGTATGGATATGTATATCTCCTCCTTTGTAACCGACCTTGTGTAACCCTAGCCCCCTCTGGTGTCTATATAGACCAGAGGGTTTTAGTCCGTAGGACAACAGACAATCATACCATAGGCTAGCTTCTAGGGTTTAGCCTCTCCGATCTCGTGGTAGATCAACTCTTGTACTACTCATATTATCAAGAATAATCAAGCAGGACGTAGGGTTTTACCTCCATCAAGAGGGCCCGAACCTGGGTAAAACATCGTGTCCCCTGCCTCATGTTACCATCCGTCTTAGACGCACAGTTCGGGACCCCCTACCCGAGATCCGCCGGTTTTGACACCGACATTGGTGCTTTCATTGAGAGTTCCTCTGTGTCATCACTGTAAGGAAGGATGCCTCATCTCGTTGTTAAAAACAACATTACCACCGGGGGAGCCCTGGCTGTCGGCCAAACTCTCCGGCTAGGCAGTTTCGTCATGACCACCTGTTCGGCCGCTGCACCGACGATGATTTCTCGGGTCATCGAAAACAGCCTCCACGTCGGCTCGGGATTCACCGAGCAGATGGATCCAATGGAGCTCTCTTCCCTAAACGAGCTCTTGGATCGCATCGCCACCTTGGGAGTCGCTACGGACTATGATCGGATTGGGCTTAAACCCAATCGAAGGGAGATTAACTCGCCACCGGTCACCCATCATGTTGCGGTGGTGGAGGAGCAATGTGGCGATTCTTCCTCTATCTTGAGGACTAACTATGTCTGAATTCCTGAGCTCTCCGAGCCGGATACCCGTTTATGGGAGGACATCACCCAAACCCTGAACCTAGATTCAGGTAGCGGGCCAGACTCATCGGGCAACATCCCGGAATCCGAACTTCCAAGATCGGAAAGTCCTCGGCCCCTGGGTCTCAGATCGGGTAGGGGTTCGGACTTAAAGCCACCCACCCACCCAGACATAAACAATCTTTCCCACATCAGGCAAGAGCCCCATGAAACAGTACTTCATTATTGGGCCAGATTTCTCCTTGTGATGAACAAGGTTAAGGACTGCCGCGAGGAAGACGCAGTCTCACTTTTCTGCAATAACTGCACGGACAAGGGAATCCTTAACGCCATAAGTCGCCGTGAAATATCACGCTTCGCTGACTTGGCATCCATAGTACGGAAGTACTGTGCGATGGAAAGTGCCTGGAAAACCGAAACGAAATTTTGGGATAATCCGGCTCCGAATATACACCCAGTCCGAGGTAAAAGGGTGAACTATCATAAGACACCTGAGTTAATTACAAAGAAGCAAAAACCCTCTATAGGGCATGGAACCGTATTGGAGGGATGGCTCAACGGACCCTGCAAAATTCATAGCACAGCGGATACCATACCAACGCATAGCCTTAGAGCATGTTGGATACTCTAGCAGGTGGCCAAAAGTGGTGAGGATCTTCTTATTCCAAATAACACAGAGCACCATCCCGTGGATAACAATACGGTATTAACAGTTTTTGAAACCTTCGCATCAAATAATAGGTGCAAGCGAACACTCCGCAGCCTCGCCGAAATCTACCACGTAGCAGCAATGAATCCATGGAGTGACACGGCTATTACCTTCAATGCCAGTGACGAAACTAAATTCCGAACTGCTCGAGCACCAGCTGCACTGGTCCTCAGTCCAATTGTGGACGGCTTTCGACTCACAAAAGTAGTCATGGACGGCGGCAGTGGATTAAACCTCATCTATGAGGAAACTCTTCAAAAAATGGAAATAGACTGGAACCGCGTTGAGCAAAGCAGCACAACCTTCAGAGGAATCATCCCCAGTCGGGAAGCACGTTGTGCTGGGAAAATCACACTAGATGTGGTATTGGGCACACCGGAGAACTATAGGTCTGAAGAAATTACATTCCAAGTGGCCCCGTTCAGTAGTGGATATCACGCCCTTTTAGGACGGGAGGCGTTCACGATCTTCCAAGCCATACCCCATTATGGGTACATGAAGCTCAAAATGCCCGGACCCAACGGAATCATCACTCTCGCTAGTGATCCGGACACAGCACTCCGCGCCGAAAACAAAACAGCCACATTGGCCCTAGAGGCATTATCCGAAGCCCTTTCGGCCGAGGAATTAACTACGCTACGCTCCACGGTGGACAGGGACGACGTAATGCTTGACAAGAAATCCAAGTCCACCTCTTTTAAACCAGCGGATGAAATAGTCAAATTCTAAGTCCATCCAACGGACCCTACAAAAACATCCTCCATCTGGGCACAGTTAAACCCCGCCATGGACGCTGCACTACGAGATTTCTTGCGCGAGAATTGGGACATATTCACCTCGCACCCCTTAGACATGCCAGGAATCCCACGCAGGCTGGCCGAGCATAGCCTCAATATCCTAAAGGGATTCAAGCTGGTCAAGCAGGCTCTTCGGCGTTTCTCTGAACCTAAGAGACAGGCCATGGGAGAGGAACTAGCCAAGTTATTGGAGGCCAGATTCATTAGAGAAATAAAACACCCAGACTGGCTAGCAAATCTGGTGATGGTACCAAAGAAGGACAAATCCTGGCGCCTATGTGTCGATTTCAAGGACCTCAACAAGGGTTGCCCAAAGGATCCCTTCCCCCTCCCCCGCATTGATCAAATTATTGATGCTACCGCAGGACACGAGTCATTGTGTTTCCTCGACGCATACTCCGGCTACCACCAAATCAAGATGGCAGAGTCCGACCAAGCCGCAACAGCATTTATAACACCATATGGCCCCTTTTGTTTCAACACAATGCCTTTTGGGCTCAAAAACGCTGGCGCAACATATCAGCGCATGATACAAACATGTCTGGAGAAACAGATCGGCAAAACAGTAGAGGCATATGTAGATGATGTGGTCGTTAAAACCAAACATGTCGACTCTTTAATAGACGACTTGAGGCTCACATTCGACAACCTCCGAACATACGACATCAAGCTCAATACGGAAATTTGCGTTTTCGGCGTACCAGCAGGAAAGCTCCTGGGCTTCATTGTCTCCAGTAGAGGGATTGAAGCTAATCCGTCCAAAATCCAAGCTTTGTCACAGTTGGCTATCCCAACGGACCTCAAACAAATCCAGAAACTAACTGGATGTGTGGCGGCTCTAAGCCGCTTTATCTCCCGCTTAGGAGAAAAGGCATTACCCCTTTATCGCCTCCTTCGGTGCACCGAACACTTCGAGTGGACGAACGCCGCCACAGTCGGATTGGAAGAAATAAAAGCCATACTAGCAACCAACCCAATCTTGGCCGCGCCAAACATCGGCGAACCAATGTTGTTGTACATTGCGGCAACTTATCAAGTTGTAAGCGCAGTGCTCGTCGTTGAACGAGAAGCTGACGGACATAAATTCCCTCTTCAAAAGCCAGTATACTATGTATCCACTGTCCTCACTCCATTCAAATCATGGTACCCACATTATCAAAAGATAGCCTATGCGGTATTTATGGCATCCCGGAAGCTGCGACACTACTTTCAAGAGTGTTCGATTACAGTAGCCTCGGAAGTGCCACTTAATGATATTATAAACAACTGTGACGCTACGGGCCGGATTGCCAAATGGGCCATTGAGCTCCTCCCGTTCGACATAACATACAAACCTTGGCGAGCCATTAAGTCGCAAGTATTGGCCGACTTTGTCGCCGAATGGACGGAAGCCGAACTCCCTAAAGAGTATGGCGCATACTCCAATTGGATCATGCACTTCGATGGTTCTAAAATGCTGGCTGGTCTAGGGGCTGGCGTCGTCCTGACGTCCCCAACCGGAGACACCGTTCAGTACGTACTGCAAATACAATATACAAACTCCAACAACGCACCCGAATACGAAGCTCTGTTGCATGGTCTTCGGACGGCAGTCTCCATGGGCATTCAACACCTAGAGGTGCGTGGGGATTCAAACCTCGCAATATCCCAAATAAATGGAGACTTTGATGCCAAGGATCCGAAAATGGCGGCCTACCGAAACGCCGTCCTAAAGATGTCAGCTCGGTTCAAGGGGCTCGAATTTCACCATGTGGCTCGGGAAAACAATCAGGCAGCGGATATCCTCGCCCGCATTGGCGCAAAACGCGACGCAGTTCCCCCCAACATCTTTTTGGAGAGGTTGTTTAAGCCATCGGTGGTATGGGAAGGGGACACCGGTAACAATAGTCCGGGCCCGGCCAAAACACCTGATACCGAACACTCTGACATAATCGGAGGCTCTACCACCAGAATAACACCTTCAGCCCACATAATAATGGTCGTCATCGCCCCGTGGACAGAACCATTCCTGGCCTACCTAACTAGGCAGGAACTTCCTGAGGACCAAAGTGAGGCACGCTGCATAGTGCGGCGATCTAAAGCCTACAGGATCCACGAGGGAGAGCTATATAAGAAAAGCACTACCGGAGTCCTTCAAAGGTGCATCTCCGAAGAGGAAGGGCAGAAGCTTTTGGAAGAAATTCACGCTGGACTCGGCGGCCACCACGCCGCAGCCCGGGCCCTTGTAAGCAAGGCCTTCCGTACAGGTTTTTACTGGCCGACGGCCCGGGCAGACGCACAGGACTTGGTCCAACGCTACGCCAGTTGCCAGCTTTTTGCAAACCAAAGCCATATGCCACCCACCGCCCTCCAAACAATCCCCATTACCTGGCCTTTCGCGGTCTGGGGGCTTGACATGGTTGGGCCCCTTAAAGGGGGAACCCATAAGAAAAAAATAATTACTGGTCATGGTGGATAAATTCACAAAATGGATAGAAGCCAAACCTGTTAAAACAGCCGAATCCGAACCGGTGATAGACTTCATATCGGGGTTGTACACCGTTATGGCGTCCCCCATAGCATCATCACTAACAACGACACGAATTTCATGGCCAACGAGGTAAAACTCTGGTGCAGCAACATGGGCATCAAGCTCGATTATGCTTCCGTCTATCACCCACAAACCAACGGCCAAGTTGAGCAAGCAAATGGTCTTATCATGAGCGTCATTAAACCCAGATTAGTGCGGTCCTTAACGGAGTCTAACACGCACTTGGTAGAGGAGCTCGACTCTGTACTCTGGGGGCTGCGGACCACGCCGAATCGTAGTACCGGATACACACCCTTCTTTATGATGTACGGCGCAGAGGCAATCTTGCCCTGTGACATAATTCATGACTCACCTCGAGTGCGCATGTACGAGGAAAGAGAAGCCGAGCTCGATCGGCAGGACAGTCTGGACACCCTGGAGGAGGAGCGCGACGTGGCAAAAGCCCGTTCCGCATTTTATCAGCAACAGGCTCGCGGATACCAAAGCAGAGAAGTACGGGCCAAAACTTATAACGTTGGCGAGTTAGTTCTACGCTTGCCGGAGAAGAAAAAGTCCAAGCTCGAGCCCAAATTGGAAGGTGCCTTCATTATTGACCAAGTTCTGACCGGTGGAGCGTACCGTCTGCGGGATGCATCGAATAATCAACTTGAGCCGAGCCCATGGAACGCAGCCAGGCTCCAAAGATTCTACGCCTAGCGCCGGACTATATGTTCGTCTCCTTCCTCTGTCCATTTTTTGAATATATATTATCTGTCGTCTTTCTCTTTCTCTCTTTTATTCTTTCTCAAGGCCTTCACGGGCCAACTTGTGCCTCGCTCGCACACTATAGATGCGCTAACCGCGCTCATTATACCTGGGGGCTTCTTACACAGAAGCTTAATTATCTATCTGGGTTTCATGCCCAACCCATGTGTTATTCTTCCGCATGTACCTTTTCTTCACCATTATATGCATCGATATGACTTAAGTTTTGGCCAAGTTGGGTTGCCTGGCTCTTGTATTTATGCCCTATGTTCCTGTTAATTCGGCTAGGCCATAAGGGGAGCACCTCTGCGATTGTTACTGCCAGGTTAGCCGGATGTGTACCTCAGACTGGGTGAAGCCGAAAGATAGAGTTCTTAAGGGAATATTCGGTCGATGAACGAAAGATGATTTTTTATTTATTTTCCATATCTGCCCCCAGATGTTTTTGCCTGCGTTTCCCCTCGTAGTCCGGACATGCACTTTAGGGCATGCGTACCCAGGGAAAGGAACCCTTAACGGAACTATTCTCCCTGGAAGATGTTTCTTACTACCCATGTAATATAACATAACTAGTTGGGCACTTGTCTGTTCAAGAACTAATGACCCCTACGCCTAGTCTCCACGCATACCCCGGTTCTTATATAACTGAGCGGGTATTCGGATACACTCCGGACTATTGGGTCCCGAGGTTGAAGCGAAAAGGTCCACCATGACAAATGATCTACAATCCGACTAGAAGGCATTATACATGTCACTTTAATTACATAGTCATGTAGACTGACTAAATTCCTCTTCTATACCATCCAATAGGCGGTCTAGCCTACAATCCTGTTGGGAATATTTTGCGGCTAATTCTACTTGCCTATAGAATACGCTAACAAGGATCTCTTTCCCGTTGGGCCCCACAGGTCCGACCTCGACCATGTGATTTGGGTCAGCCTTGGTATACCGCGTCTTCACCATGACCCAAGCTTCCCTGGCACCTTGACGGCAGGCAGATATCTTCCATAGCCGGAAGTGCCGCCGTGCTCCCTTGAGCTTCTCCACAAGCTCTCCAACGCCTTCTGGCAGGGAGACGGATGGCCACAAGGCCTGGGCAATACCTTGCATCACCTGCCGAACTTGTTCATGCAGTTGTGAGAGCTCGGATAGAAGATCACCTGCGGACCCAGGCATCTCCTCCGCGGGACAACCCGTCAGCATACCTGCAGAGATTACTCTGTTAGCCGTCTTCTTCGTCGTCCCCTTTATTAAGGGTTCGTTCAAGCACTTACTAAATATGCCGCGTCGAAGCCGCTTATTCTCCTTCTCGGAGTCCTCAAGCTGGGCACGAACATCTTTCAGTTCCACGCTCAACTTGGTATTGGCGTCTTGGAGATTGTTTTTCTCCCGCCTAACCTCAATCAGCACGCGTTCGCCAGCCTTTAGCTGTCGTACGGCGTGCTGCTCCTCCGGATTCTCTCTGGATTCATCTGCAAACATCTATTGTTAGATCTGCAGCCATGCCACATGCTATATGGTACCTATCATTCTTTGAAAGAAATGTTACCAGCTGGGGACTTTTTCGGTTCCTTCAATGCGGCGACAGCGGCCCGAAGTTGGGTCTTGCATTCCTCCAACTCCTATGACAGTCGACTATTCTTCTCTGCAAGAACCTGCACAATAAGATGATCCTTAAATCAGTTCTGCTAACTGTTTCAAGTCTCAGGGGCTACCGATACATATAATCGTTAGATTTACTTACCCGTACATCCTTTACATACTGATCCGTGGCTCTGGCTAGACCATTTTGAGCAGCACGAAGGTACGCCTCTCCAGAATTGAAGGCATCAAATGCCTCTGGTGAGAAGCAAGCGTCGTGGAGTACGGCTCGGCGATGCCTATGATTCATGGCGCTCTCCACTTCTGAATTTGTAGCGGATAGCCTATCCGCATCCTCTATAGGGGGAGCATCCGTCGTCCGCCCCATGTCGGCTTCCGCCTCTGTGCCCGGCCCTGGAGCCCGACTGGTGGAAGCATGATCGGCAGCCTCACCAGACATATTCCGGCGAGCGTTTTTCTGTTAAAGAAACATGGACGTCATTACATTTTAAGAAAGACGACAACCACGGAGCGGGGTTTCTGTCATACCTCTGCGCCGGCGTCTCCGTCCTGACCGCCTTCCTTTTTGGCCTGCCCGGCCTCGGTGCCTCTTGTTGGCAAGTTGCTGCGGGTTCGGCATGGCGTCCCGAATGCATTCCCTGTAAAACACCATGTGTATATGGTAGGTGAAGTGTCTAAAAGGGGATCCTAGTTTTTGGAGTTGGGATTTTTGGTTTTTCTTACATGCGACGCAGGAAGCAGTCCGGGATAGTCGGCCATAATGGCCACCATGGCGTCATCACACCTTAATTGATAGAACTGTCGGTCTATTAGCTCCACGAATATGTCCGGATCTTCTTCGAGTCCGGGACCAAGGGCCCGGTCAGGGTCCTCTGGTTGTGGAGATGGGCTGCTGACCTCCCTTATGGATCTTCACAGTTCCTGTCGCAAAATGACAAGTTGAGTACCTACGACAAAGAATGCGGGAAGAATGGGAGTAAGGAGATATAACTCACCCAGCTTGGAGGGTTGTACATGGAGAATCCATCCCGTGGCTTGATGCGGATGAACTCCTCTTCCTCTCCCTTGAACAATTCGAACAGAATTTTTGCTAAATCGGCAGCGTTGTCCGGACCCTTGCGCCCGCAGCGGGTGGCGTCATCTTCCCCGTTAAAACACCACAAGGGGTGCCCTCGATATTGAAGTGGTTGCACTCCTTGCATTATGCATATTGACATAACCTCGATTACTGTCGACCCTGATTGAGCCAGTGCTTTAATCTAGTTCATCAGGTAAAGGACTTCTCCGTTGTCTTCCTCCTGGGGGCTCCGTGGGCGCCAACTTCGGCGTTCCTTCAGAGGAGCATTGCTGAACTCAGGAAGACCCCGGCGAACAGGGTCCGGAAGGGGGACGTCCTCCATATAAAACCATTCCGAAGGCCAGTCTTCGGACGCCTTCTTCGGAGTACCGGACAGGTATTCGGTTTCGACGATGCGCCATATTTCGGCTCCGCCCACTTGATAAAGTGACCCCTTCTGTGTGCGAGGGACGAGGCAAAATAACCTTTTCCATAGCTCGAAATGAGCCTCACAGCCCAGGAATAACTCGCAGAGGGCAACATAGTCGGCGATGTGTAAAATGGAAGTAGGGGTGAAATTATGCAGTTGGAGGCTGTAAAACTCCAGGAGCCTGCGAAGGAATGGATGAATCGGAAATCCGAGTCCCCTCAATAAATAAGGGACAAGGCATACCCGCTCCCCCGTAGAGGGTCTAGGGAAGCTCTCCGCTTGCTCCCCGCCATTGTAGGTGGCGAGCCCGGCTCGGACGGGCACCATACAGGCCGAAGGGAGAAATCCCTTAGTCTGCAGTTCGACTAATCGACTAGGTGGGACTGAACACGTCTCCCAATCACCGGACTTAGGGCTACGGGGGTGGGAGGAGGAGCTGCGGAGGTCGGCCATGCTGGAATGGATCTTTCCGAAGCGCGCTCTGATGGATTCTCGCGGGGGGAGGATGGTATGGATCGGATCTAAGAATCCCCATCCCTTTAATAGACAATTTATTTATCTGGCTAGGGGGGTGAATGTAAAAACGCCCTAGTGCCTCGTATTCGTTCGATGCGTGGGAGATAACCCTTATTGGGCACAGAAGCCAAGAGGTTCAACATTTATGAGGCCAGACACTGCTTTACAAACATTCGAAATTTGGAGAAGAACCCGCCTTGCAATGCCGAAGACAACACTGCGCGCCGGACTCGTCGTCATTGAAGCCTGGTTCGGGGGCTACTGAGGGAGTCCTGGATTAGGGGGTATCCGGACAACCGGATTATATCCTTTGGCCGGGCTATTGGACTATGAAGATACAAGATTGAAGACTTCATCCTGTGTCCGGATGGGACTCTACTTGGCGTGGAAGGCAAGCTAGGCAGTACGGATATGTATATCTCCTCCTTTGTAACCGACCTTGTGTAACCCTAGACCCCTCCGGTGTCTATATAGACCAGAGGGTTTTAGTCCGTAGGACAACAGACAATCATACCATAGGCTAGCTTCTAGGGTTTAGCCTCTCCGATCTCATGGTAGATCAACTCTTGTACTACTCATATTATCAAGAATAATCAAGCAGGACGTAGGGTTTTACCTCCATCAAGAGGGCCCGAACCTGGGTAAAACATCGTGTCCCCTGCCTCCTGTTACCATCCGCCTTAGACGCACAGTTCGGGACCCCCTACCCGAGATCCGCCGGTTTTGACACCGACAGCCTGCCTTCCTTCGCTTGTTCTATCCTGCTGATGGCTCAACGGATGGCTGAGTTAATTGAAGCACAAAAGTACCTGGTTCCACAGGAAACTTGAGGGCAACATGTTTTGACAAGTCGTCGGCAATGTTGTTCTCTGCTCGGGAACATGCTCCGCTTGTAGGGCGTCAAAACGCTCCTCCAACTTCCTCACTTCATCCACATAAGCCTCCATCAATGGGCTCTGGTAATCCTTGTTAACTTGCTTAACGATGAGCTGTGAATCCCCTCTGATGATGAGCTTCCTGATTCCAAGGTCTGCCGCAATCCTGAGACCGGCAAGCAATCCCTCGTACTCTGCCGTGTTGTTCGTTGATTTTTCCCGGGGAAAGTGCATCTGGACTACGTACTTGAGGCGCTCTCTGGTGGGTGCGACGAGTAGCACGCCGGCACCAGCACCTTGCAATGAGAAAGCTTCATTAAAGTACATAATCCAATCGCGGCACATTTCCTTGCCGGGAAGGGTGGTCTCTTGAATCTCTTCGTCGGGCGTTGCGGTCCATTCTGCTATGAGCTCTGCCAAGGCTTGGCTTTTGATTGTTGAAGTACTTTCAAACTTGAGGCCAAAGCTCGACAGCTCCAATGCCCACTCCACGATCCTCCCAGTCGCATCTGGGTTGTGCAAGATTCATTGCAAAGGGAGGCAGGTGACGACGTGAAGGAAATATGCCCTAGAGGAAATAATAAAGTTGTTATTTATGTTTCCCTATATCATGATAAATGTTTATTATTCATGCTAGAATTGTATTAACCGGAAATATGCCCTAGAGGCAATAATAAAGTTGTTATTTATATTTCCTTATACCATGATAAATTTTTATTATTCATGCTAGAATTGTATTAACCGGAAACTTAGTACATGTGTGAATACATAGACAAACAGAAAGTCACTAGTATGCCTCTACTTGACTAGCTCGTTAATCAAAGATGGTTAAGTTTCCTAACCATAGACATGAGTTGTCATTTGATGAACGGGATCACATCATTAGAGAATGATGTGATTGACTTGACCCATCCGTTAGCTTAGCACTATGATCGTTTAGTTTATTGCTATTGCTTTCTCCATGACTTATACATGTTCCTATGACTATGAGATTATGCAACTCCCGAATACCAGAGGAACACTTAGTGTGCTATCAAATGTCACAATGTAACTGAGTGACTATAAATATGATCTACAAGTGTCTCTGATGGTGTTTGTTGAGTTGGCATAGATCGATATTAGGATTTGTCACTCCGATTGTCGGAGAGGTATCTCTGGGCCCTCTCAGTAATGCAGATCACTATACGCCTTGCAAGAAATGTGACTAATGAGTTAGTTGTTGGATGTTGCATTACAGAACGAGTAAGGAGACTTGCCTGTAACAAGATTGAACTAGGTATTGAGATGTCAATGATCAAATCTCAGGCAAGTAACATACCGATGACAAAAGGAACAACGTATGTTGTTATGCAGTTCGACCGATAAAGATCTCCGTAGAATATGTAGAACCAATATGAGCATCCAGGTTCCACTATTGTTTATTGACCGGAAGTGAGTCTCGGTCATGTCTACATAGTTCTCGAACCCGTAGTGTCCGCACGCTTAACGTTCGATGACGATCGGTATTATGAGTTTATGTGTTTTGATGTACCGAAGGTGGTTTGGAGTCCCGGATGTGATCACGGACATGACGAGGAGTCTCTAAATGGTCTAGACATAAAGATCGATATATTGGAAGGCTATGTTTGGACATCGGAATGGTTCCGGATGAGTTCAGGCATTTACCGGAGTACCGGGGGTTACCAGAACCCCCCGGGGAGTCAATGGGCCTTAGTGGGAGAGAGGAGGAGGCGGCCAGGTGGAGGGCGCCCCCCTCCCCCCAAAGCCCAATCCGAATTGGGTGGGGGCCAGCCCCCCTTTCCTTCCCTCTCTCTCCCTCTTCCTTCTTCTCCTACTCCTACTAGGAAGAGGGGAAACCTACTCCTACTAGGAGTAGGACTCCCCCCTTGGGCGCGCCATATGAGGGTCGGCCCTCCCCTCCTCCACTCCTTTATATACGGGGGCGGGGGCACCCCATAGACACACAAGTTGATTGTTTAGCCATGTGCGGTGCCCCCCTCCACAGAATTCCACCTCGGTCATATCGTTGTAGTGCTTAGGCGAAGCCCTACGTCGGTAACTTCATCATCACCGTCATCATGCCATCGTGCTGATGAAACTCCCCCTCGGCCTCTGCTGGATCAAGAGTACGAGGGACGTCACCGATCTGAACATGTGCATATCGCAAAGGAGACGTGCGTTCGATACTTGATCGGTTGGATCGCGAAGACGTTCAACTACATCAACCGCGTTTCATAACGCTTCCGCTTTCAGTCTACGAGGGTACGTAGACATACTCTCCCTATCTCGTTGTTATGCATCTCCTAGATAGATATGGCATGAACGTAGGAAAAAAATTGAAATACTGCATTCCCCAACAGTGGCATCCGCGTTAGGTCTATGCGTAGATGTTATATGCATGAGTAGAACACAAAGGAGTTATGGGCATGGGTTTATACATATTGCTTGCCATCACTAGTTGATTCTTGATTCAGCGGTATTGTTGGATGAAGCGGCTCAGACCGACATTACGCGTATGCTTACGCGAGACTGGTTCTACCAACATGCTTCGCACACAGGTGGCTAGTTGGTGTCTGTTTCTCCAACTTTAGTTGAATCGGATTCAATGAACAGGGTTCTTTCTAAAGATCAAAAAGCAATCACTATACCACGTTGTGGTTTTTGATGCGTAGGTAAGAATGGTTCTTGCTAAGCCCGTAGCAGCCACGTAAAACTTGCAACAATAAAGTAGAGGACGTCTAACTTGTTTTTGCAGGGCATGTTGTGATGTGATATGGTCAAGACATGATTATATAAATTGTTCTATGAGATGATCATATTTTGTAACACAACTATTGGCAACTGGCAGGAGCCATATGGTTGTCGCTTTATTGTATGAAATGCAATCGCCATGTAATTGCTTTACTTTATCAGTAAGCGGTAGTGATAGTCGTAGAAGCAATAGTTGACGAGACGACAACGATGCTATGATGGAGATCAAGGTGTCAAGTCAGTGACGATGGTGATCGTGACGGTGCTTTGGATATGGAGATCAAAGGCACAAGATGATGATGGCCATATCATATCACTTATATTGATTGCATGTGATGTTTATCCTTTATGCATCTTATTTTGCTTAGTACGGCGGTAGCATTATAAGATGATCTCTCACTAAATTTCAAGGTATAAGTGTTCTCCCTGAGTATGCACCGTTGCTACAGTTCCTCGTGCCGAGACACCATGTGATGATCGAGTGTGATAAGCTCTACGTTCACATACAACGGGTGCAAGCCAGTTTTGCACAAGCAGAATACTCGGGTTAAACTTGACGAGCCTAGCATATGCAGATAAGGCCTCGAAACACTGAGACTGAAAGGTCGAGCGTGAATCATATAGTAGATATGACCAACATAGTGATGTTCACCATTGTAAACTACTCTATCTCACGAGATGATCGTACATGGTTTAGTTGATATGGATCACGTGATCACTTAGATGATTAGAGGGATGTCTGTCTAAGTGGGAGTTCTTAAGTAATATGATTAATTGAACTTTAATTTATCATGAACTTAGTACCTGATAGTATTTTGCGTGTCTATGTTGTTGTAGATAAATGGCCCGTGTTGTTGTTTCGTTGAATTTTAATGCGTTCCTAGAGAAAGCTAACTTGAACGATGATGGTAGATGTCGGTGTCAAAACCGGCGGATCTCGGGTAGGGGGTCCCAAACTGTGCGTCTAAGGCGGATGGTAACAGGAGGCAGGGGACACGATGTTTTACCCAGGTTCGGGCCCTCTTGATGGAGGTAAAAACCCTACGTCCTGCTTGATTTATTCTTGATGATATGAGTATTACAAGAGGTTATCTACCACGAGATCGGAGAGGCTAAACCCTAGAAGCTAGCCTATGGTATGATTGTATGTTGTCCTACGGACTAAAACCCTCTGGTTTATATAGACACCGGAGGGGGCTAGGGTTACACAAGGTCGGTTACAAAGGAGGAGATATCCATATCCGTACTGCCTAGCTTGCCTTCCACGCCAAGTAGAGTCCCATCCGGACACGAGACGAAGTCTTCAATCTTGTATCTTCATAGCCTAACAGTCCGGCTGTCCAGAGACCCCCTAATCCAGGACTCCCTCAGTAGCCCCTAAACCAGGCTTCAATGACGATGAGTCCGACGCGCAGTATTGTCTTCGGCATTGCAAGGCGGGTTCCTCCTCCGAATACATCACGGAAGAATTTGAATACAAGGATAGTGTCCGACCCTGCAAAATAAGTTCCACATACCACCGTAGAGAGAATAACATTTCCGCAAATCTAATCTGCTGACACGTTTTGGCAACATGACATTATGCCATGGCCTGGTAATTATTCAAACCATTTCCTTTAACTAGCCCCGCACACAACGCGAGGCAGTTTCCTGACACGTCTTGTCAAAGCAGAGATCGTGTTCCCCTTATTACAGGATTCTCATCAATACGGGCATGGGTAACCCAACCGCGCCATCGATTACGGCGCTTGGGGGATAAGCGAGTTTTACCAGGCTAGTGGGGGCTCATAGTTTCGGCCGCCCTTATAAAGGGACAAGGTTTAACCTTTTTTCTACCCACGCCTTCTTCCTCCTTGCTCATCCACTCTTGCGCACTCGAGCTCCAACGCCCAAGCCCACATCCTTCCCCTCAACCTTCTCCAATCATGTCCGGAGCGGGAGGAAAATGGATGACTTCCTCCGTTACAGAGGGACACATCAAGAAGCTGCGCGGAGCCGGATACTTGGCCGCGAATATAGCGCATCGGCTGCCTGTTGCGGGGCAGATCGTTCCTACCCCTGAACCTCATGAGAGGATAGTTTTCCTCCACCACTTCCTCCGTGGACTGGGGTTTCCCCTCCATCCATTCGTCTGTGGTCTCATGTTCTACTACGGGCTGGACTTTCATGATCTGGCCCCGAACTTCATCCTCAACATTTCGGCGTTCATCATCGTGTGTGAGGCTTTCCCCCGCATCCGGCCCCACTTCGGCCTGTGGTTAAAGACCTTCAATATCAAGCCGAAGGTGGTGGGCTGCCAACAAGCAGAATGCGGCGGAGCCATAAAGGGGTGGCAATCGGCGTGGTTCTACATCACCAAGCCGCGCGACACCAAATGCATGGCTGCCCCCAAGTTTCGATCCGGATTCCCCACACGGCTCACTTCCTGGAAAGAGAAGGGCTTGTCATGGGGTTCATCGGTGGAGCTGGACGTACTCCAGAAATGTATCCTGAACATGGCAAGCAAGAAGCTCAAGCTTGTCAACATAGTCCAGGTCATGCTCGTCCGCCGGATCCTGCCGTGCCAACAACGGGACTTCAACTTCTGGGAGTTCGACCTGGCCCAGCACCAGACTCTAAGCGAGCTCTTTGACACGACGCACAAGGACGTCTGGAAGGTGTTGTTCAAGGGCGCAGAGGTCCCTCCCTCTCTCACCGAGGACCGCGGGTTAAGCGCGAAGCACCGAGCGCATTCGGTGAGTTCCATACATCTGGTAGGATATCTATTTCCCCTAGCTTAACCATGTGTGGGGTCTGATCTGCATGCCTTTGACAGGACTGGGTGGACATGTCGGGGCAGATTAACTGTCCGGCCCCTCTGCCCGAAGACACTGCGGACACTCTCCTGACGGAGATGCTGACTCCGGCTCCTTACAAGGTGCCAGAGAAGACCAAGAAGGCCAAGGGAACCCGAAAGAGCTCCCGGCGCCAGGTGTTATCGGACTCATCGTCCGATAACTCCGCGACGCACTCCTCCCCCGAAGACGAGGAGGAAGATGAAGGTGTTCCCCCTCCAGTCGGGGGAGACAAGAAAAGGAAGGCCGCCCCTACTGGGGGGCGAAGGGTCTAAGAAGGGAAGGACTCTCCTTCTGGACTACTCCACCACCGCCGCCGAAGGCGAAGACGAGTGGCTGCTCAGGGCCAAGCCCCTGGCGAAGTCGTAAGTATTCGGATACCCGAGTAACTCATAGCATTCCTTTGTCACACTGCTTCTCCTAACGCCGAATTATGATTGTGCAGACCGCCCCGAACCCGTATCGATGTATCCTTGTCGGACGGCTCCCTGGGCTCGTCGGATATGGATAGCGATCCACTTCCGACCGCCACCTCCCCTTGCCCTACGGACAACGCCGAGGTGTTGTCTCAAGAGGCACTGGGTCGAGGGGAGACAGTCCTGGAGGTGCCTCAAAGCGACCTTCCGGACTCCGGGAGTAGGGGGAGCAAAGCCCCTGAGGGCTCCGAGTTCGGCCCTCAGCCGAACACCGCGCCGGAACCTCCAGTGGTTCCGGACTCGGGCAGGTGGCCTCCTTCCAAGAGGGGCAAGACGCCTGTGCCGGTGTCCTTTGCCCATCTAGAGGCACCGGACAATCTGCTGGGAGTGCTTCGCAGCGCTTCCATTGACGAAGAGCACCGCACTATTATGAGTGCGGTGGTCCAGAAGGTTCAGTCCGCTAAGAGCGGACTGACTGAAGCCTGTGCTAGCCTTCTAACGGGATTTGAGGTAAGTTTTTGAAATATAGGAGAAATATTACCGCATAGACAGTAGCCCCTGATGCTTTGTTCGGTGTTCACAAAGAAAAGCCGAACAGAGGATCAAACAATATCGCAGGAGTCTAATATAAGTATGTCTATATGCGTATGCAGGCTTCGCTGCTGGCCTCTGCCGCACTGACTGCGGAGGTCGCCGCACTGAAGCAGGACCTTACAGGGTCCAAGGAAGAGCTCGGCCTTGCCAAGAGGCAGCTCGAGGAGAACAAAGGTAAGTAGTACCTAGTCTATGGATCTATATAAAAGGAAAGCGATTGCAAAATGACAGGATTATCGTAAATTTGCCAGGGGCCACAACCGAGGTGGCGACCCTGAAGCAAGTGTTATCCAAGGACGAAAACAAAGCGGCCAAGGAGCGCACCGAGCGGGAGAGGCATGAGGCACGGGTGGGCGAGGTGCAGCAAGAGCTCCACGCTCTCGTGATGAAGCACGAGGCGCTCGAGCTTGACTTGAAGACGCGAGAGTCCGAGCTTGCCACGGCCCTTGAGAGTGCAAAGAGTGCCAAGGCCGAAGCCCAAAAGGCCCTCCAGGAGATTGATGCGATGAAGAAGATAGCGGCGGGTAAGGCATTCTATATGCAAAGTAAGCATGTGAAAGTAAATTACTTGTTACTTACTGATACATCTTCGTCATATCTATAATTTTTTATTGTTCCATGCCAATATTATTCAACTTTCATATACTTTTGGCAACTTTTTATACTATTTTTGGGACTAACATATTGATCCAGTGCCCAGTGCCAGTTCCTGTCTGCTGCATGTTTTTGGTTTCGCAGAATATCCATGTCAAACAGAGTCCAAACGGGATAAAAACGGACGGACCTTATTTTTGGAAAATATGGAAAATTCGGAAGGAAAATCAACGCGAACCAGTGCCCGAGGTGGTCACGAGGCAGGGGGGCGCCCCCCCCCCCTTAGGGCGCGCCCCCTACCCTCGTGAGCCCACCGTAAGGCGGTTGACGCTCTTCTTTTGCCTCAAGAAAGCTAATATTCGGGGGAAAATCACGGCGAAGGCTTCAGGCCAATCGGAGTTACGGATCTCCATATATATATATATATACATATATATATACGAAATGGTGAAACAGAGCCGGAACAGAACGCAGAACTAGAGAGAAACAGAGAGATAGATCCAATCTTGGAGGGGCTCTCACCCCTCCCACGCCATGGAGACCACGGACCAGAGGGGAAACCCTTCTCCCATCTAGGGAGAAGGTCAAGGAAGAAGAAGAAGGAGGGGGGCTCTCTCCCCCTCGCTTCCGGTGGCGCCGGAACACCACCGGGGCCATCATCATCACCGCGATCTACACCAACACCTCCTCCATCTTCACCAACATCTCCATCACCTTCCCCCCTCTATCTACATCGGTCCACTCTCCCGCAACCCGCTGTAGCCTCTACTTGAACATGGTTCTTTATGCTTCATATTATTATCCAATGATGTGTTGCCATCCTATGATGTCTGAGTAGATTTTCGTTGTCCTATCGGTGGTTGATGAATTGCTATGATTGATTTAATTTGCTTGTGGTTATGTTGCTGTCCTTTGGTTCCCATCATATGATTGCGTGCATGGATCACACCCTAGGGTTAGTTGTATGTTGATAGGACTATGTATCGGAGGGCAAGAGTGACAGAAGCTTCAACCTAGCATAGAAATTGATGCATACGGGATTGAAGGGGGGCCAATATATCTTAATGCTATGGTTGGGTTTTACCTTAATGAACGTTAGTAGTTGCGGATGCTTGCTAATAGTTCCAATCATAAGTGCGTAGAATTCCAAGTCAGGGATGACATGCTAGCAGTGGTCTCTCCCACATAATACTTGCTATCGGTCTAGTAAAGTAGTCAATTGCTTAGGGGCAATTTCGCAACTCCTACCACCACTTTTCCACACTCGCTATATTTACTTTATTGTTTCTTTATCTAAACAGCCCCTACTTTTTATTTACGTACTCTTTATTATCTTGCAAACCTATCCAACAACACCTACAAAGTACTTCTAGTTTCATACTTGTTCTAGGTAAAGCGAACGTCAAGCGTGCGTAGAGTTGTATCGGTGGTCGATAGAACTTGAGGGAATATTTGTTCTACCTTTAGCTCCTCGTTGGGTTCGATACTCTTACTTATCGAAAACTGTTGTGATCCCCTATACTTGTGGGTTATCAAGACCTTTTTCTGGCGCCGTTGCCGGGGAGCAATAGCGTGGGGTGAATATTCTCGTGTGTGTTTGTTTGCTTTATCACTAAGTAATTTTTATTTGCTATTCCTAGTTGTTTTCTATCTTTAGTTATGGGTAGGAAACGCAAAATACCAAAAAAAATTAGTTGTACCTACTAAACCAATGGTTGAAGAACCACTCAAAATCTATCACACTGCTGAAGCTTATTACTTGGATCATCTTCGATCCCTATGTGCTCATGCTGAAACCCCAACTAGCTTAGTTGAGGGCAAATCTTTAGATGAGCATGCTTGTTATGTGCGACACCGAATATCTGAAAAAGGGAAAACTTTACTCGATCAAATTCATCGTTTGCAATGCTATGCTTGGAATTTATGTGAAATATATGATTATACTTGTTGTTCTGAAGACCCTAAGAAACACCTTCCCTACCAATGTTTGTTTAGTGATAATGGAATCATATACTCTTATGCTAAGGGTGTTTATAGCTACTATGATGTTCAACAAATTGAAGAATTTGTTGCTTTTAAGGGTGCTTACGAAATTGCTTCTTTGATTGAAAAGTATGATGCTACTCTTTACAAATCTGAAAATTTTTCCATATTTAAATATTGCTATGATAATTATGCTTCTAATGCCTATGTTGAACCATATATTGAGTACTACTCCCCTGTCCAAGAAGAGACTAATATTTTGCAGGAGTGTATGGAAGAAGAAATTGATGAAACTGTGAGCTCATTGGATGAAAAAGATGAGGAGGAGAGCGAAGAACAAAAGGAGGAAGAGCGGATTAGCTACCCATGCCCACATTTTAATGAGAGTAACTCTTCAACTCATACATTGTTTAATTTCCCTTCGTGCTTACCGGAGGATGATTGCTATGATGATTGTTATGATCCCGTTGATTCTTTTGAAATATCCCTTTTTGATGATGCTTGCTATGCTTGTGGCCAAGATGCCAATATGAATTATGCTTATGGAGATGAACTTGCTATGGTTCCTTATGTTACACATGAAATTGTTGCTATTGCACCCACACATGATAGTCCTATTATCTTTTTGGATTCTCCAAACTACACTATATCGGAGAAGTTTGCTCTTATTAAGGAATATATTGATGGGTTGCCTTTTACCGTTGCACATGATGATTTTGATGAATATAATATGCATGTGTTTGCTGCTCCTACTTGCAAGTATTATGAGAGAGAAACTATATCTCCACCTCTCTATGTTTCCAATATGATAAAATTGCAAGAAACTGTTTATACTATGCATTGGCCTTTACTTTGTGTGCATGAATTGTTCTTTTATGACATGCCGATGCATAGGAAGAGAGTTAGACTTCGCTATTGCATGATATATGTTACTTTGTGCTCACTACTAAACTATAAATCATTGTTAATTAAAATTGTCTTTGATATACCTTGGGATCCGGGTGGATCCATTACTTGAGCACTATATGCCTAGCTTAATGGCTTTAAAGAAAGCGCTGCCAGGGAGACAACCTGGAAGTTTTAGAGAGTCATTTATTTCTGTTGAGTGCTTTTATATAGTTTAAAAACAACAAAAATAAAGAGGGGAACCCAAAGCTTTTTCAAAAAGGAAAGCGAAAGTGAGAAAGACAAGCATTGTTGAAGTGGGAGCTAGCCTTGAACTTTGTTCATGCTCACGGAAACTTTATGAATCTTGATTACAGAAACTTTTCAATAAAAATAATTATCCCCTTGTAAAACTCCATTGTATTATAAAAATAATGTGCCAAGGTTTGCCTTTAGGATGTTTACATTTGCTTGATGGTTTGTACGGTGCAGGACAGAAACTTTGGATGTAGTGCGCGATTTTACATTTTTAGCTGGAATGTCAAATGGTTCTGATTCTTTTCGCACTGTCTTCCTATACAAATTGTTTATTTTTCCTAATTTTGGCAGAATTTTTCAAGTATCATAAGTATGGTGAATGTTCAGATTGCTACATACTGTTCTGTTTTAGACAGATTCTGTTTTTGATGCATAGTTTGCATGTTTTGATGAAACTATCAATTTATATCAGTGGATTAAGCCATGAAAAAGTTATATTACAGTAGACACAATACAAAAACAAAATATGAATTGGTTTTCAACAGTACTTAGAGTAGTGATTTGCTTTATTATACTAACGGATCTTACCGAGTTTTCTGTTGAAGTTTTGTGTGGATGAAGTGTTCGATGATTGAGAAGGTCTTGATGTGAGAAGAAGGAAGAGAGGCAAGAGCTCAAGCTTGGGGATGCCCGAGGTACCCCAAGTAAATATTCAAGGAGACTCAAGCGTCTAAGCTTGGGGATGCTGGGGAGGCATCCCCTCTTTCTTCAACAAATATCGATATGTTTTCGGATTCGTTTCGTTCATGCGATATGTGCAAGTCTTGGAGTGTCTTTTGCATTTAGGTTTTTCTTTTTCTTTTTATGCACCATGCTGGTATGATATGTTCCTTGTTTGATTCATAGAATGCTCTTTGCACTTCACTTATATCTTTTGAGTATGGCTTTATAGAATGCTTCATGTGCTTCACTTATATCATTTGAAGTTTGGATTGTCTGTTTCTCTTTACATAGACAACCGCTATGTGTAGAATTATCTTTTGCTTCACTTATACTTGTTAGAGCGTGGGCATATCTTTTGTAGAAAGAATCAAACTCTCTTGCTTCACTTATATCTATTTAGAGAGATGACAGGAACTGGTCATTCACATGGTTAGTCATAAAATCCTACATAAACTTGTAGGTCGCTGAATATGATATGTTTGATTCCTTGCAATAGTTTTGCGATATAAAGATGGTGATATTAGAGTCATGCTAGTGGGTAGTTGTGGATTGTAGAAATACTTGTGTTGAAGTTTGCGATTCCCGTAGCATGCACATATGGTGAACCGTTATGTGATGAAGTCGGAGCATGATTTATTTATTGATTGTCTTCCTTATGAGTGGCGGTCGGGGATGAGCGATGGTCTTTTCCTACCAATCTATCCCCCTAGGAGCATGCGTGTAGTACTTTGTTTCGATAACTAATAGATTTTTGCAATAAGTATGTGAGTTCTTTATGACTAATGTTGAGTCCATGGATTATACGCACTCTCACCCTTCCACCATTGCTAGCCTCTCTAGTACCGCGCAACTTTCGCCGGTACCATAAACCCACCATATACCTTCCTCAAAACAGCCACCATACCTACCTATCATGGCATTTCCATAGCCATTCCGAGATATATTGCCATGCAACTTCCATCATCATCATATACATGACTTGAGCATTCATTGTCATATTGCTTTGCATGATCGTAAGATAGCTAGCATGATGTTTTCATGGCTTGTCCATTTTTTGATGGCATTTCTACACTAAATCATTGCACATCCCGGTACACCACCAGAGGCATTCATATAGAGTCATATCTTTGTTCTAGTATCGAGTTGTAATATTGAGTTGTAAGTAAATAAAAGTGTGATGATCATCATTGCTAGAGCATTGCCCCAGTGAGGAAAGGATGATGGAGACTATGATTCCCCCATAAGTCGGGATGAGACTTTGGACTTTACAAAAAATAAAAGAGGCCAAAGAAGCCCAAATAAAAAAAGAGGCCAAAGAAGCCCACCAAAAAAGAGAAAATAAAAAAATGAGAGAAAAAGAGAGAAGGGGCAATGTTACTATCCTTTTACCACACTTGTGCTTCAGAGTAGCACCATGTTCTTCATATAGAGAGTCTCTTGAGTTATCACTTTCATATACTAGTGGGAATTTTCATTATAGAACTTGGCTTGTATATTCCGATGATGGGCTTCCTCAAATGCCCGAGGTCTTCATGAGCAAGCAAGTTGGATGCACACCCACTTAGTTTCATTTAGAGCTTTCATACACTTATAGCTCTAGTGCATCCGTTGCATGGCAATCCCTACTCACTCACATTGATATCTATTGATGGGCATCTCCATAGCCCGTTGATACGCCTAGTTGATGTGAGACTATCTTCTCCTTTTTTGTCTTCTCCACCATCATATTCTATTCCACCTATAGTGCTATGTCCATGGCTCACGCTCATGTATTGCGTGAAAGTTGAAAAGGTTTGAGAACGTCAAAAGTATGAAACAATTGCTTGGCTTGTCATCGGGGTTGTGCATGATTTGAATATTTTGTGTGGTGAAAATGGAGCATAGCCAGACTATATGATTTTGTAGGGATAACTTTCTTTGGCCATGTTATTTTGAAAAGACATGATTGCTTTATTAGTATGCTTGAAGTATTATTGTCTTAATGTCAAATGATAGACTATTGTTTTGAATCACTCGTGTCTTAATATTCATGCCATGATTAGACATACGATCAAGATTATGCTAGGTAGCATTCCACATCAAAAATTATCTTTTTTATCATTTACCTACTCGAGGACGAGCAGGAATTAAGCTTGGGGATGCTGATACGTCTTCGTCGTATCTATAATTTTTGATTGTTCCATGCCAATATTATTCAACTTTCATATACTTTTGGCAACTTTTTATACTATTGTTGGGACTAACATATTGATCCAGTGCCCAGTGCCAGTTCCTGTCTGTTGCATGTTTTTGGCTTCGCAGAATATCCATATCAAACGGAGTCCAAACGGGATAAAAACGGACGGACCTTATTTTTGGAAAATATGGAAAATTCGGAAGGAAAATCAACGCGAACCAGTGCACGATGTGGTCACGAGGCAGGGGGCGCCCCCCCCCCCCTAGGGCGCGCCCCCTACCCTCGTGAGCCCATCATAAGGCAGTTGACGCTCTTATTTTGCCTCAAGAAAGCTAATATTCGGGAAAAAAATCACGGTGAAGGTTTCAGGCCAATCGGAGTTACAGATCTCCATATATATATACGAAACGCTGAAATAGAGCCGGAACAGAACGCAGAACCAGAGAGAAACAGAGAGATAGATTCAATCTCGGAGGGGCTCTCACCCCTCCCACACCATGGAGACCATGGACCAGAGGGGAAACCCTTCTCCCATCTAGGGAGAAGGTCAAGGAAGAAGAAGGAGGAGGAGGGGGGCTCTCTCCCCCTCGCTTCTGATGGCGCCGGAACGCCACCGGGGGCCATCATCATCACCGCGATCTACACCAACACCTCCGCCATCTTCACCAACATCTCCATCACCTTCCCCCCTCTATCTACATCGGTCCACTCTCCCGCAACCCGCCGTACCCTCTACTTGAACATGGTGCTTTATGCTTCATATTATTATCCAATGATGTGTTGCCATCCTATGATGTCTGAGTAGATTTTCGTTGTCCTATCGGTGGTTGATGAATTGCTATGATTGATTTAATTTTATTGTGGTTATGTTGCTGTCCTTTGGTGCCCATCATATGATTGCGTGCGTGGATCACACGCTAGGGTTAGTTGTATGTTGATAGGACTATGTATTGGAGGGCAAGAGTGACAGAAGCTTCAACCTAGCATAGAAATTGATGCATACGGGATTGAAGGGGGACCAATATATCTTAATGCTATGGTTGGGTATTACCTTAATGAACGTTAGTAGTTGCAGATGCTTGCTAATAGTTCCAATCATGAGTGCATAGAATTCCAAGTCAGGGATGACATGCTAGCAGTGGCCTCTCCCGCAAAATACTTGCTATCGGTCTAGTAAAGTAGTCAATTGCTTAGGGGAAATTTCGCAACTCCTACCACCACTTTTCCACACTCGCTATATTTACTTTATTGTTTCTTTATCTAAACAGCCCCTACTTTTTATTTACGTACTCTTTATTATCTTGCAAACCTATCCAACAACACCTACAAAGTACTTCTAGTTTCATACTTGTTCTAGGTAAAGCGAACGTCAAGCGTGCGTAGAGTTGTATCGGTGGTCGATAGAACTTGAGGGAATATTTGTTCTACCTTTAGCTCGTCGTTGGGTTCGACACTCTTACTTATCGAAAACTATTGCGATCCCCTATACTTGTGGGTTATCACTTACCCGAATCCGGAGCTCTCCGGGAGCATTTGCAAATTTGCCCCGCAGCGTGTCGGATGCCGCAAAATTTTACTGGGCCGAGGAGGGAAGCTCGACGGAGAAGTTGTTCTGGGCCCAGTATACTGGGACCGAACACCCAGTACCTATGAGCGACTAGCTAAAGCAGCTGGTCGAGCTACACAAGGCGGCCGAACAGGCCATGAAGGGCTTGATAGTCCAGATGTGGCCTGGCGACGCCCTTCCCAACAGCTACTTCGGCTTGGTGAGGCGGCTTGTGGATGCCTGCCCACGGCTGGAAGTTATCAAGCGGTCCGTTTGCATCGAAGGTGCACGCTGGGCTTTCGCCCGTGTGAAGGTACAATGGGCCAAGCTGGACGCCGTGAAGCTGATCAAGGAAGGTCCGCCGGAGGGCAAGGAGCATCGCCACCCCAAGATGTACTATGAGGGTGTCTTGAAGGGTGCCCGTCTCGTAGCAGACGAGTGTACGAAAGCTATAATATTTGAGTGAACTCGCTCGTGTAATCATGTATTCATGAAAACTTGTTCATATGCGCTATGCAACGCTTGTTTGAATTTAAAATATTACCTTCTGTTCGGCTATTTATCAAATCTGAGGGATGGCTAGTCGTCAACTTCTGCCCCCATGCCACGAGTGCTGGGGTGTTCGGGATAAACCTGAGCACTCTTGTTCCCATTTTTGGGTCCTTCGAGGGAGGTGCTTAGCACAACGAACAAGGCAGTCGGACTATAATGCGTTATCACTCTCACTTAGCCATAGAATTCTATAATTTTAAATTTTGGCGAAGCCCCTAGTATTCGGAAGGCCGAATCTGGGGCGCGATACACGCCTTAAGCCAGACAGGGCCGACTCCTCGCTCTAAGCGGCATAAGTCTTTAAGGACTCGAAAACCTCTCGAACAGCGACCAGTCTCTCGCCTTATCATGACAGTCAGTTTTAGCTTTCTCTACTGAGGTGCTTAGCCCAGGAGAACCGGGGCACAATCGCAGTAGTTCTCCCAGTGCTACCTTAGCAGATATAGTGGAACATAAGGTACCAAAACATGGGAGCCGGGCAAACCCAACTATTGACCCAAGACATGATTTGGAGCTGATGCATATAATGCTATAAGTTTGGGGTGCCGCACTATCGAAAGTGTTCAGACTTCTCACACCGTATTGTGGGGTATGCTTGAGCCCCTAGCGTATTGGTCGTACCAGAGTGTACGGGTGCTGGATGTCATGAATGAACATATATATAAAAAAAGAAGAATGCAATAAAAGCCTTAATGCAATGCATTGTTTATTAAAAAACGTGCGTTAGATAAGAATGATACAGGTAGTGCGATAAGCAAAAAATAGGACTATGTCCCCTCCAAGGGCAAGCTGAGGAATAATATTAAAGCAAGTATTTCACTCGTTATCGTAATCCACCTGGGAGTTCCATGGTGTGATGTAGCTTTATGCCTCCTTGGTTGTTGCATCATGTGTTCGGCAATCATGCTGCCGGACAGGGTTTCCAGATATTAATGTCCTGAAAGAGAGAAAATAACAAAGCGGGAAGCCCCTAGTGCGGTTTAAGCCGCGTCTTGGGGCGTGCCGTAGTCATGCCCCCTCCCTACCTGTGCCCATGGTATTTTTAATGCATAATTATGTACGCGTGGCACGAGTTTCGCCATTTGACTTGGGCCGGGGTGGGGGCCGCATTGCTATGCGAGCTCGGAACGTGCCAGGCGGTCCTGTTGCCAATTACTCCGGGCGCGCTTGAAGGTGTTCGGATCCTTAAACGTCGAACTAGTGGATTGCCTTAAGAGGCCGCAGTGTGCTCCTCCATTCGGAGAGAGCGCTCTGTGTTTCCATTAACTGTAATGACCCCCTGAGGTCCTGGCATCTTGAGCTTGAGGTATGCATAATGCGGTATCGCATTGAATCTCGCAAATGCGGTTCGCCCGAGCAGTGCATGATAACCACTGCGGAACAGGACTATATCGAAGATTAACTCTTCGCTTCGGAAGTTATCCGGGGATCCGAAGACCACTTCCAGTGTGACTGAGCCTGTGCAATGGGCCTCTACACCTGGTATGACGCCTTTAAAGGTCGTTTTTGTGGGTTTGATCCTTGAGGGGTCTATACCCATTTTGAGCACTATGTCCTGGTAAAGCAGGTTCAGGCTGCTGCCGCCATCCATAAGGACTCGAGTGAGGTGAAATCCGTCAATAATTGGGTCTAAGACCAGTGCGGCGAATCCGCCATGACGGATACTAGTGGGGTGGTCCCTGCGATTGAAGGTGATCGGACAGGAGGACCATGGGTTAAACTTTGGGGCGACTGGCTCCAACGCATATACGTCCCTGAGCGCACGCTTCCGCTCCCTCTTGGGGATGTGGGTTGCGTATATCATGTTCACCGTCCGCACTTGTAGGGGGAACCTCTTCTGTCCTCCGGTATTCGGCTGCCGGGGCTCCTCCTCGTCATCGCTATGTGGCCCCTTATCTTTGTTTTCAGCAATTAACTTGCCACCCTGCTTGAACACCCAACAATCCCTATTGGTGTGGTTGGCTGGCTTGTCGGGGGTGCTGTGTATTTGACACGAGCGATCGAGTATACGGTCCAAACTGGACGGGCCCGGAGTGCTTCTTTTGAATGGCTTTTTCCGCTGACCGGGTTTAGAGCCTTTGAATCCGACATTGACTGCCGTATCCTCGGTATTGTCGCTGTTAATGCGGCACTTATTTTTGTTGCGACGTGACCTGCTACTGCCGTCCTTGGTATCCGAAGTACCATGGTTCTTTGATGTGTTGTTACTGCGAGCCAGCTAGCTGTCTTCTCCCGCACAAAAGCGGGTCATGAGTGTCGTGAGGGCTGCCATAGATTTTGGCTTTTCCTGACCAAGGTGCCGGGCTAGCCACTCGTCACGGATGTTGTGCTTGAAAGCTGCTAGAGCCTCTGCATCCGGACAGTCGACGATTTGATTTTTCTTTGTTAGGAACCGTGTCCAGAATTGCATGGCCGATTCCTCTGGCTGCTGAATTATGTGGCTCAAGTCATCGGCATCTGGTGGTCGCACATAAGTGCCCTGAAAGTTGTCAAGGAATGCGGCTTCCAGATCCTCCCAACAGCCAATGGACTCCGCTGGCAAGCTATTGAGCCAATGTCGAGCTGGTCCTTTGAGTTTGAATGGGAGGTATTTAATGGCGTGTAGATCATCACCGCGTGCCATGTGGATATGCAGGAGGAAATCCTTGATCCATACCGCAGGATCTGTTGTGCCATTGTATGATTCTATATTTACGGGTTTGAAACCCTCTGGGATTTGATGATCCATTACTTCGTCTGTGAAGCATAAGGGGTGTGTGGCGCCTCTGTACTGGGCTATATCACAACGCAGCTCGAATGAGTTTTGTCTGTTGTGTTCGGCCCGGCCGGATTTACTTTTGCTGTATCCGGCGTGACGGTTATCGTCTCGTGTCATGGGGCGCCCAAGCGATCCGTAGATCGATCTTGTTTGCCTTGCTTTGTCCTCTGATATATCTCGCAAGTCTAGCGCGTTTCCTCGAGCCTTAGTATTTTTTTGAGTGGCACCGGGGTGCGGCTTGAGTTGTGGGCCAAGAGGCCTCTCTGTCGCGGCCACGAGGTGGCCGGTCAGCCGCATCATACGCTGGGGACATAGGTTTAGATGCTGCCTCCTCTAATCGGGGTAGCAACCTGCGTTTTGGTAGCTTTTGGAGGGGCGCTCGAGTTCATATTCCTCGGCCGCAAGGACTTCAGTCCATCTGTCGGCTAGCAAGTCTTGATTAGCTCTAAGTTGTTGCTGCTTTTTCTTAAGGCTATTTGTCATGGCTATAAGCCGGCGCTTGAAGCGCTCTTGCTCAATGGGGTCCTCAGGCACGACAAATTCGTCGTCGCCGAGGCTTGCCTCGTCTTTGGAGGGAGGTATGTAATTATCACCCTCTTCCTCTCTATCTGCCGCTCTCTCATGAGGGCTGGCTTCTCCATCCACCTGTGCTGAATCTTGCTGGAAGGGGTTGTCTTCGGCACTGTCCGGGGTGTTATTATCTCCTGTGCCGGAATCACCGTTTTTGCTTTGGCGGGACTTAGAGCGGCGCCGCTGACGCCGGCGCTTAGGTTGCTTCTTGGAGGGGTCATCCTCCGCTGTTCTGTCGCCATTGCCTTCTTTGGGTGTGTCCACCATATATATGTCATACGACGAGGTGGCTTTCCAGTGCCCTATAGGCGCTGGTTCCTGTTCGTCTCCTGCATCGTCGTCCATACCGTCGATGTCTTCGTAGTCGAAGTCGAGCATGTCGGCCAAGTCATCGACAGTGGCTATGAAGTGGGTGGTGGGTGGGCGTTGAATTTCTTCGTCATCTGCATCCCAATCCTGCAGGACATAGTTCGGCCAGGATCCTCCTGACAAGGAGAGAGACCTTAATGAGTTCAGTATGTCGCCAAAGGGTGAGTGCTGAAAAATATCCGCGGAGGTAAACTCCATGATCGGCGCCCAATCGGATTCGCTAGGAACTGGCGCAAGCGGTTCGGAGTCCGTGGATGGAGAAGGATCCGGCAGTCTGACAACACGGCTCTCGTGTAGGGTAAGGTCGATGTTCGGCTCGATCACCGCTGAGGGCAAGGCCTCCGTGGCGGGGTCCATCCACCCGTCCATGGACGGCGCAACTGGCTCCGAATTGAGGGTCGGAGCGGCTGCCGGTGCGATCTCTTGAACACTGTCTGATGGTAGAGCTAAATCATACTCATCGTGACCACGTGACGCACAAGGCAGAGGCTCGAATCCGTCGAAGATCAAGTCTCCGCGGATATCGGCCGTGTAGTTTAAGCTTCCAAACCTGACCTGGTGGCTAGGGTCGTAACTTTCGATCTGCTCCAGATGGCCAAGCGAGTTGGCCCGCAGTGCGAAGCCGCCGAACACAAAGATCTGTCCGGGGAGAAAAGTCTCACCCTGCATCGCTATCGATGATCGTAGGAGCCATCAAGCCTAACGGCGACGACACAGAGGAACTCTCAATGAAAGCACCAATGTCGGTGTCAAAACTGGCGGATCTCGGGTAGGGGGTCCCGAACTGTGCGTCTAAGGTGGATGGTAACAGGAGGCAGGGGACACGATGTTTTACCCAGGTTCAGGCCCTCTTGATGGAGGTAAAACCCTACGTCCTTCTTGATTTATTCTTGATGATATGAGTATTACAAGAGTTGATCTACCACGAGATCGGAGAGGCTAAACCCTAGAAGCTAGCCTATGGTATGATTGTATGTTATCCTATGAACTAAAACCCTCCGGTTTATATAGACATCGGGGGGCTAGGGTTACACAAGGTCGGTTACAAAGGAGGATATATTCATATCCATACTGCCTAGCTTGCCTTCCACACCAAGTAGAGTCCCATCTGGACACGAGACGAAGTCTTCAATCTTGTATCTTCATAGTCTAACAGTCCGGCAAAAGGATATAGTCCGGCTGTCCGGAGACCCCCTAATCCAGGACTCCCTCAGTAGCAATTACACTGACTGGGTCCGTAACTTGAGGATTATCCTCATTGCTGCACAGAAGAATTACGTCCTGGAAGCACCGCTAGGTGACAAGCCTGCTGCAGATGCTGCTGACAACGTTAAGAACGTCTGGCAAAGCAAAGCTGATGACTACTCGATAGTTCAGTGTGCCATGCTGTACGGCTTAGAACTAGGACTTCAACGACATTTTGAACGTCGTGGAGCATATGAGATGTTCCAGGAGTTGAAGTTAATATTTCAAGCAAATGCTCGAATTGAGAGATATGAAGTCTCCAATAAATTCTACAACTACAAAATGGAGGAGAATAGTTCTGTCAGTGAACATATACCCAGATTGTCTGGGTACCACAACCACTTGACTCAGCTGGGAGTTAATCTTCCTGATGATAGTCTCATTGACAGAGTTCTTCAATCACTGCCACCAAGCTACAAGAGCTTCATGATGAACTATAATATGCAAGGGATGGATAGGACAATTCCCGAGCTCTTCGCAATGCTAAAGGTTGCGGAGGTAGAAATCAAGAAGGAGCATCAAGTGTTGATGGTCAACAAGACCACCAGTTTCAAGAAAAAGAGCAAGCAAGTTGCTGATCAAGTGAAGAAGCCCAAGTCTGGACCTAAGCCTGAGACTGAGTGCTTCTACTACAAAGGGACTGGTCACTGGAAGCGGAACTACCCCAAGTATTTGGCGGATAAGAAGGATGGCAAAGTGAAAGGTATATTTGATATACATGCTATTGATGTGTACCTTACTAATGCTCGCAGTAGTGCCTGGGTATTTGATACTGGTTCTGTTGCTAATATTTGCAACTCGAAACAGGGGCTATGGATTAAGCAAAGATTTTCTAAGGACGAGGTGACGATGCGCGTGGGAAATGGTTCCAAAGTCGATGTGATCGCAGTCGGCACGCTACCTCTACATCTATCTTCGGGATTAGTTTTAGACCTGAATAATTGCTATTTGGTGCCGACGTTAAGCATGAACATTATATCTGGATCTTGTTTGATGCGAGATGGTTATTCATTTAAATCGGAGAATAATGGTTGTTCTATTTATATGAGTAATATCTTTTATGGTCATGCACCCTTGATGAGTGGTCTATTTTTACTAAATCTTGATAGTAGTGATACACATATTCATAGTATTGAAGCCAAAAGATATAAGTTTAATAATGATAGTGCAACTTATTTGTGGCACTGCCGTTTAGGTCATATTGCTGTAATGCGCATGAAGAAACTCCATAATGATGGGCTTTTGGAATCACTTGATTATGAATCACTTGATGCTTGCAAATCATGCCTCATGGGCAAGATGACTAAGACTCCGTTCTCTGGAACAATGGAACGAGCAACTGACTTATTGGAAATTATACATACTGATGTATGTGGTCCGATGAGTGTTGATGCTCGTGGCGGGTATCGTTATTTTCTGACCTTCACAGATGACTTGAGCAGATATGGGTATATCTACTTGATGAAACATAAATCTGAAACATTTGAAAAGTTCAAAGAATTTCAAAGTGAAGTGGAAAATCATCGTAACAAGAAAATTAAGTTTCTACGATCTGATCATGGAGGAGAATATTTGAGTTACGAGTTTGGTCTTCATTTGAAACAATGCGGAATAGTTTTTGCAACTCACGCCACCTGGAACACCACAGCGTAATGGTGTGTCTGAATGTTGTAACCGCACTTCATTAGATATGGTGCTATCTATGGTGTCTCTTACTGATTTATCGCTATCGTTTTGGGGTTATGCTTTAGAGACGGCTGCATTCACGTTAAATAGGGCACCATCGAAATCCGTTGAGATGACACCTTATGAACTGTGGTTTGGCAAGAAACCCAAGTTGTCGTTTCTTAAAGTTTGGGGTTGCGATGCTTATGTGAAAAAGCTTCAACCTGATAATCCGAACCCAAATCGAAGAAATGTGTCTTCATAGGATACCCAAAAGAGAATGTTGGGTACACCTTCTATCACATATCCGGAGGCAAGATATTCGTTGCCAACAATGGATCCTTTCTAGAGAAGGAGTTTCTCTCGAAAGAAGTGAGTGGGAGGAAAGTAGAACTAGATGAGGTAACTGTACCTGCTCCCTTATTGGAAAGTAGTTTATCATAGAAATCAGTTCCAGTGATTCCTACACCATTAAGTGAGGAAGCTAATGATGATGATCATGAAAAATATGATCAAGTTACTACCAAACCTCGTAGGTCAACCAGAGTAAGATCCGCACCAGAGTGGTACGGTAATCCTGTTCTGGAAGTCATGTTACTTGACCATGACGAACCTACAAACTGTGAGGAAGCGATGATGAGCCCGGATTCCACAAAATGGCTTGAGGCCATGAAATCTGAGATGGGATCCATGTATGAGAACAAAGTGTGGACTTTGGTTGACTTGCCCAATGATCGGCAAGCCATAGAGAATAAATGGATCTTCAAGAAGAAGACTGAGGTTGACGGTAATATTACTGTCTACAAAGCTCGACTTGTTGCAAAAGGTTTTCAACAAGTTCAAGGAGTTGACTACGATGAGACCTTCTCACCCGTAGCGATGCTTAAGTCCATCCGAATCATGTTAGCAATTGCCGCATTTTATGATTATGAAATTTGGCAAATGGATGTCAAAACTTCATTCCTTAATGGATATCTTAAAGAAGAGTTGTATATGATGCAACCGGAAGGTTTTGTCGATCCGAAAGGTGCTAACAAAGTGTGCAAGCTCCAGTGATCCATGTATGGACTGGTGCAAGCCTCTCGGAGTTGGAATATACGCTTTGATAGTGTAATCAAAGCATATGGTTCTATACAGACTTTTGGAGAAGCTTGTATTTATAAGAAAGTGAGTGGGAGCTCTGAAGCATTTCTGATATTATATGTGGATGACATATTGCTGATCAGAAATGATAATGAATTTTTTAATAGCATAAAAGGATACTTGAATAAGAAATTTTCAATGAAAGACCTCGGTGAAGCTGCTTATATATTGGGCATCAAGATCTATAGAGATAGATCAAGACGCTTAATTGGACTTTCACAAAGCACATACCTTGATAAATTTTTGAAGAAGTTCAAAATGGATCAAGCAAAGAAAGGGTTCTTACCTGTATTACAAGGTGTGAAGTTGAGTCAGACTCAATGCCCAATCACTGCAGAAGATAAAGAGAAAATGAAAGTCAGTCCCTATGCTTCAGCCATAGGTTCTATCATGTATGCAATGTTGTGTACCAGACCTGATGTGTGCCTTGCTATTAGTTTAGCAAGGAGGTACCAAAGTAATCCAGGAGTGGATCACTGGATAGCGGTCAAGAACATCCTGAAATACCTGAACAAGGACTAAGGATATGTTTCTCATTTATGGAGGTGACAAAGAGCTCATCGTAAATGGTTACGTCGATGCAAGCTTTAACACTAATCCAGATGACTCTAAGTCACAAACCGGATACATATTTTTATTGAATGGTGGAGCTGTTAGTTGGTGCAGTTCCAAGCAGAGAGTCATGGCGGGATCTACGTGTGAAGCGGAGTACATAGCTGCTTCGGAAGCAGCAAATGAAGGAGTTCATATCCGATCTAGGTGTCACACCTAGTGCATCGGGTCTAATGAAAATCTATTGTGACAATAATAGTGCAATTGCCTTGGCAAAGGAATCCAGATTTCACAAGAGAACCAAGCACATCAAGAGACGCTTCAGTTCCATCCGCGATCAAGTCAAGGAGGGAGACATAGAGATTTGCAAAATACATACGGATTTGAATGTTGCAGACCCGTTGACTAAGCCTCTCTCATGAGCAAAACATGATCAGCACCAAGACTCCATGGGTGTTAGAATCCTTATAATGTAATCTAGATTATTGACTCTAGTGCAAGTGGGAGACTGAAGGAAATATGCCCTAAAAGCAATAATAAAGTTGTTATTTATATTTCCTTATATCATGATAAATGTTTACTATTCATGCTAGAATTGTATTAACCGGAAACTTAGTACATGTGTGAACACATAGACAAACAGAATGTCACTAGTATGCCACTACTTGACTTGCTCATTAATCAAAGATTGTTAAGTTTCCTAACCATAGACATGAGTTGTCATTTGATGAACGGGATCACATCATTAGAGAATGATGTGATTGACTTGACCCATCTGTTAGCTTATGATCGTTTAGTTTATTGCTATTGCTTTCTCCATGACTTATACATGTTCATTTGACTATGAGATTATGCAACTCCCAAATACCGGAGGAACACTTAGTGTGCTATCAAATGTCACAATGTAACTGGGTGACTATAAAGATGCTCTACATGTGTCTCTGATGGTGTTTGTTGAGTTCGCATAGATCGATATTAGGATTTGTCACTCCGATTGTCGGAGAGGTATCTCTGGGCCCTCTTGGTAATGCACATCACTATAAGCCTTGCAACAATGTGAATAATGAGTTAGTTGTGGGATGTTGCATTATGGAATGAGTAAAGAGAATTGCCTGTAACGAGATTGAACTAGGTATTGAGATGCCGACGATCGAATCTCGGGCAAGTAACATACCGATGACAAAGGGAACAACGTATGTTGTTATGCGATTTGACCGATAAAGATTTTTGTAGAATATGTAGGAACCAATATGAGCATCCAGGTTCCGCTATTGGTTATTGACCGGAAGTGAGTCTCGGTCATGTCAACATAGTTCTCGAACCCGTAGGGTCCGCACGGTTAACGTTCGATGACGATCGGTATTATGAGTTTATGTGTTTTGATGTACCGAAGGTAGTTAAGAGTCCCGGATGTGATCACGGACATGACGAGGAGTCTCGAAATGGTCGAGACATAAAGATCGATATATTGGAAGGCTATGTTTGGACATCGGAATGGTTCCGAATGAGTTCGCCCCCCCCGGGGGGGGGGAGTCAATGGGCCATATTGGGCCTTAGTGGGAGAGAGTACGAGGCGGCCAGGTGGAGGCCCCCCCCCAAGCCCAATCCGAATTGGGTGCCCCCCCCCTTTCCTTCCCTTTCTCTCCCTCTTCCTTCTTCTCCTACTCCTACTAGGAAGGGGGGAACCTACTCCTACTGGGAGTAGGACTCCCCCCCTTAGGCGCGCCCTATGAGGGCCGGCCCTCCCCTCCTCCACTCCTTTATATACCGGAGAGGGGGGCACCCCATAGACACACAAGTTGATTGTTTAGCCGTGTGCGGTGCCCCCCTCCACAGAATTCCACCTCGGTCATATCGTTGTAGTGCTTAGGCAAAGCCTTGCGTCGGTAACTTCATCATCACCGTCATCACGCTGTCATGCTGACGAAACTCTCCCTTGGCCTCAGCTGGATCAAGAGTACGAGGGACGTCACGGAGCTGAACGTGTGCATATCACGGAGGTGCCATGCGTTCGGTACTTGATCGGTTGGATCGTGAAGACGTTCGACAACATCAACTGTGTTTCATAACGCTTCCGCTTTCGGTCTACGAGGGTACGTAGACATACTCTCCCCATCTTGTTGCTATGCATCTCCTAGATAGATCTTACGTGATCGTAGGAAATTTTTTGGAATACTGCATTCCCCAACACGACGGTGATCTCATGTGCTTGGAAATAGTGGCTTAGCTTCCTCGAGGCGATGAGGAGGCCGAAGAGTAGCTTATGCATACCAGAATATCTTAATCTAGCCCTCTGCAAGAGGGAACTGACAAAATAAACCGGGTGCTGCACCACCTTCTTCTTATGTTCAACTTCGCCCATCTGCACAGATTCCGTCTTGCGGGGACTGAGCCTTGCTGGGGGTTCTGCTACGTCTTGAGCTTGCGTTGGTTTTCCCCGAAGAGGAAGGGATGATGCAGCAGAGTAGCGTAAGTATTTCCCTCAGTTTTTGAGAACCAAGGTATCAATCCAGTAGGAGCCCACGCTCAAGTCCCTCGTACCTGCACAAAACGATAGCTACTCGCAACCAACGCGATTAGGGGTTGTCAATCCCTTCAGGGTCACTTACGAGAGTGAGATCTGATAGATATAATATTTTGGGTATTTTTGGTATAAAGATGCAAAGTAAAAAGTAAAAGCGAAGTAAAAAAGCAAAGCAAGATTAAAGTAATGGAGATTGATATGATGAGAATAGACCCGGGGGCCATAGGTTTCACTAGTGGCTTCTCTCAAGAACATAAGTATTCTACGGTGGGTGAACAAATTACTGTTGAGCAATTGACAGAATTGAGCATAGTTATGAGAATATCTAGGCATGATCATGTATATAGGCATCACGTCCGTGACAAGTAGATGGAAACGATTCTGCATCTACTACTATTACTCCACTCATCGACCGCTATCCAGCATGCATATAGAGTATTAAGTTAAAAACAGAGTAATGCCTTAAGCAAGATGACATGATGTAGAGAGATAAATTCATGCAATATGAAATAAACCCCATCTTGTTATCCTCGATGGCAACGATACAATACGTGCCTTGCTGCCCCTTCTATCACTGGGTAAGGACACCGCAAGATCGAACCCAAAGCTAAGCACTTCTCCCATGGCAAGAACTACCAATCTAGTTGGCCAAACCAAACGGATAATTCGAAGAGACTTGCAAAGATAACCAATCATACATAAAAGAATTCAGAGAAGATTCAAATATTATTCATAGATAGACTTGATCATAAACCCACAATTCATCTGTCTCAACAAACACACCGCAAAAATAAGATTACATCGAATAGATCTCCACAAGAGAGGGGGAGAACTTTGTATTGAGATTCAAAGAGAGAGAAGAAGCCATCTAGCTACTAACTATGGACCCGAAGGTCTAAGGTAAACTACTCACACTTCATCGGAGAGGCTATGATGATGTAGAAGCCCTCCGTGATGACGGCCCTCTTCCGGCGGAGCTCCGGAACAGGCCCCAAGATGGGATCTCATGGATACAGAAAGTTGCGGCGGTGGAATTAGGTTTTTGGCTCCTGTTCTGATCATTTGGGGGTACGTGTGTATATATAGGAGGAAGAAGTACGCCAGAGGACCAACAAGGGGCCCACGAGGCAGGGGGCGCACCCTAGGGGGGCGCCCCCCACCCTCGTGACCGCCTGTTTTGTTCCTTGGAGCAGGGTCCAAGTCTCCTGGATCACGTTCGGTGAGAAAATCACGTTCTCGAAGATTTTATTCCGTTTGGACTCCGTTTCATATTCCGTTTATCCGAAACACTGAAATAGGCAAAAAAATAGCAATTCTGGGTTGGGCCTCCGGTTAATAGGTTAGTCCCAAAAATAATATAAAAGTGAAAAATAAAGCCCAATATAGTCCAAAACAGTAGATAATATAGCATGGAGCAATCAAAAATTATAGATACGTTGGAGACGTATCAGGTTCCGCCTTGTCGGCGTCAGGTCTTGCCGGGGAGAGCCCTCGTCCGTCATCCGTCGGCTCTGCCGCTACCGCTGCTTCTTCCTCAAGTTCTCTCTATGCCACCAGCGCAACACTGACCACTTGATTCCTCGCTGCTAAGTATAGCAGCAACGGCTCTTGTGGTTTAGGCGCGACTAGTATTGGCGTGGAGGAGAGGTACCTCTTCAAATCTTGCAGCGCCACCTCTGCCTCCGGAGTCCATTTCACTGGACCCGCCTTTTTCAAAACTTTAAAAAAGGGGAGGGCGCGCTTAGCAGATCTGGAGATGAACCTGCTTAAAGCAGCAACGCTGCCGGCGAGCCTACGAACGTCTTTGACCCGTCTTGGCGCCTCAATCTGCTCAATTGCTTTGATCTTGTCGAGATTTTCTTTGATTCCACATTGAGACATAAAGAACCCAAGAAGTTTGCTGGATGGGACACCGAACACGCACTTCTCTGGGTTGAGCTTGAGGTTGATCTTACGCAAGTTTGCAATTGTTTCTTCCAGATCCTGCATGAGAGTAGCCTTGTCCTTGGTTTTGACCACTATATCATCCATATAAGCTTCCATATTTCTATGTAGCTGCGGCTCAAAACCAATCTGGACTGCTGGGGCAAATGTCGAACTGATAACCCACAAGTATAGGGGATCAATTGTAGCCTCTTTCGATAAGAGTGTCGAACCCAACGAGGAGCTAAAGGTAGAACAAATATTCCCTCAAGTTCTATCGACCACCGATACAACTCTACGCACGCTTGACGTTCGCTTTACCTAGAACAAGTATGAAACTAGAAGTACTTTTTAGGTGTTGTTGGATAGGTTTGCAAGATAATAAAGAGTGCGTAAATAAAAAGTAGGGGCTGTTTAGATAAAGAAATAACTAAGTTAGTTTTAGTAGAGAGTTTGTTGTCATGAGAAAGTTATTTGTCCCTAGGCAATCGATAACTAGACCGGTAATCATTATTGCCATTCTATTTGAGGGAGAGGCATAAGCTAACATACTTTCTCTACTTGGATCATATGCACTTATGATTGGAACTCTAGCAAGCATCTGCAACTACTAAAGATCATTAAGGTAAAACCAAACCATAGCATTAAAGTATCAAGTCCTCTTTATCCCATACGCAAACAACCTACTTACTCGGGTCTGTGCTTCTGTCACTAAGGCCACCCACCATAAGCAAATCATGAACATATTGCAAACCCTATAGCAGGAATCCCTCACGCTTGCGTGACACGGAGAGCACTATAGGACAGCACCAATAATAAAAGATGCAACTCAAACCAATCACGATCATCAAATAACCCATAGGACAAAACGGATCTACTCAAACATCATAGGATAGCCATACATCATTGGGAAATAATATATAGCGTTGAGCACTATGTTTAAGTAGAGATTACAGCGGGTAAGAGAGATGTTACACCGCTGCATAGAGGGGGAAGAGTTGGTGATGATGGCGGTGAAGTTGTTGGTGAAGATTGCGGTGATGATGATGGCCCCCGGTGGCACTCCGGTGCCATCGGAAACGAGGGGGAGAGAGCCCCCCTCCTTCTTCTTCTTCCTTGACCTCCTCCCTATATGGAGAAGGGTTTCCCCTCTGGTCCTTGGCCTCCATGGCATGGGAGGGGTGAGAGCCCCTCCGAGATTGGATATGTCTCTCTCTATTTCTGCGTTCTCTCCTGCTGCCCTTTCACCATTTCGTATATATATGGAGATCCGTAACTCCGATTGGACTGAAATCTTCGCCGTCATTTTTTCCAAAAATTAGCTTTCTTGCGGCCAAAGAAGGGCATCAACCGCCTTATGGGGAGCCCATGAGGGTCAGGGGCGCGCCCCCGTGCCTCCGTCGGGCACCATCTCGCGTGGATTTTTCTTCCAGAATTCTCCAAATATTCCAAAAATATTCTCCGTTCGTTTTTATCCCGTTTGGATTCCGTTTGATATGGGGTTTCTATGAAACATAAAACATGCAACAAACAGTAACTGGCACTGGGCACTGGATCAATATGTTAGTCCCAGAAATAGTATAAAAAGTTGCCGAAGTATATGAAAATTGAATAATATTGTCATGGAACAATAAAAAATTATAGATACGACAGAGACTTGTCACGAACCAGCGCTTTTCAACCTGAAAGGCATCTGTACAAAGCAGTACGTACCACATGGGGTGATGAACGCGATCTTTTCCTCGTCTTCCTTCATCATGAAGATCTGGTGGTATCCTGAGTAGGCATCGAGGAATGACGGCATGTCACACCCGGAAGTGGAGTCCACTATCTGGTCAATGCGTGGCAAGGGGAAAGGATCCTTTGGACGTGCCTTATTGATGTCTGTGTAGTCAATACATAGCCTCCACTTCCCATTTGCCTTACGCACCACCACTGGATTGGCCAACCACGTGGGGTGGAGCACTCCTCTGACCAAGCCTGCCACCTCTAGCTTCCTGATATCTTCGCTGATGAACTCTTGCCGCTCCAAAGCTTGCTTCCTGACCTTCTGCATGACGGGCCGCGCATGAGGACAGACAGCAAGATGGTGCTCAATCACCTCCCTGGGAACGCTGGGGATGTCGGATGCTTGCCACGCAAACACGTCGACATTTGCCCACAGGAAGGCGAGGAGCGCGCTTTCCTATTTGTTGTCAAGGGTGGAGCTTATAGTAAAAGCCCCGCCCATGTCATCCTCCTTGACGGGCACCTTCTTGGTCTCTAGTGGTGCTGCCTTGTATTTCTTGCTCTTGCCAGTGGAGCTCTCTGGCACGTCCTCGACGGGAGCGCTGCACTCCGAAGAGGCGCGCTTGCTGGAGTGGGTGCAGGAGGTCTTGCCGGAAGAGGTCTTGCCAGTCTTCTTCCCTCCCAGGGCTACAGCGGCAGGAGCAAGTGCCTCGGCGGCAGTTGCTGAAACCGCCTCCCGGTAGAGTTGATCAGCGCAGATGAGTGTATCTTTCTTGTAAGAGGCAACGGTGATGATGCTCAGCGGCCCGGGCATCTTCAATGTGTTGTAGGCATAATGGGATGCCGCCATGAACTTGGCTAGTGCTGGGCGGCCAAGGATCCCATTGTTGGGCAAGGGGATCTTGGCGACATCAAAAACGATCTTCTCCGTCCTATAGTTCAGCTCGCCCCCAAATGTAACGGGCAACGTGATTTTACCTTTCGGCTGACTCCTCCCCCGGTTGACCCCTTGAAACGTGCCCGTCTCCTCGAGATCTTCATCGGGGATTTGCAGCCTCTCAATCACGGCGGGCGAGATCAAGTTCAGACGGGCCCCACAGTCAACCATCACTTTTGTCACTTTGAGGTTGCGTATTGTTGGTGAAACCAACAACTGCAAACACCCGACCGCAGTTGTGCGATTAGGGTGATCCTCGGTGTAAAAAATGATAGGCGTGCTGGACCACTTCAGTGGCTTCTGGGCATCGAACGATGGCTCCGCCGCAGTGACCTCACGCACCCACTGCTTCAGTCGGCGGTGAGAAGTGTGCAACAAGGCGCCACCATCGATGCACATAGTCTCCGTAGCTTTCTGGAACTCGTGCTCGCCGGACTCGTTGTCCTCATCATGATCATCATCTTCCTCCTTGTCATGGCCACGAGCGGGCCTCTCTTGTTGATTATCTTTGCCGCGGCGACCTCCTTGGCCGCCATGCTTCTTGCCGGACCCCTCAGCACCATCCTGACCCTTCTCCTTGTCCCGCTTTTCATATTTAGCTTTCTGCTTTTCTACAAGCAGCTCAACCTGTCGGCAGTTCTGAAGGTCATGGCCCTTGGTGCGATGGATCTTGCGGTACTGTTTGTCGGAGCCTCCTGGATTGTCGGCAGCCGCCAAGGCCCGGCAGGCAGCGCACCTGGAAACTTCCTTGCCGGGGTCGTCAGCCTTGGCCTTCTTGGCAGCGCCGGGGTCGCTGAATCCCTCAACGGCAAGCACGATCTTGCCCTTACGCTTCCTATTGCGGCGTCGGCCCTTCTTTGCTGGGGCGGCGGCGTCTTTGTCTGTGGAGTTGGCTTCCGTGCCGGCATCTTCGCGGGGGTACTTCCTTCCTTCTTCAGCCCGAGCACATCTGTCAGCAAGAACATAAAGCTCGGCTACATCCTTGACCTTGTTCATCGCCATCTCTTTACGCATCTTGCGGTTGCGCACATTCTGATGGAATGCACTGATGACGGCGTCGGGGTGAACATCTGGGATGTTGTACTGCACACGACTAAACCTTTGTATGTACTTGCGCAAGGACTCGCCATCCTTCTGGGGGATGACATGAAAATCGCTTGCCTAGCCAGGAGCTTGGTGGCCTCCGGTAAAGCTGCCAACAAACTTGTGGCACATATCCGACCAAGAAGAGATGGAATCCACTGGCAGGTGCATTAACCATGACATGACGTTGGGCTTAAGTGCCAACGGAAAGTAGTTGGCGAGCACCTTGTCGTCGCGAGCCCTGGCGGCTTGCATCGCGATGGTGTAGATGCTGAGGAATTCCGACGGGTGAGTCTTGCCGTTGTACTTTTACCCAACATCAGGCTTGAACGTGCGGTGGGAGGGCCACTAGAACTGCCGCAGCTCACGGGTAAAGGCCGAGCAACCCACCTCGTAAGGTAGGTCATCGGAGCCCCCCGGCGCTGGGCGCTCCATAGTGGGCCCCGCACGCCTATCTGACTGATGGCACGCTTCCCGCCGCCGCTCAATGGTGGTCCGAGCGTCCTCATGAGCTCGCTCTCGAAGAACTTGGCGTTGGTCGCAGCGGGCTCGCGGATCGGATGACGCTGTGGAAACGTTGTCACAGGTGTCGGCCCGATGAGACGAAGGCTGCTCTTGCTGGCGTGGGGTGGAGAGTGCACCGTGGTCGCAGCAGCCGCGGTCCTCCCACCACTGGCGTGCGCCGGCTTGATGGAGCGCCGGCACGAGGGTCCCACTGGTCGCGGTTCATCTTTATTGGCAAAGCTGATGAGGCTCCGAATGGTGACTCTCCACTCGTCGAGCTTCTCCGCGGCAGGAGGAAAGTCGAGGAACAGTTGCACGTCCGCCAACGCTTCTGCTGGCGTGGGTGGCGGCAAAAGCTGCGTGGACCGTGACGCGCTCCGACTTCTAACTACGTTAGAAGGAGCCTTATCACGGTCTCGCGGCCGCACGCCTCTTCCGCCAGCGTCCAGGTGCGCACGCCGTCCCGATGCATCCCGAGAGTGATGCAAAGGGCTCTTCCCGCGGCAGCGTCCGGGGGCACCGACATCGCGGCGTTGCTCGTCGCGCGCGGCCTGGGAAAGCCGCGGCACGGGCGCCGGTTGGGGCATCATAGAGGTCGCCGCGCCGCCCGTGGGCAGCACGGCCCCGCCCTGGACCCAGCGGCGTGTAGCTCGTCGTCTTGGACCCGAACGATGTCGCTTGCCTGGCTCCGATTGCCAGAGTGTCGTGGATGCTCACGGGCCGCGCCTCTGGCGCCATCCGTGGCCACCCCGTCGCATGCCCGCGCTGGTGCGGACGGGCCTGCTCCGGACGACCTGATTGTTGTGATCCCCTTCTTCTTGTGGGCCATCGCGATGAAGAAATCGATGCGCTAACTTCTAAATATGATTTTTCATAGCTTGCGCCCCCTACCTGGCGCGCCAAAGATGTTGGGGCTCAGGAACGACACCTATGGGATCACAGGGAATCCCTACTATGGTTGGCGGGGCGCGGGGCTGTGCAAAGAGCGGGTTTAGAAGATCATCTCGGGGGGGATTTTTACCCAGGTTTGGGCCGCAAACGATGTGTAATACCCTAGTCCTGCTTTGTGTGTATTTGGTGTTCTTGAGCTCTTGAACTAGCTACGGTGCATGCCCAGTCCAAAAAGTCTGACTCCTCCCTCGATACGCCTCGGGCCTCCTTTTATATGTCAAAGGGGTCGCCATAGTGGCATACAGGAGGTGGAAAGTATGTACACTGTACAAGTCTATCGCCTGGCACTGTAGGACAAACGCATTTAATGCGCTGCAGACGTGCCCTCTTGCTTTATTGGGGATGGCAAAGAAGCTTGTCCCGTCCGTTGCCGCCTCGCCTCGCTCTGACGCGCGTCCAATCTGACGAGGCATGCAGTGCCATGCTGGCTAGCTGGCTGCTGAGCTGGTGCGGTGGCAGGGTCTTCACGAAGATCTGCATGCCACCACGCAGGTGCTTGGCTAGTTGGCCTAGAAGCTACATGCTGCCACGCAGGCGCTCGCCTAGTTGGCGGGCTGGCCGCCACGTCGAAACAGGTGTGAGGTAGTAAAACCTTGGTAGGTGTGGGCCTGGCCACGGCCTTGCAGATGTTCCTGGCAAGGGTCTTGCCGGGGGCCTTCGTCTTCTGGTTCTCATCTAGTCTTGCAGGCCTTTGGTCTTAACAAAGATCTGCATGCCACTATGCAGGCGCCTCCCGAGCCTTGGTTCCCATGTCGTCGATGGTGTCAGGACTCTCAGGCTCAAGGGTGGCGGTCTTGCTGGTGTTTGGTAAGTTGCCCCGGCAAGGCTCTTACCGGGGCCACATAGGCCTCCCCGGCAAGGCTCTTGCCGGGGCAAGCCCACCTTGCTCTTTTGTTCTTCATGCCTCTAGCTTGAGTGCTGCCTTGGTAGTCTTGTTCTTTGCTTCCTCTGCCCCGCCAAGCGTGGCCGCAAGTGTGGCTACAACTGCACGTGCACAAGTAAAAGGGGTATAGAAGGGCCCCTACTTTTGTACACCGACATATTGTGCGATGGTCAATCCGTCAAGGTAGTGTAGGAACATGGAACAAAACCCTTTAAAGCCCAGTTGTACTCCCTCCATGCCAAAATATAGTGCATATTACATCTTTAAAGTTTGATCAATAAAATGTCAAGTATATACATCTTTAAAATATATTTCATGATGAATCTAATGATATTGATTTTGTATTTTGTATGTTGGTAGTTTTATTAGATCTTATTCGAAGTATACAAAGTTTCACTTTAGACAAAACTATCATTCACTATATTTTGACATACATAAGATATATAATCTCTCTCTGTCTCTGTCTTTGTCTCTCTCTAACCTCGTAGCTTTTAAATCTCCTTAATCAATAGTATAATGTATATGCATCTCTGTTTTTCATGTCGCCTTGGTATATACATAATTTTATTTTTTTAGATAAGTATATGCATGATTTTTGCTAACTAGGTCTGATGGATTTTTAGTGCAAACTAATTAATAAGATGGTGTTTAGGATTGTGATGGACTATGATACTCTTGTGTGTTCAACCACTTACGCATGGCCAACAAGAAAAACTTTTGTCGCTATTTTTTCACACATCAAATTATAACAAACAGGTTTTCGGAAACTTTTTCCTGAAAAACATGACTGTATTTAAGGACAAGAATAATCATACATGATTTGAGATGAAAATAGAGCGAAAACAGATCTAACTTGGTGAAATCAAATTTGTATTTTTCGGCAGAAAAATTCTAGAAACAACTTGTGCTTGAGACAAGAGGCGGGGTTACGAATGGATGGATGGGCGGGATGGGTTGCATGAATAAGAAAAGGGAAGTTTTCTTATGTGTAAAGTTTTTTCAATGAGAACACATGCAACCCAACCGCCGAGATTTCTACTTTATTATGTTCTTTTTGCTTTCATGCGTACATGTTTTTTTAGTTTACATTTCCATTATGCACTATAGGAAAATGCCAAATCTCGAGTATCAGAAATACTCGGCGAAGGCTGAATTGTTCTTGGTAAATTTGTTGCCTGGTGTTGCACTCGGTGACAAGGGCTCGGCTTACAGCATGTCGACAACATTGTGTAAGACGAGATCCTTTTCTCAGGACTTGACAAAGCCTTTGCTGAGTGTAAATCACGGGTGCTTGGCAACATAAAGTGCCTTGACCGCCGGTCGTTGGAAGCAGAGATGACATGTGGCACCTCCATTTGACGAGTGTACTCGCGCTATCTCTCGGCAAACACGGTGGATACCAGGAAGCCACGTGGTAATAAACTGAGTACCTTTGTGATGCCCTCGATTTGACCATACACTAATCATACACGCAAACGTGTACGATTAAGATCAGGGACTCATCGGAAGATATCACAACACAACTCTACAAATAAAATAAGTCATACAAGCATCATATTACAAGACACGGGCCTCGACGGCTCAAATACAAGAGCTCGATCATAGACGAGTCAGCGGAAGCAACAATATCCGAGTACAGACATAAGTTAAACAAATTTGCCTTAAGAAGGCTAGCACAAACTTGGATACAGATCGAAAGAGGCGCGGGCCTCCTGCCTGGGATCCTCCTAAACTACTCCTGATCGTCGTCAACGGCCTGCACGTAGTAGTAGGCACCACCAGTGTAGTAGGAGTCGTCATCGATGGTGGCGTCTGGCTCCTGGAATCCATCGTTTGGTCGCAACAATCGGGTATAGAAAGGGGAAAAGGGGGGAGCAAAGCAACCGTGAGTACTCATCCAAAGTACTCGCAAGCAAGGAGCTACACTACATATGCATTGGTATCAAATGAAAGGGGTAGTATATGTGGACTGAACTGCAGAATGCCGGAATAAGAGGGGGATAGCTAGTCCTGTCGAAGACTACGCTTGTGGCAACCTCCATCTTGCATCATGTAGAAAAGAGTAGATGGTAAGTTCACCAAGTATCATCGCATAGCATAATCCTACCCGACGATCCTCTCCTCGTCGCCCTGTGAGAGAGCGATCACCGTGTTGTATCTGGCACTTGGAAGGGTGTGTTTTATTAAGTGTCCGGTTCTAGTTGTCATAAGGTCAAGGTACAACTCCGGGTCATCCTTTTACCGAGGGACACGGCTATTCGAATAGATCGACTTCCCTGCAGGGGTGCACCACATTTCCCAACACGCTCGATCCCCTTTGGCCGAACACACTTTCCTGGGTCATGCCCGGCCTCGGAAGATCAACACATCGCAGCCCCACCTAGGCACAACAGAGAGGTCAGCACGCCGGTCTAAATCCTATGGTGCAGGGGTTTAGGCCCATCGCCCATTGCACACCTACACGTTGTGTGGGCGACCGAAAGCAGACCTAGCCCCTTAATACAAGAGCAGGCTTACGGTCCAATCCGGCGCGCGCCGCTCAGTCATTGACGTCACGAAGGCTTTGGCTGATACCACGACGTCGAGTGCCCATAATTGTTCTCGCGTAGTTGGTTAGTGCATATAGGCTAGTGGCCAGACTCAGATCAAATACCAAGATCTCATTAAGCATGTTATTTTGAAATAACCACGGACGCCGACCAAGGCCAGGCCCACCTCTCTCCTAGGTGGTCTCAACCTACCCTATCGCTCCGCCACAAAGATCCATTTAGAGGGCCGTCGGGACAAACATCCTTTCGGACCCAATCCGTGAATCACTCGCGGGTATTCTTCGAGCCGACCCGTCTTTAGTCACCACAAGTATCATATATTATGTATAAGTATATACCTGTGATCACCTCCCGAGTGATCACGGCCCGATAGTATAGCATGGCAGACAGACAAGAATGTAGGGCCACTAATGATATACTAGCATCCTATACTAAGCAATTAGGATTGCAGGTAAGGTATCAATAATTGTAGCAACAATGACAGGATATGCATCAGGATAGGATTAACGGAAAGCGGTAACATGCTACACTACTCTAATGCAAGTAGTAGAGAGAATAATAGGCGATATCTAGTGATCAAGGGGGGGCTTGCCTGGTTGCTCTGGCAAGTAGGGTCGTCAACAACATAGTTGATCGGGGCACCAGCAGTGGCGTCGGTCTCGTAGTCTAGCGGAGAGAAGAGGGGGAAGAAACAATGAATACAATGCAAACAGATGCATATCGATGCATGACATGACAAGTAACGGTGCTAACGCAGTATGAGGTGATACCGGCGAAGGGGGAAAACATCCGGGAAAGTATCCCCGGTGTTTCGCATTTTCGGACAGATGAATCAAAGGGGGAAAGTTGCGTGTTTGCTATGATAGGGATGTGTGGCGGACGAACGGGCTGCGTATCCGGATTCGTCTCGTCGTTCTGAGCAACTTTCATGTACAAAGTTTTCCCATCCGAGCTACGGTTTATTTTATATTGACTTTAAAAGATTTAAATCATTTTTAGCATTTATTTAATTATTTTAATTCAACATTATCCAGAATAGTGCTTGTTGACGTCAGCATGACCTCAGCAGTCAGACAGTCAGTTGACTAAGTCAAACTGGCATGTGGGTCCCACTGTCATTGACTAAGACTAACTAAACGAGTTCAATTAGTTTAGTTAATTGATTAGTTTAATTAATCAAAATTAAGTTAATTAATTAATTAATTATCCTTATTATTCTTTTTATTTTATTTTTAAATTCTTTTTTTAAACGTTCTGGGGCCGTGGGCTCCGTTTGTCATCGGGCCAAGGCCTTAGCGGGGCGGGCGGTTAACGGGCGCCGGGAGACAGAGCGGGGCGAACTCGGGGCGTGCGCCGGCCACATGTGGCACAGGCGATCGGCGGCCGGACGGCGCGGACGACGCGGCCGGTCCAACAAGGCATGGCCCGGCGCGCGTGGCACCGCCACACACGCAGGCGGACGCGGGGCGAAGGCGAGGCGAGGCATGGGTGGGCACCGCGTGGAGCAGTGGCGGTGGCGGCCGGTTGGGCGACGACGGGCGCGGGAAGGCTGAGCGGTGGCGATGCTGGGCGCCGGAGGTGGCGGCGGCAGAGCCACGCGGTTGCGGGTGCGCGCGTGGGAGGAAGACCGGGGCGACGAGGTAGCTGCGGCGCCGGTGAGGCAGGGCCGTGCGCGCAGGGCGAGCGGTGGCTGCGGCGATGGCGGTGTGGGCGTGAGGCGCATAAGGGGAGGGGCGAGCGGCAGGCTACGGGCGCGGGCGTGGCAGTAGCAGAAGGAGCAGGTCGGCGCGTGGCGGAGGAAGGCCACGGTCGAGGTAGTCGGCAAGGCGGGGCGCGGGCGAGGAGTGGTTCGGGCCGGGATGTTGCAGACGCGTAGAGGCGCCGGGGCGGTGCGCATGTGCATGGTGGACGGCCAACGGGCGCGCGGCATCAGGGGTGACCGCGGGCGCGGAAGTCGGACGACGCCGGTGGGCGTGGGCAGCGCGGTGGCCAGGGGCGCGCGGGGCGATGGCCGGTGCGAGGGCCGCGATGAGCGCATCGTGGGGGGAGTGGAGAGACCGGGGGGCTCACCGAGATAGTAGGGCAGCGGGGCTCGAGGAGGTCGACGGGGACGATGTGAGCGACGACGGGGACGAGTAGGTGACGAAGAGGACGACAGGGAGGCAGTCCGATGATGGCGTCCGACGAGGTGGCGATCCGGGTGGCGCTGGCGTCGGGGGCGTCTGGTCCTTGCCCCCGATCTCGATCCAGATCGGGGGAGAGAGAGGAACGGGCAATGTGGGGGGAGTGGGGTGTCGGTTAGGGTTTGGGGGAGAGGGGGAGGTTATGGCGAGCGGGGGTGGGCCGGCCTGGTAGGCTGTTGGCTGGGCCGAAGCTCGGTGGGGGGTTCCCTTTTTCTTTTCTCTTTTGTATTTTGTTTGGTTTTTTTTTCTTCTTTTTCTTTTATTTATTTCCTTTTTTGTTTCACTTCACTTTAAAATACTTAGGCATTTTCTAAAAAAATGTTTTCTCCACAATAATTACCTATGTACTATTTGGCACTAACCAAACATTTTGGTTTTAGTGTTTGAAATTTTTTGATGTTTGACAAAAATTCAAATTTGAATCTGAACAGTTTTGATCCAACGTGAGATTAGCAACAGTAACGGAGGTGACGTGGCATCGTTAACGTGGGATTACTGTAGCTTAATTATCAGGGCGTTACAAAACTCCTCCACTACAAGAAATCTCGTCCCGAGATTTAGGAGGTAGAAGGAAACAGTGCGGGGTATTCATCACGCAAGCGGTCCTCGCGTTCCCAAGTGGCTTCATCTTCAAAGTGATGCGACCACTGGACCTTGAGGAACTTGATCACTTTTTGACGTGTGCGGCGTTCAGCTTGGTCGAGAATGCGGACCGGATGCTCTTTATAGGAGAGGTCCTGTTGCAATTCGAGCACTTCATGATCCACTGCTCGGATTGGGTCCTTGAAGCAACGGCGGAACTGTGACACGTGGAACACATCGTGAACCTGAGAAAGGTTCGGCGGAAGCTTCAGTTGACTTTTCCACGCCTTTTGAGAATAGTGAATTGGCCGATATAGAGAGGAGCTAGCTTGCCCTTGATCCCGAAGCAGTGAGCACCCTTCATTGGTGTAACTCGAAGATAAGCCTTTTTGCCAGGTTGATAGACCATGTCTTTATGATGACGGTCATACTGACTTTTCTGACGTGACTGAGCAGTCTTGAGATTCTCGCGAATAATGCGGACTTGTTCTTCGGCCTGTTGGATAATATCCGGACCGAAGAGTGGATGTTCCCCAGTTTCTGACCAGTTCAGAGGGGTTCGACACTTTCGTCCATATAACAGTTCGAAGCGAGCCATCTTCAGACTAGCTTGATAGCTATTATTATAAGAGAACTCGGCATATGGAAGATATTCCTCCCATTTCTTGACAAAGGAAATTACACAAGCTCGAAGCATGTCTTCGAGAACTTGGTTGACACCTTCAACTTGCCCTTGCGACTGAGGATGAAACGCAGTACTGAACGACAAATGAGTTCCCATAGCTTCTTGGAAACTTCCCCAGAATCTTGAAGTGAACAAGCTGCCACGGTCTGAACTAATAACCAGTGGAATACCGTGAAGTGAAACAATTCTGGACATGTAGAGAGTTGCAAGCTGACTAGCGGTGATTGTTTCTTGGACCGCCAGAAAATGTGCAACTTTAGAAAGCCGGTCAATGATGACAAGAATAGCATCATTACCTTTCTGCGATTTGGGAAACCCAGTGACGAAGTCCATCTCAACATGGTCCCATTTCCACTCAGGAACAGTGATAGGTTGCAGAGTTCCAGCGGGCCTTTGATGCTCTGCTTTGATAGGACGGCAAACGTCACACTCAGCAACATATCGAGCAATGTCTTGCTTCATATTAGACCACCAGAATCTCTGACGGATGTCTTGGTACATCTTTGTACTACCGGGATGAATAGACAAGGGCGTATCATGAGATTCTTGCATAACCTTCTGTCTCATATCCTGGCTTTCCTCTGAACATGGCACCACTAGGCGGCCCTTGAAGTACAAGGTGTCATCATAAGCAATAGTGAAGAATGAGGATTTTCCTTCTGCGAGGTAGCGCTTGATCTTGTGGGCTTGAGAGTCATACTTCTGTATCGTTTTGACGCTGTTCATGAGATCTAGTATAGCAACCAGAGTATTGAGAGAACCATGGGTAAAAACATGGAGGTTCATCTTGCGTCACTCGGGAGGAGGGGGAGCGAGTGCACCCGGAGGAACTATATGGAGGTTCAGCTTTCTGAATTCTTCAACAAGCGAGGGCTGAACTTTGTGAACCTGGAGGTGGTTGCCGTAAGACTTGTGGATCAAGGCATCAGCCATTACGTTAGCCTTGCCTGGGGTATAGGATATACCCACGTCAAAGTCTGCAACAGTCTCCATCCATCTTTGCTGACGGAGGTTCAGGTCTGACTGAGTAAACAGATACTTCAGACTTTGGTGGTCGGTGAATATCTCACAACGATTACCGAGAAGGTAATGTCGCCACTGCTTCAGAGCATGAATGGCAGCAGAAAGCTCGAGGTCGTGAACTGGGTAGTTTTCTTCATGAGGGCACAGTTGACGAGAGGCATAAGCAATCACTCTACGCACTTGCATTAGGACACAGCCTAATCCTTGACGGGAAGCGTCGCAGTAAATGACGAAGTCCTTCTTAGTACCAGGTGGAGCAAGCACTGGGGCAGAAGTCAACTTGTCTTTGAGCGCCTGGAAACTTTCCTGACACTTGTCTGTCCATTGGAACTTGACACCCTTATGCAACAGGTTAGTCAGAGGCCTGGCAATCTTGGAGAAGTTCTCGACGAATCGACGGCAATAGCTGGCGAGACCGAGAAAACTTCGGACTTGCTTGACATTCTTTGGAGGAGTCCAATCGAGAATAGCCTGGACTCGTTCAGGGTTGACGGCAATACCATCCTTGGAGATGACATGCCCAAGATAGGTTACTTCGGGGAGCCAGAATTCACACTTGGAATACTTAGCGTAGAGTTGATGCTCTTGAAGCTTTTCCAGCACAATACGAAGATGTTCAGCATGTTCTTCTTTGTTCTTGGAAAATACAAGGATATCATCCAGATAAACCACGACGAACTTGTCAAGGTAATCCATGAATATATAGTTCATCAGACGAGAGAAGGTGGCTGGAGCATTCGTTAAGCCGAATGACATGACGGTGTACTCGTATGATCCATATCGAGTCACGAAGGCGGTCTTTGGGATATCCTCTTCACGAACACGGAGCTGGTGGTAACCCAACCTCAAGTTGAGTTTGGAGGACACTGATGAACCAGCCAGTTGATCATACAGATCATTGATCCGGGGGAGGGGATATTTGTTCTGAATAGTGGCTTGGTTAATAGGACGGTAGTCTTGGACTAATCGGTTCGTCCCATCCTTCTTCTTAACAAAGAGAGAAGGTTCTCCCCAAGGATAGCAACTAGGGTGAATGAAACCTTTGCGAAGAGATTTGTCGATTTCCTCCTTAAGCTCAATGAGTTCATGCGGCGGCATCTTGTAGGGTCGTTTGGCTATAGGGGTGGTGCCTGGTTTCAAGTCGATGATGAATTCGACAGCTCTAGAAGGGGGAATCCCTGGAAGTTCTTCAGGAAAGACGTCTTGGAATTCGTGAACGACGGGAGTGTTTTCAATGCCCTCAAGTGGTGCAGCGTTCAAGGCATTCAAGGCATAAAGTCGTGCATCGGCATTCTGAACCAGATGAGCCTGGTAAGTAATTATTTCATCAAAAGGGTGTAGCAGATGGACGGTCTTAGTGGCGCAAACTATAGAAGCAGTATGCGCTTTCAACCAATCCATTCCCAAAATGAGATCAATGCTACAGGACTTCAGTACGATGGGAGAGACAAGGAATTCTAGTCCTTCAATTTCAACGGGGACATCGTTGCAAATCATGGAGGTCCGACATTGGCCCGCGGGGGTGTGTGCTAATAGCGAAGCGTTCATGTCTTCGCATTTAATGTCGTGCAAGCATGCAAAATCTTCTAACATGAATGAATGCGATGCACCTGTATCAAATAAAACAGATGCTGGTACTGAATTTACGACGAGTGTACCCATCATGGTAGCAGGTTGGTCTTGAGATTCATTAAGATCAACGTGGTTGGCATGAACACGGCCATAAGACCTGGCATTGTTGTTGCGAGGCTACTTGCTTCCACGGCCAGCTGCAGGAAGGGCCAGTTGATTCTGATTCTGATGGCAGTCTCTGGTAGGGATGGCACCCGCAGGGTATGGGTACGGGTGGAGCCACCCCATACCCTTACTAGTCGACCCTAAACTTACCCATCAGCCATACCCATACCCGTCAAGGGCACAATTTTTTCCCATACCTGTCACCCGACAGGGTATATGGGTACCAGCGGGTAAAAATATCCGTGTTTACAACACATCAATTGAGTGGAAATAGTCGTAAAAAGCAACATATAATCATAAATTATTAATAGCAACACATTTTAAACAACAATGTACAAAAACACATTCTCATAAACAAAAATACTTGTCTATAAAGTGACACATAAAAATGTTAACAACGACACATAATCATAAATAACAACACATACACATGTACATTAAGTTCTTAAAATTATGATAAATTATAGAGATAATTTGACTACACATTAGAGTTTTTACCTAGCACGATTAGGAGGGGAAAATCAATACATTAGGATATTAAAGGAAACCCACTTGTCAACATTTTAGATGGGTAGATGGTACGTGGGCATGGGTTATATGATCCCATACCCGTACCCTCTCTACCCGATGGGTATGATATTTTCCCATTTAAGTACCCATGGGTAAATTTCTGTCCCATACCCTTATCCTAATAGGGTTTTTACCCACATGGTACGTGGGTAGTGGGTACCCATTGCCATCTCTAGTCTCTGGCATGGTGACCTGGCTGACCACACTTGTAGCAAAGACCATTATTGGGAGTGGGAACAGGAGCTCGGGGTGGTGGAGCTGGAAGTCTTGGCTGCCTAGTTAGTGGGGGAGGCAGACGCGGTGCAGCATAGGACTGCCTTGGAGCAGGTGCAGTTGGCTGGTACATGCTGTTGGGAATCCATATCCTACGCTTCTGCGAGGACGGGCCCGAAGATGAGCCTGTGTCACGGTTGCGCCTGTGAGAGCTCTGGTGTTCCTGCAGACCAGTTTCGACATTAATGGCCTTGTTCACCAAGGTGGCGAAATCAGCAAAGTCATGCATTAGAAGTGCGAGCTTGATGTCATCTTGGAGGCCATCACGAAACTTCTCATGTCTGCGTGCATCAGTTGCAATGTCTTCTTCAGCATAGCGGGGCAAGTCCAGAAACTCCTGCTGATAAGCTTCCACAGTTTTGTTGCCCTGGGTGAGGTTGCAAAACTCACGCTTCTTCCGGTCCATGACTCCCTGAGGAATGAAGCGGGCACGAAAAGCAACTTGGAAATTTGGCCAGGTGATGATTGTTCCAACCGGCAGAGTATGCATGTGGTTGTCCCACCATTGAGTAGCGGGTCCCTTCAAGAAGAAGGAAGCAAAGGTGACATAGCTGGCAGGGGCTACATCAGCATACACCATCTCATAGGTGATGTCACGGAGCCAGTCATCAGCATCCAGAGGCTGAGTTGATCTACGGTACACAGTTGGGTTGAGGCGCATGAAATCTTGCAGAGTCACTTGGGCTGGATGCTGCTTCATATTGGGGTGAGGAAACTGAGCCATCATATTCTCCATGAACTGGCGATTCATCTCAAGTTGTTGGATCATACCAGCCATGTACTCAAGCGGAGGTGGGGCATAGCCACCACGACCACGACCACCTGGTCTAACCATCCTACTAAAATATAACAGGGGTAGTTCAGCATTTAGAAAGTTGCAAAGACAAATATCATTCACGATGAAGCATGCATAATGACAAGAAGCACGATAGATACTACATAGTAGTCGGCATATCTTACAAAAGGGATCATGCATAGAGTTCGGTACACAGAGTTTAGTACATAGGATAAAGACATCATAGGCGGCACGCAGGCTCGCGGCGAATGCATCTAATACTAATAAGCAAGCCTACATCAGGCCCAGGAGGAACTAAGTAGGTAGGTGTAGTCGGACAGCTGGTAGTGATGCGACGGGAAGTCCTCCACGTTAGTAGCCTGGGGTCCGCGGATACTTTGGTGCAGAACCCGACGCGCAGGTGGTAGAAGAGGACCAAGTGCGGGAGAGTAGCCTCCCACATCTGGCCAGCCGACACCCTGGGGCATCACGGTCCTGGCAGGGTAGATCACAAAACGCGATAGATCACCAGATCGAACAAAGGGGTGCGACAGCATCAGAGCACGGTAAAGGTGCTGACAGGTGGTGTACAACTCATGGCGAAGAGCTCGGTTAGCTCTATATAGCCCATCAGCATGCAGAACCAGGTTCTGATGGTAGAAGGGCTCTTAGGTGACAGTGGAGTAGGCAGCAGTGTAGTACCCCTCCGCACCAACATCGGATGCGATAGCAATGTGCCTGAAAGGGGAGGTGTCCAACTCTCGATACTCTCCACGAAGACGTGTTAGAGCAGCATAAGCAGCATCGTGGACTGCCATGTCGATAGTCACTCCAACACCATGAGCAGTGTGTAGCACGGTAGTGGAGTCATACTCCTGAGAGTAGAGGTGGATGATGGCACGGTACTGCTCCTGGTTAAAGTCCTGGTACTCCTCGTAGATGGTGTACTCAGGGTGCCAGCGATAACCCAGATAGGTCATCATCTCAGCTAACACAGCAGGTGATCCTGAGACACCAATGGCCGCCGTGTGGCGCACGACCTGCCTCGTGGGATCCATCTGAAAACAAAGATGTTTCAAAGGAGTCAAATGACGGTGTGGATAATGTTCAATATACTACTCTAAGGAATAGCTAGGGCTTATCCAACTTTGGGGTGAATGTGGTCACGGGATCCTAATGTTAGAGTTAGTAAATTCGTTTAACCCGAGTAAAAGAGAGTTTAGAGTCCCAGAGTAAGGATCGAGGAGTAAAAGTTCCTAATACCACCCAACGGCGACGTGGGCCCGTAAGCCACACAGCCATGTTAGTAAAAGTTTTGCAATGACTAGACTCATCTTCGGCCAAGGAGTTGGAAGGGGGATTCCTACAGGCAGTCGGCTCTGATACCAACTTGTGACGCCCTCAATTTTACCGTACACTAATCATACACGCAAACGTGTATGATCAAGATCAGGGACTCACGGGAAGATATCACAACACAACTCTACAAATAAAATAAGTCATACAAGCATCATATTGCAAGCCAGGGGCCTCGAGGGCTCGAATACAAGAGCTCGATCATAGACGAGTCAGTGGAAGCAACAATATCTGAGTATAGACATAAGTTAAACAAGTTTGCCTTAAGAAGGCTAGCACAAACTGCGATACAGATCGAAAGAGGCGCAGGCCTCCTGCCTGGGATCCTCCTAAACTACTCCTGATCGTCGGCGGCGGCCTGCACGTAGTAGTAGGCATCTCCAGTGTAGTAGGAATCGACATCGACGGTGGCGTCTGGCTCCTGGGCTCCATTGTCTGGTCGCAACAATCGGGTATAGAAAGGGGGGAAAGGAGGGAGCAAAGCAACCGTGAGTACTCATCCAAAGTACTCGCAAGCAAGGAGCTACACTACATATGCATTGGTAACAAATGAAAGGGGTAGTATATGTGGACTGAACTGCAGAATGCCAGAATAAGAGGGGGATAGCTAGTCCTGCCGAAAACTACGCTTCTGGCAACCTCCATCTTGCAGCATGTAGAAAAGAGTAGATGGTAAGTTCATCAAGTATCATCGCATAGCATAATCCTACCCGGCGATCCTCTCCTTGTCGCCCTGTGAGAGAGCGATCCCCGGGTTGTATCTGGTACTTGGAAGGGTGTGTTTTATTAAGTATCCGGTTCTAGTTGTCATAAGGTCAAGGTACAACTCCGGGTCGTCCTTTTACCGAGGGACACGGCTATTCGAATAGATCAACTTCCCTGCATGGGTGCACCACATTTCTCAACACGCTCGATCCCCTTTGGCCGGACACACTTTCCTGGGTCATGCCCGGCCTCGGAAGATCAACACGTCGCAGTCCCACCTAGGCACAACAGAGAGGTCAGCACGCCAGTCTAAATCCTATGACGCAGGGGTTTGGGCCCATCGCCCATTGCACACCTGCACGTTGTGTGGGCGGCCGAAAGCAGACCTAGCCCCCTTAATACAAGAGCAGGCTTACGGTCCAATCCGGCGCGCGCCGCTCAATCGCTGACGCCACGAAGGATTCGGCTGATACCACGATGTCGAATGCCCATAATTGTTCCCGCGTAGTTGGTTAGTGCGTATAGGCCAGTGGCTAGACTCAGATCAAATACCAAGATCTCGTTAAGCGTGTTATTTTGAAATAACCGCGGACGCCGACCAGGGCCAGGCCCACCTCTCTCCTAGGTGATTTCAACCTACCCTGTCGCCTCCCGAGTGATCACGGCCCAATAATATAGCATGGCAGACAGACAAGAATGTAGGGCCACTGATGATAAACTAGCATCCTATACTAAGCAATTAGGATTGCAGGTAAGGTATCAATAACTGTAGCAACAATGACAGGCTATGCATCAGGATAGGATTAACGAAAAGCAGTAACATGCTACACTACTCTAATGCAAGTAGTAGAGAGAAGAATAGGCGATATCTGGTGATCAAGGGGGGGCTTGCCTGGTTGCTCTGGCAAGTAGGGGTCATCAACAACATGGTCGATCAGGGCACCAGCAGCGGCGTCAGTCTCGTAGTCTACCGAAGAGAAGAGGGGGAAGAAACAATGAATACAATGCAAACAGATGCATATCGATGCATGACATGACAAGTAACGGTGCTAGGTGTGCCCTAACACAGTATGAGGTGATACTAGCGAAGAGGGAAAACATCCGGAAAAGTATCCCCGGTGTTTCGCATTTTCGGACAGATGAATCGGAGTGGGAAAGTTGTGTGTTTGTTATGCTAGGGATGTGCGGCGGACGAACGGGCTGCGTATTCGGATTCGTCTCTTCGTTCTGAGCAACTTTCATGTACAAAGTTTTTCCATCCGAGCTACGGTTTATTTTATATTGATTTTAAAATATTTAAATCATTTTTAGCATTTATTTAATTATTTTAATTCAACATTATTCAGAATAGTGATTGCTGGCGTCAGCATGGCGTCAGCATGACGTCAGTAGTCAAATAGTCAGTTGACTAAGTCAAACTGACATGTGGGTCCCACTGTCATTGACTAAGACTAACTAAACAAGTTTAATTAGTTTAGTTAATTGATTAGTTTAATTAATCAAAATTAATTAAGTTAATTAATTCTTTAATTAATTAATTATTTTATTTTATTTTATTTTAAAAAAATAAACGTTCTGGGGCCGTGGGCCCCGTTTGTCATCGGGCCAAGGCCTTAGCGGGGCGGGCGGTTAACGGGCGCCGAGCCATAGAGCGGGGCGAACCCGGGGTGATAGGGCGGGCGCCGTCCAGGTGCGGCACGGGCGATCGGCGGTCGGACGGCGCGGGCGACGCGGCCGGTCCAGCAGGGCATGGCCCGGCGCGCGTGGCGCCGCCACACACGCAGGCGGACGCGGGGCGAAGGCGAGGCGAGGCACGGGCGGGCACCGTGTGGAGCAGTGGCGGTGCGGCCGCTCGGGCGACGACGGGCACGAGAAGGCCGAGCGGCGGCGATGCTGGGCGGCGGAGGTGGCGGTGGCAGAGCCGCGCGGTTACGGGCGCCCGCATGGGAGGAAGACCGGGGCGATGAGGTAGCTGCGGTGCCGGTGAGGCAGGGTCACGCGCGCAGGGCGAGCGGTGGCTGCAGTGATGGCGGTGTGGGCGTGAGGTGCATAAGGGAAGGGGCGAGCAGCAGGCTGCGGGCGCGGCAGTGGCAGAGGGAGCAGGGCGGCGCGTGGCGTCAAGGGTGACCGCGGGCGTGGAAGCCGGACGACGCCGGTGGGCGCTGGCAGCGCGGTGGCCAGGGGCCCGCGGGGTGATGGCCGGTGCGAGGGTCGCGGTGAGCGCGTCGTGGGGGAGAGGAGAGGCCGGGGGCCTCACCGGGGTTGTAGGGCACGGGGCAGTGGGGCTCGGGGAGGTCGATGAGGACGATGCGAGCGACGTCGGAGACAAGTAGGCGACTGAGAGGATGACAGGGAGGCAGTCCGGCGATGGCGTCCGGCGAGGTGGCGATCCGGGTGGTGCTGGCGTCGAGGGCGTCGGGTCCTTGCCCTCGATCTCGATCCAGATCGAGGGAGAGAGAGGAGCAGGCGATGTGGGGAAGGAGGAGTGGGGTGTCGGTTAGGGTTTAGGGGAGTGAGGGAGGTTATGGGAAGCGGGGGTGGGCCGGCCTGGTAGACTGCTGGCTAGGCCGAAGCCAAGTGGGGGGTTCCCTTTTTCTTTTCTCTTTTGTATTTTGTTTGGTTTGTTTTTTTTATTATTTTTCTTTTATTTATTTCCTTTTCTGTTTTACTTCACTTTAAAATACTTTGGCATTTTTTGAAAAATGTTTTCTTCACAATAATTATCTATGTAATATTTGGCACTAACTGAACATTTTGGTTTTAGTGTTTGAAATTTTTTGATGTTTGACAAAATATTAAATTTGAATCTGAACAGTTTTGATCCAACGCGAGATTAGCAACAGTAACGAATATGACGTGACATCGTTAACGTGGGATTACTGTAGCTTAATTATCCGGGCGTTACAATCTTGAAGGAGGTGGACGGCATATAGTAAGCCAAATGTCCTCTGAAGAAAGGGAGGGAAATAGTAATGGAAGAGAAAGAGATGGGAAATAAACAAAACACAATAAAGAAACACAAATGAAAAGGAAAAGGAAACAAATGTGCATTAAGAGATGGAAGAGCAATGAAAAAGAAATGAAAAGTGTAAGCCAAGTAGCATATATCGGATGCTCGTCTTACACTTATCTGCATTTAAAAAAGGAAAGCAAAAATTGTAAGCCAATTTTTATGAATAGGGTGCTTGACTTACGCGTATCCCCATTTCAAAAAAAAGTAAATGCAATATTGTAAGCCAAGTGGCCATTAACCATGGTAGCAAGGGACACGTGTCCCCGGCTTTGCTGAGCCACGGGAGTTTACCAAGTGTTTCGTGTTTCCTTCGCCGAGGTCCTTCTGCATGCTGAGCCCCCGATTATTTTCACTCGGCATACCACGATATACTAGGCAACACTGGTTTTTCCTATAGTACTACCACTCTTCGGTTTCCATAATAGCATCCCACTTTTGTTTTCCTTTCAAACGGACAAAAACTTCTCGTGCCATTTTGTCCCTGCGCATGGCACATTTATATATACATACATATATATATATATATATATATATATATATATATATATATTTGCGAAATAGCACATTTATATATCTTAGAGCATCTTCAACAGCCGTCCAACGCGCCGTATGTTAAAAATTATTTTGTCGCGCACCCATCGTTTGGTTTGGCGCGTCCGGGCAGCGCTGACTCCAACAGCCACGCTAAAATGCAGCGTGCGTGTAGCGACTCTCGCACAAATAACATATGCATTCCAAAACAAGCAGAAAGATCAAATACAAAAAAAATAAATCAACAATAAATAGTTCAATTTCGTTATTACAACTCAAACAAATAATTTATCGTTCAATACAACAAATAGTTCAACAATACAATATCAAACGCACAAATCATGATGCTCTTTGTCGGTAATTTCAAGCCCATCACTTCTCAATAAGATCCTTTTGAAGATCGCTACGGGACGTCGAATGGCATGATAGGAGACAACAAAATGGGCCATCCTTTCAGCCCTCCATCACACTCGCACGGGATGTCCCAAGAACTCATACTGATAGTAGTCTACATCTTGACCATGCTCATTCTTGATGATCATGTTGTGCGTGATCACACAAGCGTGCATGATGTATCAAAGCATCTTTTGATCCCAAAATCTAGCCGGTCCTCTCACAATAGCGACAAAAGCTCTCTCCACATCTTTTCTAGCCGTCGCCTGAGCATTGTGGAAATCTAAATTTTTCTTACCTTCCGGTTTTTTCAACGGCTTCACAAATGTTTGCCACTTTGGGTAGATCCCATCCGCAAGATAGTAGCCATAGTTGTATGTACGGCCATTTGCTACAAACTGCACCGGTGGCAAATCACCATTTGCAATCTTATTCATCAGTGGTGACCGGTTGACAACGCTGATGTCATTCGAAGATCTAGGCATTACAAAGAAAGCATGCCAAATCCAAGTCTCTTGATCGGCCACCGCTTCAAGGATTATAGTGGAACCCTTTTTTTGGCCATGGAATTGCCCATGCCATGCCTTTGGACAATTCTTCCAACTCCAATGCATGCAATCTATTGAGCCAAGCATACCTGGGAAGTCGCGAGCTTTGTTCATCTCCAATAGCCTTGCGGCGTCTTCAGCATTGGAAGATCTCAAATACTCCTGGCCACACACTTGGACAATTCCGACTGCAAAGCGCTTGACACACATGATGGCTTGGCTCTTACCCATGGCCAAGTGATCATCAACTAGATTAGCCGGGATACCGTATGCCAACATACGCAAAGCGATTGTCACCTTCTGAAAGGTGTTATGCCCGAGCTCTCCGGCGGCATTCCTCCTTTGCTGAAAAAACCGGTCATGTCTCGCTAGTTTCTCTGCAATGCGCCTGAACAACTCGGTGCTCATCCTAAACCGGCGACGAAAGTACGACTCCGGGTATGTGGGATTCTCCACGAAATAGTGCCTCAGCAGTCTGTTATGGGCATCGATCCTATCCCTCCAAATTTTCTGCCGACCCATAACCGAACCATCGTGCTTCGGTTTTTTATTGATGTGCATGGCTAGGATCATTGCAAGATCCTCCTCCTCTTCCATATCAAATTATTCTTCAAAAGAATCATATGACGAACTCATCTACAATGTTCAATACTAGGCTTTAAAAACTACAATCAACATACACCAAATTCATGAAGTTTGAGCAATACATACCTCGGGCGTTTTGTCGAACACCTTGCGGGCGCCGAGTGGCAGTGAGCGGCCGGGCGCTGTTTGTTAGAGGACGGCCGCGCGCGAGATGCGGCAGTGACTAGAGGGAGACGGAGGAAGCCGCCGCGCTGCGGGGGATAGACAGGGGAAGCGCCGGAACGGTTGCCGGAATAAATGGGGTGGCTCGGGCGGCGGTGGCGTCGCGGCTGGATGGGATAGGTGGAGTTGCGAGCGAGCGCTCAAGAGTCCAGCGTGCGGGAGCGGGCGCAGCAAATAAGCGGCACGCTCTGAACTAGATATGCTGCGCGCGCAGTTTTTGCGCCTCCGCTGGAGCGCCCGGACCGGTAGCGCGTGCAAAAAACACTGATTTTTTCAGCGCGGCGCTTATATAGCACGGCTGTTGGAGATGCTCTTAGTAGGCAATCCATACTACAAGACACTAAATAGCTATTTCGTTGCACATGTATGTTTCCATATCATCAGAAATTGTGTAGCTATTGAATTTACTAGCTGGGTCCATTAATATCATCTGATCTACACATAAGAACCTCTCTATCATGCAATATGCATGCACTCTAAGTGGATTTTGAATCCAATTGCATTTAAGTGTACTGTTTCAAATTTTATGTTAGACTAGCCACAGTGGGAGTAACTTCAGCAGTAACATCGGGTCCAACTCAGCAAATTTGCTTATGTGGCAATGAGTTAATGAGGAGAGAGCTAGTTGTAGTAACTTAGCTAGTTACCGTAACATCACATGTCCCAATGCAATATAAGTCTATAACCTAATAAATGAATCTTTGCATGTTACCACATTTAAGTTTCTACCCACTATGAAGGTAGTAACTTAGTCTAGGGATATGTGTATGTTACTCTTCATTGTGGCTAGTCTTAAGGTTTTGTTTTTCTGTTAAGTAGAAATCTCCCCCTTAGCTTAAAGCTTAAGGAATAAATTTATATTCTATATAATATTTAGAAATCAAAAATCCAGTTCGATTGAAACCCATCTAGCATCATCTAGTTTTATTTATGCGTGACATCAGACGTAGGCATGGCACACTGGTCTCACCTGATTAATTAATAATGGGCAAGGTTGAGGTGCAAATGGTGTTTGGATCAGGAAGTGGATGCCTAGCGGGGCGCCTGGGGAGACTGGGGCGACTGCCCCCGAGGGCGAAAAGCCTCGGCCTCCCCACGTACGGCCGTCCTTGCCGCCAGCGGGCCAGTCACCACCTCTGGCAGCGCCGCCGCCGCGGGTGAATGAGGACGGATCGGCCCGGCCTTACTCGGATCTCGGGGGATGCATCGGGGCGGAGGCGATTCACGAGAGGGCGCAGGTGGAGAGGACGACCCCGGTGCAGTGGCGCGTCCATTTCACCGATCGCGACTCCGGATGGATCGAGGGTCGTCTCTCAGTATCTCCGGTGTCCCGTTGGGCAGCGCTGCGCGATATGAACAACGACATCCTCGCCGGAGAATACTTAGATGCCGATGTCCAGATCGAGGTAGGTTTTCGGATTTCGATTGACGTATACAATGTGGTTGTCGATTGTTGCATGCAGGTAGTTCAAGAGGAGACGGTGGATCTCGTCGACTTGACGATGACGCCCAAAGATCAGAGATCGGAGGCGATGCCTAGCGGGGCGCCTCGGGAGACTGGGGCGACGGCCTGCGGGGCGATCGCGGGTGCGTTGCCGGGTGCCGCCAGTGATCGACGACGGGTGGGGGCGGTTTTGGGCACTAGCTGGTGCCGACAAGGACGACCCGGATGGGGACACGGACGAGGCGCCGCCATCACCGCTGTCGCCGATGCCTTCAGACCAGCTTTGCGAATTCTTCCATGCAGGCTACACGGAAGCGGAAGTGGCGACGACAATCGATAAAGTGCTGCCTCTCGATGATCCGGCCAGGATAGGGTTGCACAAGGGGGAGAAGGAGGAGATGGTGCGCCGCGTAGTGCATTGTCGGACGGCGGCGACGGCGGTAAGGCCTTGGAAGGGTCCTATCCCGAAGGTCAGTCTTCCTAACCTTACCATTTTTGATTTAATCCGGCCGGAATCTTGGACTGTTGTTAAGAGAAAGAAATCGAGAAAGGCGGTGGCGGCGGCGGCGCCGGCACCGGTGATCAAAGAGATCGGCGAGATCCATGCCGACAGGACTCGTCGTTTGAATTTGCTCTTGGGCCTCAGTGGCTCCGATCGGGCAACGGCGGACTTGGGCCGGCCTACTGATGGGTATGTGGCCCATAGAGAGGCGGCTCCTCTTGGACCGTTAGCTGGGTATGTGGCCCAGCCTAACGTGGACTCCGCTCGGGCGACTGATTTCGTGGGGGCTGTTCCCTGCATGCGGGCGATCGATCACGAAGGTTCGTGCGATAAGCCGCCGTCGCTGTGCCCTAGCTGGATTCGTAGGAGAGTGACGCCGAGGTTTCGTCCTTGTGGCCCGGGGAGAGCGGCGCGCATTCCTCCTCTCGGGTCCATGGCTGGACGTGGAGCTGCGGCGCCGCCCGCCAAGAAGCCGGCCAATGCTGCAATTGGTCGGGGTGGGGCGGCCGCGCCGTCGGGCGGGGCGGCACAGCCGCCGACTGCGAGTGCGGGGCGCGGGGCCCTGGGGCCGCTTGGCCAGAGGCCGCTGGCAAGCAGTGTTGTGCCTACGGGTACCCAGGGTCGCGGCGTCGGCCACGGGCGTTTGGCCGCCGGGGCATGTGCCCATGCATGCTACGGCCGGAAGGGGAGGGCCTAGGCCTCCGGCACCGACTGCCGCGTTCGTGGCTCAGCCAGCAGTGGGTGTGGCCGGCGTAGCTGCCGCTGGCCGGGGTGGTGGAGTGGCACTTGGGGTTGTGCCGGCGCCTACGGGCGGCCAGCCTCGGGCCGCACCTCCGCCGCACTATGTCGCAAGGCCACCTCAGAACCGGTCACATGTTCTGCCCCGTGGCTAGTGGGGAGACGATGAACATGATGCGTATGGAGATGGACAACATCGTGGTTCCTCTTCCGCGGGAGGAGGTCGTGGTTACGCCTGGCAGAGTGACGGGTCTACTGAGAGACCGTTCCTTGGTCCTTCTGGTGGATTTGTCGAAGGAGCCTCAGGTCCGGACAACCGCCAGAGAGGAGGCTACCGCGGGCATCGTGGGGTCGGGGTGGCCATGGGAGGCATCACCGACAACCTCCGCCCCCGGCTGGTGGGGACCAAGCGGCGGCGACCATGGAGACCGATCATGCTCAGTCTACGGACCTCGCTACCCAGGCGATGGAGGTGGTGACAGCCCTGGCTAGTGTGGAGGTACCTGCTTCCGGGACGGCGGCTGAGGTTACTGATAGGTCTGACTCTGAGAGGGTGGCCAAATGGGCGCAAGAAAGAAAGGATGCTTTGCTACCGTTGTGGTGAGAAGGGCCACTTCATTGCTGAGTGTGTGGCGGAGCTATGTGAGTCGTGCGGTAAGCCAGCACATACATCTGGGGATTGCCCGTTTTTGCGTGACCAGGCTCCGGCTCTGACAATGTATGGAGTATATTGTGCGGAGCTGATGTTCTTTGAGTCCCCGGCAGCGAGAGAGATTCCGGAGGAGACTCAGAGTATGACCACCGGGATTGTGAAAGCGACCCAGGGTGAGGTGACTGAGGCTCAGATTGTGAGGAGGCTTCAGGAACTGGCACCGGGTGAGTTCCAGTGGGAGTTGGTTGCTCTCGAGGATAATGTCTTTAGGGTGTATTTCCCCTCTGTGGATGATTTGCAGAGACTGCTGAGCTTCGGTCTGTGTAGGGTTCCTAGCACAAAGTGCATCCTGGAGTTTCACGAGTGGAAGAAGGTAGAGCCTAAGGGCAAACCACTTACGCAGGTATGGTTGAAGTTTTTGGGAGCCCCGTCCAAACCGTTGCAGGATGTTCGTGTTGTGGCCAGCATGGGTATTATGGTTGGGAAGACGGAAAGAGTAGATATGGCTTTTACTCGAGCTCATGGAGTAGCCCGGCTTCTAGTGAGTGTTCTGGATATTGATTTGTACCGAATAAGGTCAACTGGACTTATAGGGGAGAGGTTTTACCGCTCGAGATTGAGTTTGAGGACTCTGATCTATTTGTTGAGGCTATTAATGGGGATGACGTGGATATGCACGAGGGTGACGACAGTGCGGGTGCTAGGGGGGCACCGACTGAGGAGTCTTCGAGGGAGGGGACTAACGGTTCTGGCACCAGTGCTCAGTTGCCCGGAGTTGGGTCCGGGGTTGAGCCGGCACCTTCACCATCGGTGCCTATGACTTCGCTGAGGTTTGGATCCTTTGAGCCAGCCTCCGCCTCTCCCAGACTTTGGAGCGACAGGGTGGAGTCTGATGATGTGTTCGAGCGTACGCTCCCTTTGTTGGAGTTTGAGGGAGCTGGCGGGTCTTTGCTTGGACCTATGGAGACGGCTTCGTCACCGAGGACTTTGTTTGGAGATGGGGACGTTGAGCCCTTGGTTGCTGCACCTCCCCCTGTCTCACCTGTGGTCGAGGTTCCGGAGATGCTCTCTACGCCCGAGTTGGGGCTTGGGGGAGGGGAGTCGGGGCAGGTGGCCTCCACAACTCCCATCTCTCTACCGTCACCGGTGATACAGGTTTTGGAGGCGTCGGCGGGTGTTGCGACAGCTGGCCCGAGGCAGGTGGCCTCGGCTATTTCGTCTCCGGTGGTAGCGACGGTGCCCGCGACCTCTGTGGCGCTGGGGGGGAGGGTTCAGGGCAGGTGGCCCTGACTCCTCATTCTTCTGCGGCGGTCAGGAGAACCGTCTCGCCGACGATGCCGGTGCGCCACTTGGCGCCGAGGGATGGGGCAGGAGGAGGGAGCGGGCAGGTGGCCCCAGCTGTCCCGTCTCTTGCCCTACCCATGGGGCACTTGTCCGAGGGGCTTGGGAGCCCGCAGCCGCCTCCTCTGTTTACTAGAGAGGAGGTAGTGGCCTTTGGCGGGATCCTGGACCCGGTCTCGACGGGGAGACGGATGAGTGCTCGCGTTCAGGAGCTTTCGGAGGTGGATGATATGCAGCAGCGGTGCGCTATGAGGGCAGCCAAGCTTCACGATGCTGCGATATCTTCTGGTATGTCCGTCAACATATCTAATTCTTTATTGCATTTTTCTCATAAGGAGATTATTCATAATGCAAACCAATTAGGAGTTTCACTAGGTGTTACTGATAGTGAGATCTCCAATTCGGTGAATGATATGTTAGATTTGGAGGCGGAGCGTGTCTTAGAGACTATTCGTAATCTTGCAGCGGTTAAACCCATGAATGATGAGGAGATTGATGCGTTAGGGGTTAGAGTGCTAGATAATCTGTGTGCGGATCTAGCACCTTCTAATCATGAGTCGGAGGACGATGATGTGCCCCTAAATGTTGCAGTTGTTAGTTCCGTTGAGCCCAGTTATGAGGACCGGGCGACAGAGCCCACTAAGCCAAAGCGTAAGTGGAAACGGAAGATTTATCTCGATTCTGCAGTTCGTAGGAGTGCTAGGATTCGGACTACTAAAAAATTCCATGACGAAATATGAAAGGAATCTTTTGGAACAGCAGAGATCTGAAGGACTTGGCTAAAAGAAGGTTTCTTGCTGAGGCTTCTCTGGAACATCGATTAGATTTTATTGCTCTATTGAAAACCGGTAGAGATAATTTTGCGCCACAGTTTCTATCCTCTCTTGCGGGTAGTATTGATTTCGATTGGCATTGCCTCCCTCCACGAGGAAGATCGGGAGGTATCTTACTGGGTGTGAGATGTGATTCCCTTGAAGTCCGGAGTGTAGTAATGGGCGACTTCGCGGTTAAGTTTCGAGTTAGGTCTAAAGTTGATGGGTTCAACTGGGCTTTGGTCGCGGTTTATGGTGCCGCACAGCCTGAGTTTAAACCGGAGTTTCTGGCGGACCTTGTTCGAATCTGTGGGTCCGAGCAGCTTCCGATTTTGGTCGGGGTGATTTCAATATCATTAGGAGGAGAGAGGAGAAAAATAATGATAACTTTGATGGCAGGTGGTCGTTTATGTTCAATACCATTATTGAAAGCTTGGATCTGAGGGAGATAGAGCTTTCTGGTAGAAAGTTTACCTGGGCTAATACTCTGCCAAACCCAACATATGAAAAGCTTGATCGAGTTCTCACGAGCGTGGAGTGGGAACAGAAGTTCCCTCTTGTTACGGTGCAAGCTCTCACGCGGGGAATTTCCGATCACACACCGTTGTTCGTCGACTCGGGGGAGCCGAACCATATGGAAAACAAAAACACTTTCTCATTTGAGATGGCCTGGTTCGAACGCGAGGGGTTCTTAGACCTCATAGCCAGGGAATGGGCTAAGGGTGTAGGAGGTAGGACGGCGGTCGAGCGTTGGCAGAATAAAATTAGGCATTTGAGAAGTTTCTTGCCGGGTTGGGCTAAGCACCTCAGTGGGGTGTATAAGATCGAGAAGGATAGGCTCCTTTCTCTTGTATAGGCCCTGGACATAAAAGCTGAATCCGTGATTTTGTTGCCTCCTGAGCTCCAGGTTAAAAATGAGGCGGAGAAGAGGTTGAAAGAACTTCTTCGCGAAGAAGAATTGAAGTGGGCTTTGCGAGCCAAGGTCCGCAAAGTGGTCCAAGGGGACGCGGATACTCAATTCTTTCACCTCATTGCTAATGGTAAGAACAGAAAGAAGCGAATCTTTCAACTTGAACAGGATGAGGGCACTATTTTAGGTCAGGATAATCTCAAAACCTATATTACCGAATATTATAGACAGTTATTTGGACCTCCGGAGGATAATTGTGTGTCCCTCGATGAGTCCAGGACTGAGGATGTGCCTCAATTGTCTGATGCCGATAATGATATCCTGGTTGCCCCATTCTCAGAGAAGGAGGTGTTTAATGCTATTGCACAAATGAAAAACAATAAGGCTCCCGGACCGGATGGGTTCCCGGCTGAGTTCTATAAAAAGTGCTGGCACATTATTAAGGGGGATTTACTACCTATGTTTCATGATCTATTCTCTGGACAGCTTCAATTATTTCACTTGAATTTTGGAACTATCACATTGCTCCCTAAGAAAACGGATGCTGTGAGAATTGAGCAGTTCAGGCCGATCTGCCTCCTCAATGTTAGTTTCAAAATCTTCACCAAGGTCGGGACCAATAGGCTCACACAGATTGCGCATTCTGTGGTGCAACAATCCCAAATTGCTTTCATGCCAGACAGAAACATCCTTGAAGGGGTGGTTGTTCTTCATGAAACTCTCCATGAAATCCACTCCAAAAAATTAGATGGAGTAATTTTTAAGGTGGATTTCGAAAAAGCGTACGATAAGGTCAAGTGGCCATTCCTCCAACAGGCATTGCGTATGAAAGGTTTTGATGAAGCCTGGCGCCGACAGGTCGAATCCTTTACGCAAAAAGGGAGTGTGGGAATTAAAGTGAATGACGATATAGGTCATTACTTCCAGACACATAAAGGCCTCAGACAAGGAGATCCGATGTCCCCTATCCTGTTTAACATTGTGGTGGATATGTTAGCAATTTTGATAGGAATGGCTAAGGAGAATGGTCAAGTGGGTGGTTTGGTACCTCATCTTATTAATGGAGGTGTATCCGTCCTTCAATACGCTGATGATACAATCATCTTTATGGAGCATGATTTGGCCAAGGCGAGAAATATGAAGCTGGTGTTATGCCTTTTTGAACAATTGACCGGGTTAAAGATTAACTTTCATAAGAGCGAGTTGTTCTGCTTTGGTAGAGCCAAAGACGAACAGGAGTCTTATAGGCAATTGTTTGGGTGCGAGTTGGGGAGTTTACCTTTCTCATACCTTGGTATTCGGATACACCATCGTAGGCTGACAAACAGAGAATGGAAGTGCATCGAGGATCGATTTGAGAAGAAACTGAGCTGCTGGAAGGGTAAGCTCATGTCCTACGGAGGCCGTTTGATCTTGATTAATTCGATGCTCACGAGTATGCCTATGTTCCTCTTATCGTTCTTTGAGGTCCCAGTTGGTGTTAGGAAAAGACTGGACTTCTATCGGTCACGTTTCTTTTGGCAGGGTGATGAACTTAAAAGAAAATACCGGCTTGCTAAATGGGACATCATTTGTCGACCGAAAGACCAAGGGGGTCTTGGTATTGAAAATCTTGAAGTTAAGAACAGATGCCTTCTTAGTAAGTGGTTGTGGAAGCTTTCCTCCGGGACTGGGGCCATGTGGGCACAGATCCTCCGCAGCAAGTACCTCCAGACTAAAACATTGTCCCAGGTCACAGTCAGGCCGACTGATTCGCCTTTCTGGAAAGGACTAATGAAAGTCAAACAATCAATGTTCAATAGGACGAACACTGTTATTGGAAACGGTGCAAGTACACGTTTCTGGGAGGATACTTGGCTTGGCGACTCACCTTTAGCCATTCAATATCCATCTTTATATCGGATTGCTCAACGACGTGAGGTGTTCGTGGCAACGGTATTTCAATCTATCCCCCTTAATATTCCGTTTTGACGGTCCTTAGCAAGCAATCGTTAGGAAGAATGACTCCATCTAGTTAGGAGACTAATGGAGGTTCAACTTTCTCACCAACCCGATGGATACGCTGGAAGTTGACTAGATCTGGAGTATTTACAGTTAAATTAATGTATATTGATATTATTAATTCAAACTCCATTCCAACTTTCAAGGTTGTCTAGGCTGTCAAAGTTCCTTTAAAAATTAAAGTGATTATGTGGTTTGTCCATAAACAAGTTATTTTAACAAAGGACAACTTGATAAAGCGTAATTGGACAGGACCTACTAGGTGTAGTTTCTGTGATCGGGATGAGACGATTAAGCATCTATTCTTTGATTGCCCGTTGGCCAAAGTTATTTGGCGGACGGTCCATATTGCTTTTAATATTACTTCACCGAATTCTGTCAACGCATTATTTGGGACATGACTTAATGGGATTGAGCCTGACTTAGCAAGACATATTCGGGTTGGAGTTTGTGCTTTGTTGTGGACTATCTGGAATTGCAGAAATGATTTGGTTTTTAACAGAACATCACGGTTTCATTTTTTGCAGGTTATTTTCCGAGCTACAGCATTGATCCGTTTGTGATCGCTACTCACTCCGATGGATGCCAGGGAGCATTTGGTTACTGGATCTATCCGTTGGGAGATGATAGCTCAGGATATATTCAACCGGTTTGGATGGCGGTCATGTAATAGGATAGGCAATTAGTTTACCTATCTATGTTTAGCCAGCCGGTTGTGGCATCTTTTCCTGGCTAGTTTGTGTATCTAGCCTTTTAGGCTCTGTGTGAGCTGTCTTTTTTCTTTTTTTTCAGTTGGAGACTTTGGAACCTTGTTGGTCCTTTTGTTTATTTGGTTAATAAGATGGCTGTAACGCCCCGGACACACCCGCCGGTGGTCGTTACTCCTGGCGGGATCTAGACTGGCCTCACAGATCAATACTAGTCTTTTCTGCGCACTTTGTCCTCACTCATGCGCACCCGGGAGCAACTTCCCGATCGGTCACCCATCCTGACACTACTTCAAGCTGAGCACGTTTAACTTTGGAGTTCTGTCCAAATGGGCTCCCGGAAAAGAAGAAATTCCTTATTGATATGAGTAGTCTATCATCCCTAATAAGCCAGGCCATCACATACACCCCCATTCAGAGGAAACGACGTCCTCGTCGGGCCACAGGAACGTTCCCTCTTGGCACAAACGTCTGTGCTTCCAGTCCAGTACATGTGCCATGTCGTGTGTCACGACGGGTCACAAACGTCATGAACAACATGACCACGCACCTGTCCGCAACCATCCGTGTAACCGCGAGGGTCGGCTCTGATACCAACTTGTAACGCTCCGGACACACCCGCCGGTGGTCGTTACTCCTGGCGGGATCTAGACTGGCCTCATAGATCAATACTAGTCTTTTCTGCGCACTTTATCCTCACTCATGCGCACCCGAGAGCAACTTCCCGATCGGTCACCCATCCTGACACTACTTCAAGCTGAGCACGCTTAACTTTGAAGTTCTGTCCAAATGGGCTCCCGAAAAAGAAGGAATTCCTTATTGATATGAGTAGTCTATCATCTCTAATAAGCCAGGCCATCACAATGGCCGTATGCTTCACTCTGATGCAGAGGCCGAGGAACACCCCCTTTTCTAAAAAAAAAAGGTTGAGATGCAAATTAGGTGCATGTCAGGCTCACTTGATGATGTGCGACCGTGCAATCATGCTTTGACATGATGCTCTGTACAGTGGGTTGCATGTGGATAGTTCGTCCGCACCCATCATGGTCAAGGTGCTAATAAATCCCTCATTAGCTATGATGGGATTTGATTTAGAGTAGACTACATCTCTCTCTCCCTCTCTCTCTCCGTGGGGTACATACCAGCAGCATTTGGGCACAATCAGTGCCACCGTATGGGGATAACATTTTGAACATTCTTGCAATTGAAAATTTTGAACTAAATCCCTGCTACCAGGCACCCACCCAAACCAAAGTGCTGCTGCCAGAACGGACCAGTAGTGGGCGCACACCTGCATGCCCTAGTTGCTGTTTGTTTTTTTGTTGTTGTTTTTTTTTTTTTGATCGAGGACAATTTACACATTTTTCTCTCGCCCCTGGGTTTTTTTAAGAGAAGGCAAAAATATTTGACTTTTCTATTAATTTAAAAGAAGGGAGTTATCCAATGAATTTAAGAAAAAAGGGCGAAAAAATCCGATATAACCCACCCATGAGCGTACTGCACATAAAGCCCCAAGCACTATAACCACATAATTGGCCCTTCCAATGCACAACAACTGCAAACCTCGACACTTGTACAACACGTCGAAACTCCTGACGAGAACGCCAACAGAGATAAAAACTGAGCATTCCTCGTCATGAAATCGCGGACGCCTTTCGAATGGCGCCACCCTTCTTACTTATGTTCCTTCTTGGTTTCTCCATGTTTGGTTTCTCCTTCAGGAGACAGACACTTATGTTGCTGGATCCAGACTGATCAGCCACCCATTTGTCAAGGAATTCGTAAAACTCATTGTATTTCTTGATGTAATTATCCTCAACCAAGAGACTCCTAGGAGCAGGCACAACCACACCGGGCGCATCGACATCATCAACAGGGACCACTGATACGACAATATCAACCACAGGAACCACTGACATGATGGACTTAGACGCCTCCGGTTACTCACATGACATAGATGAAACATGCCTCTCACGTGAGGCCGCAGATGAGTCCACCTCCAAATGCTCCAGAGACAGAGGCGAACCAGGGCTTGGACATAGATCCTGAAGTTCGAGCATAATCTGCAGAACCGGAGCCACGAGCATGACGATGGACTTATCCTCCATGGTAGGCGACACGGGGGGACAAGGAAGACAACGATGATATGCTTGTTATCTTGCAGCGGATATGTGTTGGACACGCATAGATGGAAGGGGCATGCTATTATCGCAGAACGTTGGTTCAACCTCTCTCGTGGACCTTGCTTGCATGCATGCATGCATGGACAAGCCTATCCCGGCCGTATGAAGAGATGAACCACGACACATGATCTGCATATATGAACGCATGCGATCTACGGAGTAGTAGTTAAAAGTTGAAGGTACCGCGATTGCTAGTAGGGTTGAGGTGGACAGGCTGCATGTTAAGATAAATAGGGTAGTGAGGGTGAATCTCTTAGATATATCGGATTTGGGTACCACTCCATCGGAAACGTAAAACCAACCACTATTCCACACACAAAAAATGCCGTCCACTAGGGATTATTTCAACGCTCCAACAAAAAAGAAAGCGGCCGGAGAGAGCGAGAGTGCTCTCACGAGTTTGTGGGCCCTACGGAATGTCAGAGCAAGCCTCCCCTCCCACCCGTGGCGGCCAACCAGCTGAAACCAGTCTAAAGAAACGCAGCTTGGACGAAGGAACGGGTGGATCTTCGTCGCAGCTTATACCCTCTTATTTACGCTATGCATAAATAGGTACTGTAATATATTTATTCTTACAACATTTTATCCCAGTCCAAATCGGCTGCTACTAGTAATTTTGTTCACTCTCTGTCTCTGATCTCTCTCCTAGGCTCCTAGCAGCTGCAGATCAGGTACTGGGGCAGTGTGCAGTGCGCTGTCACCAGCAATATAGTACGAATCATTCGGTACTAATGCACAGCCAAAGTATAGTAAATGAAAACATTAGGCAGAGAGAGAGAGAGAGGACACCTAAGCATGACATTAGTTTAACGTGCCCAGATCACATTTTTTATAGTTCCTGTGTGCAAATTGCATCCGCGGTAGAGCTTTTCTTATTCTGTTGTCACGGGAACCCAGGGGAATGTCGGTCACTTGTTCTTTGTTTGCTTGCTGTTTGATCGATCGTGAGGGGAATGTTTGTTTGTTCCTTTTGTTTTTTGGTGCTATGCTAATGTATTGCAAATCACAATCAGCTTGGGGCCATCACCTGAGATTAGGTGACTTTGAAATGCACAGATGGAAGCTTAGAATATGTTGATACTTGTCTCCTCGGCAATTGCTGGGGGCACACCATGCATCATCTATATGTGCAATCTTGGGCTTTTCGTTGTGCCAACTAATTAATATGGATTGGAGGGAGTAGTATTACTTTCAGGTGAGGCATCTATTCAAAAAATACGACATCAAAATTGTGGTGGATTTTATTCCCAAAAGTAATAAAAAAATGTTGTGGATTTTGGCCAAACCATTAAATATAAGTTGCAGGTTATAGCAAATTGCCACTATCTGGTTCAGAATTTTCATAGAGTTGTAGAAGACACGTAAATGTAACTTATCAAGCTATAACAAATTAAGTACGCTTGTTGTCTATTCGGTCGGTAGACTGCAAAATTTTGAATATCCCATACTGTAAAAATATCGATACAAGGACAGCGATCGGTGCAATGCTAACAATTTTTTAAATTTTCACTATCAGATGGGCTTTACAATAATACCGAAACGCATCACACAAACATTCCTTCCTGATGCATATTTTAGTGATATAAGTACACTAATTAGGGGACAGCCAAATCTATTTGACAAGGCGCAGTGATATCGACGCGTCATCCTTCACCATTTTAATTTTAATTTTTGGCGGGGATGGGGAATCATCCCCACCATGTTGCAAGGCAAAGAAAATGGATGGCCCAAAGGAAGGGATTGGTTCCTGCTGCCAAGAATCTCACACGCATCCCTAAGCTGTATACTCATCTCCTCATGCATGCCATTGCCACGGCATATATAATTGGGTGCTTGCATGCATCACATGGAATGCCAACTCCATCCATGCCCTAATGATGAAACAAAGATGCCCTAGACAAAAAGAAATCAAGGACCTGTCACTCGGTGGGCACCAGATCTACGAGCAGGATGGCCAATTCAACTACTACTATCAAACACACACACACACACACTCACACACACACACACACACACAGAGATGCATGTGCCTTGCTAATTATTAGAGGTGATTACTGTAGAATACTAATATAAGTGATGATAATCTTCTAGGAGTTTGTAGAGAGAAGAGAGAAAGCGAGGGGGTAGCTACTACTAGGCAGGCTTTTGTTAAGGGAAGGGACCCTGGTGTGGGATTTTGATCTTGACCGCTGTCTCTGGGTTTGCTTCCTGAAGAAGGATGCCCTGTCTACCAATTATGGGTAGGGTTAGTTACACGGCCTCTTAGCCAGCATGCATGCATGTTGAGTTGTGTGTTTGGTTAAGCGTGATCTGTTCTTGTCTCCTTTCACTTTCTAGTATCATTCTTGTGTCATTCCTTCTTCTGTTATTGATGGTCTAGCTTTGCCAATGCACAAAATTAAGGAATTACCATCTTGATCTTGAAATGTAAGCACAAGATGCATAAACCTTGATTTTTGAAATAAATAGATTGAGCAAACCTTTAAAATCCAAATGGGGTTGATTGATTTATGATCTCTGAAGTTGGGATATCATCTCCCAATTAAGACTTTGAGTTTGGCACCAAGCATTTTTTATCGCCCACATCTGATACTGATATATGGTACATGGCACCGACGCGCAAACGTATAGAATGCCCGCCTATTTGGTGGCGTCTTCATTCAATCAATTAAGAAAGCCCATTCTTGTCTCTTAGTTGTCGTCACGTATATATATAGCATGGACGCTTGGTTGCATTTTCCGTCTGATGATTCATTCATATATAGTATACGGCCGGATCATCGATTACATAACAACATACTCCCTCTGGTCCTTTTTACTCTGCATATTAGGTTTGTCCGAAGTCAATCTTATCCAACTTTGACCAAGTTTATATAAAAGATTATAGACATTCACATAACAACACCAATATCATTAGATTCATCTTGGAATATATTTTTATATTATATTTATTAGATATTATAGATGCTAATAATTTCTAATATAAATTTGGTCAAACTTAGCAAAGTTTGACTTTTGGCAAATCCAATGTGCAGAGTAAAAAGGACCGGAGGGAGTATGAAAATGGCCACTGACCAAAAATCTCACTTTACTACTTGTAGCTAGGGTTAAACTTTATTCTGCTGAGAATGAGAATAATCTAGGGAATGCATGGAAGTTGCCAAGGCCTGTACATGCATGTACGTAAGTTGCAATCCGAATATATTCCATAGATGAAAAGACGGGATGATTTGCAAGAAGCTAGTAGTACGTAGCAGTACTAGCTAGCTCTTGGTTTGTTTCGTCCAAAAGCATGCACCGACGTTTGGTTGAGATTGGCGATGGAGCTAGGGAGGTCAGATCGATGGTGACTAGTTAGTAGTTTTGGTTGAGATTGGCGATGGAGCTAGGGAGGTCAGATCGATGGTGGCCATGAAAAGAAGGAAACGTACGTTTTGCTTTGTTAACGACGTACGTAGAGTAGGCACGCACGCACGCACGTACCCGGCGGCCCCTATGGCTGGCTATGGGGGAGAGGGAAATATATTCTTGGCTTGTGGAGGGGGGAGAGGTATGTATGGAAAGAAGAGAAGGCATCCGATTCCCGATCGATCCATCCATCCATCAGAGATCCGATCGAGCGATGCGTTGGTTGGCTGGGGGTGGGGGTGGGGGGGCTCTCGATCGAGAAACGAATGTCGGCTGCGCGCGGTCGGCATCCGTGGAGTAGCTATCTTACCTAGTAGCAGTCCCGTCTCATGATCGATCGCGTACGTCCATGGCTGCCTGGGTCATGCCCCTGCCATGCATGCAACGCAACCACCGGTGGAATCCAACGTGGCGGCCACACAACTGACATGGTTCATCATCTTTTCTTCTTGTTGTTTTCGGCGAATACTGATCCACAAGGCACCAAGTCACAAGCGCAGACTCAACAAGTTCAGAGATTCAGCCCAACTCACTTTGGTTAGCCTCTTTCAGAGGGAAAATTCAGCCTAATTAGGCTATTATTACAGTAGAGTAGGAGTTTTTATGGGCACTATTAGCACAGTGATCATGTGGTGTGATTCTTGATTTCTTTCCGTCTTGTTTTTCAGGTACGTCAACGGATTTTAACATGATGCCCAAATGAAAAATGTTGTATACTAGGTCAAACAGTCTGCCCAGTTCGCAGCCGGTTTCACCGTTGCCTTCATGTTCATATTGACGAGGGCGTAGCATCCCATAACTCTTGGAGAAATCCTACTCGCCTTACTACATGATTAGATTAGACTCCATTGAAACTTGGCGACGCTCTGCCTGGTTGTACGTAGTACTAGTACAGGAGCAGGATCGAGTGTTTGACCTGAGAGGCAAGAAGCAATTAATATGCGTAACGCCCAGGCCCTTGGACGACGGACGCAAATTAACGCAAAAGCGTTGATGCTCCACCCACCTTGATGAATCAAGTCTCAGGAGATGGACAATTCGAGCAGTTGAGTAGCCCTCCAACCGGCTTTTGCAGCCAGCAATCTGTTAACTGTTTCCATCAAATTAAGAATCGCTGTGGTTGGGACTTGGGCGTACCTCAAGTCTCTGTCCACGAAACTGAAGCTGAAATGATGCATGCAGATGCAGGTGTATAACCAACAGGAGGAGGAGCTAGCCTGGACGTACTACTGTGAAAGTGCTAGTACGTGCTGTATGTAGCGTCTGAATTCGCGATTGATCACGCAGACGCGCGCAGGAAGGAGGAGTCGGCGTCACTAAATAATGGCGGTATCCTATCCAGGCGAAACGGGCGGCCGCGCATCCACAAGGCCGGCGGAGGAAGGCTGGGCTTACATTACATGAGGGTCTCGATAAGAGATAGAAGGACAGGTCGAGCGAGGACGTAGTACGCATCCACGTTGAGTAGCGCAGGGCCACATGACATGATCGATGGAGCGACGTCTCGCCAAGCACCACGACGATGATTGCCGGCCGGGCCGGTTGGTTGGCGCAGGATGGACAGAGACTCAGAGACAGGTTGGCCATGGCCTCTTGGCTCTTGCTTGCCGATCCGTCGGAGGTCGGACGGTGCAAATAAAGCTCCCGGTCAGTCAGTCCCAGACTCCCAGCTAGCGGGGGACACCACTTGGACCTCCGGCGAGGCGAGGCATTTGACCATGCTACTCTACATTTGAAGAGGCTTTGTCCTCAACGATAACCGGCTAAAAACTGCAACTCTCACGTCTCTAACTGACTGGGCCACGCCTACGTGCGTAAGTGTAAATTCCCGGCTCAGCCACTGCACTAGACCAGTAATTCGATCGGTTCGGTGCAACTGCACGGGACATGCCAGAGCATCCTAGCCCTAGCCCTCGCGGCTAGCGCACAAACACACAGTGGTGGCACTGACCGGCCGGCCACCGCGCAGGCCTTAGGACCACGCGTGCATGGCCGATGGATCACAATGTCAACGACAGGCCGGTCCATGGCCATGGGGGCGTGCAAGTAGAGAGACAGATACAGGTCGGTAGGTAGGTAGGTCGGTAGGTTGGTAGCTGCATAGCGTCAGTCAGTCAGTCCGTCCGTCCGTCCGTCCATCATCAGGGGCCAGCCCAGCCAACAGCCATGTTTTGGATCCGGCCAAAACCTCCCCTCCACCGTCGATCAGAACCTCCACAAGGCCGGTGAGGTTTCAGAGGTCCGAACAGGAACAGGGAGGAGAGCGACAGGTCGTCATGAGGGGCCATGGCCACCTTCCCGTCAGATCGCTAGCTAACTGCATGCAATGCACTGGAAGGTGAGCATCGTCAGACAGATAGATCTGCTGCCTTACGGACGCGCGCCATGCATGGTAAATAAGTCTTGGCTCCATCCACCGCACCGCACTTTGTACGGGTTTCGGTTTCGCCATATGCTCAGCGTGCTCAGCTACTCATCATGCATCGCCATATGGTGATGGTACCGCCGATCCATGCATGGCCGATCCTGTGGTACAAGAAAATGTATGGCTGGGACCAGGGATCTAATTATTAGTTGCGGTAGGGCCGGTCTCTTCACGCATGCGCATTATTATGCCTGCTAATGCCTGGTAATGCTGGAGTTAATCAGTGGAGTAATTATCGGCCAGGTTGACCGCCTCTTGCTGCCAAAGAACCTGGCTGGAGAAGGGGCGAATTCAAATTTCAAGTATCGACTTGAACTCGTGCTAAGAGTCATACCCTAGCTGACCGACTACGGTCAAGCCTCAGGTCCTAGACTACAAAGGCTTCTGGGATAGGGCATGCGTGTGTGCATTCATAGGAATGAGTGTATGTGTATGTGTATGAGCGTTTGCATCTGTACTATGTTATTAAAAAAACTAGGATCATGCCGTGCTCAACATCCGACCTTTGGTAATGGGTCAAATGGCGCAATATCCTTTGTTGTTGTCCAGCGGATGTTAATATCTATTACAACAAGAAGGTTGCCCATAGTTAAGCTCGACAGTGTGAAGATTTACCGGTTCCATCTATCAAATATGCTCAAAGAGATAGGATGTGCATTTGTAAGCTAAGTGCTAGTATGTGTTGTTGAGTGTACTCGTTTACACCGTGTTTGTAAAGAAAAAGGTTTCGGCTATATAAAGTGACCTCCCCACCCTCCAGCTATTTATAAGGGTGTGTGTTTATGGGTGTATGCGTTTGTACTATGTTTCTACAAAAATTTCAACGGCCCCCCTCATAACGATGGAAGACTAACATGTGTAAGTAAAAGATGATAACAATTTGCACTATGATTCCTTCGTCTTTATCAAATTTGGGTTGCTCAGCAAGTATCCGGTTCCCGAAAAACGATATTAGTGTTAAAATGGTCTTCATAACACTATAATGGAACCGTTTGCATGTAACAATCTGAAATGTGCTATTAAATTGATTGCCAAAAATACTGAAAAATTGCTGTAAACTCTCAAGTAGTTCAAACCTAGTACTAGTCCGGGTCCATCTTACATCGATCTTGTTGTATATACAGGTACTGGCATGCCATAACCGGGTCCAAGTAGGTCTGCTTACAAGTCTGACGCCGAGGACCAAAGCTAGGTGCATGGCAGTTGGAAACCGGCCAAGATAGTGCAAGACCCAAGACAGATCCCTGCACCAAATCCAGGGCCTCGACCTGACAAACGCTGGATATTATGTCGCCCCAGAACGCTGCACCGTGGGCAGCAGCAAGCGCAGGCAGGGACCAGGGCACTCACTCAGATCCTGCATGCGATGCGCCCAAACATTATGCTATGGCTATGTACTATGAGCGGGCAAAACTGCACCACGGATCGAGCCATCGTCCAATAACAACAAGACATACATGCACATCTCTATCTCCCCCCGTCTCCATCTAAGAGATCGGTGACATCGACACGAACGCCGCGAGGACACACAGCCCCAGTGGCTGGCCATACGCCAAGACACGCACAGTGAAGCGTTGGCTCAAATATATCGCTCAGATCAGATGGGTGGGCAGCCCATGTCCTCGCCACAAGATGAAAGTGACAATACCGTTGAGCGAACGTTGATGGTCCTAGCGAAAACGTGACATGTCTAACAGGACTGATTAGCCCCATTAGCCTAGCCAAAGAGGCCCTTTGACTTTGGTTGGGCACTGTTGGTTCGTGACAGCAACCACTCATCCGTTGCGTCTCATCTCGTTTGTCCTACCTGTACGCATATCTAGGACGGTAACTATTTGGTTCTCACCGGGACACATCTTGAGTGTGACGCGCAGTAGTACTAGTTAGACCATGACACGGGCGTGTATTTTCATTTTCAGATGATACAACAAGGCCACGAGATGTGGCAAGATACATACATAGGGAGGTAGAAGAGTAGATAAATATCGCAGAGGCATTCTGGCGACGAAATGCACACCTCAGGATGAGCACAGGGAGGCCTTCTGCTTTGTCAGCAGCTGGTTCAGCTTGACCAGCAGCTGATAGTTGCTGCACATGTAATCCTGGAACGATCTCCGGAGGCTCCGGAGGTCGCCTACGTGGTTCCCGTTGGAGCCCGGGTTCAGCAGCGTGGTGAAGAGCTGCTTCCACAGCGCAACGTTCCAGTACCTGTTCATCAGAGGACAAACAGGTGGAGGGGTTATCTTCTCACTCTGGGCATCACTTTTGCAAGCAAAATCAAGAGCTCGCGGCAGCACAACCTTTTAAATGACAATTTCGGTTGGTACATGTAGCTTCCACCTGTTCCGGCCACCTTAACGATGCTCATCTCTTCCCCGTGCAGCATCATGTGTGCAACCACGCACAGACCAAAAGTGTCAACCTGCAAGACAGGAAACCAAATCGATGTTGCACATGGTTCCTTTCTGTGATGATGGCTAGTAAGGTTGTGAGTAACTTTGAAGGGTACACACTTGATATGTCCAGCTTCTCTCTTCTTGCATTTCGATACAACTGAACCCTGAGGTTCCACAATCCCCAAGGAACTCCGTGCCGGCTGGGAAGAGATTCACATCAATGCCACGGCCCCAGTCAATAAGACACAGCCCCTGGAATGGACGTTGTTTCATAATAAGCAACACAAAGCCTTCACATACCTCTAAATCAAGATACTTTGAATTCAAATGCTAACCTGATTCTGCCCGCTTCTCGTTTCGCTCCTGAAGGTATCGTCTGTGATCTCTTCACTTTATGGGCCACAGGTGAGAGGAAAACTCATGTTAAATTTAAACGAGTTGACAAGTGCTACAAACTGAACTAGCAACTTCGGGAAAATAAGTTGAGAAGCAAGCAATGCATGTTTACTTTCTTCAAAGAGCACGCATGAAATGGTCTGGGTGAGCTTTAACACATATTAGATTTTTATTATTCTTAAAACAAGAACCAGCTTCAGTGATGGTGTTTGATATGATCTTCTAATAACCAAAACAGAATCCGTACAATCAAATGTTCAACAATAAGAAAGACAAAATATCAGAACATCAACATCTCAGCAAAAGCATGGAGCGTGAAAATACAGATTCCAAACACACTTTTAAGTAAAATAAACAGAGTCGGGAATCATCCTAGATCTTTGCACCCACCAAACCCAACATCTGGGGCCAACAAATCGACCTCTTATCTACCTTCATGCTTGCTCTTATGACCAACCATTTCAAATATTTCCAAACAAAGTTATGGTTCTTAGATGCAATAACATCTGGCATAATTCTAATCAGTTAGGAGACATTTGTAAGCTCGGAACACACATTTACAGAAAAGTCACAACATCACCTAAGGTGTTTTAAAACGATTTGACAAACTCGGAAAACCTGACTATTAGATGTCTCTAGTCACTTGTGCACACTACAGGTGGTTGATCAGTGCAATCTTTCGTACTGTGACAGATTCAAACAGGCTGGGAGAACTCCGTTCTGTGAACACGGGATACCATCACCCACAAAAACAAGAATACAGGATCTGCCCGAAATATATACTATCTCCGTCAAGAAATGCAAGTCATCCAATTGAAAGGACATCTACACGCCCTAAGTGGATTTTTGGTAATTAAGGAGCTAATATGTGTGCCAAGTACATGAGTAGGTCTTGAGGCCCCACAAAGTGAAAAGAAGGTCCTTTGTCGCTACAAAGGCCCAAAGCCTCACACAACCATCCTTGGGTGATAATCCAGGCCAGGAGGCAGGAATGTCCAGATGCAGTAGCTAGTGAGCAAGGAGGCCAAAGACTTTCCAGGCGCTCTTCAGGGTCGCCCAATTGCCGGCTCAGAATATGTGGGGTATTAGCACGTATATTGGCGGAGCTAGATAGGTACTTGGGTGTACAAATGTACATTCATCTCTGCAAGAAGGTTGACTACCTATGCATACACACATATGGATCAAATAAATTAAAAATTATAGTAAAATGGTGATTTTAAAGGAAATATGTACACCCATTGTCTGGATACTGGCTCCGCCACTGAGCACGTATACCCGAATGTGTAACCGGACTCGAAAATATCCGGAGGTGCATTGTTACTGGGCCAGGCAGTTCCGAATGTTTTGTTGCCAGGATTCTGTGTGAGTGCCATGTCACCAGACAGTTTGAATTTGAAGGATACCTTAGGACGAGAGTAGATTTGAGAGATTTTTGAAATTTCACATGTACACAGAGCTAGAGCATCGTGTACCAAGCATTCACCACCCCCATTTCCCTTGGAGTTTGCAGACTCCTAGGCACCAGCAGTCACCTGGGGGCATCCAACGTGTGGATTCGCCAAAAAGACTTTGTGATGGCTGGAGATTGCCTCAAGATCATCCACTAATGGTTGAGCTTAGAGCCTTAGACACTGCCCAAGGCTCAAGGAGAAGAAGGTTAGGTCTTTGTTGTTGAAGGGACTTGGTGTCCAGGCCTCTCCAACGAAGACGTACAATACCCCCAAGGATTCGCACTCCAGGAACCAAATCCTCGTGTCCAGGTCCTTTGGTTGATTTACTTTACCTTCATATCTTGTTTTTTGTGCTTGCCAAGCTTATCATCCTGTGTTCGTAGAATTGCTAAGTTGATTGCACCATATAGGTTATTCCAAATAGAGAACCTTTACATTTCCCCCCGCAAAAAAAGAGAACCTTTACATTTCCCCCCGCAAAAAAAGAGAACCTTTACATTTCAGCAATAATGTAACAAGGTTGAATTAGGAATAAATTTTCTTAGTTGCCTTTCACCCCTCCCCCCTCTAGATGAGGCATTTGAGCCTTCCCCTAGGATGCGAGCAGTCAACTCTTTGGAACTTTTACCAGCAGTATGAAAAGGTACATAGTTTGACCACGCAAAAAAGGTTGAGTAACTCCTCGAATGTGGTAAGTTGGTTAGTTACCTTGGATAGCAGACAAGCATATTGTCAGGTTTGAAATCACCATGGATTATGCCAACACTATGTAGAGTTTCAAGCATGTGCAACATCTCTATAGTGTAATATATGCACAAAACTTCATCCATGTGCTGACCAACAACTAAATGGGAATTTATAGCGTCCTGCAAAAGGTATGTACTGTAAGCTATCACATTTAGCAACATGGATTAGCTAGAGAGATATCTGGGCAACAACAGATACAATCCTGATATATAAAGTTGTTCTTTCGAGCAGGTTTTGAAAGAGCTTTCTTCACATGCAAAGGAATTACCAGAAGAGTTCCATATGGCAGGAAATTGCAAACTAGCACACTGACGTCAGCAAAGACATGCACTTCATGTGCATAGCCATAGCTTGGTCTCTGGAAAGAAAATTATTTGACATGTGAACATCGTTATAATTTACCAACTACTAACGACCTGGTGGTCTTAACAGAAATTATTTTTAGAGAGTGATTCTTAGAACAGAGATTATTCACCTGAATATCAGATATCCGCATATCAAGCTGGCGGTACATGTAAAATTCCCAAGGAAATGCAGGCTTTTGAACCTGCAAACAAGCACTAGGGTTTAAAATCAGAATCAAGTGTAAAAGGCAGGTTTTACTAAGACAACTGAAACATGTTTCACCTTCAAAGCAACTATTTCTTCCGTGTTACCATCAACACTAGCTTTGTATAATTTAGCAAAAGCACCAGTACCAGAAGAACCTTTGATGTGATATTTCCTGCCACCTTGGTGCAACAAAAGGTATCATTATTAAACTCTGATATCAGTTACATGAATCGGCTTCTCGAAATCGCAGAACAGAGAGATATTTCTGTGAGAACATTATGTAGTTATGTTCTGATTGAGACATGAGAGCATTTCTCATCAAGTAGCCAAACTAGGACACTATTGTGGAGTGTACAACATTGTCAAAGGTTGTAAGAGAAAATAACTAGAGTTTATACCTAACTCGACGACTTTATTTTTTAAAGCATTATGTGAGGAAGTTAGGGGCACCTTTCCTGAGTAGATCTTGTTGCTCTTATGATAGCCCTGTCAAGGATTTCAGTGGCACACAAAGATGAGAGCCAGGCAAAACACTAGTGAACCACACAAAGCAAATTTAACTTACTGTTAACTTCTTGAGGCCACCATTAATTTTCGTTAGCAAATTGCTCATGGTAGAATCTGACCATGGATCAACCACACTAAACTCCCTTTTTTGTATTTTAGATGGTTTGGGCTACAAGGCAAGAACAAACAAAATTGGAACGACAAACAATTAATTATCCACCAAGATGTTAGGCACTAGGTGACCATATCGATGAAATGATGCTATTTAAAATAATGGACAAAGTGGGAAAATTGTATTAGATAGAATAAGGTGCATAGTCTACCACAAATGACAGGATAAAACATTTTCAATAAGTTTTAGAAATAAAACTCAAGCTAATCATCATTGCTGCAAGTGGAAATAGATGCTGTGAATATATACAAGCCAGCATAGAGAAATAAATAAAATAGATACCAATCTGTCAGCCTCCAAGTTACACTCGACTATGAACTATCAAGTGACAAACAGGCACAATCATACATAAATGGGCTAAGTAAATACATGCTGGAAGGAGACAAATCACAAGCACTGGAATGTACAAATCATATTCATGTCCTATCATTTTATAACCAAGTAACCATTCTGTGGGAAAGTAACTGTTTAATCACAAAAAAACATATAAGAAACTGCAAAACAAACCCTTCTGTGCTTGTATATGATGTACAGGGTTGACAGAATACAAATGAAGTAAAGGGCTAACTCAAGTAATATTAGGTTTTTCCAGAAAGCTAGCCCACTAGTGGCTGAGCCTATAAGGTCGATGGGGAAAATAATCAAATAATCCTCAAAGCAGCTTGAGTTTGAGTTATCGCAACAAATAAGCAGCTACACCATTATAAACCCCAAAACTGCACCTAAAGATTTTACCGTTTCAGCTTCCCTCTAGAAGGGAGCTCATATTAAGAGTTAAGGCCAACTATTCAGTATTCAAGAAAAAACTACATTCCACCTTTAGTTTGTATTGCTAGAAACTGGAGCCTGTAGGACGCTAACATCAGTCCCAATGGTCGTCTCTTATTACCTGTATTTCTATTACTTAGATTCTCATCATCCCAATGCACTGTATCTTACATAGGCTAAGTATTTATTATAGTAGCTCCCACTTTTATTAAGATTACACAAGTCTAATTGGAGGATGAGTATGAGATTAAATTATCTATGTATTGGATTATGTGTAGAGATATGTAGTATATAAGATAAGAGACGGCTTCTTCCTCTCTCTCATTAATTCTGCGCCACATAAACAAAAATCTGATGTGGAGGGCTACGAGACGGTACCAAGGTGGAGCACTGAGAGAGACCAAAGCTTAAGCTATGCTGAACAAGACTTCTATAATTATATCATAATCTTCAGAAAAACATAGCATATCGAATTATGGAAGACCAGTAGCTAAACCCACGTAAGGAAAAAGTTACACGATAAGGAAAAACTTTGTACTAAACCAGCGACAAGTAATATGGATCGGAGGGAGTAGCGTATCCCGATTATCTCTCTTATGTAGTAAATAAAAGTCTATATGAACTCGATAAAGTTCTTCATTGTAGAAAGCTATTTCAGATTCAATTAATTATCATAGATATGGGATGTAAGGCACGAACAACAATGATTATGCAATTGTAATCTTTTCTAGGTGGAACGCATATTTTCCAACATGTGTTTGCTGAACAGTAATGAGAAATCTATCAGCCTAGTCATCATCATATCTCAACTACAACATGGGGCGAATATCAATCCAGTTCCTTGCTTCTTCCCGCACCTCCAGTCTCAAAAAAAGTTGTATATCTCAAATACTACCGAATACAACATGACAATTAGATAGGAAACCCGTGACTATTTGACAGCAATACAAAAATCAGAAAGCGCAATGCTTAATATATAGCCTACTAAAACGTCATATATTTAGGTACGGAGGGAGTACATGATAGCAATATTTCGACTCAGCCATGTGGCTTTCATACCTGTGCATCCTCATCAGATTTTTCTACAATACCCTCCAATTGTTTTAAGAAGTTGATATGCATCTTCTTCAAATGATCAAGGGGCTCGGCTTTTCTGGTTAAACCACAGACTATAATTTGCCATCACATCAACATGATAACCATCATTTTGTAGCTGAACACGAAGGAAAAATATTATCGACTCTAACCTGGAAATACCAATCCCATAGACCTTATCAGCCTCGAGCGCTCTCCCCTGAGCACACAGAAACAGTGCATATGATTCATAGAGCAGTGCATCCTCTAAGAACATTCTTTTATCCTCCAAATGTGTATACACCTTGTCAAAATCAGAAACTGCATCCCCCTAAAATAGCAAAATATCAGGAAATTAAGGAATGAGGATAAAAAAAAGCAGAAAGATAACATCAGCATTGGCATTTTAAAAGCAATTAAGTTACATAGAGGATCCAGATCTTCAGGAGCCGGGGGTCAGTGGAGTACTGGTAATCGTCCCCATACTTATCAATGCACTCTGTGACATAAATCTTGAGCTGTTCAAGTGCTGCATGATAACATTCTGGGTGTGCCCTGATCTCATCAATGGCCTTCTTGATAGACCTGAATATGAACACAGAATCGGACATAAGAAAATAGCACACATCATAGAGGCGTCCACAGGCAGGACGTCACCAGATAAAACACATCACATTTATATGCACAAAATTTGATACTGAACGATGACTGAAGCATATGCACATCAGCTGCATGAATACCGATTGTAAGTTAAGAAACCCATCTATTCAAATTGCCCATAAATTTAACTCCGAAACCGGGAGCAGTAGCCCATATACATACAAATGAGTTCATAAGTACAAACCGGAGGCGAGAATCACACTATTATATGCTTAAACCTTACGCACTGCAATAAATTTGAGCCGGAATCAACCTATAAGTGTATCTCGACTCAACCAACTATATAAGTACGAAAAGAAAAAGCACCTAAGCAGTTAGGAGGAGCAAATTGAAGCGCATCTCCATACACAAAACCGAGGCGAAACCTCAGATACACACACGCACACAGCGGAGGCGAAATCGCGCGAAGATGTAAGCAAGCAGGTCTAGGCAGAAGCAAATTTGCAGGTAGAGAGGTAGATCTCGAAGGCGCTACCTGAGGTACGGGAGGATGGGGTCGGACGGCGGCGACGCCTCCCGCGAAACCCTAGGAGTGGATCTCTGGAGCGGACTGAAGGGGGCTGCCCCCGCGCACGGCGTGCGCTCGATCAGAACCATTCCCGGCGGCGGAACTGAACGGGGAATGGGGAGAGCGACAAAGCGGAGCGGCGGAGAAGAATGGGGAAGATTTTGTTTGAATTTTGAGAGCGCACAACTTTTTTTTCTTTGAGGGAATTGAGAGCGGGAGCGCCTTCAGGGCATCTCCAATGCAGGGGTGCCTACGTGGACCCTCACGTCAAAATAAAAAAAGAAATTATGACGAAGCACCGGTGTAGGAGTCTAGACTTACAACACACGAGCGCTAGCTTGAGCGCTTATCTAATTTATTTTTATTTCGGGTGATCGTGTGAAACGCCGGTCTCTCCAACACACGCAACAAAGTGTTGATGCCAACCATCCAACTGGACAAGCCACCAGCTAGCTAGCCCAGTCCTCGCTCACTCAGCTCACCCAGCTCTCTCTTCTCGAACTATCCACGCCCCTTCCAACACCACTAGTGTCATATATGTTCATATCCACCATCAGTCGAGGACCCCAGAATGTGGATGCCACAGGTTCGATCCACTGCTCGGGGCACACGCTTAAAAACAATGATATCCACTACTAGCGGTAGGTTTTTAGGTGAATCTCCTAATAGAAAACGCTATCAATACAAGAAATCTTTTGGTCTCTCTGGCGAGATCAACCATCTCTTGTACGAGACCTCTAGGCCGACTTCCCACATCCTCAGATGTCGTCCACGGCGAATGGCAGCGCGCAGGCAAAGGAGGCAGCAGCCCGCATTTTCCTCCATGGACACGGGTCGGGGGAGCTAGCGGCGAGGCCGGCGGATAGGAAAAGGGCGGTGCGCTAGTGGACAAGGCAGCGGCGCGACTCGTGGCGACGCTGACGGGTGGGAAGGAGAAGGGAGCCGTCGAGCAGAGGAGGCAACAGTCACGCCTTCCCCCATGGGAACAAGGCTGGAGGTGCTCGTGGAGAGGTTGGCGAACGGGGAGGTGGGAGGAGGCAGCGGCGCACGAAAGCAATGCGTACAGGATGAACAAGCTCACCTGGCATCTCAATCAGGTACGGTGTCGAGGTACAATCCCTCGTGAATTGATAAAAGTGTTGTTGAGATGTACACATGAAACAATGGTGATCTGTGTGCGCCATGTTCTTCCTAAATCGATGAAACAATACTTCTATGAAGGAAATTTCAATTATAATATGTGGTGATCAACAGTTTGGCATCTATAATACCTAAATAGTTCATCTCCACTATCCTAGTTCTTTTAACATGCAAGCTATCCACCTCATCAGTTATGCCACATCATCATTTTTCTTCCAATCATCACCAACCTATATGGCCACGTTGTAAGTTGTATTATCTATATTTCCCCTCGATGAAGACTGATCACCTTAAATGACCCACGCATCAAGGACGCCTCTCCCTCGATTGTGGCTCTGCGGCCGTATGGTCTTCGTCAGATGTCTCCTTGGTTTCACCAACCGTTGATTTTTCTCCGCACTAGTCTCTTCCTATTAAGCTCCACGCCGGCACTCTGCCTTCTCTGACTAATGGTCTCCTCCATCAACGCACTTTCCTTCCATCTCAACAGCAAGCTTTGTGTGAAGGAACATGCCACTGAATGCGCGTGCTCGGGCGTGGAGTCATCGAGGTTGAGCGCCTGAGGAGTAGTTACATTCTGTCGAGTCACGAACGGTGGAGCATCCAACGAAGGATGAGGCATCCAGTGGCGACGTCGGTGCATTAGGCAGTACCAGGGCAAGGGATTGGATCGATGGATTTCTCATATTGGGCTTGGCCATCTCCTTTGTACGTCTTTTCTTCTTCCCCTAAAACCGCACCTGACAGGTTGGACCTCGGCCACCATGGCGATTTGGAGGCTGGAACTCGACCCCGAGGCTGAGGGCTAGCAGGTGAGTACTCTGTTCCACCACCGGGTCACCTGCTTACCCCTGTGGTAGATCCGCCATTGCCTCCGATGGCACCGCCGCCACCGTGTAATTGTGTGTTTCCGTCGTATGCCTTCCGACTGCAAGCTTCCTCATGGAGTAATAAAGAAAATCAAAGAAACTGCTCTCACCGTGCTCTTCAATAGCCATATCCAAGCCAGAGGACGAAAGACCACACAACCCTGTTGATCTGTACGTATATCTTCCTTCTGAATATATGTTCATTTTATTGATCCCTCCCACTTCCATGTCATATCATCTTAGGCCAACTTCACCGCGCGGCCCCATCTTGTCCGGGTGTGTCCGTTTGGGGTAAAACGGACGAATAGCGCGGCCCAACGCGCGGCCTCAAACGGACAAATGTCCAGATTCTGTCCGTTTTCGACCCATCCCGGGCCCAAACTTGCGCTCGGTTTGGGGTGAAACAGACGCGCGCGGACGGTCTGGACGCACGCCCTTGTCCCCCCGTGGCCCACCTGTCGGGGACACTAGCAGTCCCTCCGCTCCCAACGCTTCCACCCTCTCTCTCCCGCCCCGCCCCGCCCCGCCACCGCCGCCGCCGCTATTCTCCGGCCGCCTCCTCACCGCGCAGCCCCCGGCCGTCCCTATCAAACCATGTCTTGACATGGCCGCCACCACGCCTGCGCTTTCGCCGTAGTTTTGGCCATCGATCAGAGGAGGTTTGGCTGTCACCGTCTTTGCCGGTGGCAGAGGGGACACGACCGCCGGCGACGTACCACGGCGGCCTTGGCAGCTTCCGATGAGAGCTCCAGAGCGGCCAGTAGCCAGCCGACAACCACCCCTGCTGCGTCGAGGTGATCATCGCGGCCTCTTCGCCACCACGACCGCAAGGTGTTCGACATTTTTCCCACAAAGGTATGGACAGTGGAGACGAGTTTTTCTTCCATCACTTCCTTTGTTCATCGGACGATTCATCGCCGGATGATGAAGATCTTGTGGTGGTTGCACTGGTCATTCACGACCACATCCAACGGCAGCTTCCTCGGTACAGGGGGTCACTCCCTGGCTGTGCTCCCAACCTAAACCGCAACAAGGAGAGAGGCCACGCCCTGCTCCATGCCGATTACTTTGCGAACACCCCGCTTTTCAAGCCGGATAAATTTCGTCGCCGTTTTCGTATGGCAAGGCATGTGTTCAGTCGTATCCGAGATGGAGTGGTTGCTCATGACCCATACTTCGAGTGCAAGACGGATGCCCTTGGCAAGCTTGGATTCTCCTCTTACCAGAAATGCACCACGGCCATCCGCATGCTTGCATATGGTATTCCAGGCGATCTGGTGGATGAGTATGTGCGTATGAGTGAGACAACATGTCTAATGTCAATGTACAAGTTTTGCCAGGCTGTGATCGAGGTGTTTGGCCCAGAATACTTGAGGCAGCCAACTGCCGCTGATACAGAGAGATTGTTGGCGACCAACGCAGCTAGAGGCTTTTCAGGCATGCTTGGTAGCATAGATTGTATGCACTGGGAGTGGAAGAACTGTCCATTTGCTTGACAGAGCCAGTACAAGGGGCATGTCAACGGGGGCACTGTCATATTAGAAGCGGTGGCATTGCAGGATCTTTGGATATGGCATTCTTTCTTCGGCATGGCAGGTTCTCACAATGATATCAACGTGCTGCAACATTCTCCAGTCTTCGCGAGGCTTGCAGAAGGCCACTCCCCACCTGTCAACTTTGAGATCAACGGCCACCAGTACAACAAGGGATACTATCTAGCTTGTGGTATATATCCTCAGTGGTCAACTTTTGTGAAGACAATCTCGAAACCCCAAGGTGAGAAGAGAAAGAGATTTGCCCAAATGCAAGAGAGTGCTAGAAAGGATGTGGAACGTGCTTTTGGTGTGCTCGAATCCCGGTGGGGTATCGTTCGAAACCCTGCACTGTCATGGGATGAAAGGAAGCTTTGGGAGGTGATGACTGCTTGTGTGATCATGCACAATATGATCGTCGAGGACGAGCGTGATGAGAGTATCTTCGACCAATGATTTGATTATCAAGGTGAAAATATTGAGCCCCTGCACCAAGACCCGGCCACATTTGAACAGTTTGTCCAATTTCACCGTGAGATGCGTGATTGGCACACTCATTTGAATCTTCAAAATGACTTGGTTGAGCACGTGTGGGATCACATTGGCAACCAATAGATGTATTGATTCATTTTATGTTCAGTCAAGACAATTTCGATTTGGTTGTAAAACTATTTTATTAAAGACAATTTCAATTGGGTTGTAAAACTATTTTAATTTTTAGACAAATATTTGGGTTGTAAACTAGTTTTGATGAAAATATGGGCATTTATGGCCCTGACGGACAGGATGGGGCAAACGGATGCGGTCGCGCGCTGGGCGCATGGCCACCGCATCCCAGGACACGACCCCATTGCCCCACCCAAACAGACAGAATCCGGACAAAACGGACGTCCGTTTGGGGTCGCGCGGTGGAGTTGGCCTTAGGTATATGAGATCATGTGGTTCGTATGTTCTTCTTGCATATTGCTTCGTTATGGCTGTTCTACTTTGCTAGCACACAAAGCTTTTTACATGCCCGGCTGTTTGCTTGAGATACATCACGATTGACTGATTGAGTTATTGATTCATTTTTGTAGGCATGTGGAAATTATGATGGATGCTGTCGTCATGGAAATAGGTTCTAACCAGTGAGAAACCCACATATAACCTCAACACTTGGTTCCTGTTGTAGTATTTGTTATCTCATGTTTTATCCTCCTACTTGCTTTAGTTCCTTATATATTCTTTCTCTATCTAGCAATTGCATGACCTGCACTGCTGAATTGTAACCACAGATCTGTACTGGCAAATACTATGACCATGTCTATTCAGATTTCCGTGACAACAAGCTCTTTACTTATTGTTTTCAGTTACATTTTGCATTGGCTGATGTTTAATGATGTGAAAATCTTAGCAATAAATCTGCAGGGGATAATGAGGTATTTATTATTATTCTTAATTGTGTTTTGTATCAGGCATTGGCAACGAAGATCAAAAGATGCATTCCTCCCTTTATCATCTGAAAACAAACAATTTTATAACGTAATTTGTTTGTTATAGATTTTTGTTTCACCTTTTACGTGCATCTATCCTGATTTAAAACCTAGGCATTTCTTTTGCTGAATTCCACTATTTCTTCAAACAACGATATGTCATGTTCTTCCACCATTTCAATTAGAGAATCTCAGAAGAAATACATAGATTGTTGACGTCCCGTAGAGTCTTCTACCACTGATGCTAAATGAATGTACTGGTCCACTGTGAGTAGACTTTTCTCCTCTAGATCTCAAAAGAAATAGAAGCTCAACATAAATACATAGATGCAATTGCAATAATGAAGAACACAAAAGAACCAATGATTATTTTGTCAGAAAAATTAGAACCGGTGTTTTTTTACTTCCAAATGCGAGTTTGTGCCTCAACTCACCATGTATGCATTGTTGACTATGAAAGAAACTGGGACATTATATATCACAAGGTCGCACTAACCAAAAAGACACCCACAAACAAAATCAAATAGATCCTACTTAATTTGAATCACCTATATATGAAATATATTGTTTTGTTTATTATTAACACTTCTATATTAAATGTACCATATTATTGATTCAAATTGTTATCATCTTTGCTACATGAATGCTACAAAGAAACACCAAAAAATCCCGCAGCAACGCACGGGGATATTATCTAGTGTTCCAAACTATCTGATCTTGAATTTACATAGTCCTAGCAAGAAATTTGAGGAGTACAACTTGGAATGAGGACAACAATTTATTATCTAAATCATGACTTTTTGACTTGGCAGTACATCGCATTCCACTAGGGATAGTTCTGTATGAACATTCACATGTTGCGAAATTTGAATGGTTGATTCTGTTCTAACCTATACATCTTTGGAGATTTGGAAACTAAGTCCTTGCTATATTGTCCAGCACTTGCGAATGCGTCGTTGACCTTGCGCCACATGCCATCGAATAGTAGAATTTCAGAGCTCATCTTACCCCAACGACGTATGATTTGGATAGGTTGTCTTCTTCGATTATTGGCAGTATTTGCGTTACATTCTTAAGTGACTTGATTCCAGTAATCCCGTGCACCGTTTTCATTGCCACAACAAAATCAGTAGGAACATTTAACCAAGCATTTACCTGCACAATTCATACAATGTTGTTAGGCCAACCTTTTCATGATATGGTAACTATTGATAATTAAATAAATGACTTACCAGACATAGATTATCCTCTTCGCTCCATTGTAAGTGTATGTCTCCAATGTTGGTATGGTCGATACCCATTGGAAAATGTGGTGTGTATGAACAAAAACTTGTGTCAGATACGAGTAGGATTGTGCTTGTGTATGAACAGAAAAGTTTGGGATGGGCGTGAGACTGGAACCTGCAAGTAGGAATATATATGACGAGATAGCTTTTTACTGCATGCATGATTTAGTTAGGCCGATTTAACCATGCATGACTGAACAAATGGTTGAAGTAACTTGACATATATTTTTTTCTAACTTTTATACTCTACGTGCTTTCAGGTTTTAAGATTGGGGTTTTTATTCCTGTTGAACCAGCTTGGCAACCACAAGCATTTCGTTTTTGCACATTTATTCTGTGTCAATTCAATCTTATTGTAAGTATCCACGTTTCATGCAAATTTATAATAGACAAACAAGCTCTATACTTCATTGTAGATTATTGAAGGAAATATGCCCTAGAGGCAATAATAAAGTTGTTATTTATATTTCCTTATATCATGATAAATGTTTATTATTCATGCTAGAATTGTACTAACCGGAAACTTAGTACATGTTTGAATACATAGACAAACAGAGTGTCACTAGTATGCCTCTACTTGACTAGCTTGTTAATCAAAGATGGTTAAGTTTCCTAGCCATGGACAAAGAGTTTTCATTTGATAAACGGGATCTCATCATTAGAGAATGATGTGATTGACTTGACCCATCCGTTAGCTTAGCACGATGATCGTCTAATTTGTTGCTATTGCTTTCTCCATAACTTATACATGTTCCTATGACTATGAGATCATGCAACTCCCGAATACCGGAGGAACACTTTATGTGCTACCAAATGTCACAACGTAACTAGGTGATTATAAAGGTGCTCTACAGGTGTCTCCGACGGTGTTTGTTGAGTTGGCATAGATCGAGATTAGGATTTGTCACTCTGTATATCGGAGAGGTATCTCTGGGCCCTCTCGGTAATGCACATCACTATAAGCCTTGCAAGCAATGTGACTAATGGGTTAGTTACAGGATGTTGCATTATGGAACGAGTAAAGAGACTTGCTGGTAACGATATTGAACTAGGTATGAGATACCGACGATCGAATCTCGGGCAAGTAACATACCGATGACAAAGGGAACAACGTATGTTGTTATGCGGTTCGACCGATAAAGATCTTCGTAGAATATGTAGGAGCCAATATGGGCATCCAGGTTCTGCTATTGGTTATTGACCAGAGAGGTGTCTCGGCCATGTCTACATAGTTCTCGAACTCGTAGGGTCCGCACGCTTAACGTTCATTGACGATATAGTACTATATGAGTTATGTATGTTGGTGAGCGAATGTTGTTCGGAGTCCCGGATGAGATCACGAACATGACGAGGAACTTCGAAATGGTCCGGAGATAAAGATTGATATATGTGATAATAGTGTTTGGTCCCTAGAAGGGTTCCAGAATTCACCGGAAGGGGTTCCGGATGTTTCCCGAAATGTTTGGGTACGAGAACACTTTATTTGGGCCAAAGGGGAAAGCCCACAAGGTTTTTTGAAAGAGCAAAAGGAAGTTTTGCGGAGTCCAGGGGCCAGACGCCAGGGTCCCTGGCATTTGGGTCCAGACGTCGGGATCCCTAGCGTCTGGTCCTGGAGTCCGAGAAGGACTCTTGCCTTTCGGGTGAAACCGACTTTGTGTAGGCTTTTACTCCAAGTTTCGACCCCAAGGCTCAACATATAAATAGAGGGGTAGGGCTAGCACCCAAGACACATCAAGAAACACCAATTCGTGTGCCGGCAACCCCGTCCCCTCTAGTTTATCCTCCGTCATAGTTTTCGTAGTGCTTAGGCGAAGCCCTGCGGAGATTGCTCTTCACCAACACCATCATCACGCCATCGTGCTGTCGGAACTCATCTACTACTTCGCCCCTCTTGCTGGATCAAGAAGGCGAGGACGTCATCGAGCTGGACGTATGCTGAACGCGGAGGTGCCGTACGTTCTTTACTTGATCAGGACGGATCGTGAAGGTGTACGACTACATCAACCGCGTTGATAAAATGCTTCCGCTTTCGGTCTATGAGGGTACGTAGACACACTCTCCCCTCTCATTGCTATGCATCACCATGATAGATCTTGCGTGTGCGTAGGAATTTTTTTGAAATTACTGCGTTCCCCAATAGTGATATCCGAGCCAGGTCTATGTGTAGATGTTATATGCACAAGTATAACACAAAGGAGTTGTGGGCGTGGGTATATACATATTGCTTGTCGTCACTAGTTGATTCTTGATTCTTGATTCAACGGTATTGTTGGATGAAGCGACTCAGACCGACATTACACGTACGCTTACACGAGACTGGTTCTACTGACGTGCTTCGCACACAGGTGGCTGGTGGGTGTCAGTTTCTCCAACTTTAGTTGAATCGGATTCAATGAACATGGTTTTTTCTGAAGATCAAAAAGCAATCACTATATCGCGTTGTGGTTTTTGATGTGTAGGTAAGAACGGTTCTTGCTAGAAGCCCGTAGCAGCCACGTAAAACTTGCAACAACAAAGTAGAGGACATCTAACTTGTTTTTGCAGGGCATGTTGTGATGTGATATGGTCAAGACGTGATTATATAAATTGTTGTATGAGGTGGTCATGTTTTGTAACACAGTTATCGGCAACTGGCAGGAGCCATATGGTTGTCGCTTTATTGTATGAAATGCAATCGCCATGTAATTGCTTTACTTTATCACTAAGCGGTAGCGATAGTCGTAGAAGCAATAGTTGGCGAGACGACAACGATGCTTCGATGGAGATCAAGGTGTCAAGCCGGTGACGATGGTGATCATGACGGTGCTTTGGAGATGGAGATCAAAGGCACAAGATGATGATGGCCATATCATATCACTTATATTGATTGCATGTGATGTTTATCCTTTATGCATCTTATTTTTCTTAGTTCGGTGGTAGCATTATAAGATGATCTCTCACTAAATTTCAAGGGTATAAGTGTTCTCCCTGAGTATGCACCGTTGCTACAGTTCGTCATGTCGAGACACCACATGATGATCGGGTGTGATAAGCTCTACGTTCACATACAACGGGTGCAAGCCAGTTTTGCACACGGGTTAAACTTGACGAGCCTAGCATATGCAGATATGGCCTCGGAACACTGAGACCAAAAGGTCGAGCATGAATCATATAGTAGATATGATCAACATAGTGATATTCACCATTGAAAACTGCTCCATCTCACGTGATGATCGGACATGGTTTAGTTGATATGGATCACGTGATCACTTAGATGATTAGAGAGATGTCTATCTAAGTGGGAGTTCTTAAGTAATTTGATTAATTGAACTTTAATTTGTCATGAACTTAGTACCTGATAGTATTTTGCATGTCTATGTTGTTGTAGATAGATGGCCCGTGCTGTTGTTTCATTGAATTTTAATGCGTTCCTAGAGAAAGCTAAGTTGAAAGATGATGGTAGCAACTACACGGACTGAGTCCGTAACTTGAGGATTATCCTCATTGCTGCACAGAAGAATTACGTCCTGTAAGCACCGCTAGGTGACAAACCCGCTGCAGGAGCAACACCAGATGTTATGAACACCTGGCAGAGCAAAGCTGATGACTACTCGATAGTTCAGTGTGCCATGCTTTACGGCTTAGAACCAGGACTTCAACGACATTTTGAACGTCATGGAGCATATGAGATGTTCCAGGAGTTGAAGTTAATATTTCAAGCAAATGCCCGGATTGAGAGATATGAAGTCTCCAATAAGTTCTATAGCTGCAAAATGGAGGAGAATAGTTCTGTCAGCAAACATATACTCAGAATGTCTGGGTACCACAACCACTTGACTCAGCTGGGAGCTAATCTTCCTGATGATAGTGTCATTGACAGAGTTCTTCAATCACTGCCACCAAGCTACAAGAGCTTCATGATGAACTATAATATGCAAGGGATGGATAAGACGATTCCCGAGCTCTTCGCAATGCTAAAGGCTACATAGGTAGAAATCAAGAAGGAGCATTAAGTGTTGATGGTCAACAAGACCACCAGTTTCAAGAAAACGGGTAAAGGGAAGAAGGGGAACTTCAAGAAGAATGGCAAGCAAGTTGCTGCTCAAGTGAAGAAGCCCAAGTTTGGACCTAAGCCTGAGACTGAGTGATTCTACTGCAAAGGGACTGGTCACTGGAAACGGAACTGCCCCAAGTATTTGGCGGAGAAGAAGGATGGCAAAGTGAAAGGTGTATTTGATATACATGTTATTGATGTGTACCTTACTAATGCTTGCAGTAGTGCCTGGGTATTTGATACTAGTTCAGTTGCTAATATTTGCAACTCGAAACAGGGGCTACAGATTAAGCAAAGATTGGCTAAGGACGAGGTGATGATGCGCGTGGGAAATGGTTCCAAAGTCGATGTGATCACCGTCGGCACGTTACCTGATGCGGAGCATCCCATGGTCATCTCCATGTACACCATCATAGCAGCTTGAGTCCCAAGTGGACCTACTGGACTTAAGGTGAACCCGCTCCTCTTCAAGATTTACATGAATATCCATAGGACCTGGTTGCTACCTCACTGTGGATCGGTGTGTGATATGTCTCCGTCGTATCTACTTTTCCAAACACTTTTTCCCTTGTTTTGGACTCTAATTTGTATGATTTGAATGGAACTAACCCGGACTGACGCTGTTTTCAGCAGAATTGCCATGGTGTTGTTTTATGTGCAGAAAACAAATATTCTCGGAATGACCTGAAACTCCACGGAACATCTTAGAAAAAATAATAAAAAATCCTCGCCAGGGCCACACCCTTCTCATGAGGGTGGGGGGCGTGCCCCCTACCTCGTGGGCCCCCTGGATGCCCTCCGACGCCAACTCCAACTCTATATATTTGCTTTTGGAGAGAAAAAAGGGAAGAAATCATCGCGTTTTACGATACGGAGCCGCCGCCAAGCCCTAAAACCTCTCGGGAGGGCTGATGTGGAGTCCGTTCGGGGCTCCGGAGAGGGGGATTCGTCGCCGTCGTCATCATCAACCATCCTCCATCACCAATTTCATGATGCTCACCGCCGTGCGTGAGTAATTCCATCGTTGGCTTGCTGGACGGTGATGGGTTGGATGAGATTTATCATGTAATCGAGTTAGTTTTGTTAGGGTTTGATCCCTAGTATCCATTATGTTCTGAGATTGATGTTGCTATGACTTTGCTATGCTTAATGCTTGTCATTAAGGCCCGAGTGCCATGATTTTAGATCTGAACCTATTATGTTTTCATGAATATATGTGAGTTCTTGATCCTATCTTGCAAGTCTATAGTCACCTACTATGTGTTATGATCCGGCAACCCCGAAGTGACAATAATCGGGACCACTCCCGGTGATGACCATAGTTTGAGGAGTTCATGTATTCACTATGTGCTAATGCTTTGTTCCGGTTCTCTATTAAAAGGAGGCCTTAATATCCCTTAGTTTCCAATAGGACCCCGCTGTTGGAAATATGCCCTAGAGGCAATAATAAATTGGTTATTATTATATTTCCTTGTTCATGATAATCGTTTATTATCCATGATAGAATTGTATTGATAGGAAACTCAGATACATGTGTGGATACATAGACAACACCATGTCCCTAGTAAGCCTCTAGTTGACTGGCTCGTTGATCAATAGATGGTTATGGTTTCCTGACCATGGACATTGGATGTCGTTGATAACGGGATCACATCATTAGGAGAATGATGTGATGGACAGGACCCAATCCTAAGCCTAGCACAAGATCATGTAGTTCGTATGCTAAAGCTTTTCTAATGTCAAGTATCATTTCCTTAGACCATGAGATTGTGCAACTCCCAGATACCGTAGGAGTGCTTTGGGTGTGCCAAACATCACAACGTAACTGGGTGGCTATAAAGGTACACTACAGGTATCTCCGAAAGTGTCTGTTGGGTTGGCACAAATCGAGACTGGGATTTGTCACTCCGTGTAAACGAAGAGGTATCTCTGGGCCCACTCGGTAGGACATCATCATAATGTGCACAATGTGATCAAGGAGTTGATCACGGGATGATGTGTTACGGAACGAGTAAAGAGACTTGCCGGTAACGAGATTGAACAAGGTATCGGGATACCGACGATCGAATCTCGGGCAAGTATCGTACCGCTAGACAAAGGGAATTGTATATGGGATTGATTAAGTCCTTGACATCGTGGTTCATCCGATGAGATCATCGTGGAACATGTGGGAGCCAACATGGGTATCCAGATCCCGCTGTTGGTTATTGACCGGAGAGTTATCTCGGTCATGTCTGCATGGTTCCCGCACCCGTAGGGTCTACACACTTAAGGTTTGATGACGCTAGGGTTATACGGAATAGATATACGTGGTTACCGAATGTTGTTCGGAGTCCCGGATGAGATCCCGGATGTCACAAGGAGTTCCGGAATGGTCCGGAGGTAAATATTTATATATGGGAAGTCCTGTTTTGGTCACCATAAAAGTTTCGGGTTTTATCGGTAACATACCGGGACCACCGGGAGGGTCCCGGGGGTCCACCAAGTGGGGCCACCAGCCCCGGAGGGCTGCATGGGCCAAGTGTGGGAGGGGACCAGCCCCAGGTGGGCTGGTGCGCCCCCCACCAAGGCCCAAGGCGCAAGGGAGAGTGGAAGGGGGCAAACCCTAGGCTCAGATGGGCCTAAGGCCCACCTAGTGGTGCGCCCCCCTCTCTCTCCCCCCTTGGCCGCCCCCTAGATGGGATCTAGGGCTGGCCGCCACCCCTAGGGGTGGAAACCTAGGTGGGGGCGCAGCCCCTCCCCTCCCCCTATATATACTTGAGGTTTTGGGCTGCCAGAGACACGATTCAATCTCCTTCTTGGTGCAGCCCTACCCTTCTCCCTCCTCGTCTCTTGCGGTGCTTGGCGAAGCCCTGCTGGAGTACCACGCTCCTCCACCACCACCACGCCGTCGTGCTGCTGCTGGATGGAGTCTTCCCCAACCTCTCCTTCTCCCCTTGCTGGATCAAGGCGTAGGAGACGTCACCGGGCTGTACGTGTGTTGAACACGGAGGTGCCGTCCGTTCGGCACTAGGATCATCGGTGATTTGGATCACGACGAGTACGACTCCATCAACCCTGTTCACTTGAACGCTTCCTCTTAGCGATCTACAAGGGTATGTAGATGCACTCTCCTTCTCCTCGTTGCTAGATTACTCCATAGATTGATCTTGGTGATGCGTAGAAAATTTTGAATTTCTGCTACGTTCCCCAACACCCGCTGCCACGGGAGGGTAGGACAAAAGATGTCATGCAAGTTCTTTTCCATAAGCACGTATGACTATATACGGAATACATGCCTACATTACATTGATGAATTGGAGCTAGTTCTGTGTCACCCTATGTTATGACTGTTACATGATGAACCGCATCCGGCATAATTATCCATCACGGATCCGGTGCCTACGAGTTTTCCATATACTGGTTTACGCTTATTTACTTTCTCGTTGCTACTGTTACAATCACTACAAAATACCAAAAACATTACTTTTGCTTTCTCTACTTTTGTTGCCGCTACCACCACTATCATATTACTTTGCTACTAAACACTTTGCTGCAGATACTAAGTTTCCAGGTGTGGTTGAATTGACAACTCAGCTGCTAATACTTGAGAATATTCTTTGGCTCCCCTTGTGTCGAATCAATAAATTTGGGTTGAATACTCTACCCTCGAAAGCTGTTGCGATCCCCTATACTTGTGGGTTATCAAGACTAATTTTTGGCGCCGTTGCCAGGGAGCATAGCTCTATTCTTTGAGTCACTTGGGATTTATATCTGCTTATCATTATGAAGAACTTGAGAGATCCAAAAACCAAGATCTATCCCTCAACTATGAGGGGAGGTAAGGAACTGCCATCTAGCTCTGCACTTGATTCACCTTCTGTTATGAGTAAGTTTGCGACACCTACACCTGCTTCCGCTATTCGTTCTGATATGTCGCATGTTATTGATGATGCCACTTCTGCTATGCATGATACTTATGATGAAACTGCTTCTATGCCTGATACTATTGTGCCCCTTGGTGAATTTCTTGATGAACAAATTACTAGGGCTAGAGAAAAAGAAATTATTGAATCTGAATACGATGATGATAGTGATGATGAAAATATGCCTGTTATCCCTGAGGGCTATCTTTTTGATATGGAATCTTCTGCTGCTATTTTAGCTTGCAAAGATAGATATGAGCTTAAGAGGTTATTAGTTAAATGGAACAAAGAATCACTTAGAGATAAAATGAAACCCGACCCTGCTTTTGCTACTTCACCTATATGTGTTCCTAATAAGGATTATGAATTCTCTGTTGATCCTGATATAATTACTTTGGTTGAATCTGATCCGTTTTATGGCTATGAATCTGAAACTGTTGTGGCACATCTTACTAAGTTAAATGATATAGCCGCCCTGTTTACTAATGATGAGAGATCGTGTTATTTTTATATACTCAAAATATTTCCGTTCTCATTAAAGGGTGATGCTAAGATATGGTTTAATTCTCTTGATCCTGGTTGTGTGCGTAGTCCCCAGGATATGATTTATTACTTCTCTGCTAAATATTTCTCTGCTCATAAGAAACAAGCTGCTTTGAGGGAAATATACAACTTCGTGCAAATTAAAGAAGAGAGTCTCCCACAAGCTTGGAGGAGGCTTCTCAAGTTACTTAATGCTTTGCCTGATCATCCTCTTAAGAAACTCGAAATACTTGATATCTTTTATAATGGACTAACCGATGCTTCCAGAGATTACCTGGATAGTTGTGCTGGTTCTCTTTTCAGGGAAAGAACACCGGATGAAGCTGAAATTCTATTAAATAATATGTTGACAAATGAAAATAATTGGGCACCTCCTGAGCCAGCTCCTGCTCCAATTACTGAGCCTATTCTTAAACCAACTCCGAAGAAGAGAGGTGTTCCATTCCTCAGTCCCGAAGATATGCAAGAGGCAAAGAAATCTATGAAAGAAAAAGGTATTAAAGCTGGAGATGTTAAGAATTTACCTCCTATTGAAGAAATACATGGTCTTAATATACCGCCTGTTGAAGAAACATATGATCTCAATTCTTTATTTACTGAAGAACTGATACGTCTCTAACGTATCTATAATTTTTGATTGCTCCATGCTATATTATCTACTGTTTTGGGCAATATTGGGCTTTATTATCCACTTTTATATTACTTTTGGGACTAACCTATTAACCGGAGGCCCAGCCCAGATTTGCTGTTTTATGCCTATTTCAGTGTTTCGAAGAAAAGGAATATCAAACGGAGTCGAAAGGGAACGGAATCAATTGGAGAAGTTATTTTTGGAACGAAAGCCACCGGATAGACTTGGACTCCACATCAGGAGATACGGGAGGTGCTCACGGGGGTGGGGGGCGCCCCCCCCCTAGGGCGCGCCCCCTGCTTCGTGGGGCCCCCGTAGCTCCTCCGACGTACCCCTGCATCCATATATACCTACGTATCGTAAAACTTCCAGAACGGAAGATAGATCGGGAGTTCTGTCGCTAGAAGCCTCCGTAGCCACTGAAAACCAATCTAGACCCGTTCTGGCACCCTGTCGGAGGGAGCAATCCTTCTCCGGTGGCCATCTTCATCATCCCGGTGCTCTCCATGACGAGGAGGGAGTAGTTCTCCCTCGGGGCTGAGGGTATGTACCAGTAGCTATGTGTTTGATCTCTCTCTCTCGTGTTCTTGATTTGGTACGACCTTGATGTATCGCGAGCTTTGCTATTATAGTTGGATCTTATGTTTCTCCTCCCCCTCTTCTCTCTTGTAATGAATTGAGTTTCCCCTTTGAAGTAATCTTATTGGATTGAGTCTTTAAAGATTTGAGAACACTTGATGTATGTCTTGTCGTGCGTATCTGTGGTGACAATGGGATATCATGTGATTCACTTGATGTATGTTTTGGTGATCAATTTGCGGGTTCCGCCCATGAACCTATGCATAGGGGTTGGCACACGTTTTCGTCGTGATTCTCCGGTAGAACTTTGGGGCACTCTTTGAGGTTCTATGTGTTGGTTGAATAGATGAATCTGAGATTGTGTGACGCATATCATATAATCATATCCACGGATACTTGAGGTGACATTGGAGTATCTAGGTGACATTAGGGTTTTGGTTGATTTGTGTCTTAAGGTGTTATTCTAGTACGAACTCTAGGGCTGTTTGTGACACTTATATGAATAGCCCAACGGATTGATTGGAAAGAATAACTTTGAGGTGGTTTCATACCCTACCATAATCTCTTCGTTCATTCTCCGCTATTAGTGACTTTGGAGTGACTCTTTGTTGCATGTTGAGGGATAGTTATGTGATCCAATTATGTTATTATTGTTTAGAGGACTTGCACTAGTGAAAGTATGAACCCTAGGCCTTGTTTCCTAGCATTGCAATACCTTTTACGCTCACTTTTATCATTCGTTACCTTGCTGTTTTTATTATTTCAGATTACAAAAACCATTATATACCATCCATATACCACTTGTATCACCATCTCTTCGCTGAACTAGTGCACCTATACAATTTACCATTGTATTGGGTGTGTTGGGGACACAAGAGACTCTTTGTTATTTGGTTGCAGGGTTGCTTGAGAGAGACCATCTTCATCCTACACCTCCTACGGATTGATAAACCTTAGGTCATCCACTTGAGGGAAATTTGCTACTGTCCTACAAACCTCTGCACTTGGAGGCCCAACAACGTCTACAAGAAGAAGGTTGTGTAGTAGACATCAAGAACCTCCTGATCCCGATATCCCGACACAGGTAGTAAAGGTAAATTCTCTCTATAGATATGATAAAGCTGAAGTCCCTCCTACTAAAATTGCTAGTCAGTGCTTGGATGAGTTTGATAACTTTATGTTTAAGCAAGACGACTTCAATGCTTATTTTGGTAGACAATTAAAAGAAAATGCTTATATGATTAGACGCTTGGGTGATTAAAGGTGAACATAAACTTGTTAGCAAACATGCTTCTATGGTTACCACTCAAGTAGAACAAGTACTTAAGGCTCAAAAAGAAGTGCTTGATGAAATGAATAGTAAGAAAAATGATTATGCTGTTAGAGTGGCTACTAGAACTGGTAGAATGACTCAGGAACCTTTGTATCCTGAAGGCCACCCTAAGAGAATCGAGCAAGATTCTCAAAGAAATAATATTGATGTTCCTAGTTCTTCTAAAAAGAAGAAGAAGAGAAATTATAGAACTGTGCAAACTTCTAGTGAACCTATTGCTGAACCACCTGATAATCCAAATGATATATCTATGTCTGATGCTGAAACACAATCTGGTAATGAACATGAACCTAATGAAAATATTAATAATGATGTTCATGATGATGCTCAACCTAGTAATGATAAGGGTTGATTATCCTTTTGCCCTCAGTGGTGTCCATGTACTCAGTTTTGCCCTCAGATGCGAATTGTGCTCAGTTTTGCCCCTAGTCCGTGCGCACCGACTCGTTCCGTGAACTCTGCCGTCTCCGTCAGGTCAACCTTTTGACTCGGCCCTTACAGGTGGGACCAGGCGGCAGAGACGGCCAATTTTATTCAGACCGTTGCACGCATGGCTTGTGGGACCAAGCAGAGAGCCGTTGGCGGGTGTGCTATATAAGCGGGTGACAGCGGCGGTGACCACGGCGACAGAGAGCACGGCGGTGACCACGGCGAGAGAGAGAGCACGGCGGTGGGAAGCTAGCAGTGGAGGGCGCGGCGGCGTTGAGATCCCCTTCGGCTCTACGTGTGCAGCGAGAATGGGGTAAGAATCGGGGCAATTGCACCATTTTCGTGGTCGGGATCTTTGAGCAATGGGTTGATCTGTTTGGTGTTCATGCAGGTGACATGCTTCTTTCTTTGGGTCGATGCTCTGGCCAAGACTCTGATGAATGAACTGCAAGAAGAGCATGAAGAATGGTTGCGCATGCTGCCACGAACGGCAGTGGCCGCACCACGAGCTCCGGAAGAAGAGATGGAGGGCGAAGCACGCACTGACAGAGAGCTAGCTGTTGAGCTTAGGATGTTGAAGAAGAAGGTTAGGAAGCTTGAAGATCAAGCACTACCAATACCCATTTGCAAATACTTTGGGGCATTTGTAGGTATGGTAATCGCACTGGTTGTAATGTTGAAAATGTATGGAAAGGCATGAATTATGGAGGAATTTGTAATCTTGAAATTGTTTGAGAAATTCACCTAGTTTAAATGTTGGTTAAAGTTGTTTAAATGTTGAAACAAAAAGAGAAGAAGTGACCAACATTTAAATATGTTGGAAAAAAGAGAAGAAATTAGGAATTCAGAAATTTTTGATCAATGAAATGCAGCTCTCTGCTCTGCCTTTCTGTCCAAAAAAAAGGTTGCTCTTGGGCCAAATTCAGAGCGTAGAGCCAAGTGCAGGCTAGACTAATGGGCCAACTGCATCCAATTAGGCCCATTCGGGGTTTCTCTTGCGTATTTTTCTGTTTTCTATTCTGATTTAATTTAGGCAGTAAATCATAATGCTGAAACTTTTTGTGGAAGCTAATTGAATTATTCCGGAGCCAAACAATTAAGGTTAGAATTTTTTTGGAGCTGTTAATTAATCCAATTCAAATACACTGTGATTTAAATCAAAGACCAAAATGTCATGGAAAATGTACCTCAGCTCTGGTAGAGGTTTACGCCAGGTGCCAAAATAAATGAACATTTTTTTAAGGGCATTACATTGAGAAAAACATAATTTGTCTAAAAAATGAAGGGTGGAAAATGCACAAAAAATTGGTGCGGCTAGGGACTCGAACCCAGGACCGCGTGGGTTTGTGGTGTTTAGGGCTACGCTGGTAACCGCTAGGACAGATGGCAAGACTTTGACATGGGTAGGGAAGGAAGGTATACATAGTGAGACAGTGATTTTTTTTTAAAAAAATAGTGAGACCGTGAATGTTTGCACACACATGAGAGTGGTTTTCCATTGTTTTGCACTTAAATTTTGGAGGATTGGAAGGTTGAAAATGTATGTTGCACTACCACATGATTTTGGTCAGAGTGGCACTTGGTTTAGGGTTAGAGTGGCACTTGGTTTAGGATTTAAAGGGAATAAATTTGCATGTTAGTTCATGACTTTTTGTTTAAATGAAATAGAGGGCTTCTCACCCCCTCCGATTTTCATTAATGAAAACCACAAGCTCTCAAACTTCATGACTTGTTTAGGGAAGAAATGATATGTTTGGGCACGGACATTTTTTAACTCACATAATAAACCCTAATAACTTAGATAAGATGGAACACACCGTACCATTACAATAACTTAGATAAGTTCACGAACAGTTCACAGACACATGACGAAACATGACACGACACGACACGACATAGAAAAACAACAAAATAAAAAACGAAACATGACGAGCTTGACTCCGGGCTTGAACATCTTCATCTTGACCTTCTTCTTCCACCTTGGCCACGCGCGCCCCTTCAACACCGTCTTCATCTTCACACCTCCTCCTCCTCGTTGTAGGGAAGGGAGTGCATCTGGCCTGGAGCGGGGAAGATGCGCTCGTAGTTGGTGTAGATGTTGTAGACGGTGAAGAAGATGGCCTCGCAGCCGCACCAAAAGGCTTGGCCAAGGAGCTCGCGCGCGTCAAACGGGTTGGTGAAGGTGACCGTGAGCAGTAGGAGGATGCCGCCGCGGTCACGTACCTCGTTGAGGGTGAACATCCTCGGTGAGCCCCGTGGGAGGTGGGCATAGCCGGCTCTGAGGAAGGCGCAGGTGAGTTCGACGGAACCCCTCTACCTTGAAATAGCCCACACACAGAGCTCCCTCTCCACGAGCACGCCCGGTGGGTAGCGCAGCTCCGGCACGATAGGCGGACGGTTGAAGGTCGGCCCGTTGAACTACATCTTCACTTGGTCTCGCTTGGGGAGGGCTCGGTCGCTTGGGTGTTTGAAGTTGGAGAGGATCGGATCTGGCTTGTGGGTGGGAGAGGAAGAGAGGCACCCCATTTATAGGCATGTGGGTGGGAGAGGAAGAGAGAAAGGATGAGAACGGTGCGTGTGTGAATCCGGACGCGTGTGTGTATCCATTACGTTTTGCACACTTAAATTTTTGCACGAAAACGATGCATGGGGCGCGTGCGTGCATCTGAATCACTGCATAGCTCTTTGACCGGGCGGTGCATGTGAATCGCTGCCCTGAACCACTGCACTGAACCACCTAACTCGCCTCGCTAGCCTAGCTCGCCTAGCGCACCTCGCTCGCCTCGCTCGCATGCATGCACGTCGCCGCCTCCCGCGCATGCAAACCCATGTCGCCGCCTCCATGCATGCAAGGCCTGGAAAGGCTGAGATGGGATATTTATTGCGGTCTCAGGCCCAGACAACGAGACGGCCCAACGGTCCATCCAGCGCGCCCGGTATTTGTTAAAAAAACAATCTCCCAACCAATCAGATTGCATCTCGCGGATCGCCCCCCTCCTCCCCGCAGATTCCTTCTAGAAGGGTTAGATCGACGACCCTTGATCACCTCTAGGGTTAGATGAACGGTCCTTGTTCAACGCTAGGGTTAGAGGGGTTTGGGAGGGGTTTGGAGCAGTCAAAGCTATGTTTGACCAGTTTCAAATGAGCATAATAAAGTAAATAAAAATCAGAAAAATAAAAAACCTGCGCACATAGTCTTCTTATGTCATATACTAATGATTTAAGTTGATAAACAAGCTTTACATACATTTAAATGATAAGTTCATGTGTATTGTATGATATCTCGAGTATCTCAAACTCTCTTGTATGAAGTGAAGAGAAGTGTTTTGGGGAAATGAACATGAAAATTTCAAAAAACTAACCACAGCTTCATTTTGGAGTGACTAAGAAGGATCCAGGCTTAGTTTTTCATTTTGATGTTTTACAATTGTTTAAATCTTGGTCAAAGTTAAGTTTGACCAGAATTCAAATGAGCAAAACAAATTAAAAATCAAAAAATGGAAAAACCAGCGCACATAGTCTGTACATATAGAATATATGTGTAGGAAAGTTATTTGGCTGATTTAGACAAGGTCAAAAAAACTTTGCTTAGAAATGAGGCCGTTTACCCTACCTTTGGACCCCTCTTTTTAGCACATTTTTCATGAAAATTTCAAAAAGCTCACCACAACTTCATTTTGGATTGACTAAGAAGTATCCAGGCTTAGTTTTTCATTTTGATGTTTTAGACTTGTTTAAATCTTGGTCAAAGTTAGGTTTGACCAGAATTTAAATGAGCAAAACAAAATTCAAAAAAATCAAAAAAAGGAAAAACCATGTGCTCATTCAAACATCATCCAACAGATATTTAAACATCATGTCAAACATACTTCTAACATAGGTCCAACATCATCCAACAGAAATACAACATGTCAAGTGATTAATGTTTCATAATACAACATCATCCCTTATTCACAATGTTCCATAATTATTCATAGATAGCGTTGGGGCTTCTTTCTGTTCCTTGAGCTTCTTGCCATCACTTTGCTCCTCGTACACCTTGTGCTCATTGTTTCTTCTCTTCTTCTCTTGGTTGTCGGTACCTTGCACGTCTTCTTCAAACCTACCATAGAGCTGTGCAAAACATAAACGGTAATGAGATCATGTCAAGTGATAGATGTACAGTAGTATTTGACCCTTGCAAGATTTACATACCTAGCAGAACTCACAACAACAGAAGGTTGGTCACCATTTGGAGCCTCACTTGGATCATCATTTGGAGCCTCACTTGGATCACCATGATCACCATTTAGAGCCTCACTTGGATCACCATTTGGAGCCTCACTTGAATCATTATTTGGAGGATATTTTGGATCATCGTCAAAATCACGCGGCTGTTGACCATCATCATTTGGAACCTCGTCAAAATCCTCATCTGATGCAACCGGCTGTTGACCATCATTTTCATCATCTGTTGAGGCAACCGGCTGCTGACCAACATTTTCATCGAAGCCTTCATCGAAACTCTCTCCGAACGCTGGATCTACTGTGTTATCACAATACTTACCAAAATGACCAGACCCACCACACCTTGTGCACTTACGCTTCCTCGCTCCAAGTCCAGCTCCTTCGCTGCGAGGTCTGATTCGACTCTTCCTTGGTCTACCTGCTGCTCTCTTCAGAATTGGAGCGCAAAGCTTGAATCCAGGGTCCACCATGTCCCATTGTTGTTTTCCCTCCATAGCAGGCAAGGCATAAGCATATGTGGCTTTGAACCTTGCAACAGAGTAGTAATCATGCACATACTGTTGTATGTTCCCTGCTGGACCTGGGAGAGAAGTGATGAAAAACAAGGCATGAATGCATGACAACCCAGTTATCTGCCATTACCTACAACTGCAAGTTCTAGCTTCTAAATCCACTGGATATCTCCATTCCCTCTTCTCTTTATCCAAATATGATATCTCTACTGTGGTAACCGAGCAAAGAGTCATGTTCATTTCCAAGCCTGTTGTCTTCTGCTTCAGTTCATTCATCATGGCAGGGATGATAATGTGGCCCATGAATTTTGCCTCGGCTATTCCTGCACGATAATGAAATTTCTGCATGTATTCTATCCTTATCCTATCAAGCAAATCCACCACATAATGACCCTTTAGTTTTTGGATCATTGAGTTGAAAGACTCTGTTAGATTATTGTGCACATAGTCAACTTTGCTCACTTCACTTAATTGGCTTCTGGCCCATAACTTGGAGTGGTGTGTTTCCAAGTATTCTTTCACTTTGGGATTCATGTATAACTGCCTCAAGTGGTAGTTGTGCTTCTTCACACTGCATGTCAAAGATGTTGGCCATAAATTGTCGGTATACACCTTTCCTTTGAATTTCTTCATGAAATTTGCAGCAAGGTGACGCATGCATTCCCTATGCTCTACTCCAGGGAACACATTGTCCACATCCACTTCTAAACCTTTGCAGGCATCTGTATGAATGACCAACCCATTGGGATGTGCAATAGCCCGACGGAGATTATGCAAAAACCAAGTCCAGCTCTCCTCAGACTCTGTCTCCAGCACACCATAGGCAACTGGAAATACAAAACTATGTGCATCAACTACACAAGATGCTACTAACTGTCCTTTAAACCTCCCTATGAGAAAAGTGGCATCAATAGCCAAATAAGGCCTGCAGCCTGCCAAAAAAACCCGGCGACAAGCCTCAAAGCAGACAAAAACCCTCCTAAAGCATTCCTTGCTCTTTGTCACTCCCCTGAATGTGTACTCCACGGTGTGGTGATCAATATCTACAATACTACCTGGGCTTGTCCTCTCCACTTCACCTTTGAATGAATACAACAATTGAAAACTTTCCTGCCAGTTACCATAAATAGAATCCATAGCATGTTGTTTACCATTGAACAACCTCATGTATGGTAAATCTATATTGAACTTATCTTTGATGTTCTTCTGCAATTCCTTTGGACCCACTTGATGGTTTTCTTTCACCCACTTCTTTACTTCTTCTGCCACCCATCTTGACTTGGCTCTACTGATTGTATCCTTCCTAAGGGTTGATTCCTGGCATGTGTGCTTAAAAGGGTTCACTTTGACCTGAACATTAGTGCTATTCCGCATTTTAGATGCAAGCAGCCTCCATGGACAACCTTCAGTCGGACAGTGCACTCTGTAACGTACTTGACCACTCTTGTCAACTTTGAAAGTACGTTCTACCTTGATGCAGTATGTCACAAGTGCATTTCTACACTCATTCATGGATGCAAAAACTGTACCTTCTTCCATATGAGGGTTCAAAGGGTCCCATTCAACAGCTGCAAGGTCTTCGTCCTCACCCATCGCGTCATCATCCACACGGACTACATTGTGAGCCTCATCTTGATTTTCAGTCCGAGGTGCCCGTCGTAAATTCCGAATAACATCATAATATAGCTTCTCTTCATCAACCCCAGAATTGTAGCCATCAGGCTCCACTTCAAGGGGGACCCTTCTGCTGTTGCCCACACTTGTCGAGCCACCACGTCGCCGTGCACCAACTGAACTGTTCTGGCTAGAGATGCCATTACGACGACTTGGTTCTCCCCGAGATGTTGCACCCGCCATCCTAGGTCCAAATGCCTGCTCAAGCACATCAACTTGCAGCCTCACATGAAAATTATCTTTCTCTTTATGCCTAACAAACATGGTAGCTAGCTCTTCATCATTACTAACTATCACCCAATTCTTTTCCCCATCATAGTATTTGTATACCACTTCATCAAGCAAACCCCAAGGATATTGGCTACAAATTACCTCCCCAAATTGTCTGAAACTCCAATTACTAGCCATTGGCAACCGATAATCAAAACCTCCTTGGTATTTCTTCTTATCCTTTGCATCGAACATGTACCGGTCCCTTCTAATGTGCACCATGAAAGCAAACCGCAACTCCATCCTAACCGGTGAAAAACAGAGACGCAATCAGCACACTAATTGGGCAAACCTACTCGAATCGAGTGTTCAAATGCACAACTAAGCTCAATATAAACAAGAGGCGAGACTTACCCCTCGGGAACCCAGTCATGGACGCGGCGGATCTCCGGCCCGATGCCTGCCTCGCCAAATACTTCGGGGTCGCCGCTGCTCACCATTTCGCCCTAGGGTTCTTCCTCCTAGTTTAAGTAGCTCCAGCAGCCCCCCACCTTTGAGCGCTTCGGCCGGCGAACGGAAGGAGGCCGCGCCGCGGATCGAGCAGGTGGCGGGCGCCCCACCCGTGGCGTCGCAGGAAGGTGGTGGGCATCACAGGTAGCCGTGGAGCATAGGCGCAGGGAGGTAGCGGCGGAGCAGGCCGTGCAGCTGGTGGCGGGGCAGGTGCTGGCCGCGGTGCAGGTGGCGGCGACGGCGGCGCAGGACAGCCGACCGGGCGGATGGGTGTGAGCTAGAATGATTTGGGGATTTAGTTGCACGGGCCTACATGTCAGCTCCGGACCCACGTCCACGCGATCCCACATGTAAGCTCTGGACCCACAACCACTAACGCCGACGGACGGAATGGACTCAAATATGGCCGTTTGGCCTCGTCATAGTTGCTGTGCTCGGACTAGGGGCAAAACTGAGGACAATTCGCATCTGAGGGCAAAACTGAGCACATGGACACCACTGAGGGCAAAAGGATAATTAACCCTAATGATAATGATGTAGAAATTGAACCTGCTGTTGATCTTGATAACCCACAATCAAAGAATCAATGTTATGACAAAAGAGACTTTGTTGCTAGGAAACATGGTAAAGAAAGGGAACCTTGGGTTCAGAAACCCATGCCTTTTCCTCCGAAATCATCCAAGAAAAAGGATGATGAGGATTTTGAGCGCTTTGCTGAAATGATTAGGCCTATCTTTTTGCGCATGCGATTAACTGATGTGCTCAAAACAAATCCTTATGATAAATATATGAAGGATATCATTACTAATAAAAGAAAGATACCGGAAGCTGAGATTTCCACCATGCTTGCTAATTATACTTTTAAGGGTGGGATACCAAAGAAACTTGGAGACCCCGGAGTACCTACTATACCTTGCTCCATTAAAAGAAATTATATTAAAACTGCTTTATGTGATCTTGGAGCCGGTGTTAGTGTTATGCCTCTCTCTTTATATCATAGACTTGACTTGAATAAGCTGACACCTACCGAAATATCTTTGCAAATGGCTGATAAATCAACTGCTATACCTGTCGGTATTTGTGAGGATGTGCCTGTTGTGGTTGCAAACGTTACTATTTTAACGGACTTTGTTATACTTGATATTCCCGAGGATGATAGTATGTCTATTATTCTTGGAAGACCTTTTCTTAATACTGCAGGGGCTGTTATTGATTGCAACAAAGGCAATGTCACTTTTCATGTTAATGGTAATGAGCATACGATACACTTTCCGAGGAAACAACCTCAAGTTCATAGTATCAACTCCATTGGAAAAATTCCATCGATTATAATTGGAGGTTTTGAATTTCCTCTTCCTACTGTCAAGAAGAAATATGATATACTTATTATTGGGGATGTGCATATCCCCGTTGAGGTATCTTAGTGTTATTCGAAATTTCTCCGATTTCATGATTATCAGAATGAGTTTGTTAACAAGACTTGATCAACCTTGTTAGTGAATTCTTTTTGATGAGCATGAGATGGATGAAACTAGAAGCACAAACTTTTGTACCCTCTCTATACTTTCTGTTAATTAGTAGAAATAAAGTAAAAATAGTATTTTTCTGTCTGTTTCCTGACTTATCCGTGCAATATAAAAATATCCTGAAAATAAAAGTCCTCAGAATGACATGCCAATTTAATATGATTTTTTCAGGAATATTTGAGAATTTACTGTGCAAAAATTACCGCGGGAGGAGCTGCCACCTGGCCATGAGGGTGGTGGGCGCCCCCCCTTAGGGCGCCCCCCTGCCTCGTGGGCCCATGGTGGCCCTCCTCCACTTATCCCAGCACCCATCTTCTTCCTCTGTCTCACACAAACCTGAAAAACCAACTCAAGCACGAGTTCCAGCCACTTTTGCTGTGATTTTCGATCTCCTTGCTCAAAGCACCTCTCGCAAAACTGCTTGGTGAGATTGTTCCTTGGTATGTGACTCCTCCATTGGTCTAATTAGTTTTTGTTCTAGTGCTTTATTCTTTGCAAATTTTTGCTGCATAGGTGACCATGTTCTTGAGCTTGCATGTCAAATTTATATGGTTCCAAGAAGTTCTAATGCTTGATATAGGCTCTAGGCACTTGTAGGAGTAGTTGCTATCAGTTTTATTGAAGTTGGTGACGGTGTCCTGGACTAGGGGGTACTCAACACGTCATCTCCCGATCTGTTAGATTGGGCCGAGGACCCCCATGGCCGTATACTCATGGGCCAGTTCGGACAGTTGCCGCATACATGGAAGATTCCACAAGACCTGGTGATCAAGACAAGGACTCCTCCCCACCGGCGTATTCGGCTAGGACTCTTGTTATCCTAGGCCTCTGGTGCATTATATAAATGGAGGCCAGGCTAGTCGATAAATCATATACAACATACAATCATACCATAGGCTAGCTTCTAGGGTTTAGCCTCTCCGATCTCGTGGTAGATCAACTCTTGTAATACTCATATCATCAAGAATAAATCAAGCATGACGTAGGGTTTTACCTCCATCAAGAGGGACCGAACCTGGGTAAAACATCGTGTCCCCTGCCTCCTGTTACCATTCGCCCTAGACACACAGTTCGGGACCCCCTACCCGAGATCCGCCGGTTTTGACACCGACATTGGTGCTTTCATTGAGAGTTTCACTGTGTGATCGGCAAAAGGATTGATGGCTCGTCTGCAGGTCAACTGCGATGCCGGCATCTTCGTCGCCGGCTCGACTGGTCACCTTGGCTCGACCGAGGACCGTGCTCCATCTCTGATCGTCATGTTCGGACGAGGGCCTTCATCAACATCAACTCCGATCTCTATTAAGATCATGGAGGAATCATCCATGGAGCTCGGGGGCTCAACGTCAACATTGCCCTCGGGCGACCGTGCTGTTTTTCCAAATAGCAAACTTGTATCCGCTGCCACCACCTCTTAGAGCATTGCTTTGACGATCCCTTTGGTGGAATTTTGCGGAATTGAGTCTACAACATCCATGCAAAATTTCGTTAAGTTCCGATGGAGGAATCTCCGACAATCTATGATATACCGGAGCCCTGTCAAACCTGGACGGGAATCTGGACAAGTTTAGGGCGTGGTCTCTAGAGCCTAGCTCGGAGTTCCTTTAAAAGATCCAACCGTTCATCTACTGCGTAATTCCCATATCTACCATCCCTCCAAATTTCAGCTCGATCCGACGGTTTAAACTCCAGGAACCTTTCGATGAGTGGATCAATTTTCGGATCCGTTTTCTGCGCGAATACGGATCCGACCCGAATTCATGTTTCTTTATGAACGTGACATTGGACAACCTTTTTAGAGGAATTCTCTTCTAGGGTATTGTGTGTTGTTTTTAAACACGTGCCCGCAAATTTTTAAGCCTCCCCTAAGGTCGCCTTCATCATCATGCTGGTGTCAAATCAATCCGGCGATATTGCTCCAAGGCTGCCGACTTGCGCTAGACACGTCGTCACTATGTTGAGCCGAGCTCAACTTCTTCGGATCATCATCTCGGCAAGCCAAACAAGAGTCCGGCATCGCGAAGGATAAATCATCACCAACATCGCCGCCCCACGGATTACATGGAGCGGGCATACCAGCATCGCCACACGGTCACTTCATCAAGCCGGCATCGACCACGTCACAACTTGCATCGGCAGGGCCGCACTATTGCTTCTTCAAGATGGTGTCCACCATGCCGACCTACTTTGACTCATCGGCTGGCATCGAGGCTTCGACATCTCGGCTGGACCGGGGGCTTCGCCATCTCTTCATCAACCTACTCCGGACACTTCGGCGTCAATAGCCGACCAGCTCCGTCACGTTAGCTGGACCGAGGGCTTTCCCTTTGCGAGCCAACCTTTCCCAGCATTGCCATGCCGTCGTTTTATCGCCCATCAGGCAATGAGTGTGCGGATCGAGTCCCAATTTTGGGAATCACCTTTCTTCGGATTGCTACAACAAATAAACCAGGTGCTATTAATCCCAGTATTTTTTGCTTGTTTGGGTTCGTTTTTCCCAAGGAATTATTACTCTGACTTGTCCATCATATGTACACAGGTCTATCAAATGGTGGCCGCATTAACGACGGTCGCATGGTGGTTCGGTCAGTCTCCGTACATAGTCCGGCGAATGCCGCATCCGGAACTCGGACCGACCTGTGAATTCAGGCTTTGCCACGCCTTTATTGCATCACGCCGACGCCCTGCATCGACATTGACTTCGGCGCCAGGCCATATTTCTTTTATTACTCACTTTGCATAAATCATTTATTATGCAACATTTTTTTATTATCATTATTATTATTATCTCCGGTTTGCACTATTTTTTGTGCACATGAAAATGATCCGGGGACTTCATCGTCACTCTGCCGGTCTGCATTGACCGTGCTATGTCACCACTTCGGCGTGTCGAGCTCTCCGCTCCGCCACCTCGGGACCGGCTTGGGGGATGGAACCTTGTCCCGCATCAAGCTCGGACCGCGTCATCAATGCCGAACACATTAACCAGCTAAGTCGCTTTCATGCTCAAAGTTTTAATTTTTAACTTGTGTTCGGTTCGACCAAGCATTACACTTTTTTGGAAAAAAGTTGCTTGTACAAAATTTCCTTGTCCAAACTTTGTTTGTGACACACATATTCACATACCCCGTTTATGTGGGGGCTTCCTTTATGAAGCTTTTCCTCTTGCATATGATTATACTTGTACGGCTTCATTCCTTGTTCGTGTATTACACCACAATATGCACCATATGGACTTAAGCGATTTGCAAGCTAGGTTGCCTGGCTCCTGTGCTTACCCCTACATTCCCGATTGTTCGGCTAGGGAGTAAAGGGAGCACCTCTGCGATTGTCACGACCGAGTCCTCCGAGCTCTGACCTCAGACTGGGTGAAGCCGAAAGCTAGCGCTCTTATTGTTTTCAATCATGGTCGGCACACAACGGAACTCATGAGTACAAAAAATCTATTGCACAAGTCTCATAGCAATAATGAGCACCGAAGAAAGGTATCGGTGGGGGTACTATTTTGTTCAAAGATGCTTCTTACACTTCGTCTGTAATATAGCATAAGTTCCCTGAGTGCGCTTTGTCTGTTACAGCCTTATGGCCAGGTTGCCTGGTTATCGGAAACACTGTCGATATTCTTGATAGGTGGAGTACATAACACTTTTCGGTCCTTGACCGAAGAGGGAGAAGTCGACGGTCGGTTAAGACGCGTTTAAAGTTTGGTTGAACAAAGATATGATATAAGTACTTCGGTACATACAATCATTATACATAAAATTCTTTTACCCAAGTCACTTGGGGGCTCTTAAAATTTATATGAGCTATTTTATAGTAAATGTGTTTTCTTCTTGGTCATTGCAAAGTCTTTTTCTATCACTCCTTTTTCGACATGAGTGTGTGGTCAATAGCCAGATAACCCATTTTCTCTCTAGTGACCGCTCGAGTTTAGTTCGCTAAACTGGTCTAACGAGAAGCACTCCGCCTTCGGGATAGGAGGCTGCAGCCATAGGCTGACCCGCTTGAAGTCTTGAGATCGGATGTGTAATATTAATGCACAACAGAAGCACAAAATTTCCCCAATTTTCGGATTGGCACCGAACACTTGATCTTGTTCGGACGTCAAGTTTTTACTGATGTTCTTTGGTTTTCCAAGCTTATGGCACTTTTAAACTATTTGTGTGTTTCCAGCACAAGTCTCATAGTGCAATGCCGGACACCTTTATGGATTCGGCAAAAACATTCTCGGATCTCACTATATATGCATTGGTTTCGAATTGTCTTCGGTCAATAGTTGGGTTGCCCGGCTCCTGTGCTTGCCTCCTACGTTCCGCTTTGTTCGGCTAGGTGTGCAAAGGGAGAACCACTGCGATTGTGCTTCCAGCTCACATGGTTAAGCACCTCAGTGGAGAAAGCCGAAAACTGACTGTCACAATAATCGTAAACTAGTCGGCGATCCGATGACTATGTTAAATGACGGGCCATTCATAACAATGGCCGAAGTGTTTACGCCTTGACCTCGACTGTCTGCGAACACTATCGGGGGCTATTAACTGGCCTCCCAAACTAAATCCTCGATATTTTGCTCTTACATTAGAGCTGAGGTTTCATGATCATGCTTAGCATGACAACCCAAAGAAAGGAACCGATAGCGGGACTATTTTCTTTGGAAGACATTTCTTATGTTAAACAGTAATATAACATATCTCTCTACGTACCTTTGTTTATAAAACCGTATGGCCAGATTGCCTTGTTTGTCGTAAATCTTTGCCCTCATAAAGGCTTTATAAAGTAGGACAAACACTCCTCGGCTACTGGCCGAAGAGGTGGAAGCTGATGGTCGGTCAACAAAGTTTTGTACAATGCGGATCCGAGCATTAATGACGTAAAGTACTTGGATACATAGAGTCATTACACATAATTTGTGATTTTACTATGGATATCGATCCTTAATTCGGCCACCCGTGCCCGCATTAAGGCTCGGGGGCTACTAGGCTTCAGGCACATCGATCCCCTGATCTGGTGTTACCACCCGACCATTGTCTCGGGGGCTACTGCATTGCATGTCCAATGCAGAAAATTTTATGTGCAATATAGTTTCCGAGGAGATTTTGATCCTCAGGTTGGTCGGCCGCACCCAACCTGAGTCTCGAGGATTGAGCATGCCGCTTTTTGTGTCCCGAAGTATTCTGCCGAGCTAGGACTTGATCCTCAGGCCGATTTTGCAAATCACCCTGAGTCTCAGCGGCTACTGGGATCAGCGGTCTTACGTCATCCTTCAGGTGCCTCTTGGGTTTTAGACCGATACACACCTTGAGGGCTACTGGCTGTATATCTCGGCAGAGAATAAATTGCACCAATAAAAATATTGACAAAAAATCAGCCCACGATCGGGGTGGTGCACTGCTTCGGAAGCAGTCCGGCATAAAGTTCGGGCGCTAGTGGCTGGCTCCATAGAGGGCATTTCCGGCATTAAGCTCGGCTAAACTCCTTCAACTTTTTTGTACCAAGATGATCTATGACATCTTGGATATAGTCCGGCGTTGGAGCTTGGACACAGTCCGGCGTTGGAGCTCGGATACATTTCTGCGTTGGAGCTCGGAAGCAGTCCGGCGTTGGTGCTCGGCTGCAAAAGATACCTCGAATGCAGTCCAGCGTTGGAGCTCGGACGCAAGAGGACACTGCCTCCCGGGAACAGCTTCAAACCCGAGGCGTGGCATAAAAATAACAAGGCATTGATAAAGTACGGAAACTTAAAGGGGCTCCTCAGATACCCGACGTGTAAACTCGTCGAATGCATTTCGACGATCCTCAAGATCGAAGACGAGAAGATTTGTTGAACCCGTTTTCAAGACCGACAACCGAAGATGAAGAACAGTTCGGAAGAATCGAGGAGCGTCCCTAACTTGAAGACCAGTTCAGGGGGCTACTGACGGTGTCCTGGACTAGGGGGTACTCAACACGTCATCTCCCGATCTGTTAGATTGGGCCGAGGACCCCCATGGCCGTATACTCATGGGCCAGTTCGGACAGTTGCTGCATACATGGAAGATTCCACAAGACCTGGTGATCAAGACAAGGACTCCTCCCCACCGGCGTATTCGGCTAGGACTCTTGTTATCCTAGGCCTCTGGTGCATTATATAAACGGAGGCCAGGCTAGTCGATAGATCATATACAACATACAATCATACCATAGGCTAGCTTCTAGGGTTTAGCCTCTCCGATCTCGTGGTAGATCAACTCTTGTAATACTCATATCATCAAGAATAAATCAAGCAGGACGTAGGGTTTTACCTCCATCAAGAGGGCCCGAACCTGGGTAAAACATAGTGTCCCCTGCCTCCTGTTACCATCCGCCTTAGACGCACAGTTCGGGACCCCCTACCCGAGATCCGCCGGTTTTGACACCGACAGTTGGTTCACTTTTGTTTGAAGTTACTAAAAATTTCAGAATTTTTCAGAGAAAAACATTATGCTTAGGAAGATGTTCCAAGGTGGTTCCTCTAAGAAGCAAGGACCCAGGATTGCTATGCGCGATGCTGACGAGGATCCACCAAGAGACGCTCCGGTACGGCCTTGTGAATGGTCGTCAGAAAATTTTATGGACCGTGCGGGAATTAAAGAAGAATTCAAAGAATATTTGCGCAATGCCGGTCTTGAGGATTTTGAGGCTAACAAATGCCCCCAGTATCATGATCTCACAAGTTCATTTGTGAGGAGGTTTGAGTATTCATCTTCGTGTAATTCTCCTTCAGTCATGTTTGATCTTTATGACAAATCTTATACCATGGACATATAGGATTTCACTCTTGCATGCAAACTTCCATCGTGGGGCAGTATTAGGGATCCCCCTAAATCTGAATTTAGAAACTTTCTTGCTAGTATAACTGTGCGGGAATCTAGAGATATAACGCAGGCTACCATAGGGAGCATTCACTTTCCTGCTATACATTATTTTTGCTCTCTTCATCGGTAGATGCATAAATGCTAAGGATGAAGCATGTCACATGTGTGTCCCTGATCTTAGCATTCTTAGGAGTGCTGTGTTAGGAGACCAATCTTAGCATATGGGAGCCATTGTAGCTCATAGGTTGCATCATAAGAGACATAATGGAGATTTCTTTGGAGGAATTTATGCAACCCGCTTAGCTCATTTTCTTGAAATAGACATTCGTGAGGGTGATACGGAGTTGCCTCCTGCATATTTAGATTATGAACCTATGGCTTCGCACCAGTTTGTCGAGAGGCCTGAATCACCTCTCTTATATCGTTTAATTTTTGATAAACGACGTGTTTTCCGTATTACTCTCCTTGCTCCTGCCTCCTTTGATTCACAGACAAAAAGAAGATATGTTATTACCAAAGAGGAGGCAGAAGAGTACGAGAGGAGAGCGAAGGCAGCTTGACTCCACGCTGCAGCACAGCAGGCGATAACCGTTGCACATCAATATGATCCCAACTATTCTTCGTCGCAGTACGACCCCAGCTACACTTACGGGTATCCGCCAGGTTATCCCTGGCAATAGACCAACTTAGGCCAAAAGCCTAAGCTTGGGGGAGTACGTATTTCTCACCGACATTATATTTATGTTCACACACACTCATTACTAGATGTCGGTGCTCATACTTTTTCACTATAATATCCATGCTAGTTTATGTTCTTTTTCCTGCTTTCTTCTTGTGTGTTTGTTAAACCTTAAGAAAAACCAAAAAAATTAGTAGTAGTTTATTTTTCTGCTGTAGTAGTAATAATTAAAAAGAAAACCCAAAAATATTTCCTGTTCTTCTTTTGCTTGTTTGGGAGCTTTCCCGTGTAAATAGTTTCTTTTCTTTTCTTTTCTTTGGGGGTCAGTAGGAGAAGACCATAATTAAACATGTTTGCAATGACAATTAGAGATCATAGTTGCTTGTGCCATGCTTGATTAGCTATGAGTTATAATGGTTTACCTTGTGTGCCAACATGCTATTGAGATGATTATGATGTGGTATAATGGGGTGGTATCCTCCTTTGAATGATTTAAGTGACTTGACTTGGCACATGTTCACGCATGTAGTTGAAACAAATCAACATAGCCATCACGATATTTATGTTCATGGTGGATTATATCCTACTCATGCTTGCATCCAATGTTTATTAATTTTAATGCATGTACATGGCTGTTGTTGCTCTCTAGTTGGTCGCTTCCCAGTCTTTTGCTAGCCTTCACCTGTACTAAGTGGGAATACTGCTTGTGCATCCAATCCCTCAAACCCCAAAGTTATTCCAGATGAGTCCACCATACCTTCCTATATGCGGTATCTACCTGCCGTTCCAAGTAAATTTGTATGTGCCAAACTCTAAACCTTCAAATAAACATTCTGTTTTGTATGCTCGAATAGCTCATGTATCAACCAAGGTTGTCCTTATCTTCCGTGTTAGGCGCTCTCAAGAGGAGTGGACTCCGCTCCTCACTCACGAGAAAATGGCTGGTCACCGGGATGCCCAGTCCCATGCTTTATGCAAACTAAATCAAAATTAATTGCAAACAAAACTCCCCCTGGGACCTGATGTATGTTGGAGGCACTCATTGTTTCGAGCAAGCCATGGATTGATGCTTGTTGGTGGAGGGGGAGTATAAACTTTACCATTCTATTTGGGAACCGCCTATAATGTGCTTAGCATGGAAGATATCGCCATCTCTTAGTTGTTACGTTGACAATGAAAGTATACCGCTCAAAATACAATTTATCTCTATTTCAAAACCGAGCTCTGGCACCTCTACAAATCCCTGCTTCCCTCTGCGAAGGGCCTATCCATTTACTTTTATGTTGAGTCATCACCCTCTTATTAAAAAGCACTAGCTGGAGAGCACAACTGTCATTTGCATTCATCACTGTTAATTTATATTGGGTATAAGTATGATTGGATCTCTTTTACCATGAATTACAATGTCTAGTCAGCCCTTGATCTTTAAAGGTGCTCTGCATTTATGTTTTGCGGTCTCAGAAAGGGCTAGCGAGATACCATCTTGTTATATCATATTATGATTGTTTCGAGAAAGTGTTGTCATCCAAGATTTATTATTATGACTTGCTAGTTGATTATTCTATTGATATGAGTAATTATGAGACCTGAGAATTATTGCAAATGTGGTTAGTTATGATCTATGCTGAAAACTTGAATGCTGGCTTGACATAGTTACAACAATAAGAGCAAACAGAGTTTGTAAAAGTTTTTCTTTCTTTCTTTCAGTTTGTCAACTGAATTTCTTGAGGACAAGCAAGGGTTTAAGCTTGGGGGAGTTGATACATCTCCGTCGTATCTACTTTTCCAAACACTTTTGCCCTTGTTTCGGACTCTAACTTGTATGATTTGAATGGAACTAACCTGGACTAACGCTATTTTCAGCAGAATTGCCATGGTGTTGTTTTATGTGCAGAAAACAAATATTCTCAGAATGACCTGAAACTCCACGGAACATCTTAGAAAAAATAATAAAAAATCCTTGCCAAAGATGAAGACCAGGGGGCCCACACCCTTCTCACGAGGGTGGGGGGCGCGCCCCCCTACCTCGTGGGCCCCCTGGATGCCCTCCGACGCTAACTCCAACTCTATATATTTGCTTTCGGAGAGAGAAAAAAGGGAAGAAATCATCACGTTTTATGATACGGAGCTGCCGCCAAGCCCTAAAACCTCTCGGGAGGGCTGATCTGGAGTCCGTTCGGGGCTTCGGAGAGGGGGATTCATCGCCGTCGTCATCATCAACCATCCTCCATCACCAATTTCATGATGCTCACCGCCGTGCGTGAGTAATTCCATTGTAGGCTTGCTGGACGGTGATGGGTTGGATGAGATTTATCATGTAATCGAGTTAGTTTTGTTAGGGTTTGATCCCTAGTATCCATTATGTTCTGAGATTGATGTTGCTATGACTTTGCTATGCTTAATGCTTGTCACTAGGGCCCGAGTGCCATGATTTCAGATCTGAACCTATTATGTTTTCATGAATATATGTGAGTTCTTGATCCTATCTTGCAAGTCTATAGTCACCTACTATGTGTTATGATCCGGCAACCCCGAAGTGACAATAATTGGGACCACTCCCGGTGATGACCATAGTTTGAGGAGTTCATGTATTCACTATGTGCTAATGCTTTGTTCCGGTTCTCTATTAAAAGGAGGCCTTAATATCCCTTAGTTTCCAATAGGACCCCGCTGCCATGGGAGGGTAGGACAAAAGATGTCATGCAAGTTCTTTTCCATAAGCACGTATGACTATATACGGAATAAATGCCTACATTACATTGATGAATTGGAGCTAGTTCTGTGTCACCCTATGTTATGACTGTTACATGATGAACCGCATCCGGCATAATTATCCATCACTGATCTGGTGCCTACGAGTTTTCCACATACTGGTTTATGCTTATTTACTTTCCTGCTGCTACTGTTACAATCACTACAAAATACCAAAAACATTACTTTTGCTGTCTTTACTTTTGTTGCCGCTACCACCACTATCATATTACTTTGCTACTAAACACTTTGCTGCAGATACTACGTTTCCAGGTGTGGTTGAATTGACAACTCAGCTGCTAACACTTGAGAATATTCTTTGGCTCCCCTTGTGTCGAATCAATAAATTTGGGTTGAATACTCTACCCTCGAAAGCTGTTGCGATCCCCTATACTTGTGGGTTATCAGTGTGCATCATTAGGTACGAGGGTGACCGCCACCAAGAAACTAGGAAGCTTCTCGAAGGCCAAGGAGAAGGACCCCAAGCCCACATGGAGGAAGAAGGAACCCAACAGGAGCTAGACATAAAGTCCCAGGCGACCCCGTGCGCACGGGCCCCCGAGACCCCGTGTCCACGGGCTACACAGGGAGCTGGCACTGGAGCACTGATACGTCCATTTTGCATAATGCTTTTATATCAATATTTATTGCATTATGGGCTGTTATTACACATTATGTCACAATACTTATGCCTATTCTCTCTTATTTTACAAGGTTTACATAAAGAGGGAGAATGCCGGCAGCTGGGATTCTGCGCCGGAAAAGGAGCAAATATTGGAGACCTATTCTGCACAGCTCCAAAAGTCCTGAAACTTCACAGAAGTCATTTACAAAATATATAAAAAATACTGAGCGCAAGAAGTTCCAGAGGGGGGCCACACCCTGGCCACAATGGTGGGGGCTAGTTGCTAGTAGTGTTGATTACTCCTTGTAGTTAATGCTAGTTGGTTTATTTGGTGGAAGATCATATGTTCAGATCCTATATGCATATTAATACCCCTATGATTATGAACATGAATATGCTTTGTGAGTAGTTACGTTTGTTCCTGAGGACATGGGAGAAGTCTTGCTATTAGTAGTCATGTGAATTTGGTATTCGTTCGATATTTTGATGAGATGTATGTTGTCTCTCCTCTAGTGGTGTTATGTGAACGTCGACTACATGACACTTCACCATTATTTGGGCCTAGAGGAATGCATTGGGAAGTAATAAGTAGATGATGGGTTGCTAGAGTGACAGAAGCTTAAACCCTAGTTTATGCGTTGCTTCGTAAGGGGCTGATTTGGATCCATAGGTTTCATGCTATGGTTAGGTTTACCTTAATACTTTTGTTGTAGTTGCGGATGCTTGCAATAGAGGTTAATCATAAGTGGGATGCTTGTCCAAGTAAGGACAACACCCAAGCACTGGTCCACCCACATATCAGATTATCAAAGTACCGAACGCGAATCATATGATCGTGATGAAACCTAGCTTGACGATAATTCCCATGTGTCCTCGGGAGCGCTTTTCTCTATATAAGAATTTGTCCAGGCTTGTCCTTTGCTAGAAAAAGGATTGGGCCACCTTGCTGCACTTTATTTACTTTTGTTACTTGTTACTCGTTACAAATTATCTTATCACAAACTACCTGTTACCTATAATTTCAGTGCTTGCAGAGAATACCTTGCTGAAAACCGCTTATCATTTCCTTCTGCTCCTCGTTGGGTTCGACACTCTTACTTATCGAAAGGACTACGATAGATCCCCTATACTTGTGGGTCATCAAGACTCTTTTCTGGCGCCGTTGTCGGGGAGTGAAGCGCCTTTGGTAAGGAAAAATTTATATAGTATGCTGAAATTTACTGTCACGTGTTACTATGGAAAGTAATCCTTTGAGGGGCTTGTTCGGGGTATCTTCACCCCGACCAGTAGAGCATAGAGTTACTCCTCAACCTACTGAACCTACTGAAAATGAAAATGTCTGCTTTGAAATTCCTTCGGGTATGATAGAAAAACTGCTAGCTAATCCTTTTGCAGGAGATGGAACACTACATCCTGATGAGCACCTAATATATGTGGATGAAGTTTGTGGATTATTTAAGCTTGCAGGTATGCCTGATGATGTTATCAAGAAGAAGGTCTTACCTTTATCTTTGGAGGGAGACGGATTGACATGGTATAGGCTATGTGATGATATGGGATCATGGAACTACAAATGATTGAAATTGGAATTTCATTAGAAGTTTTATCCTATGCATCTTGTTCATCGTGATCGTAATTATATATATAATTTTTGGCCTCGCGAAGGAGAAAGCATCGCTCAAGCTTGGGGGAGGCTTAAGTCAATGTTATATTCATGCCCCAATCATGAGCTTTCAAGAGAAATGATTATTCAAAAAATTTATGCTCGGCTTTCTGATAACAACTGCACCATGCTTGATACTTCTTGTGCTAGCTCTTTTATTATGAAGACTATTGAATTCAAATGGGATTTATTGGAAAGAATTAAACGCAAATCTGAAGATTGGGATCTTGACGAAGGTAAGGAGTTAGGTATGACACCTAAGTTTGATTGTGTTAAATCTTTTATGGATACCGATGTTTTCCATAAATTTAGCACTAAATATGGACTTGACTCTGAGATAGTAGCTTCTTTCTGTGAATCTTTTGCTACTCATATTGATCTCCCTAAAGAGAAGTGGTTTAAATATCATCCTCCCATAGAAGTAAAAGTAGCTGCACCTATTAAAGTTGAAGAAAAGACTATCACTTATAATGATCCTATTGTTCCTACTGCTTATGTTGAGAAACCACCTTTTCCTGTTAGGATAAAAGATCATGCTAAAGCTTCAACTGTGGTTCGTAAAAGCAATATTAGAACCTATACACCTCCTGAGCAAGTTAAAGTTGAACCTAATATTGCTATTGTTAAGGATCTCTTGGCTGATAATATTGTTGGGCATGTTATTTATTTCTATGATGAAACTGCTAGAATTGCTAAACCTTATGCTAAAGATAAATATAGACCTGTAGTAGGCATGCATGTTATATCTATTAAAATAGGAGATAATTGTTATCATGGCTTGTGTGATATGGGTGCCAGTGCTAGTGCAATACCTATCGACTTGTACAACGAGATTATGCATGATATTGCACCTGCTGAGTTAGAAGATATTAATGTCACAATTAAACTTGCCAATAGAGATACTATTTCACCAATTGGGATTGTTAGAGATGTTGAAGTCTTGTGTGGGAAAACTAAATATCCTGCTGATTTTCTTGTTCTTGGTTCCCCACAAGATAGCTTTTGTCCCATTATATTTGGTAGACCCTTCTTAAACACTGTTAGTGCTAGGATAGACTGCAAAAAGGATGTTATTACTATTGGTTTAGGTGATATGTCCCATGAGTTCAACTTTTCTAAATTTCATAGACAACACCGTGAAGAAGAATTGCCTAGTAAAGATGAAATTATTGGTCTTGCTTCTATTGCCATACCTCCTAGTGATCCTTTAGAACAATATTTGCTAGACCATGAAAATGATATGTATATGAATGAAAGAAGGGAAATAGATGAAGTGTTCTTTAAACAGGGACCTGTTTTGAAACACAACTTGCCTGTTGAAATCTTAGGGGATCCTCCTCCACCCAAGGGTGATCCTATGTCTGAGCTTAAACCATTGCCTGGTACTCTTAAATATGCTTATCTTGACGAAAAGAAGATATATCCTGTTATTGTTAGTGCTAACCTTTCAGAGAAGGAGGAAGAAAAATTATTGAAAACTCTGAAGAAGCACCATGCTGCTATTGGATATACTCTTGATGATCTTAAGGGCATTAGTCCCACTCTATGTCAACACAAAATAAATTTGGAAAAAGATGCCAAACCAGTTATTGATCACCAACGACGACTGAATCCTAAGATGAAAGAAGTGGTATGAAAAGAAATACTAAAGCTCCTTGAGGCAGGTATAATTTATCCCGTTGCTGATAGTCAGTGGGTAAGTCCTATACATTGTGTTACTAAGAAGGGAGGTATTACTGTTGTTCCTAATGATAAAGATGAATTGACTCTGCAAATAATTATTACAGGTTATAGGATGGTAATTGATTTCCGCAAATTAAATAAGGCTAATAAAAAATATCATTACCCCTTACCTTTTATTGATCAAATGCTAGAAAGATTATCCAAACATACTCATTTTTGCTTTCTAGATGGTTATTCTAGTTTCTCCCAAATACCTGTGTCAGCTGATGATCAATCTAAGACCACTTTTACTTGCCCTTTCGGTACTTTTGCTTATAGACGTATGCCTTTTGGTTTATGTAATGCACCTGCTACCTTTCAAAGATGCATGATGGCTATATTTTCTGATTTTTGTGAAAAGATATGTGAGGTATTCACGGATGATTTCTCCGTTTATGGATCCTCTTTTGATGATTGCTTAAGCAACCTTAATCGAGATTTGTAGAGATGTGAAGAAACTAACCTTGTCTTGAATTGGGAGAAATGCCACTTTATGGTTAATGAAGGTATTGTCTTGGGGCACAAAATTTCTGAAAGAGGCATTGAAGTTGATAAAGCTAAAGTTGATGCTATTGAAAAGATGTCATGTCCCAAGGACATAAAAGGTATAAGAAGTTTCCTTGGTCATGCCAGTTTTTATAGGAGGTTCATTAAGTACTTCTCAAAAATTTCTCGGCCTCTGACTAATTTATTACAAAAAGATATACCATTCGTCTTTGATGATGATTGTGTAGAAGCCTTTGAAATACTTAAGAAGGCATTAATCTCTGCACCTATTGTTCAGCCACCTGATTGGAATTTACCTTTTGAAATTATGTGTGATGCTAGTGATTATGCTGTAGGTGATGTTCTAGGGCAAAGAGTTGATAAGAAATTAAATATTATTCAATATTCTAGTAAAACTCTAGACAATGCTCAGAGAAATTATGCCACTACTGAAAAATAATTTTTAGCAGTTGTATTTGCATGTGATAAGTTTAGACCTTATATTGTTGATTCTAAAGTAACTATTCACACTGATCATGCTGCTATTAAATATCTTATGGAAAAGAAAGATGCTAAACCTAGACTTATTAGATGGGTTCTCTTGCTACAAGAATTTGATTTGCATATTATTGATAGAAAGGGAGCTGAGAACCCCGTTGTAGACAACTTGTCTAGGTTAGAAAATGTTCTTGATGACCCACTACCTATTGATGATAGCTTTCCTGATGAACAATTAAATGTCATAAATGCTTCTCACACTGCTCCATGGTATGTTGATTATGCTAATTACATTGTTGCTAAGTTTATACCACCTAGTTTCACATACCAGCAAAAGAAAAAGTTTTCTATGATTTAAGACATTTCTTCTGGGATGATCCACATCTTTATAAAGAAGGAGTAGATGGTGTTATTAGACATTGTGTACCTGAGCATGAACAGGAACAGATCCTACACAAGTGTCACTCTGAGGCTTATGGAGGACACCATGCTGGAGATAGAACTGCACATAAGGTATTGCAATCCGGTTTTTATTGGCCTACTCTCTTCAAGGATGCCCGTAAGTTTGTCTTATCTTGTGATGAATGTCAAAGAATTGGTAATATTAGTAGACGTCAAGAAATGTCTATGAATTATTCACTTGTTATTGAACCATTTGATGTTTGGGGCTTTGATTATATGGGGCCGTTTCCTTCCTCTAATGGATATACACATATTTTAGTTGTTGTTGATTACATTACTAAGTGGGTAGAAGCTATTCCAACTAGTAGTGCTGATCATAACACCTCTATTAATATGCTTAAAGAAGTTATTTTTCCGAGGTTTGGAGTCCCTAGATATCTAATGACTGATGGTGGTTCACATTTTATTCATGGTGCTTTCTGTAAAATGCTTCCTAAGTATGATGTTAATCATAGAATTGCATCTCCTTATCGCCCACAGTCTAGTGGTCAAGTAGAATTGAGTAATAGAGAACTCAAATTAATTTTGCAAAAGACTTTTAATAGATCTAGAAAGAATTGGTCCAAGAAACTTGATGATGCATTATGGGCCTATAGAACTGCATATAAAAATCCTATGGGTATGTCTCCGTATAAAATGGTTTATGGAAAAGCATGTCACTTACCTCTCGAACTAGAACATAAGGCTTATTGGGCTATTAAAGAGCTCAATTATGATTTCAAACTTGCCAGTGAGAAAAGGTTATTTGACATTAGCTCACTTGATGAATGGAGAACCCAAGCCTATGAGAATGCCAAATTGTTTAAAGAAAAAGTTAAAAGATGGCATGACAAAAGGATACAAAAGCGTGAGTTTAATGTAGGTGACTATGTATTGCTATACAACTCTCGTTTAAGATTTTTTGCAGGAAAACTTCTCTCTAAATGGGAAGGTCCTTATGTTATCGAGGAGGTCTATCGTTCCGGTGCCATAAAAATCAACAACTTTGAAGGCACAAACCCGAAGGTGGTGAACGATCAAAGAATCAAACATTATATCTCAGGTAATCCTATAAATGTTGAAACCGATGTTATTGAAACCATAACCCCAGAGGAATACATAAGGGACACTTTCCGGAACGTTTCAGACTCCGAAAAGGAATAGGTATGTGGTACGGTAAGTAAACCGACTCCAAAATAGTTCTAATGGCAATTTTTCTCCGTTTTGGAATATTTAGAAAAATAGAAAAATAAGAAGCAGTCCGGGAAGGACACGAGGGCTCCACTAGGGTGGAGGGCGCGCCCTACCCCCTGGGCGCGCTCCCTGCCTCGTGGGCACCTCGTGCGCTCTCCGGACTCCGTTTTCTTGCATGATACATATTTTGATCGGTAAAAATTAATTATATAATCTCCCGGAGGTTTTGACTCCCATATCACGCAAATATCTCTCGTCTTTGTTTCAAGCTGTTTTTTTTGACAGATCTAGGTCGTCATGTCGTCTTCAAGTGCCCCCAAGGACAAGTTTTTCGAGAAGGTCATCAACCCCTACCTCGCGGAAGTGCTCCAACACCCTCAAACCATTGAGATGCATGAGGGGGTGCTGCACATCCGCGATGTTGAGGGACCAAGGAGGACCGGAAGCATGGAGACAATGCTCGAGGCAATGGAGCAACAAGTTTTCAAGTTCCAGGAGATGGTGGAACATGGACTCGACACCAACCATATGATGATCGCGGAGTTCACCAACAACCACAAGCTGGATGCCAAGAACATTGGGGAGACCATCTTCAAGCTTCACGAGAAGATCGAGCACCTCCAAGCCCAAATCTATGACCTACAAAACCAAAACTGTGAGTATGAATATAGATTCAAGAGGATGAGTTTGGCTGCAGATTTGAGGATCCCGGAGACTCGTTCATCCTTCTATGATGGCGAGCCTATGCCTTGGAAGAGGGACGACAAGCCTACATCATCAACAACTCCACCCTCTCCACCAACAAAGAAGAACTGAGTATTTGGTATGGTCACTCCCCTTGGCAACTGCCAAGCTTGGGGGAGGTGCCCCGGTATCGTATCACCATCACTTCTATCTTTACCATTTTTCTTAGTTCGATCCTTTCGGTAATATCTTGATCTAGTAGCATAAAGTTTTAGTATGATCTAGTTGTGAGTTTTGCTTTATGATCCTTCTATGTAATTGAGTCCGTGAGCTATATATAATAAAGATTAGTGTTGAGTCAAGGGCTTGATTATTTTTCCATGATCTTGAGTGAATAAAAGAAATGAGAAAGAATAAAAAGAAACAAAGAGATCATATGGATCTTATGGAGAGTAATGAGCGCACATAGAAAGAGTATGATGAATAAAAGTTGAGAGTTGACAAACATAGTTTTGGTCATCGTTGCAATTAATAGGAAGTAATAAAGAAGGAGAGGTCTTCACATATAAATACACTATCTTGGACATCTTTTATGATTGTGAGCACTCATTAAAATATGACATGCTAAAGAGTTGACGTTGGACAAGGAAGACAACGTAATGGGTTATGTTTTCTTACATCTAAGATAAATTTTATTGTCATGGATCATCCAACATGATTAAGCTTGCCTTTCCCCCTCATGCTAGCCAAATTCTTTGCACCAAGTAGAGATACTACTTGTGCTTCCAAACACCCTTAAACTAGTTTTGCCATGAGAGTCCACCATACCTACCTATGGATTGAGTAAGATCCCTCAAGTAAGTTGTCATCTGTGCAAGCAATAAAAATTGCCCTCTAAATATGTATGACTTATTAGTGTGGGAGAAAATAAGCTTTATACGATCGTGTGATATGGAAGAAATAAAAGCGATGGACTGCATAATAAAGGTCCATATCACAAGTGGCAATATAAAGTGACGTTCTTTCGCATTAAGATATTGTGCATCCAACCATAAAAGCGCATGACAACCTCTGCTTCCCTCTGCGAAGGGCCTATCTTTTAATTTTATCTCCTACCTTGCATGAGAGTCATGGTGATCTTCACCCTTCCTTTTTACATTTTATCTTTTGGCAAGCACAACATGTTGGAAAGATCCTGGTATATATGGCTAATTGGATGTGAGTTTTCATGCACTATTATTGTTGACATTACCCCTGAGGTAAAACGTTGGGAGGCAAAACTATAAGCCCCTATCTTTCTCTATGTCCGATTAAAACTCCACACCCATAAGTATTGCGTGAGTGTTAGCAATTGTGGAAGACTATATGATAGTTGAGTATGTGGACTCGCTGAAGAGCTCTTATATTGACTCTTTCCTATGTTATGATAAATTGCAATTGCTACAATGACTGAGATTATAGTTTGTTAGTTTTCAATGAAGTTTATGATTCATACTTGAAATTGTGATTGAATTGTTACTCTAGCATAAGAGATCATATGACAAGAATTATATAAGTTGCTGTTTTAAGAATGATCATGATGCCCTCATGTCCGTATTTTATTTTTATCGACACCTCTATCTCTAAACATGTGGACATATTTTTCGATTTCGGCTTTCGCTTGAGGACAAGCGAGGTCTAAGCTTGGGGGAGTTGATACGTCCATTTTCCATCATGCTTTTATATCGATATTTATTGCATTATGGGCAGTTATTACACATTATGTCACAATACTTATGCCTATTCTCTCTTATTTTACAAGGTTTACATAAAGAGGGAGAATGCCGGCAGCTGGGATTCTAGGCTTGAAAAGGAGCAAATATTAGAGACCTATTCTGCACAGCTCCAAAAGTCCTGAAACTTCACGAAAGTCATTTTCAGAATATATAAAAAATACTGAGCGCAAGAAGTTCCAGAGGGGGGACACACCCTGGCCACGAGGGTGGGGGGCGCGCCCTACCCCTTGGGCGCGCCCCCTTGCCTCATGGGCCCCCTGGTGGCCCTTCGATGTCCATCTTCTGCTATATGGAGTCTTTCGTTGAGGAAAAAAATCATAAGCAAGCTTTCGGGATGAGACTCCGCCGCCACGAGGCGGAACCTTGGCGGAACCAATCTAGGGCTCTGGCGGAGCTGTTCTGCCGGGGAAACTCCCCCCTGGGAGGGGAAATCATCTCCATCATCATCACCAACGATCCTCTCATCGGGAGGGGGTCAATCTCCATCAACATCTTCACCAGCACCATCTCCTCTCAAACCCTAGTTCATCTCTTGTATCCAATTCTTGTCTCTAAGTCTGGGATTGGTACCTGTGGGTTGCTAGTAGTGTTGATTACTCCTTGTAGTTGATGCTAGTTGGTTTATTTGGTGGAAGATCATATGTTCAGATCCTATATGCATATTTAATACCCCTCTGATTATGAACATGAATATGCATTGTGAGTAGTTACGTTTGTTCCTGAGGACATGGGAGAAGTATTGCTATTAGTAGTCATGTGAATTTTGTATTCGTTCGATATTTTGATAAGATGTATGTTGTCTCTCCTCTAGTGGTGTTATGTGAACGTCGACTACATGACACTTCACCATTATTTGGGCCTAGAGGAAGGCATTGTGAAGTAATAAGTAGATGATGTGTTGCTAGAGTGACAGAAGCTTAAACCCTAGTTTATGCGTTGCTTCGTAAGGGGTTAATTTGGATCCATAGGTTTCATGCTATGGTAAGGTTTACCTTAATACTTTTGTTGTAGTTGCAGATGCTTGCAATAGAGGTTAATCATAAGTGGGATGCTTGTCCAAGTAAGGGCAGCACCCAAGCACCGGTCCACCCACATATCAGATTATCAAAGTACCAAACGCGAATCATATGATCGTGATGAAACCTAGCTTGACGATAATTCCCATGTGTCCTCAGGAGCGCTTTTCTCTATATAAGAATTTGTCCAGGCTTGTCCTTTGCTAGAAAAAGGATTGGGCCACCTTGCTGCACTTTATTTACTTTTGTTACTTGTTACTCGTTACAAATTATCTTATCACAAAACTACATGTTACCTATAATTTCAGTGCTTGCAGAGAATACCTTGCTGAAAACCACTTATCATTTCCTTCCGCTCCTCGTTGGGTTCGACACTCTTACTTATCAAAAGGACTACGATAGATCCCCTATACTTGTGGGTCATCAAGCACCCCGTGCGCACGGGCTTGTACCGTGCCCATGGGACCCCCGTGCGCACGGTCCCAACTTACCCCGTGCGCACGGGCCCATCAGGATGGACGACTGTGAGCTGCTGTTGGGCCTCCTCTTCGTCCTCTCCATCCACCTACCTATATATTCCGTACCTAGACCATTTGTTAGGGATAGCAAAGTATATGAGATGATTATGTGAGCTTTTCTCCTTGTACCCACTCCTCTAGGAGATCATGTCCTCCTAAGGGAGAAGATCCACTTGTGGATATCAAGACCCCATCTAGGGAAGGATCCCCATCATAGGATCATCAAGACCTCTCTCCTCATAGGATTGGGACAAACTAGTACCATGTATCTTTCCTTTGTTGTTCTTGGATCATTGTGAACTCTTGTGTGTTCTTGGATCTAGCATATGTGTGATTGGATCTAGTCAATTTGAGTGTTTACTCTCTCTTGTGTTCATCTTGTTCTTGGGGATTCCCCTCCAATTCGTGAAAGAACTCCACTTACGGTTCCACCCTACAACATCTTGGTATCTAGAGCCACGTTGATCACGAAATTGGAGCCCCCCTCTTTGTTTTCTAGCCTAGTTTTGTTGGTTTTGTCCCAACTTCGAAAATTCCCCACCAAAAATAGCCCTATTTTTTGTGATTTGTTGGTTTGAGGAGTTTTTGTTGGATTTGATCTATGGATTTGCTTGGTTCCAAGTGGATCTAGCATTCCTCCACCTTCCCCTACCTTCCATCCTTCGATTTTGACCTCAGATTTGAGATTACCCACTGATTCGGAGCAGTTCGTCCGCTCATAGAACACCCCACGCACACGGGCCATCGGGACCCCGTGCACCCGGGCCAGACAAACCCCGTGTGCACGGCCCTTCCAGTGCGCTTCGGCCACTTGGTTTTTGCCCACCCCCCCCCCCCCTACCACCCCCCTACCCCCACCCAAACCCCAGCAACAAAATCCATCCATTTGGAGCCCAGATCATGAAGAACTCTGCCAAACACGTGTGTCCCGGGTGACCCTGTGCCCTCGGTACGTGTACCATGCGCACAGGACCCCGTGTCCACGGGCCTTGGACCTTGTGCGCACGGCCGTCCCAAAATCAGCCGCGTCCACTTTACGTTTTCACCCATAACTTCCACTCCCGAACTCCGATTTGGGTGTTCTTTGGCTCGTTGAAAAGCTAGAGACGTGCCCGAGCTGCTCATCTTGGTTTTACCACCATTTGACTCCATCAAATTTTTTCCATTTTGGCATCTTGCCTAGGCCCTCCACCATATCATCCACAAAACCACCATAGCCTTCCGCAACCTAACCTTTTTGCTCCATATAGCTTTTGTGGTTGTTTGAGTGGTGAATTGAGTCTCCTAAGGTGTTTCGGCTACTTAGGGACGGTTGCTTCTTCATCAACCACCACCACCATTTCCGCATTGCCATCTCCGCTTCCACCATTTGACCTTTTCCGTATGAGATTTTGAGTTTGCGGTTTTTACCGTTTCCTAAGGTGTTTCGGCTACTTAGGGACGAGTCTACATCATCTTGGTATCTACATCAAGAACACCACCACTCATCATCACCTCGAGGTCGTCATCGACATTGACCTCTTCACCATTTTGACACCCTAATCGTAAGCAAGAACGGTAACCTCTATATCATCTTGGTATCGTGGTATCCCATCATTGTACATTCTTGCCATTACATTGTTAACCCCTTAGCCCATTTTGCGTCACCTGCCTATCGAGACTAGCCATTTGAGTATTGTCGGCAACGTTACTTGTGCACATTAGTGATCCGTACCTTCCATTGCTTACATACCATATCATATCATATTGGTATCATATCATCTCTTGTGTCACAAGATTGTTCCCGCATATACAAAATCGCTATCTTGGTTTGTGCATTTCACATAGTGGCCATATCAAAAAAAGAGAATAATCTTTTAATAAAAAATAGTGCAAAGAAGCTTGTAAGCAAGAGCCATAGCATCGTCACATTGCATACCATACTACCATATTGATCATCTTGGATCATCGTATGCGAAACACCGGAACATCATACACATAGCATACTTGGGATAGAAAGCTCATACATTTTGCTTCTTATATGTTGTGCACAAGTGTCATATCCGCCTATTGAGCAATCGTGCTAGCGTCTCTCTTGAGTTGTGAAACACAAGCGTTTTTCGTGGATTCCACATTTTGTGCTCATTCCTTGGTTGCACGACCCCATTTATCTATCCGTGTGTGTGTGTGTGTTTCCGTGTGCCACATATTGCTATTGGTCTACTTGTTTCACTTGCAAATTTGTGAATCTTTTCCAACATTATTGACTCTTGCTAACATTTTTGCATCAAATTTTTGTGCCACTATCCTCACCGAGCTCCACCATAAGCCTTACTTGTGTAGGTGTGAGAATTGACAAGATCCGGTACCAATTGTGCTATTTCCTTGTTACATTATTGAGTGATCATTGATCCATCTTCAACATTGGATAAGGTACATTGGTCTAGTTCTTTCCTTTCTTCCACTCACATTTGCTCGAGTCTTGTGATGGACAGGCAAGGCATTTCATCTCTGGTCTTCCACGACAATGACGGTGCGAACAACTACATCACCAAAACGCCCATCCTCGGACTACAACGAGCAATGCGAGGCATTGAGCGACTCACCATCGACATTCACCAACGTGAAGCATGGACAAGGGACTACATCGACACCAAGTTGGACGCACAATTGGATGACATCCGACACGCATGGGCCAACTACAAGTCTTCTTCCTCTTCGTCATCCTCATGGCGGAGACGCTCAAGTCGCAAGTCTTTGTTACGGCAACAAGATGCAAGTACCACGCGGCATCGTCAAGAAAACCTTCATGAGTATAAGAGAAGACCGCGAGATGAGCACCACCAACACGGAGCTACGACTACTACCACCACTTTGGCATCTTTGCCAAGTGTTATCAAGGCATCTTCGCCTTTGTAACGCCCCAAGACCGGAGCTTCAGATGCCTTCCATGTTTTCCGAGTTTCGTCGGGTGATTTATTTTGTCTATTGCATTCATCTTTGCATCTTGAGCATTGCATCATGTCATCATGCTGTCGGGACCCTGATTCTAAGTCACACTGATCTAGCCTGTAACACCTCATATCACTTTGCGGCCTCATGCACGGTATTCCCACGGGTGTCGCCTTACCATGGCCCGGGACCGTTTGCGCCTTTTGGCTCACGTATATGATAGTGTCGCTAGCATCCATATGACAAAGAACCCGGGCCAACATGGCTAGTCGTGAACCCAGAGCGGCACTAACCTATGGGGACATGCATACATGATTCACATCGAGCATGTCGGTCAGCAGCGTGTGAAACCGGGCTGTAGCACTGGGCTAACAGGACTCCGGGAACCCGGGCTGTAGCAGGCTAGGCAGGACTCTGGATGTCACCGCGTGACATTTCCCTGAAGGGACAGACACAGGAACGAAGTGAAACACGTGCCGGCCAGTCAAGTTTCCTGAGCAGTAGTGCTGGGCTAGCAGGACTCCGGTGAACCGGGCTGTAGCGCACTACTATGGCTCAAAGAAGTACTAGACTACATTTCCCCATAAGAGAGGCTGCCAAGGATAAACAACTAGATTGTCGGATCCCACACATAGCAATACACGTCACACGTACGCATAACATGCAAGTATGTGCTGTACAACATGGCATCACAACATAACGCAAACTCATATAGATAAAGGCCCAGAAGAGCCACATAGCATTAAATACAAACAGGGGTCACATGACCCATCATTCAGAGCATACAAGCAACGGAAGCATTACGTGTCTGAGTACAGACAACTACAAAAGAAAAAGGCTAAGAGGCCTGACTATCTACAAGTCCCTCCCAAGGGCACAAGATCGTAGCTGAGGTGCAAGCTACTCGTCGAAGTCCAAGTAAACTAGTAAGACCGAAGTCTCCGCTGCAAAAACGTAAATAAAGCAACGTGAGTACAAAGGTACTCAGCAAGACTTACATCAGGTCCTATCATACATGCATTAGTATCAAGGAGGCAATGTGGGGTTCAGTTGCAGCAAGCCAGCTTTGACTTAGTGGCTAACCTGTACTACGACTGCTGGTAACTCTTTTGAGGTGGCGCACACGAGTCCACTAATCACCACATCAATAATCTACAATGGATTCATTCCCGTCTCCCTACGGGAGGCCATCCATAGCACTCACACTTGTCTTGAGCATTTTAGAGTATCCACTTTAAGTTGTCTATGTACCACGTAAGCATCCAAGAAGTCCATAACCAAGGACACGACTATTAGAATAGATCATGATAACCCTGCAGGGGTGTACTTCTTCACACACGCTCTCACCACTTATCACCATATACACGTCATGTATCTCGGCAACCTTCAAGCGGAAGCCTGGCGAGGGTGTCGGCCACGACCTGACTAACCACACAAGACTCTAGTCCAGGTTTATCGCCTATTCGGGTTCCATCCGCAAGGAGATCCGGTCGGGGTGTCGCTCACGGCCCCAAATGATGTGTGCAGGGTTCCCAAGCCCACCTCGCCGGATGGATCTACGCTTGGTACACCGTGCCACTTGTGCCTAGTCTGTCCCAAGCCCACCTGGCCGGGTGCCACTTGGTAGACTACTAACACTACCTACAAACACCAGTAACTATTTGCAACTCCTGGACAGAGATCAAGTTGGCTAATAAGTCGAGAGGGGCACTTAAGCATTCCAATGTGTGTAGTAGCTGGTCATTGGACAACATACATGGAACTCAGTGCTTAAGGACGGTTCCAGTGAGACAACCCACCATGTACTCCTACATGGCCTCTCACCGCTACCTTTACCAAATCGTGTTCACACACTTAACTCTCAGCATCAGAACATAGCATTGCACTCCAATTCATTCCCAATGAATCAGACCTGACACACTCTAAGCAATAGCAGGCAATGCATGGTACGAACACAACATGGCTCAATCAACTCCTACACATGCTAGTGGGTTTTAACTATTTACTGTGGCAATGACAGGTCATGCAAAGGAGAGGGTTCAACTACCGCAGCATAAAGTAGCAGTTGAATCGTTGTTGTCCTAATGCAATAAATGAGAGCAGGAGCGAGAGAGTAGGATTGTATCGAAATGAACAAGGGGGTTTGCTTGCCTGGTAGATCAACAGGGGGGCACTGCTCCTCTGACAGGTACTCTGGATCGGTCTCCGGAGCAGGACCTATCGAGAAGGAATGGTGTCGATAATCAATACACAACCATATGCAACAATATGATGCATGATCATGGCATGAATATGTGGTGCTGATTGAGCTAATGCAACTAGCTTTTATTTGGATGAAATCCATTTGAACCAAAGATTCAAATGCATCTCCAAATAAGCTCTTTATATAAGCCATTTTAGTGTTTCACTTATACAGTAGGTATAAGTTGGTTTGACATGCATGAAAATGGTACAGATGGATAGATTGAATTTTTCTGATAATTTTTCATATATAAATTATTTCAATCTGAGCTACGGTTGAATTTATATGAATTTTTGAAGTTTAAAGCATTTTCTGGAATTTCCTGATTTAATTTAAAACCAGAAAAGATATATTGCGTCAACATGACAGCAGCATTGCGTCAGCAGGTCAAAGGCGGCTGACCAGGTCAAACCTGATGTGTGGGGTCCACACGTCAGTGTCTGTGGCTAATCCTAAATTAAATTAAACCTAAACTGATTTAGTTAATGGGTTTGGGCCCACGCGTCAGTGACCCAATTAGTTAATCAGGGTTTAATTAGTTGTTAAACTAATCCTAAATAAAAATTAACAGGGCCGGGCCCCACATGTCAATGACCCATAGGGGTTAAACTGGTCAACTGGGGGGTCAGACACGGTCAACCCGCCGGCGTTTAGCCGCCGGCGAGGCAGAACGCGGCGGAGGGCCTCGGATTTGGTCCTCCGGTGACCATTTGGGCGGCGGAGGCCACCTACGCGATGCCCAGGCTCGCGCGCATCCAGTGGGACACGCGGGAGGCCGTGGGGTGGCCGGAGACGACCGCGGCGAGGTCATCCGCGGGGCCGGAGCACGGCTACGGGCGGGAGCGGGCTGCGGGGCACGGGGAGGCCACCTGAGGGGCTCTGCGGCACCCCCATGGCACCAGGAGCACGATGGGGTGCTCGGTTTGGGCGGAGGCGGGCCAAGACGACGACGGCGACATGGACGGCGGCGAAGCGCTACGGCCATGGCGGGGAACGATGCTACGGCGCGCGAGCGACTAAACGGAGAGGGGGAAACGGTGGCGGGGCTCACCGCGGATCCGGTGGAGGCGTCAGAGAGCTCGGGGGAGGTCCAACAGCGACGTATTGACGTCGGTGGACGGCAGAGCCCGAGGAGGAAGACGATGGCGATGGCGGCGATGCAGGCCATCCGGAGGTGCGCGGCTCGACGAGGAGGTAGCCGACGACGTGGCGGAGGTTCTGAGCACGGGGAGAGGGCGAGGGGGAGGCGGTGGCTACGTCAACGGCGAACGGCGGCGACGAACGCGCTCGGGCAGTAGCGGGGAAGAGAGCGGAGGAGGAGAAGACTGGGGAGAGTGAGAGGGTCCGGGGGGGGTGTGGCGTCATCGGGTGCCTCCAGCGGCGAGCAGGGAAGCAGGAGGTGGCCGGCGTGTGCTCGCGCGCGGCGACCACGCGCCCTTCATCCTCCTGGCAAGGGGAGGAAGACGACAGGGGAGGTGGGGATGGGCCGGGCTGGCCAGCCGGATGGGCCGACTTCTCTCCTGGGCCAGGTAAGCCAGGTGAGGTTTTTCCCTTTTTGTTATTCTTTTCTATTTCTGTAATTTGTTTTGATTTGATTTTTATACCAAATCATTTCATAAACTTCTGAAATTTATTATATGGCCTGTTTAAAAGTATTCAAGGCCACTTGCAAACTTTTAGAGTTATTGGATCATATTTGAAATATATCAAATATAAATCCAATGCAAATAATTATTGAATTAATTCCAAAAGTCCAAAATAAATACTTATGAGCTGCTGAAAATGTTGGTTTGAATTTTATCTCTGTCCAAGATTTTCAGAGCAACATGAGCATTTTCCTGGACCCTTTTAGAGCAATTTTTTTATTTGGGTCATTTCCGGAATGATTCTGAGGGTTTCACAAATCCCCATTTCAATTTTAAATGGAATTTAAACATGATGCAAACATGAAGGCTAGCCTAGGTCATACTAGAACTAGGGATGTGACACATGCCATTTCATTTTTTTAAAGTCAACCAAATAAAATGCATAGATCTTTGATCTATTTAAATTGAGGGAACTCATATGGTGATTTCTCTTTATAACATATATCCTCCCAATATTATTAGGGAGCTATAAAAATATATTCCATTAATTTGGAATTTACCGCAACACACATGCATGTTAAATCCCTTCCTTTCCTTCTTCAAGTTTTGACTCTCTAACTTTGCCTAATTATTTTCCCATCTATCGAGGCTCTTTCCTTAATCTCAACATTTTTGAGCACTTCTAAAACCTAGCCCCAATTCAAACCATTTGAATGATATTCAAATGAGTTTGAATTTAAAACTTGCATTCATGCCAACTTCTATCTTCTTGGATCAAGCTCAGTTTTGTGGGTCCGAAAAATTATCCGCGTGTCCTACTTCTTCCCCAACACCTCCTTTCTTCTCCTTTTCTTCTTTGTTATTTTCTGTTTATAGAAAATAAGAAAGGGAGAGAAGGGAGCCCAGCAGGCCATTTATGCCCAGCCGCACCTAAACCTAGCCGGCCCAAGGGGCATGCCCGATCCCATCTCTCCCTCTCCCTCGTCTCCACCCTGCCGCCAGGAGCCCCACGTTCGATCCCATCTCCTCTCCCTTTCCCTCGTTCCCTTCTGTCCAGCGCCGCCAGAGGAGTCCCTCTCCTCGATCTCCCTCAAACCCCTGCTATGGCGCTGCACCTTGCCCCGAGCTCGCGACTGCTCCGCTCCTCCTACCATGCTCCAGTGTTGCGCCGCTGCATCCTTGCTACGCGCCGAGGCGCTGCCTCCCCCGCATGCCGCCGTGCTCTCCCGCCTCTTCCCTGGTGAGAACAGCCATGGTCGGAGCTCTTCTTGCCCCGTGTGCCCCCGCCCGTCCATGGTCGCCACCCCGTGTGCTCCGCCGCCTTGCGCCTCCACCTTGCCGGACCTGCTCCATCCTCCGCGTTCTCCCGCCTTGCAGATCCTCCGCTGCTGCCGCACCTTCACCACCTTGCTACCTGTCGCCTTCAAACCCTCCACCCGCGTCCTGCACACCGCTGCCCCGAGCGCCCGTGTCCTCGAGCACCCACCGAGTCGGGAGCAACTCCATCGCCTGGCGCCCGTTCTCCCCTTCATCGGTGCCTTGTTGCGCCACCTTGGCCGTGGTATGCCGCTGCCCGTTTTGACGTTGCTAAGACCATCGGACCCAGAACACAAGACTGCCTCCATGGATTATTCAAGTACCACGACGACCGTTGTTCGCCAAGTACACCTTCGGATGGCCAAGTTCCTCTTCAAAATGAACGACTACACGGTGTTGTGCCAAGTACCACGATGGCCGGAGCTCTCGGACCAGTCAAGTTCATCTACGAAAACGTGTATGACCGTCGTCGAAACTGCAAAGTACCTCTACGCATGGATATCACCAAGTAACACGATACCGATGACATCCAATACTACTGTCGCCGAGGGTTTCATCAAGTTCAACTACATTGGCTACGAAAGGTGATGACCCCGAACATTTACGGACATGTACGATTACCGTTGCCCGAAGAACCGCGGGTCACAAGCGCCGTGTACAACTACCATCGCCGTGGATTTGACAAGTTTGCGAGTACGACTACTTCCCACGACTAGCCTCGAGGACTTTGGTTCCATCAAGTTCAACGACAACATGGGTACAACTACCGCCGCCGTGATTTTTCGACAAGACATCGTGTACCTCTACTTCCACTACCGTCCCGATGATCACTGATGACCGATAGTACCACTACTTCCACTACGATCGTCCCGAGAATGCCTACTTCCCCTACACCGCATCGAACTCGACCCGTTTCGAAAATGCACGCTTCGAAGGTATAACCCCGAGACGACCGTCCGAGAACGAATACTTTTGTGGTATGAGATGTTCGTGTTTGCACAGTGTCCGAGCTGTCATTGCACATTCCTCCTCGTTTGCCATGCCGTCGACTCGTGGGAAACCCGGTTACCGGGAGCACCCCACCGTTCATCATGACACGCTCCCGTCACATTTTCCTTTGCACCGACATCTCAATCACGTTACCGGAACCGATATGTTGTCATGGCATCATTTTCGTATTCGTCGCCGTGGCCCCTTTCTTTCCACCACGGTGACAAATGCCTCGTATCTTATTATGTCAACATTTGCATAAAAATTGCACATGTAATTCACATCATGATAATAACATTTAAAATGTCTAAAATTGTTGTTGCACCAAATTGTTAAATGCATATGGGGATTTACCGGAATTGTTGTTTTTTATTTCCGGCCTCATTTAAACTTACCTTAACCGTTAAATTTAATTATGTTTCACCTCTTTCCTTGTTTAACAACATTTAATTTTGTTGAGTACATAACCGAGAGAGAACTAAATAAGTCATGTGGTGTTTCGTCAATATGCAACTCGTTGCGTATTGAGTTCCACTTAATTTGTAGTATTGTTTGTTGCACTTTGCCATGACATGCTTCATTAAGTCGGACATGCATCATACTTGGTTGTGCATCATGCCATGTTTATGTGAAGGTTGTTTACTATGTTGCTTGCTTCTTTCCGGGTTGCTTCTCTTGTTAGCTTCGGTTTCGTTCCGGAGTTGTGAGGATTCGTTCGACTACGACCGTTTGTCTTCTTCATGGACTCGTTCTTCTTCCTTGCGGGATCTCAGGCAAGATGATCATACCCTCGAAATCACTTCTATCTTTGCTTGCTAGTTGCTCGCTCTATTGCTATGTCACGCTACCTACCACTTGCTATATCATGCCTCCCATATTGCCATGTCAAGCCTCTAACCCACCTTCCCTAGCAAACCGTTGTTTGGCTATGTTACCGCTTTTGCTCAGCCCCTTTTATAGCGTTGCTAGTTGCAGGTGAAGTTGAAGTTTGTTCCATGTTGGAACATGGATTTTGTTGGGATATCATTATTATACCTTATTTACTTTAATGCATCTATATACTTGGTAAAGGGTGGAAGGCTCGGCCTTATGCCTGGTGTTTTGTTCCACTCTTGCCGCCCTAGTTTCCGTCATACCAGTGTTATGTTCCTTGATTTTGCGTTCCTTACGTGGTTGCGTGTTATGGGAACCCCTTGACAGTTCGCTTTGAATAAAACTCCTCCAGCAAGGCCCAACCTTGGTTTTTCACTTGCCTAACAACCTAAGCCTTTTTCCCTTGGGTTTCCGGAGCACGAGGGTCATCTTTATTTTAACCCCCCCGGGCCAGTGCTCCTCTGAGTGTTGGTCCGAAACGGGCAGCCTGCGGGGCCACCTCGGGGCAACTTGAGGGTTGGTTTTACTCGTAGCTTGACCTATCCGGTGTGCCCTGAGAACGAGATACGTGCGACTCCTATCGAGATTTGTCGGCACATCGGGCGGCTTTGCTAGTCTTATTTTACCATTGTCGAAATGTCTTGTAACCAGGATTCCGAGACTGATCGGGTCTTCTCGGGAGAAGGAATATCCTTCATTGACCGTGAGAGCTTGTGATGGGCTAAGTTGGGACACCCCTGCAGGGTATAAACTTTCAAAAGCCGTGCCCGCGGTTATGTGGCAGATGGGAATTTGTTAATATCCGGTTGTAGAGAACTTGACACTTAACTTAATTAAAATGAATCAATCGCGTGCGTAGCCGTGATGGTCTCTTTTCGGCGGAGTCCGGGAAGTGAACACGGCCTTGTGTTATGCTTGAACGTAAGTAGCTTTAGGATCACTTCTTGATCACTTCTAGCTTCTCGATCGTTGTGTTGCTTCTCTTCTCGCTCTTATTTGCGTATGTTAGCCACCATATATGATTAGTGCTTGCTGCAGCTCCACCTCATTACCTTATCCCACCCATAAGCTTAAATAGTCTTGATCTCGCGGGTGTGAGATTGCTGAGTCCTCGTGACTCACGGATACTTCCAAACAGTTGCAGGTGTCGATGATACCAGTGAGGTGACGCAACCGAGCTCAAGTGGGAGCTCGATGAAGATCTTGATCGTTGTTATTTATCTTTTCGGTTGATCAGTAGTGGAGCCCAGTTGGGACGATCGGGGATCTAGCATTTGGGGTTGTCTTCTTTTATTTTGGTTCTGTAGTCGGATGTTGATTGTATTTTGGATGATGTATGTTCAACTTGTATTTGTGTGAAGTGGCGATTGTAAGCCAACTCTTTATCCCTTTCTTATTCAGTACATGGGATGTGTGAAGATTACCCCTCTTGAGACAAGCCTACCATGCGGCTGTGCCTCTAAGTCATGCCCGACACGTGGGAGATATAGCCGCATTGTGGGTGTTTCAAGTTGGTAATTAGAGCCATCCCCGACTTAGGAGCCCCCTGCTTAATTGAATCGCTGACGTTGTTGAGTCTAGAACAAAATGTTTTGAGTCTTAGGATTATATATATCGGAGAGTAGGATTCTTTTTATTCCTCAGTCCCTTCATCGCTCTGGTGAGGCCTCCTGACGTAGAAGTTTTGACTCTTCTCTCCTCAAATTTCACGAATTTTTTTTAGGATCACGCGGGTATCTTGGGATCGTTCTGATAGTCTTGTGACGAGAACATTGTTCTTGGTGCCTCCTGACATTTAGGGGTTGTGGCAGTGTCCTGGGGTGTAGGATCGAAAGTATGTCTAGAGGGGGGGGGGTGATTAGACTACTTGACCAAATAAAAACTTATCCTTTTCCCAATTTTAGTTCTTGGCAGATTTTAGCAACTTTGGACAAGTCAAGCAATCTTAACACAATTCAAGCAAGCATGCAAAGAGTATATGAGCAGCAGAAAGTAAAGCATGCAACTTGCAAGAATGTAAAGGGAGGGGTTTGGAAGATTCAAACGCAATAGGAGACACGGATGTTTTGTCGTGGTTCCGATAGGTGGTGCTATCGTACATCCACGTTGATGGAGATTCAACCCACGAAGGGTAACGGCTGCACGAGTCCACGAAGGGCTCCACCCATGAAGGGTCCACGAAGAAGCAACCTTTTCTATCCCACCATGGCCATCGCCCACGAAGGACTTGCCTCACTAGCGGTAGATCTTCACGAAGTAGGCAATCTCCTTGCCCTTACAAACTCCTTGGTTCAACTCCACAATCTTGTCGGAGGCTCCCAAGTGACACCTAGCCAATCTAGGAGACACCACTCTCCAAGAAGTAACAAATGGTGTGTTGATGATGAACTCCTTGCTCTTGTGCTTCAAATGATAGTCTCCCCAACACTCAACTCTCTCTCACAGGATATGGATTTGGTGGAAAGAAGATTTGAGTGGAAAGCATCTTGGGGGCGGCTAGAGATCAAGATTCATATGGTAAGAATGGAATATCTTGGCCTCAACACAAGGGTAGGTGGTTCTCTCTCAGAAAGAGGTAAGTTGGAACTGTAGATTCATTCTGATGGCTCTCTCCACGAATGAAGAGGTAGTGGAGGGGTATATATAGCCTCCACACAAAATCTAACAGTTACACACAACTTGCCAATCTTAGTGGGACCAAATTGATAAACTCAGTTGGACCAATTCAGCAAAGCTAGTGACCGTTAGGGTTTTCGGTGGGACCGACATGCAACTTGGTAGGACCGATATGGTTAGGGTCAGGTCATAACGTAATCTCGGTGAGACCGATTACACAAACTCGGTGAGACCGATTTTGGTGGTTGGTCAGGTAAACTCGGTGGGACCGATTCACTCATTTCGGTGAGACGAAATGTTACAAAAGGGAAACAGAGAGTTTACATTGCAATCTCGGTGGGACCGATCGCTCATCTCGGTGGGACCGATCGCTCATCTCGGTGGGACCGAAATGTTACGAAGGGAAATGGAGAGATTACAATCCCATCTCGGTGAGACCGAGATCCCTATCGGTGAGACCGATTTGCCTAGGGTTTGTGGCAGTGGCTATGACATCTGAACTCGGTGGCGCCAGATAGAAAGAATCGGTGGGGTCGAGTTTGACTTTTGGTTTAGGTCATATGTGGATGTGAGAAAGTAGTTAAGGGCTTTGGATCATATCACTAAGCATTTTGAGCAAGAGCCTCATCAAGCAACACCTCATCCCTCCTTGATAGTATTGGCTTTTCCTATAGACTCAATGCGATCTTGGATCACTAAAATAGAAAATGTAGAGTCTTGAGCTTGGAGCTTGAGCCAATCCTTTGTTCTTAGCATTTTGAGGGGTCCACTTTTCTCATCCATGCCATGCCAAACATTGAGCTTTCGTGAGATATTAATCTTGAAATGGCATTACCTCAATGAGCTATATGTTGTTAGGAATTACCAAAACCACCTAGGGATAGTTGCACTTTCAATCTCTCCCTTTTGGTAATTGATGACAACATATAGATCAAAGCTTCGACAAATGATAATAAGAATGAAAAACATTGTCGCTTTGAGAAGTATGTGAAAAGAAAGAGCTCCTCCTAAATTTGTGCATAGTTTAAGATTTGCTTTGGACTGCAAATGCATAATGAGTTAGGATCATGGGTTACTCTTCCATGTCACATACATCTTGATGGGGCGCTCAAAATGATAATAATTAAATACATGCACTCATCACCAAGCAAAGTGAATGATCATATGGGAATACAAAAGGATAATGTCATCCAACAATCATTAAGGTAGCATATGATCAAACACATGATCATCCAAGTATCACACACATGCATAAAGTATCTCAAACAAGCAAATAAACAAAGTTCAACCACCAAACAAAAAGAGAGAATAAAAAGCAACACTCCCTCTCGAAGCCTATGATCTATACATTTTCTCCCCCTTTAGCAACAAGTTACCAAAAAGTTCATAAAAAATGCATAGTGCTAGATCGACTCTCAGGCTTGGTCTTTAGGTGGTGGTGTAGATAAAACTCCGAGGACGAAGGCATCAGTTGATGTAGATGGAGCTGGTGGAGTGGGTGCTGGAGCTGGTGGCACTGAAGCTATAGCTGGTGCAGATGAAGTTGCTCTAGTGTCTGTAACAGGCACTGCAGCAGATCTCTGTCCTCTGGGCACTCTAGCAAAAGCATCAGTGGTAGTCTTGCCCTTCTTCTCCCGCACTTCATCCCGAAGTTGCTCAACAACTGACTGGATCTTGGTGACCTTCACATCTAGATCATAGAACTTCTGTTCCACGATCCTCTCCAAGCTCTCCTGGTTTTGAGTCAGGGTGGCCAATCCCTTCTCAATCCTCAGAGTGGAGGCAATCAAGTAGCCAAGCTGATCTTGCTTGCTCTTCAGAAGGTACTGAGATGCCTCATCAGTGGTTGGCATCTTTGCAGCCTTTTCAACCTTTGCCTTCTCCCTCTTTGCTTGTGCTTGCACAGAAGATGGTTCATTTTCATCCATCACTACGGTGTTGTCCTCAAAGTCTGGGTAGATGGGCATGTGTTCCTTGTCCAAGAGATATGTGCCAATGCCCATCTTGGAGTTGATTAGCTCCTGGATCTATGGGGCATACCCACAACTTCTCTTCTGATCTGCAGCTATTCTCTTTATGGTTTCCACAATTAAGCTCATGACTTTGAACTTTTGAGGCACATCAAATATGCGGAGCAGGTTAATTGCATGCCCTCTGATCATCTTGTGATCACCTGACTTTGGCAAGAGAGTGTGCCTGAGGATCCAGTTGATTGTTGGCAAGCCTGATAGAAGGTAATGTACTGTTCCAAACTTGTGTGTCTCAAGAGCAGCATCTGGGATCTCTTTGTACATATGTGCCATGGTGTTGTGATCCTTCTTCTTCTTGGCATAGACATCCAAGTCATCTTCATTCTCCTCAGGAACATTGATCAGTTTTGCCCATTCTTCAACTGTTGACTGGTACCTAGTACCTTCAGACATCCAGACAGTCCTTCCATCTGGGTAGAAATGAGTTGTGGAGTAGAACTGCATAATAAGCTCATCATTCCACTTTGTGAGCTTCTGAGCCACAAACTCATCGACTCCACATGCCTTGAAGCTGTCATATACACCAGGGAAGTGATCCTCATTTTCCTCAATGAATTTCCAATCAACCCATCTCATGTCACACACTATGGGCTTCTTGTCAAGTAAAATAGTCTCATAGAAGTCCTGTTGTTCCTTTGTATGGAACCTATAGTCCTAAGCAGTCCTTCTCCTGGTGGCATATGGATCAGACTCTCTCCATAGCCTCAATCCTGAATCCTTCCTGATTTTCATGTTCTCTGCAACTAGGTGAGCATCATTGTGATCTGGAATTTTGGGCTTCAACTTCCTCAGAACAACAGAATCATCTTCTTCTTCAGCAGCTTGAGGCACTGGGGCCTTGTTCTTCTCCTCAGCAGGGATGTTCCTGGTGCTCCTCTTGGGTTTTGGCTTTGGAGCTAGAGCAGCAGTTTTGGGCTTAGATGGAGTAGACCCTGCCCTTATAGCATCTCCCATAAGCTTTTGAGCTTTGGGTGCTGGTGTTGCATCCTCTTCCTCTTCTTCAGAATCTCTCATAATTGAGGATCTGCCAAGCACTCTGGCAGTGGTCTTCTTGACCCTTTCTTTCCTTTTCTTGCCTTCTCCAACTGCCTCTTCTGATGGCTCGGAGGTTCCAGTAGTGGATGCTCTGGCCTTTGACATAGGCACTCTCTTGGCAGGAACCTTTTGCTTCATTCCGGGCTTAGTGGTAGCAACTGTGCCATATTCCTTTTTCAGAACTTTCTTCTTTGAGGTGGCATCTTCCTCAATAGCCACATAGTCCTCATCCTCTGAATCCGAGGTTCTCTTCTTTCTGGTCCTGGTGGCTGCCTTAGGCAAGTTGCTGGGTGTACTCCTGCTTCCCTCATCAAAGCTTCTAGAGGGACTACTTCCCTCACTCATGTTGACTTGCTCCTCAGACTTGTTCTGGCTGTCACTCTGATCTGACATGATGCAAACACTGACAGCAGACCCTGTGAATAGATTATAGATGAGGTAGATTGGATGAGAATCACAAATTACAGAGGTTTTTGCAAAAGAATGAGTTAAAAACTTAGTTTTAGTTTTCCACAGAAAGCATTTCGGATCTACCGATTTGAAAACTCGGTGATACCGAAGCAGCTTTTGGAACCTAAACTAGTGAACTCGGTCAGACCGAGTCACATTTCGGTGGCACCGAGACTGATAGGGTTTCACAAAGAATTGAACTCAGTCACACCGATTTGCAATTCTCGGTTAGACCGAGAATCACATGTGCAATGGCCTTAGCCAAATCGGTGGAACCGATTTCAACAACTCGGTTGGTCCGAGATGATTTCAGCGGAAGCCTAACCCTAAATTTTCAATCCACAACTAAACTACGGAGTGATTTCGCTGGATAGAGTGATCTCAATCATGGCAAGATACATGGCAAAACAATGTGCTAGGAATCGGAGTGAGAT